>NC_089503.1:71794030-72394030 GCF_036850995.1 Saccopteryx leptura | reverse complement strand
AATGGTGTTGACTATATTAGGTTTACTTAGTTGCAAGTAATAGAAAGTAACTTGAGCTAGGTTGGGCAGCTTGCACCGAACCCAGGGTCAGATGTAAGATGTGTATCCAGCCTCTGGAAGGAATTGGGATTCAAATCACCCAGCCCTCCATTTCTCATGGTACTCCTGTTCCTCAGCTTCGTTCTTCCCACTTGCTTCTCTGAATCATACAGCAATTCCTAACTTTATCACTAATAAACAAACAGGTAAACACACAAATGAGGCTTAGAAAAATTTAGGAAATTTTCTTATGCATCACTAGTCAAATACATGCATAAATACAAATTAATAGATTAGTTTCAGTCTAAGGAAAAGGAAAAGCGAGTTGGATTAATTGATCAAAGCAAAAGCTTCAGGAGTAATGATGATAGCTAACAGTTACTGAGTGCATACTCTTGTGTTAGAGCCTTGGTAAGCACTTTACTTGCTTTATTGTATGAGATATTCACACCCTTGTGGATAGAATCTCTTATTAGCTCAACTTCACAGATGAAGAAGCTGAAGCTTAGAGAGGTGAAATACCATATTTCCCCATGTATAAGATGCACCTTAATTTTGAGGCCCAAAACTTGAAAAAGCATGTATTACTTAAAGTTATTGAACTCAAATTTTATTCATCATAAAATTCATACAATTCCTCATCATTGTCAAAACTCCCACCCATTAGTTTGTCCTCATCTGTATCTGATGACAAATCACTGTTTTCAACAATGAGTGCATAAACAAGCGCAAAAAAGTGGGAAATGCAAGTAAAAAAATCTACAACCACTGTATAAGATGCACCTAGTTTTTAGACCCCAAATTTTTGAAAAAATGTGTGTCTTATACATGGAGAAATACGGTAACTTTACCTACTTATTTATCAATATTGCTGCATCTAAATGCAGTGCAGGCCTCTGGGTGAAACAGAAATTCTTTGAAACAATAAAAGAAGAAAGTGGAATGTTAGAACTGTTAACTTTCACATTGTGTATGAGTTTACCTTCACTGTGTGTGGTAATATGAAGAAGATTGCCAACAAAACACTAAAAGATAGTGCTGCTGCACAGTCAAAATGATAAGATTAATTTTTACTATATTACAGTAAGGAAGCTTTTGTATTCTGCTGTAGCAGAAGAATATCAGAAGGAAAAGAGGAAAACAACTTTGGAGCTAAAAATTCTAAATTAGAAAAACCAGCCAGTAACAATATAACTGTCACTTAGCCAGTGCGACTCGTAATTTTGCAAGTCTCGAGTGGGAACAGCAGAGGATTAGAAAACAAACACAGAAAGAAATAGGATGGGATCAGGAGGTCTTCTGGCGGCTGATGACCTGCCAAAAGTGCCTGCACGCCCAAAAGTTTTATTTTTATAGCGTAAAGCAAAGTCATTTGCAAAACAAACAAAAAAAAAGCTCAGATACAAGTCACATTTCTGAGGCAAACCAAGAATTCTCCCAGTGTAGAAAACTCCCCACCATGCATAACATCTTAACTTCACAAAACAAAGGGTCGAAAGAAAACTGCCTCCAGTCTCTCAGAGGGACATGGTGGATGGGAAGAGTAGAAACCATCAGTGTTATAGCTAACATAGAGGTGTAGGAAGGGCATGTAAGTCGCCTTTACCAACTGAAACAATCAGAGGTTGTGGGGAAGAGCTTACTTAACCTTTAGCAACTTAAGCAAGTGAGGTGGGGGGATGGGCGGCAAGGACTCTGTCAGTTTCCTGCCAGTCCCCCACACCTCTGTCCCCCACAAATCTAAATTGCAAGGGCTCTGTCAGCTTGCAGTCTCCTACATATAACAATAATTACTACTTTATTAAGGTTTTGTTTTGTTTTTAGAGAGAGAGAGAGGGACAGACAGACAGGAAGGGAGAGAGATGAGAAGCATCAACTCTGCTGTGGCACCTTAGTTGTTCACTGATTGAATGCTCATATGTGCTTTGATCAGGGGAGCTTCAGCTGAGCCAGTGACCCCTTGTTCAAGCCAGAGACCTAGGGCTCAAGCCAGCAACCATGGGGTCATGTCTAGGATCCCATGCTCAAGCTGTCAACCTTGTGCTCAAATGGTGAACCCGCTCTCAAGTTGGCCACCTCGAGGTTTTGAACCTGGGTCCTCAGTATCCCAGGTTGACACTCTATCCACTGCACCACCGCCTGGTCAGGCTTTATGAAGTGTTTGTTAAGGGCTAGGTGCTCTAGTAGATGCTTTACCTTTATTGGTTTATTTGGTAGTTGCAGTCTCCCAAAAAGTGAATATTATTAGCCCCATTTGAGATGCAAAAACTGAAGCACTGAGATGTTTAGGAACTTTCCCAGGATTCACAGCAAGTGAGCAGCATAGCCAGGATTCTAGCTTGTGTGGTGTGAGAAGAACTTATATTAACACCGATGAGCT
Source organism: Saccopteryx leptura (assembly GCF_036850995.1). Lineage (NCBI taxonomy): Eukaryota > Metazoa > Chordata > Mammalia > Chiroptera > Emballonuridae > Saccopteryx > Saccopteryx leptura. The sequence continues at coordinate 72,391,611 of NC_089503.1, read as the reverse complement.
CTTTGCTTTGGGACTGGTGTGGTTCATTCATTTTGCTTATTTTTAAAAAAGTATTATATTTTGTGCCAATTTCTCAGGATTGCTTGCTGGCCTCCAAAATTAAGATACTATTGTGAACCCAGGCGCTCTAAGATGCTCTCATTCTAGCTCTCAGCCATAGCAATTCCTGTGTTTCCTGACCACAGCAACCTCTGGCTTTTGCAGCCCAGTGGCCCAGGGCTCAAAGCCACTTCCAGTTTCCCAGAAGTGCTGAAGACTAGAGTGTAAATAGTCCTTCAGTATGAAACAGAGCAGTGCAAATACCTCCCCAGGCATACACAGGCTAGAAAGTTTGCTCAATACACAAAGCTCTAATAGCAAACACAGCAAAACAAACATAGCACTGAGATGCAGAGAGGGGAATGGGGCTATGAAGAGTCTGTTGATTACACCCAGACTGTTATCCATCTGAACATCGGGTTCCTGCCGAGGTACAGGGAGGAACCGGGAGGTCAGATCTGCTTCTTCAGACACTTGTTGTACTGCTTTTGGTTTAGCCTATAATTTGAACAGCAAAAGCCATTTGGGAGAGACCTCTGTTTGACCATATCACATTTGAGCAAACAAGATGAAAACACCTTCAATGTTGACATTGATCTCACCTGGGTTAAAAGAAAAAAGACAAATATTAAATCAAGTTGCTTCTAACCACTGAAGTCCACAGACAACTCTCAGTCTAATGAAACCTAGGCAAAAGGAAGTTTGAGGACTCCGCCCAGGGGATCTCTGTGGTACTTCCTTAGGTAAAGGCTGCTTCCATTAAGGGCTCTATGAGTTAGGAGGAGGGAATCCATGTCCACCTTTCACCAACCCACACTACCCCCACGGTCTTCACACCCACCCATGCTAATAAATCTATTAATGCACAGATGGCTTCTTCAGTGGTTGTAAATTGACTAGTACTAAACTTTTGAGTGTAGCCAGTAGGTTTTTAAGAGATAGAACCCTAAATCCTCATAGTTTTCTATTTGCTAAAATAGAAAATGACACCACCCATTGGATTGGTCAAATACACTTGCTGGCAAATCTGGAATATGCCCTTCCAATGAATGGACAGTATTCCAAAAAGACTAATTCTGTAGATATAAAGTGACAAAGAGATAAGGTGAAGATCAGTATACAAAACACTTATTCACAGTTCTGCCTGACTGTTTGTCTTGAGAATGAATGATTCTCCAGGAGAAGGTAAGCAGCACACTGTAGAGGGAGCCAAGCATACGGTGGGGTTTCAGTTCTTGTACTAGGTCAGGAAAACTGAGATCTAGTGTGCCTAAATCATTCTGAACATTTCTTGAGCTCCCTCTCCATTCCAGACACAGTGTTGGGTACTGGCGGGACATAAAGATGAAGACACAATCTCTCGGAAGCATGCAGGTTGGCTGAGAAGACAGACACACAGACCATTTCTATTGAGCATGTAGGTGCTGGACCAGAGTTAAGTACAGGGCAACATAAAAGCACAATCTAGGAGGATGCTTAGTCCAGGCTTGGTGCAGGCAAGGGAAGGGGTGAAGAAATGCTCTGGGCAATGATGTCTGAGTTGAGTCATAAAGAGTGAGTAGGAGAGGACCAAGAGCAGATAGGGAGTTGAGGGGATGGTAGTGTGGTCTTGCCAGGTCCCAAAGTGGAAGCTGAGGAGGTTTTATTGATAGAAATGAAGCCACAGAGAGTGAGGCAGGGGCCATAAAACAGAGCAGTGTGTGGGAATGAGATTGTTATCCCCATTTACAGATGACGAAAAAGATGTTTGAAGAGATTAAATCAAACACCTATGATTTGAAGTTAAGACAGTCCCAAATAATGACAGTGCCTACTTAATAAGGGTATGTTTAAGATCAGACAATACATGAGTGTGACTCTGACCCCATCTGTGGTGAACACCAACAGCAGCAGTGGGAGTGGCCTGCTGTGGGGGCCAGAAAGGGGGTGGGGGTTAGGTGCCAGCTCAGTAGATTTGCTTTTTATTTTTGTCAAGCATGGAGAATTCTAAACATTGTCAGTGTTAAAATATCCCTTCCTCCAATATCTTTTATTGGGCTAAAAATGTCTAAATAGTTGTCACGTGGTGACCACTGAGTTTAATACTATATATGAAAGCCAGGGCGGCCTCTGGCACACATTGGAAACCAGAGAACTTGCCTTGGACCCCAGTCGGGGAAGCAAAGTTTTCAAATGATTACTCAACCACTTTGTTTCTCTGGTTTAAATTTTAGACAGAAAAACTTTCCAAATGATCACACAGGATTACAGACATGAAGTGACTCAAGTTCTGTTTCTTTGTCTTCAATGACTGTGCTTCCATTGTTTACTCAGAATCTATTGTTTCAATGAGGGAGTATGTATCTATACGGACTGGATACAGAAACTGCACCCAAAGTGTGCTCAGATGATTGTGAATCTTTAGGAAACTAAGTTCTCTGATTAACTTCTAGGTAAACAAATGCATATTAAAGAACAAAGAATAAAACTGGGCTAATCTAAAGCTATTTACTGCAAATTTTTTAAACATGGAGGATACTGTCAAAGTTATGTGCTCCAGGTTTCAAAAATACTAAGGTACCCAATTCTGCATTCCTGTCAGGCTCTGATGTCCCTGTTCCTTCCTGACTCCTGCAGAGCTCCAACGGTCCCAGTAGCTCTCCTTTCTCTTCCTGGAACCCCTGACTCAGGTTAAATTGTGTTCATCTGAAGCCTTGTTAAAATGCAAACCCATCACCTGGGCTGAGCAACACCTTAGTGCTTAGTGGCCATGGCAGCTTAGGAGGGATGGTGCTCTCTAGAGTATTTCTCCTTGCCTACTCCAAGCTTTCCAAAATTTCTCCCAATTTAGCCCATTTAAGCTTTAATATCTCCTTTCCTCTCTTTATCTTTTTTCAAAGATTTATTCATTTTAGAGAGAGGAGAGAGAGAGAGAGAGAGGAGGTGGAAGAAGCATCAACTCGTAGTTGCTTCCTGTATGTGCCTTGATTGGCAAGCCTGGGATTTCAAACCGGCAACCTCTATTGTTTCAGGTAGATGCTTTATCCACTGCACCCCCACAGGTCAAGCTTTTCTCTTTATCTTAATTCTATGTTATGTAGATCAGTTTAATCTCTGTTTGTTTGGTTTTTTTCTTTTGCCTCCTTTGTCATAACTCCAAGTCTTCTCCCTCCCACCTCCTCCAAAATGTTGATCCAGCAAACAAGGGTCCTTTGGTGGAGGTGGTGGATGGGGAACTGAAGGAGGGAAGGAAGGAGATTTAAATTTGCAAGTTGAATCATTTCTTTTGTCTCTGACAACAATATAAAAAAAAACCCACACTCATCTGAGATCTAAACATAACTTCAGTTTGGAATTGTATCTTTCTTAATTAACTTATCTAATTAAACTGTTTACACCTGATTAATTTGATAAAAGGAACTGTTTTTATACATTAGTAAATATATAGATGCTTTTTATCCTCAGCAAATTCATTCACACACACCCTTTCAATGTTTAGCTTTTCGTTTTAACTGAACCAAGCCATTCACACTAAGTGCCCAGGTGAGAACTGGATGCAGGAAGAGCTTTCAGCCGCAGGCAAATGGAAAACTGATTTGCACCAGTGAAAGTTTGGCACATTCTAAATCTTTTAAGTGCTTAGCCTCTCTTTTCTTTCACCATTAAAACCTGGAAAACAAACCTCTAGGGAACGTCATGATGGGACACGTGGCATAAGCCACAAAGGTAACTCTAAGTTTAACTCTTTTGTCTTTGTTTCCCCAATGGGGTAGTTCTGTAGGCCAGACATAAGGCCACGGACAAGAATTTCAGAACACTCCAGGCCAGAGTCCTAGGAGCTAGGAATCCTAAGAATAATTACTGCTGAAACCTGCCTAGTTTCTGAAAGAAAGGAGAACAGCGCAGGTCTATCAAACCTGTGAAATATCCCTCTGGAAATTTCCATCAGCAGTAAAAATTTGAAGAGTCAACAAGTGGCCTTGGGGTGGCTGCACTGCAATTTTCCCATTTGGGGTAAAATGTTTATCTTGCCAGAAAAAGTTATCATCCATTGCAAAGAAATCCAGAGGCAATGAGCTAACAGTGATATATATGGAGCACCCACAGAGAGAGCCTCAGGTCATAGAGGATGCACCGGCCTGGGAGCTGGGAGAGAGCTCTTTTCCTGGCTTTGACTTCAATTATTGGTGTGACCTTGACCTTGAGGGTGCCTTCTAGGGCTGATATTCTCTGACACGAACACCTTCATAATCTATGATTCAGAACCAATGTACACATAAGACTTTTATGTAAGCAATAAAGTGAGCAATTAAGTGAGCAATAAAGACTGTTTTGGCTCTGGGCCTTGGGTTCATTAATAAAAGACAAGCTAGAACAGAGATGAGCAGAAGGTGCGGGGAATTGAGGCGTCTGTGCCCCAGTGACTGACTCCTTGTCCACTTCCCTGCATCCACACCCCCTGCCACTTAGTGCCTGGGGCCCTGAAGTCTGCTCACAAACCTCTTCTGAGCTATAGAATAGTCAAGTCCAACCAGCTCTGTTGGAACAATGGCTGCTGAGCTATGTGCCCAAGTTTTCATCCCAGATCTCTGCTACCTCCCCCAACAGGTTGACTAGATTTTCATTCTGGGTCTACTTTAGTCTTGCCCATCCAATGTCACCTGAGATGCTGAATTTTAATGTGTGGAACCCATTGTTTATCCCTAAGTTTGTTTGGGGTTTCCTACCCAAGCCACGAACATCAGTGTGGAGTAAAGTACAGAGCTGTGCATTCTCCAGTGATGGACACTGTGCAGCCAGGCACACATAACTGACTCCAGATTAAGGACACAGGGAACAGAGAACAGAAAGGTGATTGTTTTTGTTTGTTTGTTTTTTGCTAGACTGACAGCCTACTCTGTGAAGTTCATTGACTTCAAGTGGTAAAATAGAAGTTAACAATCATAATAACAATGATAATCTATTGTGTGGCCTAAACTATCTGGGGTATTGGTCCATAGTTAAAGAGATTAGCCACAGAATTGCTTCTCTTGCCCTGTCAGAGGATTTGTTTGATACTGATCACCCTTAGTGATCTCTGCTTGACTGTGGGCCTGGTCTCTGAATTGAAGTCTTTGGAGAAAGCTCATCCTTACAGAAACAACTAGTAGGGGTCCTGGCATGGAGGCGTCTTTTCTTCCACGGCCACATGGCTAAAAACCAAGGGATAATTTTTTCTTGTTGTAAATGTGATTAATCAAGTCCGGGGTAGAAACATGGGCCTCTTTCATCACTTCAAATTCCCAGGATGCTATTCAACCAGGGTCATCTTATTCCATGTGGTTAAGACTTCAAAGTAAAAATTCTAAACATGACCTGTCAGTATTGAGGAAATTTCCCTTTTTGTAAGACCTATTCATTAATGAAATGTGCATGCTTTGGAATAGGTGTTAATTAGTCATAAACCAAAGAGATCGTTCCTCTTAAGGTAATGCGAGCTGCTGTAACACATAAACTTCAAAATGTTAATAGCTTAGCAAAATTAAAAGGTACTTCTTGTTCACTTAAAGTTTAAGTAGGTGTTCCCACTTAGTGGTTGGTTATCTTCCAAGTAATAATTAAGGAACTCAGGCTCCTTCCACCTTGAAGTTTCTCCGTCTTCCACATGTAGGTTCCAAGATGATTGACTTGGGAAGAAGGGCACAGAAGATGTCTGGGCCAGGCCTGCAGGTAGCTCAGACCACTTCTGATCATATCCCATTTTCTTCAACCTGGTTTTATGGTCACATTAACTTCAAGGGTGCCTGGAACACGTAATAAAACTCTGTGTCCAGGAAGAAGAGACAGGTTTGGTGAACACCTGTAGTATTAACCATAGTCCCTAAAGTCCATGATCTAAAACCAGGTAATTTGCAAGGTATTTGGAAATCTTCCAGGGTACATGGTCCTGTACAGCCTAGCTTGCTGAACATGATGATGATGATGATGATGGTGAAGAAAGTAGGTTGTTGCTGCACCAGAGTTCCTGACGAGCCAGTGAGTTCACCACCAAAACTCATCCAGTTGTCTTGCCTCTTTAAATCTGTTTCTGAGTGGGTATATAAATTGGTGAAATCCATCTTTACCATTGAAATAAATTAATGATAGTTGGTCATTAGAATAATCCTCATATCTTAACCTAGAATTAATACACTGTCCATGAGTTGAGCAAATCTTTGCCTAGAGAGGCAGTGGCTATAAACTTGGACTGGAATTATACCTGGAATGGTACACATTTTGTCATATAGTAGCTATATTAATTAGGACTCTTTATTTGCAAGTAACAAAGACAAGCTTCAGCTAATTTATGCTAAAAGATTTATTGTAAGGATATAGGGCTATCTTATAGAAATTAGGGGTAGAAATACAGCCAGAGCTCAAGGAAGGATGGGAATTAGGAGCTTGAAGGCTACTAAGACTCTGTTTCTCATCTCTTGCTTCTCTCTTCACAACTGTGTTGTCCCCATTTCTCTGCCACTTATGTGTCTTCAACCATATTATTGGAATCTGCCTCTCCCAGGCTGTCAAATTCCTGTGTTCCCGCCACAAGCATGGACTTATAGTTTATGAATTCCAATGTCAAATTTCTAGGAAAAAGCATCTATTAGCTCAGCTTGCTGGTCCCAATCAATAACAAGGGGAACAAGATTCTGTCCAAAAATAGCTTCCGGAAACCCAGCTCCTGTAGATGTAGGTTCAGTTCCTGGGGTTGGGAGGTGGATGGGAAGGGGGAGACAAAGACAATGAACTAGAGATAGGAGAGAGAGAGAACGAGAAAGAGAGAGAAAGGAACTCTGCAAATAACTGTCTTACCTCTCTGATTCTGCATCAGTAAAATGCAAATAAAAACACCTAGCCCAAAGGGTTATTTTGAGGATTAAATCAGATACTGTATATAAAGTCTAGCTTATATTGTGAACAAAGAAGTTATTCAATAAATAATTAATGAATGGGTGTCTATAAACTAACAACTTTGTTTATCAGAGGCTACAAGCATCAAGGGAGAAAATTGGATAAACAGGTAGAAGTTCTGATATAAAGGTTATCAGGTTTCAATTTTATGCAACTACATTTTACATGCTTCAGTCCTGGGAACCTGAGATTGTTACATACAAATAATTAAAATAGTAGGATCTTGAACCCTATTATATTAGACTTGCAGCCTTACCAAACTTCACATCTGAGTTTTTAAACATGAATTTATGAAAGTACAAATAAGCCTATTACAAAAGGAAACTGTTGTTGCTAACTCACATGATTTAATTTGCCTCATGTGATTTACTAGATCAAGCAGATGGAGATTTTACAAAAACAATTCATTCCCAGACTTCCAGCCTGTCACTAAATTGCAAGTTCCTGCCCCGAGGCAGTCTTTATGGCCAAGATTTTTACTCTGATCTTCCATGTGAGCAAAACAGAGTTAGAGGCGAAACTCTTCCAAACCCTATACCAAACTCTATTTGGCTAACACTGTGATGGCCTGGGTTTCGTCTCACTGCCACTGCCGTGCACAGGGCCTCGTTTGTAAATCTCCTGGATCAGAGGTGGCTCTCATCCCATCTCCTCTTCCCACTCCATTGCACAGACCAGGCTGCCCTCTGTAGAAAGAGTAAACTTCACATGTCGCAGGTTAGCAGTCCCGGCCCTTTGCAATATGATCCCAGAATATTTTCCAATCTTCACATTCATTGCTCCTCACTCAATTCCAGTAGCTTCCTTTGCATTTTCTGAACATCCTTCAGTGTTTGGACTTGGTTTTTCTGCTCCTGCTTAGCTTTCTGACTGGAATAACCTACCTATTTCTCTCACCCATCTCTTCTCAGTCCCTCTCCTCATCCATCCAGAGACTTGTTACCTGCATCTGTTTGTACAAGTCTGTATTGGTTGTTCGTATCAGTTGTTAAACTTAAAATATCGACACTAAAAAACCATCATGGAAATGAAATGTTCATTAAACGTTTATTGGTAGGTTAACATTTAAATACGGTTCTGCATGCTAGTAACAAAGTCCTGGTATATTGCAGGGAGGGGGGCAAGTCAATAAGACTTGGGAATACTACATCTAAAAGTGAATTGCAACAGAAAGTTGGACTGGTGTTGGATTTGTCATTTGCAACATCTGGTAGTAAAAAAAATAATGTTCACTAACAAGTTAGACAAAATGATTATAATCTAAGAATCTTACACTTATGAATGTTGAGTACAAAATTTGTTTTTAGCCACGCATCAATTATACCATCTGTATTACTCCAGCTCTTGGCTGGAGCTGACAGAAACTCAGCATATCTACTTTATCCACTGACAGACTTCAGACATGGGTCAGTGATGTCATCCGGGCTCTGTTTCCCCATCTCTTGGTTTAAACTTTCTCTGCACAGAGCAGCAGGAGACCACCAACTGCCTGAGACTCATATCCTATAAGTTTAGAAATCCTCAAAGAGAAAGTGACTCTGTCCAATGGATCTGGAAGAAAGAGCCAAGGATTAGCATCATATGCCTTTTCCTGGGGAGAAAAATTAGGTGATATTAACTTTACCCAAAGCCAGGAAGGTAGGGATCTGTAACTAGGAGGGGAGAAAGGATGCCGAATAAGCAAAAACCACAGTGATCCACTGTACAGCTCATGCACAAGGCAAATGAATATCAAATAAAACACCAGCACTAAAATAATAAGAAAAAAATGGTAATAAACAATTCTTCTTTTAAAATTTTATTGTTAATTTTTAGTAGACCCTAGTAAAATGTGATTGAGGACTGGTAGAAGGATCCTTGATACTGAAGAGGCCTCTATAAAAAAGAAACCTATTTGTATCTTTGAAATAAATTGTAATTTCTTTCAAGAAAATTTAACTTTTGTAAGGAGGAGAGCTGATAAAATGGCAAAATAAGAAGCATATTCCAGTTTCCTTTTAGAGTAAGGGAAATGAGGTTAGGGAAGTCAATGCATAAAAACAATCTACTTTTGTCTGGGACTATAATATAATTTTCTATCAATAAAGAAATATATGTTTATATGACTAGGACTAAAAAGCTAACTATTATCAGAAAATTATATAGCTCCAATATTAACTAATAAAGGAAAAAAAATAATTGAAAACTTGATCACAGTAGCAAGATGAAAACACAGAAAGAGGAAGTAATAACAAAATGTAATAAGTGGTATCTGTGACATATCATGGAAGGAACATAACTAATTCAGATCAATTAAATAATAAATTGAATAAATTAAATGACAAAAGGATATAAGTTGGGACAAAAATTAAAATCTGGCTATTAAGCTATTTATAAGAAACCAAACCAAATAAAAATGCTCAAAAATGGTTTTTAAAATACTTAAATAATGTGCATGGAAGCTAACCAATCAGAATATATTTTTTATTATAAGCTACTGATATTGGTGCATCAATGAATATCAACTTCCTGTTGGCCCTGTCAAAGAAGTACTGATAAATGTCTAGAATATGTGAAAACCAAGAAATAACAAGAAGACAAAATTATTACCAAATAAAGCAGAATTCAGAGCAAAACATTCAATAAGACAGAAAGGCTATCTTGAATGATAAAAAGAAGATATGGTTACTACAAACCCTTATTTACAGAACAAAATAGCAGTGAACTGCATAAGATAAAAACTCTTGAAATAGAAGGAAAATTTGATCAAACCATATTTGGGCCTGACCAGGTGGTGGCACAGTGGATAGAACGTTGACCTGAGATGCTGAGGACCCAGGTTTGAAACCCTGAGGTCACTGGCTTGAGCACAGGCTCATCTGGCTAGAACACAGGCTTACCAGCTTGAGTGTAGGATCTCCGGCTTGAGTGTGGGGTCATAGACATGACCTCATGGTCTCTGGCTTCAGCCAAAGGTCACTGGCTTAAAGCCCAAGGTCGCTGGCTTGAGCAGGGGGTCATTGGCTTGACTGTAACCTCCTGGTCAAGGCACATACGAGAAAGCAATCAAAGAACAATTAAGGAGCTGCAACAAAGAACTGATGCTTCTGATCTCTCTCCCTTCCTGTCTGTCTGTCCCTATCTGTCCCTCTTTCTGTCTCTCTCACAAAAAACAAAAATTTGGTTCTTTCCAATTTGGTACTACAGTATTTGGTTATTACGAATAAACCTTCTGTGAACATTCAAGTAAATATATTTGTAAACATATACATATTTTTATTTATCATGAATGTTGGGTCATATGATAAGTACACATTTAACTTCATAAAAAACTGTCAAACTGCTTGTACAGTTTTGTATTTCATCAGCAATATGTGAATTCTAGTTGTTTTACTTCTTTACCCACACTTGGTATTGTCAGTGGTGTGTATTTTAGCCATTCTAGTGAACGTAGTAATAACAAGGGGTTTGTATAATATAAAAACTGAATGAGATAATGTTTTAATGTATTTAGTCCAGTCTCTGGCAATATAAGCATTCAATAAGTATTAGCTATTAGAATTATTGTGTAGCAGAAAAGGAATTATTATAGGCTTACAATAAAAAGAATGGCTATAACTTTTTTTTTTAATAATTTTATTTTTTTAATGGGGTGACATCAATAAATCAGGATACATATATTCAAAGATAACAAGTCCAGGTTATCTTGTCGTTCAATTATGTTGCATACCCATCACCCAAAGTCAGATTGTCCTCTGTCACCTTCTATCTTGTTTTCTTTGTGCCCCTCCCCCTCCCCCTTTCCCTCTCCCATTCCCCCCTCCCCCCTGTAACCACCACACTCTTATCAATGTCTCTTAGTTTCACTTTTATATCCCACCTACGTATGGAATAATGCAGTTCCTGGTTTTTTCTGATTTACTTATTTCGCTTCGTATCATGTTATCAAGATCCCACCATTTTGCTGTAAATGTTCCGATGTCATCATTTCTTATGGCTGAGTAGTATTCCATAGTGTATATGTGCCACATCTTCTTTATCCAGTCATCTATTGATGGGCTTTTTGGTTGTTTCCATGTCCTGGCCACTGTGAACAATGCTGCAATAAACATGGGGCTGCATGTGTCTTTACGTATCAATGTTTCTGAGTTTTGGGGGTATATACCCAGTAGAGGGATTGCTGGGTCATAAGGTAGTTCTATTTTCAGTTTTTTGAGGAACCACCATACTTTCTTCCATAATGGTTGTACTACTTTACATTCCCACCAACAGTGTATGAGGGTTCCTTTTTCTCCACAGCCTCTCCAACATTTGCTATTACCTGTCTTGCTAATAATAGCTAATCGAACACGTATGAGGTGGTATCTCATTGCCGTTTTGATTTGCATTTCTCTAATAGCTAAAGAAGATGAGCATCTTTTCATATATCTGTTGGCCATTTGTATTTCTTCCTGGGAGAAGTGTCTGTTCATATCCTCTTCCCATTTTTTTATTGGATTGTTTGTTTGTTGTTGAGTTTTATGAGTTCTTTGTATATTTTGGATATTAGGCCCTTATCTGAGCTGTTGTTTGAAAATATCATTTACCATTTAGTTGGCTTTCTGTTATTTTGCTATCAGTTTCTCTTGCTGAGCAAAAACTTCTTAGTCTGATGTAGTCCCATTCATTAATTTTTGCCTTCACTTCTCTTGCCTGTGGAGTCAAATTCATAAAATGCTCTTTAAAACCCAGGTCCCTGAGTTGAGTACCTATGTCTTCTTCTATGTACTTAATTGTTTCAGGTCTTATGTTTAGATCTTTGATCCATTTTGAGTTAATTTTTGTACAGGGGGAGAGACTGTAGTCCAGTTTCATTCTTTTGCATGTGGCTTTCCAGTTTTCCCAGCACCATTTATTGAAGAGGCTTTCTTTTCTCCATTGTGTGTTGTTGGCCCCTTTATCAAAAATTATTTGACTATATATATGTGGTTTTATTTCTGGACTTTCTATTCTGTTCCATTGGTCTGAGTGTCTATTTTTCTGCCAATACCATGCTGTTTTGATTGTCGTGGCCCTATAATATAGTTTGAAGTCAGGTATTGTAATGCCCCCAGCTTCATTCTTTTTCTTTAGGATTGCTTTGGATATTCGGGGTTTTTTATAGTTCCATATAAATCTGATGATTTTTTGCTCTATTTCTTTAAAAAACGTCATTGGAAGTTTGATGGGAATTGCATTAAATTTGTATATTGCTTTGGGTAATATAGCCATCTTTATTATATTTATTCTTCCTAGCCAAGAACAAGGTATATTCTTCCATCTCATTGTATCTTTTTCAATTTCCCTTAACAATGGTTTATAGTTTTCATTATATAAGTCCTTTACATTCTTTGTTATGTTTATTCCTAAGTATTTTATTTTTGTTGTTGCAATCGTGAAGGGCATTATTCTTTTGAGTTCATTCTCAATTGTTTCATTGTTGGCATATAGAAAGGCTATTGACTTCTGTATGTTAATTTTGTATCCTGCGACCTTACTGTATTGGCTTATTGTTTCTAGTAGTCTTTTTGTGGATTCTTTGGGGTTTTCGATGTATAGGATCATATCATCTGCAAAAAGTGATACCTTTACTTCTTCTTTTCCGATATGGATGCCTTTTATTTCTTTGTCTTGTCTGATTGCTCTGGCTAGAACGTCTAGTACCACATTAAATAAGAGTGGAGAGAGTGAACAACCCTGTCTTGTTCCTGATTTAAGGGGGAAAGCCTTCAGTTTAGTGCCATTTAATATGATGTTAGCTGATGGTTTATCATATATGGCCTTTATCATGTTGAGATATTTTCCTTCTATACCCATTTTGTTGAGAGTCTTAAACATAAAATTATGTTGTATTTTATCAAAAGCCTTTTCTGCATCTATTGATAAGATCATGTGGTTTTTGTTCTTTGTTTTGTTGATATGGTGTATTACGTTAACCGTTTTACGTATGTTGAACCATCCTTGAGATTCTGGGATGAATCCCACTTGATCATGATGTATTATTTTTTTAATATGTTGTTGTATTCGATTTGCTAGTATTTTGTTTAGTATTTTAGCATCTGTGTTCATTAGAGATATTGGTCTGTAGTTTTCTTTTTTTGTGCCATCCTTGCCTGGTTTTGGTATGAGGGTTATGTTGTCCTCATAAAATGTGTTTGGAAGTATTGCTTCTTCTTCAATTTTTTGGAAGACTTTGAGTAGAATAGGAACCAAGTCTTCTTTGAATGTTTGATAAAATTCGCTGGTATAGCCATCAGGGCCTGGGCTTTTATTTTTGGGGAGGTTTTTAATGGTTTTTTCTATTTCTTCTCTACTAACAGGTCTGTTTAGGTTTTTTGCTTCTTCTTGACTCAGTCTAGGAAGGTTGTATTGTTCTAGGAATTTATCCATTTCTTCTAGGTTGTTGAATTTAGTGGCATAAAGTTTTTCATAGTATTCTACAATAATTCTTTGTATATCTACGGTGTCCGTGGTGATTTCTCCTCTTTCATTTTGGATTTTGTTTATATGAGTTCTTTCTCTTTTTTCCTTGGCAAGTCTTGCCAAGGGTTTGTCAATTTTGTTGATCTTTTCAAAGAACCAGCTCCTTGTTCTATTAATTTTTTTTTATAGTTTTTCTGTTCTCTAATTCATTTATTTCTGCTGTGATTTTTATTATCTCCTTTCTTCGGCTGGTTTTGGGTTGTCTTTGTTCTTCTTTTTCTAGTTCCTTAAGGTGGGAAGTTAAGTGGTTCACTTGGGCTCTCTCTTGTTTGTTCATATATGCCTGAAGTGATATGAACTTCCCTCTTATCACTGCTTTTGCTGCATCCCATAGATTCTGATATGTCGTATTGTCATTTTCATTAGTCTGTATATATCTTTTGATCTCTGCACTTATTTCTTCTTTGACCCATTCATTTTTTAAAAGTATGTTGTTTAGTTTCCACATTTTTGTGGGATTTTTTTCCTCTTTTTTGTAGTTGAATTCTAGTTTCAAGGCTTTATGATCAGAAAATATGCTTGGTACAACTTCAATTTTTCTGAATCTGCTGATGTTGTTTTTGTGGCCCAACATATGGTCAATTCTTGAGAATGATCCATGTACATTGGAGAAAAATGTATACTCAGTCACTTTGGGATGAAATGTCCTGTAGATGTCTATCGTATCCAGGTGCTCTAGTGTTTTGTTTAAGGCCACTATGTCTTTGTTGATTCTCTGTTTGGATGACCAATCTAGAGCCGTCAGCGGTGTATTGAGGTCTCCAAGTATGATTGTATTTTTGTCAGTTTTTGTTTTAAGATCAATAAGTAGCTGTCTTATATATTTTGGTGCTCCTTGGTTTGGTGCATATATATTAAGAATTGTTATGTCTTCTTGATTCAGTGTCCCCTTAGCCATTATGAAATGGCCATTTTTATTTCTGAGTACTTTTCCTGTCTTGTAGTCAGCATTATCCAATATGAGTATTGCTACACCTGCTTTTTTTTGGATGTTATTTGCTTGGAGTATTGTTTTCCAGCCTTTCACTTTGAATTTGTTTTTATCCTTGTTACTTAGATGAGTTTCCTGTAGGCAGCATACAGTTGGATTTTCTTTTTTAATCCATTCTGCTACTCTGTGCCTTTTTATTGGTGAGTTTAATCCATTTACATTTAGTGTAATTATTGATACTTGTGAGTTCCCTATTGCCACTTTATATCTTGCTTTCTGTTAGTTTTGTGTCTTGTTTGATCCTTCTCTTTCGTTTTTCTATCTTTTGTTTTTATTTGGTTGTATTCCATACATCTTTCCTCTGTTGCTATCTTTTTTATTTCATGTGCTTCTGTGGTGGTTTTTTCAATGGTGGTTACCTTTGAGTAATGAAAAGGGTCCCTACCCTGTTCATTGTAGCGAACTATTTTGTGAGTACTTTTGCACTCCATCGTCCTTTGCTACTGTTAATCTCCATCTTCTCCCCACCCCCCTTTCTTTTTGTTGTTGTCACAGTTTAAATTTGGTTTTATTGTGTTCTTCTTGGAGGTTTTACTTGTGGCTCTATTTTTTTTTGTTCTTTGTATCTGATTGGAGAACCCCCTTCCTTCGGGGTTTGGTAACTTCGGGTGTATTGCGAAGCATCTGGAGGCTCCAAGTGTAGGTTTTTCTGTTTCTGGTTGAAGATCTTGTTGAGTTTTGGGGGAGATTTATCAGTATCGCTTCCTACCCCGCCATTACTCTGACGTCATCTCTCTGCTATAACTTTTAAGAAAGAATACTTTAGGAGAAATTGAGTCAATGAAACAAATAGTTTGTGGAAAAGAAATTATAAGAAGACAATAAAAATGTAAAAGGAGTCTCACCCTCACAAGTTGTCAGGAAAGTAAAAATTAAGACAATCATGAAGCATTACTGTTTCCCATTTGATTGACAAAAATAGTGTGAGTGATGGCATCAGTGTCTTGTGACTATGGAAAGGGGCATTTTTGTGTACCGTTGATGAGAATGTAACTTGATAACTTTGGGGGAAGTAACTGTGCAGTATCTGTTAAAATTTTAAATGTAGACATATCTTAAATTGATACTTGCACTCCTAGGATTTTTGTTGTTCATTACTAAAAGCATGAAAATATGATAATGTAGTTTATAACAGAAACAATGAAAAATCTCCTAGATACCCATTACTGGTAGAATAGAAGAATAAATTACATCCAACCTTACTAAGGAATATTATACAACTATTAAAGGAAAAAGGTAGATCTTTATGTATGTCTGGGAAAATTCTACATATTTATATATATATATATATTATAGTTAATCAAGTCATAGAACAATATTTATGGTATGGTTTTATTAGCAGGAATGACCTTCATGGGCCACAAATTCAGATGTGCAAAATGTATATAATTGTCTCTATTGTTTTATGACTGAACTTAAGTTCTCATTCTGCCTGATGAGGAAAATGGAATCCTATTCATTGCAGCTTTTCTAACCCCTCTGCTCTTGTCTCTTACAAGGTGGGTTTAAGGAGACATAAGGCTTTGAAGTATGTAGTGGGGCAAGCATGGAGCAACTGGTCCTTGTTTTTTTTGTTTGTTTGATTGTTTTTTGTATTTTTCTGAAGCTGGAAACAGGGAGAGATAGTCAGACAGACTCCTGCATGCGCCCAACCGGGATCCACCCGGCACGCCCACCAGGGGCGACGCTCTGCCCACCAGGGGGCGATGCTCTGCCTCTCCGGGGCGTCGCTCTGCCGCGACCAGAGCCACTACAGCGCCTGGGGCAGAGGCCAAGGAGACATCCCCAGAGCCCGGGCCATCTTTGCTCCAATGGAGCCTTGGCTGCAGGAGGGGAAGAGAGAGACAGAGAGGAAGGAGGGGGGGTGGAGAAGCAAATGGGCGCTTCTCCTATGTGCCCTGGCCGGGAATTGAACCCGGTTCCCCCGCACGCCAGGCCGACGCTCTACTGCCAGGGCCCTTGGTCCTTGGTTTTATCTGTTACTGTGTCTCCAGTCTCTCAGGTCTGCCAGCAGCTGGTGCCACATTGATTGTAGCACAAGGGAAAACATGCTGCTGCTCCCCAAGGAGCACCGAGAGGCCTAAGTACTGTGCAGGCACCACAGTCCTATTGCACACTGCTTCTCCTTAGAGGTATTTACTCATTCACAGCAGTGAGGTGTGAGAAAGGCAAGCAGAGAGCAGCAGCAGAGCAGAGTTTTGACAATCTTCTGGAAATAGCATTCAAAAATTAGAGTTTAAGGTTTCCAAGTGCTATATGAACTGAACATTTGTGTCCTTCCCTCGGCCTTCCACCAAATTCATAGGTTGATCCTTATTCCCCAAAGTGATCCTATTTGGAGCTGGGGCTTTTGGTAGGTCATGAGAGTGGAGCTCTTGGGATGGAGTTAGTGCCTTTATAAGAGAGAGTTTGCTCCTTCCTCTCTCTGCCAGGAGAGGACACGTGGGAAGACTGCCATCTATAATGCAGGAAGAGGGCCTTCACCAAGAACCAACCCTGCTGGCATCCTGACCTTGGACTTCTAACCTCCAGAAGTGTGAGAATTAAATGTTAGTTGTTTAAGCCACTCAGTCTGTGGTATGTTTTCAACAGAAGCCCAAACTGACTAAGACACCAAGTCATGCAAGACTGGAGGGACCAAGAACCTTGAGGGAAGAAAAGTGTGGAAAAGTGAGTTCTTGAGGTCTATGCCAAGTCTTAAGTGGCCTCAGACAGAAAGCAGCTGGTGGGAGGCTGAGAAGCCTAGATGAGCTTGCCCTACATAAAAGAAAAAACTAGAGCGCAGGGTCCTCTGTGGAGAGCAGACACTGGTAGATATTTCAGCTCCTCAGTTGGTGCCCGAAGGGCTATACTCTACAAATAGGTGTAAACTAGAAACAGAATCAGCTCTTACCTTTTTTTTTTTTAAAGGATGAAGTTAAGAGCTCCTTGGCTTTCTGCTTTCTTCTAGCCCAAGAATTTGTATCTTTTCTGTTGTGGTAAAACTTCACTTTGAAAGTGTTTTTCCAAGTTTATTGGTAAGATTTTATAGACAAGAACCATATCCTTTTGATTCTCTTTTCATTTCTGTTGTAGTAACTTTACTCTTTGAACAACGAGTGTCAGAGGCGAGTTTGAGGAACACCAGGTTTAAAGAGGAAAAAAATTAAATGAACAAAAACGTGAATCTATATGCATTAGATGGAGAAGATGAAATCTACTATGCAGAAGTTGGTGAAATAGAGATAATGAATGTGAAGTGTCTTAATCAGGGGGTAGCACACAGTAGGACTGCAATAAATTATAATTCTTACAATTCCCTCTTTAAAGGTTGTTTTTGTGAGGCTGGACATAAGAAGTGATCCTTCCAAGCTCACCCAAATACTTGTTTGGAAAAGCAGGGCACTATAGTTAACTCTAAAAGTTTCCCTTTAATGGCTACTATATATTTTACGTTGTGGACAATCATCTAGATCAGTGGTCCCCAACCTTTTTTGGGCCATGGACCGGTTTAATGTCAGAAAATATTTTCATGGACCGGCCTTTAGGGTGGGACGGATAAATGTATCACATGACCTAGACAAGCATCAAGAGTGAGTCTTAGACGGATGTAACAGAACGAATCTGGTCATTTTTTAAAAATAAAACATTGTTCAGACTTAAATATAAATAAAACAGAAATAATGTAAGTTATTTATTCTTTCACTGCGGACCGGTACCAAATGGCCCACGGACCGGTACCAGTCTGTGGCCTGGGGGTTGGGGACCACTGATCTAGATCACTGTTCTTCTGAAACCATAACCTTTGAAGTTACAGCAGTGTTGAACACAGCTGAAATTTAGTAAAAGAATCAGAGAGACTTAAAATAGAGGTTCCTTATTCTCACTTTAGCCTCTCCAGAACTTAGGGGTTTTAGAAAGGAAAGCTGAAGGTTTAGAAACTATTTCAGGCATTAAAGCTTTGCAGAAACTGAAAGTTTGTCACACTAGTGAAAATAAAAGGTCAAGCTTCTTCAGACTGAAATATCATCAATTGTATGTTGACATTGCTTACCTCCTGGATAAAACCAAGGGGTGACATGTTTTTACAGAGACATGTTTGGTGGTTTCAGTTCCAGCAGAACATGTCCAGAACAAGCCTGACTCTGGACACAAGTATAGCCCAATAGCTGGAGTTAGGCCACTAGCTGCTGACTTAACTTTTCCCTCATTATTACAATTAGTGTCACAACCATAAAAGTGACTCATGTGATTATGAAATTCATAATACTAAATAAAAATGAAATTATTGATAGTTACACAATAACTGTCCAAGCAAAAGGCACTGGTTGAAAAAGTGAACTTTTTCTTACTAAACAGAATTCATATAGACAGGAAGAGAAGTCTTGGAGAATCAAGATTTGGGAAATCACCTACTTGAAGTGAGACCAAGACCTTGAGTGGCGGGAGTTATGAGAGGAAAGATGTACTAGGCCAAGCCTGCAGGGTAAGGTGGTTGAAGGCCCTGGAGAATATGTATGACTTGGACACTGGGGAGTGGAAGTGCCGCGGGAGCTGGTGACTGCTTGGACACAGCAGGGAGGAGCAGAGTGGGAGCCCTCGTGGGGAGAGCTGGAGCAGCCATCCTCCGCGCCCAAGCAGAAGAGGCTGCTTCAACATTCTTGGGGCTCCTGCCTCAGAGAAGAAACTCCACGAAATATATTTTTCAACATACCCTTTCTGGATGAATCTAAATTGCAGACATCTTGAAAGATAATCTTGAAAGATAATTAGGAGATTTTAATACCAAAGCCATTGAAGTAGTATATAATATATTTCCTATTCTGTATCCTATGCCTATTTCTAAGGTTATTAATAATAAAATCTTTACCAACAATAAATGAAGGAAAGAAAAAATAATATATATACCTTCTTTATTTATTTATTTATTTATTACATGTCTCTCTTTCTCTCTCTCTCTCTCTCACACACACACATACACACACACACACACACACTTTGCTTTCAAACACCCTGTCACAAGCTCTGATGTTTACATTTGATCCAAAAAGTAAACAATCTGTAATCCCATTGTGATCAATAAACTTGGGTTAACTATATCCAGTGAATATATATCCATTGAACTATATCCATTGAATTTGGTTTCAATCATTCTCCCTCAGCTTTTATACTATCCTAAAACCCAAGTAACTGTTCTAATCTCATAAAGAGGGTCCCTGTGGTCCCCAATTTTTAAGCACAGAAAACATATACTTCATTCCCTTGTGGCAACCAAAGTTTTCAGAGTCACTTTATGCTCATCTTTTCTGCTTTACCACCTTTGGCATTTGAGTGGTTTGGCCCATTGGGATTCATCATGCACTGGCCCTGTGAGTCAGACTGGACACATCCACTTAGGCTCCCGAAGAACCAAGACTGTCTGGAAAAGATGACGTGATGCAGGATCCCAAACAGACCCTGTCAGGTCACGGGCACCCAGGCTTTTCACTTGTCTGCAGTGTTCCACTAATAACAACGCTGAGTAAAGAGGCCCCGTGCCTGGCACAGTTTATTGAATGAGAGTCATGTGTCAGGGACTCACATAGGAAAGCTTAATCCAAATTTCTATTTCCTATACTAAATAATCCTTTTTAATGCCTTCATGTAGTGATGTGGTATTAATGCAGTTTAGCTCAAACACCTTCAAATTAGATAGTAGCATTCACTTTCTTCTTAGAGATTAATAAATTGATCCAAGCCTGCTAGGGTGATACCTCCACACAACAGGAGACTCAAATAGGTAATTACAGAACTCTCCCTTTCTAGTTTGGTGTGTCATCTAATTAAAAAGATATTAGGTACAGTCTTTGTTTCGGCTAAAATTTTCCATCAGAGGGATGATAATTGGCCCAGGAGCAACACGCTATGACTGTGATCTAGAACTGTTTCATCTCTGAACCTTATGTGTTATCCACATCTCTTGTCAGTTCTCCCTCTTACTAAGTTCTCTGTGCCTTCCCGCCCTTTCTCCATTATATCTGCAACCATCATTTAGAGCAAATAATAACAGGTTAATCATACAAATATCAGAGAAGAGTGGTAACTGGACAACTGACTTTTCTAGTTAATTTAAGATTAAATGGGTCCTTCTGGGTTTTAACATCTTAATGAAAATGAATTAATCCACTTTTTTTTTCATTTTTACCTTGAAATTTTTGAAAGTAATTTAACTATGAACCCTCACTTTGCAGACCTATAACTATAGGGTAGAAAGAAAGGGTATTGGGCAGAACATTATTGAGTTCAGCCTTATCATGTAATTTTTTTCTTACAAACTTTGATATTTTTTTATTTTGTTGGTGTTTTTTTTTTCTTTAAAATATTCAATGCTGCCTGATCAGGCAGTGGCGCAGTGGATAGACCATCAGACTGGGACGTGGAGGACCCAGGTTTGAAACCCCAAGGTCGCCGGCTTGAGTGTGGGGTTGCTGGCTTGAGTGTGGGATCTTAGACATGACCCCATAGTTGCTAGCTTGAGCCCAAAGGTCACTGGCTTGAAGCCTAAGGTCACTGGCTTGAGCTCAGGGTCACTGGCTTGAGCAAGGGGTCACTAACTCTGCTGTAGACCCCCGGTCAAGGCACATATGAGAAAGCAATCAATGAACAACTAAGGTGCCCACAATGAAGAATTGATGCTTCTCATCTCTCTCCCTTCCTACCTGCCTGTCCCTATCTGTCCCTCTCTCTCTCTGTCTCTGTCAAAAAAAAAAAAAAAAATCAATGCTGCAAAAATAACTAAATGAGAGATTGTGAGTGCTGACCTTTTAGCTGACTGAATACCAGGTCAGTGGTCTCCCCTGGCTCAGCACAGAGTTCCGTTCCATCCCAGTTCCTGTTAGTGCAGTCCCAGACTGCTGCTCCATCGCAAGTGTGCGTGATGCAAAGCTATGAGTAAGAACTAACACTTGGATAACTGTCAACATTATAAAGATTGCAACAAGCTGAAAACATGAGCTGAAGTGAGCAAAATTACAGCTAAAATGCATGAGAACAGAAAGGTATTTAGGTTAAAAATGGTCTGTAATCTCAAAAAAAGAAAAGTAAATTGTTCAAGTAGACAACTGCCTGTTCAGCTAGAGCAGGTTTTCTTGGATGCTCTTATGGGAAATCCAACTTGGGTGAAGAGCTTCCTGACTGGTCTCCTGTGACCTTCTACTCCTTCCTGGCTGGGATGGTAAACCCCACAGCCTCTTTTTGGTCCTGTCTCTCCCCATCAGCAGGGGTGGGTCATGGCTCAGGCTCAGTTACTTTTTGTGGCATTTCCTTAGCCTTCGGAGTGTCGACTCACTCTGACTGGAGTGAAAAGTAGGAGGTCACCTCACCCTGCAACTGATCTCTCTCCTCACCCCCCATCACTGGCTCCACCAGATAGCCTCCTGCTGCAGAACCTCCCGCCTGCAGGGCCGAGGTTCAGGTCTCTCGGGGCTGCCTCAGGATGCTTACCTTGCTGGCCCCGGAGAGGGGCATCTCGCTTAAGCATCTAGCCCGAGACTCTCCTGCCCTCTCCCAGCGTGTTTCTCTCCAGGTGTGGTCCCCTTGGAGGTTTCTTCCTATGTCTACCTACAATTACCAAAAAGAGAGCCCTGGGTTCTAGTTTTCTCCTAAGGGGTGGAGAGGGTGAGAGTTGGAGAATTCGTTTTTCCACATCTTACAGCACTGGAGGCCATGTCTGATGGCTCCTTGGTTTCTTTATAGAGTGTGGGGTGCCACCTATTGACCTTAGCTTGGGGCTTTAGCTGAAATCCTGAAAAAGTAAGAAAAAACCATTTGATATCTTGCCACACAATATACAGAACAGCAAGCAAGATTTAAGAGATGCAAACATGTTTTTCCAATTTAAGAGCTTTTTTACTATTCTCATCTATTATCAATCACTTCTTATTCTAACCAAGAGTTTCATCTTCTTGGCTTGGTCAGAGCTAGTCAGGACTTGTGACTAGATCAAAAATCCTTAACTTAGAGCTAATTGGCGGCCATGGACTTTCTCTCTAAGAGCTCAGCATGGGGTGACTATCAACACGTCTCTCACTTTCTTCTTATAAAAAAGAAAATGACTTTCTACAACATGAGGCTTGATAAAAGCCGGAAAATAAGAGGGAGAGAAATAAGCTGCTGAGTGTGATCATTATTTAATCATAAGGAATGGGTTTCTTCCGCAAAGGACAGTGTTCTCTTCATTTCATTAGAAATCCCAGCACTGCAGGAATGCTGAATGTCAACTTTGGCATCATCACTGATTTTTTTTTTAATTATATGGGTTTTATTATTTTTATTTATTTATTCATTTTTAGAGATGAGAGAGAGAGAGAGAGAAGAGAGGGAGGAGCAGGAAGCATCAACTCCCATATGTGCCTTGACCAGGCAAGCCCAGGGTTTTGAACCAGCAACCTCAGCATTCCAGGTTGATGCTTGATCTACTGCACCACCACAGGTCAGGCATCATCACTGATTTTTTATAAAACTAGATCATCTCTGAGGTCCCTTCCAACAATAGAATTATGTAATTTCACATACTCCGTATTTACCAAGAGTTTTAGATAGCTCCCAACTGAACTTCAATAGGTCTCCAGGTTTGTAAGACACCCCGATACATCCTTCATTTCTGTCACGTGCATCTTCTTCAAGCAGAGGTTTTTAAAGATCTGTGTCAGGGCATCTCATCCTGAGTAAGAGCTCAGATTTGGATGCATGTCTGTGGAGTTAAACAGCTTCTCCTGGAGGTTCTGAGCGTGCTTTACACAGACAAATGTTGTAAATATCACAGGATGCTTGGGACATTTAAATTGCTGTCTGGGCACATGCTAATTTGCATGTGGCCTTGGAGCCTCAGAAAGAGATGCTTGAGCCTAATCACCACTGACTAATATGCATGTCTGTTACATACCTGGAGGGCCACCTGGAGCTCAAAGAAAAGTGCTTCATTTCCAGAAAAACAGTATGAAACAAAGAATGTTTGCAGGACAGACTAGAATTAGAAGGTAAGACAGAAGGAAGCAGAGATTCAGAGAACAGTATGAGGTTGTCCTGAAATCCATTTTTGGCCCCATCACCCCCGGGGACATGTTTGCTCTGAGGTGGGGGATGAGTAATAATTAAATCCATGCCATTGTGCCAGGGATCTGCCTTCTTCCAAGGGGATGGGGGATTAATTTGAAAGAACTGTGTCAAGAGGAGTCCTATATCTTCATCTCTACCTTTCTCTGCCACCACAGAGAGTTAGATGCTAGAGTCTCCAATAGGAGAAAAAAAGTGGGGGCCACAGAAATGCAGAGACAGGTAGAAACAGCAGAGTTTCAAGCAGCTCTGGCTGAGAAAGCAGCTTCTCTGGGGGCTTCAGAAGTTACAGGGATTGGTGCCACTATGTGGGGACCTGAGCAGAGTTTCAGCAGTGCCGGGGGACTGGAACGGGTGGCTACAACCCCAGTAAGCAGAAGGGAGCAGAGGAACCATCGGTGTAGCCCAGATTATAAAACCTGCTTCTCTGCTTGGCAGACTACTGGATATGCACAAAGTAGGGGTGACCTGAGGTCCTGTCATTTGCTGAGTGGAGGAAGATAGATCTAGTAAACTAAAGGCCAGTGGTGTGCTTGTCTGCAACATGAGTTGGGTGGAGAGATGCCTAGGGAACATTTACACAACTCCTGTTTTAATATGTAGAACCAAACATAAGGCCAGTTTGTTCAGTGGTAGAGCATCAGCACAGGGTGTGAATGTCCTAGGTTTGATTCCCAGTCAGGGCACACAGGAGAAGCGACCATCTGCTTCTCCATCCCTCCCCCTTTTCCCTCTCTCTCCCGTTCCTCTCTCCTTCTCCTCTCTCCCTCTCTCTCTCTCTCTCTCTCTCTTTCTCTCTCTTCCCCTCCTGTAGCCATGGCTCAAATGGTTTCAGCAAGTTGGCCCTGGGCACTGAGGATAGCCCCACGGCCTCTGCCTCAGGCACTAAAAATGGCTCTGTTACACTTCTCCCAGAAAGAAATACAAATGGTCAACAGATATATGAAAAGATGCTCATCTTCTTTAGCTATTAGAGCAATGCAAATCAAAACTGCAATGAGATACCACCTCACACCTGTTCGATTAGCTATTATTAGCAAGACAGGTAATAGCAAATGTTGGAGAGGCTGTGGAGAAAAAGGAACCCTCATACACTGTTGGTGGGAATGTAAAGTAGTACAACCATTATGGAAGAAAGTATGGTGGTTCCTCAAAAAACTGAAAATAGAACTACCTTATGACCCAGCAATCCCTCTACTGGGTATATACCCCAAAAACTCAGAAACATTGATACGTAAAGACACATGTAGCCCCATGTTTATTGCAGCATTGTTCACAGTGGCCAGGACATGGAAACAACCAAAAAGCCCGTCAATAGATGACTGGATAAAGAAGATGTGGCACATATACACTATGGAATACTACTCAGCCATAAGAAATTATAATATTGGATCATTTACAGCAAAATGGTGGGATCTTGATAACATGATACAAAGCGAAATAAGTAAATCAGAAAAAACCAGGAACTGCATTATTCCATACGTAGGTGGGACATAAAAGTGAGACTAAGAGACATTGATAAGAGTGTGGTGGTTACAGGGGGGAGGGGGGAAAGGGAGAGGGAAAGGAGGAGGGGGAGGGGCACAAAGAAAACTAGATAGAAGGTGACAGACAGAGGACAATCTGACTTTGGGTGATGGGTATGCAACATAATTGAACGACAAGATAACCTGGTCTTGTTTTCTTTGAATATATGTATCCTGATTTATTGATGTCACCCCATTAAAAAAATAAAATTATTTAAAAAAAATGGCTCTGTTGCCAAGCAACAAAACAGCAACCCCAGATGGGCAGAGATGGCCAAGTGCATCTGGGTCGGGTGCATGTTGGAGTCTGTCTCTGCCTCCCCACCTCTCAATAATAATAATAACAACAGAACCTACATAGTAACATAGTAGCTAAAAGATTCATACTTTGTGTGTGTTCTATGATAATTAATATACAGCTAAAGCTCACTGAACATCCAGCCTCTGCCATTGACCACCTTGGAATTATACCAATATTTCACATTGACCCTTTGAAAGCTGAACCCTTGAAAATTCAGTTAAGCGCAATTTAACCAATGTTTATTCAGCAATTATTTTGTGCCCAGAATTGTTCTGTGGGACTATAGAGGAAGTATTGAAATGGTGATCATTACTATTTATTGGAAATTTACTATGTACTAGGTATTTAATCCTCACAACTACTTTGTGAACTAAGTACTATTATTATCACTCTTATTTCATAGAAATAAAACTCTGAAGTTCAAAAAGATCAAGTAGATCCCATAGGATCACACAGCTAGTGAGAGGCAAAGCAGGAATCCAAACCCAGATGTGGCTGACTCCACAGGAAAAGCTCTCAGCTGCTGTACAAAGAACTTGACATTTATAACGACAAAAGTCTGAGACAACCTGGAATGATGATGCTAGTGTCTATCCCTTAATTTATTGTGCAAATTAAAATGTTAAATAACATGCCGATAGAACTCAAGCCTCAAAACTTGCTTGGAAGCCATAGGGTCAAGCTTGTAAAAAAAATTTTTTTTTTACTGTGTAGCTAATTCTGATGTTTGAAAAGCAAAAAGGTGTCTCTCCCGTCTGTATCACTTAGATGCTGCTTGTTCGGTCTCTATTGCTACCCTTTGTGAGCCAGTCTTTTGGATTTGAAACCAAGCTTCGAATTCAAGCTAAGGAGAACTAAATCCACCTGCTCTGAGAAACACGCATATTGCTGATAAGAAGTGGCCTGCAGGGACCGACTAGTGGGACCTGGAGGAGAAACACTGCGTTTCACAGCCCAGTGAATGCTTGCTCTGTGGGCTGCCTGATGACACAGATAGCATTCAGTGCAATAAAAACCTGTACAAGCTGAAGCTCTAACCTGTGAATCTACAAAGGAAACAAATTACACCTCTTTGGGGGGAGGCTCAGTGAGTGGGTCAGGGGGATCTGAGGCTGAATATGCACTGGGGGGAGGAGCAGAGTGGTTAAATCGTCTGAGAAGGGGGGAAAACCCAACTGAAGTAATAAGGAGCTGAGGAGAACCCAGGTCCCCTGGGTATAGCCTGTCAATCTCACCCATTATGCATATGGAAAAAGATACTATAAAAACACCAGAAAGAAAGATAACCCAGGCTCTAGTGAGAGCCTCTGGATTCCTCCAGAAAGCTGATTATTGTTGTCCCAGTGAGAAATAAGATTGTCAACAGGGAAAAGCACTTTTTCCCATTATGGAGGTATGTCAGGACTGTTGCAAAATCGATGAGGAAGCAGGAGGATATGCTCATTACAGTGGAACAAGCCTGGAGCCCAAGGAGGGAAGGAGCTGGAGAAGCAGGGGTCAGGGCATGCAAGCGGGGATGCTGAATGGGCCAGATGGGCAAATCACACTGTGGACAAAGAGCCCTCCCCTTCCCCCGCTGGGCCACCACCCTGACCTCCAAACAAATACCCAGGGCACAAATTTGTTCCCCCTTATCAGCTGCTTAGCTCAGCAGCTGCTGCCATGGACTTCTGTCTCCATGTCTTGCTTTTTTTGAACAGTTGCCTTTTTGTCTAACTTTTGTGTGAAGAGGGAGGAGGCCGAGGGGCCAGGAGCAGAATGGAAGATGGAATTGTGTCTGTCAGAGGACTGAGTGCTTGAATGGAGTGCTTCAAGAGAGGCAGAAAATAGATTTTTTTAAAATAATAATAACCCCTGGGAAATCCAGGGGCCTGGAAGATACCCAAGATGTGCTGGTCATTTATTCTCCCCCTGGTCACTCTGGTCAAGGACACTTTTTTCTTGGAATTCCTATCGCTGGGTGGAAGTGGGGGCATGTATGAGATGGATTATAAATTATTGGTGCCTAAGCCAGCCATGAAAATAAATGCTGGCCCATAGGCCAGGCCAGGAAATGAGGCAGGCTTGTTGAGGATTAGTGCAGAACTAAAGGCGAATCAGGCAGGAGTCTGTTGAGAAAGTACAATGTAACAAGTTGTATCATTCTTTCTGGAAGCAATTATGTTTGCTACAACTACTTGAGTAGAGGACTGAATGAGTTTATAAACAAAGATTTCAAAGTGGTTTTTGTGACAATAGTATGCAGGGATAACTGAGACTGGTGGGCCTCCTCTATCAGAAATGTGGTTACTTCAAACATATGTTTTTCTTGTTCAAATCAGATATTAAAAAATTATGGCACTGCAACAGAAGAGAAAGGAAATAGAATGCCAAGCAACAGTAAAATAGGAAACGTGCTTTTCATCCCCAGCTACCCAACAAAATTATTGTTTCATTTTTCCTTGTGGCATTTTTGGAATGCCAGAGAACTGTTTATTCCTACTTAATGGGATGGGGGAGGATGGCGGGGAAGTGGGAAGAGGGATAAGAAGAGAAGGAAAATCAGTTACCCTGGAAACAGCCCCAGAGGAAGCGGATCAAAGAGTCCAAGGCAGAGGCCCGCTGACTCCTCCTCCTCCGCATGGCATTCCTTTCTAACTCAGGACTCTCTCTGCCACTTTGTCCTTCCCTGTTCAGGTAGATCAGACTCAGTTCAGTGGCATTTGTCGTACACAAATCTGTGCTAGGTATTATGTAAGATACAGGGCTGACGAGTCACAATGAGCGTGATGGTTGAAGGTCAGATAAGACTGTGTATTTGGTGCTCACCCCTACCAGGCCCGGCTAAACCCTTAGTGTCCGGGTGACAACCATGGTCCCTGGTGCCTGAGTTTAAATCCTAACCCCACTTCAGATGAGTTATTTGACTTTTCCAGGTTTTGTTTCCTTATCTGTAAAATGGGGCTAATAATGGTACCACCCTGTATCAGGCAGAGTCCAGTCAAGGAAACCAGACCACATTATGTATACTTCAACAAAAAGTACTAAATAGAAAGATCTGGTTTTGCAGGTGCGAGGGCCCTTAATAGGAAGGGAGTGCTGAGGCCAGCATAGACTGTAACCATCGGAAGCAGCTCCCATCTCTAAGGCTGGAGGAAGGAAGAGAAGAAGCTGGGACCATCGGAAGCTGGACACGTGCAGGAAGAGACCTGCTGCTAAATTCGTGGGACCTGGTGAAGCCGGTTCTAAAATGTGGAGGAAGCTGGGGCCAATGGCTGACGGCGGCTGCAGGGCTGTGGCTGGGTCCAGGAAATACCGAAATAATAGCATGCAGACAGGAAGGAATCTCCCCTCTCCAGCCTTCACTCTTCCTCTAGGGACCCTACTGGCATAAATTAACAGGAAACCTGCTGCCAAAGAACTGGTTTGCAGAGTCCAAGCTCCAGCAGGAAACCAGAGTATAGAAAGGTATATCTGGAGCTGAAATACCTTAACAACCAGCTCAGTGTTTCATAAAAAATGTTATAAGGCTAAATGAGTTAATATTTATAACTCCCTAAAATAGTGCCTGGCATGTGGTAAGTGCATTATAATGCACTTTTAAGAAAACAAATAAATACATTAACCCACCAAGAACTCGTATGGGAAGTAAATGGGAATCCCAGTTTTATCCATGAAGATGATGAAGTTTCAAGAGGTCACATAAAATGTCTAAGGTCACACAAACTCATCACTGGTGAAGTGAGGACTGTCGGAATTCGAAGCTGTTGTTTTTAACCTCTGAGAGCCCCTTTGAGGCTGAGAGAAAACAAGCACATAAATAAATCACTTCATGGAGAGACAGACTGTAAAAGTGCAACCAGAGAGGTACAGAGTGTGGGGAGCCTGTGGGAGGGCGGGCGAACGAGCTGCTGGGGAAGCTGGAGAGAGGACGTGCTGGAGGATATGGTGTTTGAGCGGAGTCGTGAAGGGAGGACAGGGCTGCACCGAGAGCAGGTGCCCGGAGCAGAGCAAACAGCTGGAGCAAAGGCCAGAGTGCAAGGCATGTATCGGAGTGGTGAGTACATGGACAAGGAGGAGACAAATGTTCTTCACCACGCTCCTTTGGTGTAGACAAATAATAGAGTTGAAGTATCTCCAAATACTAGCATCAGTGTGAGTTAAAGCAGTTGTTTTCAACCTTTTTACACTTGGGGACTCTTGAAAATAGGGGACCACTAAGGCAGAAATCACCCTGAGCATAAGCAAATTCAATTCAGATCATTGGGTCTATAATCTTCATACAACATCAGAGTCGTTAACTCTTTTGTGGACCAGCATTAAATTTCTGGTGGACTGGTGGTTGAAAAATAGAGTTAAAGAGTTCTTTTAGGGCAAACATGAATACAAATGTTGTGGGGAAAAGTATACATTTGTGAACAAATAGTATTAACCCCCCAAAAATGAATTTTTAATGTATCTCCTTTTTATAAGCCCATATGCTGGGTCATTAAAATATGCTTATAGAAAGCAAATATTCTTTTTTGAAGATAACTGTTGGGCAGATAAAATGTATTATGCTCACTTTGTTAAAAATAGGCGCTGCCCACGTGAGGCCATTGCCCAGGTGATATTAATATGTGTTGAGAATTGTTGTAGCCTGAGGCTTGGTTTTGGGATTAAGCCTGTCCCACCCTTTTTGGTGTGAGGTGGTACAATCCTATCATGCCTCGGAGAAGTGACTTTGTATTAGAGACTTCCCTGTTATGTATATTGGATTAAGGGTTTGGATTTCTACACTATAAAATGGAGGCAGAACGGGACTTGGCCCTTGGTTCCTGAGGTTAGCATGAGAGAGCAGAGAGAATAGAGCCAGCAGCGGGAGGAGGCCACGTGGAGAAGGCCAGGAAAAGCAGCCAAGATGGCGGAGTGCTGAGTGAGATGCCAGTTTGTACAGAGTTTGTATCTGGGATAAGGAAGGAGATGGGGAACTGAGGAGAATAAGGTTGGTGAGCTAGAAACCTTTGATTCTAGGAAACTCGGATAAGTCAGTGGCTTTGTGAGCACTGAGTGTGACTGGGTTTTGGAGCCCAGTGTGTATTTTTACTTGCCCGCCGGGTGCAAGGTAGGATTAAAGGTTATGGCCCATCAGTTTTTGGCTCCATGGTTTCTTTACCGACTGTCCGAATCCAATGCGAACCTGCACTGGCTGGGTGGTTGCTCTGATGCTGGCCCTGGCCCTGCCTCCTGGCTTTACAATAACCAACCTCTAAAACTCTAACTTGAAGCTACTTAAATACCTTTTTAACAATGTACAATATTTTATTTCAATCAAGTCCACTCCTTGAAAGGTTATAAATCAAATTTTATTTGTACCAGTTTTAATTTAATACAGTGAGTGTATTCTTGGTACCAGGCACTGTCCCAGGTACTGGAGGTGCATTGACTTGTAAATTGTGGTTCCAGTCCTCAGGGAACTCCACCTAGCGGGGCAACAGATAGATATGCAAATCTCTGAAATCAGAATCGTAAAACAAAGATACCCAGTGGATTGGGAATGTGGAAACTCCGGGCAGAGAGGGTAAGAATGGGATTCCTTTCCTGCCACCCCAGCTAGCAGTGTTACGACGATGGCAGAAGTCAGTAAGTAGGATGTAAAGGAAGAGAGGCCACGATGAATCACGGAGACTCATTAGTTCTACCTAGTGCTGGACCAGACCACAGGGCTGACTAGCTAAGGAAGTTAAAGTTGGAGAAGGAAAAAGTTCTGGAACATTTTCATGACTCTGAACCTGGCCTCTCTAATCCTATATTCTGTTCCAAAAGTAAGGACGTTGTCATGAAACCAGAGATAAACCACATGTGTCAAAAATAATAGCTAACAGTTTCTGAGCATCCATTCCATGCCAAACACTTTAATATAAAATGAGCACCATATCTAGACTCGTGGTTACTGGTCCCCAAGATCATTCTCTCCTTCCTTTTAGTAATAGGCCCTGCCACGGAGCTTTAGTAGCATGCCTGCACGCCTTACGCTCTAGAGACAATAGTTTCCAGGCTCTCTTGCAGCTTGATGTGATCTTGTGACTTAGTTTTCGCCAACGGAACGTGAGTAGAAGTAATAGTGTGTGCTACTTCCACATCACTTCCGTAAAGGAGACTCACTTGTCCTCTCCTTCCTCTTTCCCTTTCCTCACTGGATGGGATGCTGATGTGCTATTAGTGCTTCTGTGGAGGGGAGGACACAGCCTGGATAAGAACCTGGGTCCCTGGATAGCTCAACAGAGCAGTTGCCTCCTCTTGCTCCTGCTCTCTGCTGCTGTACCTGCACCTGCCTTTAGCAACTTTCCTTTACTGTGGCCAAAGATTAAACACACACAAAAGAAAATTAGTATCGTTAGAATTATGTCTGGTTTAAGAGAATATAGTTCACAGGTGGGGACATGCAAGAGACTCATACATAAACTGTATGAGCTTTAGTGAATAGATTGTATAAAAATTACATTGGCTTGTTTGGGAAACTTTGTTGTTTACATCCTAGTTTCTAGCTGAATTTTAAATGACTTAAAGGTTACCCATTAAACTGTCCTCCAGGTGAGAGAGAGGTCATTGTATCAATCAAAGGCAGATTCATTCAACGGATAGTTTTTGACAATTTGCTATGTGCCAAAGATGGAACACACACCCACATATAATCTCTACTCTCAGTTTGTTTGCCCACTGGTAGGAAGATGTGCAGATATAAAAACAGTATTGGGAGAAAAATATCAGTTAACACTCTTGGTTGCGAGCAACCAAAAACCTGACTCAAACTGTTTAAGAAAAGAAAAAGATTATTTATGGGCTTATATAAACGTACAGTTCAAGAATAAAACTGACTTCAGGCATTTGAACCCTGGGAATTAGAACCTCCATGGATAGACCTAGAAATCTGTATTTAGCCCACCCCATCCCCCCACAAGATAATTTTAATTATGTTTTGAAAAGCACTGTTTTATATAGATTGTCAGAGCTGCAAATTGGTGATTGGGCTGGAAAGGGGAGAGACGGAAGGAGGAGACAGTCACTCCTGAGGTAGAGGAGGAGATCCTGATTCCAGACTGGGGTAGTCCTGAGCAATGCCATATCCGCCGTGTACTTAGAACAGGGCTACAGTGTGTTTTGAAAGCTGCTTGAATGAGGAGGTTCAAAGAGGAGTCAGCAGAGAATGATCCCATCTGTCTGGTAGTCAGTTTGAGGATTTACAGTCTATGAAAGTCGCTGTCACTTCCCTTAATTCTTCCAACAGCTATTTATTGTGTGACTATGTACCAAATACTGAGCTAGGCAATACAGGGATTATAAGCAAAGAGCCTTTCCTCATGAAGTTCACATTCTAGGGAGAGACAGACAATAAACAACTAGAAAAATCAGTTAATACTGGCTGTGCTGAGTCCATTGAAGGGAAAACCCCTTCACAGTATAGTCCCTAGTAGAGGCCAACACTGGATAAAGGGGAGGACAGGACTTTTAGTTGACAATTTAGTGGAAACCTGGGAGAATGAGCATTCCAAGTAGAGGCAACAGCATGTGCAAAGGCCCTGAGGTGGGAAAGGCCTGAATAGGGTGGAAACACAGGAAGGAACAAGTGTGGCTAAAACTCAGTGAGAATGAGAAGAGAAAGTAGTGAAATGAACCTGAAAAGTTAGTAGGAGCCAGGCTATGGGATAACCTGTAGGTACCAGAAAGAGGGGATTTTATTCTACACACAATGAAATGTTAGCTTTAAAATGAAGCTTCTGGCTACCATGTGGACAAAGTATAAAATTAAATTCAGGACTAAATGGACACAAGGAACCTGTCTGGCCTCAACAATCCATGGCAGGCTCCACGGGGCCCCTAAGGACCCCAAAGATGGAATGTTCCATACCACTGCTGTTCAATCCCATAGCTACTGTGTCCAAATGGCTCTTGAGCATGTGAAATGTGGCTAGTATAGAGCCATGTGTGGCTCATGGCTTTAGTAGTGGATAGCACAAAGCGACACTGAGCACCGAGTGTCTGATGATTGCTATTCCGCATCCCGGAGCCAGGACCCTCCCGAACAGAGGGAGAGTCAGAGGGTAAATGCTTCCTAAATGCTAATCCTCTCAAAGCATACAGCTTCTTAAGAGAGAGAGGCTTCAGGAGACAACGTTCTGAGCTTCACTTCGTCTTTGCGGGGATTGGGGGCACGCGCAGAGGGCTATGAGGAGCTCCACGCGCGTTCTCAGGGGAAGTCCCGCACTACGAATAGAGGTTTCCAGAACGCACGAGCCTCGCGCTCTCGCTGCTGCCGGTGCGGTCCAGCCACCCGCGGGAGAGAAACGGGCCGCAGCACCCTGCCCCGCCCGCCCCGCAGCCGGGCCGCGAGGACATCACCTTCGGGCGCAGCGCAGGTGGGCAGAGGACAAAGGGGGCCGAGGCGAGCCACCGAGCGGGGTTGCAGGTTCAGGGGCTCTTCGCCGCGCAGTCTCTTCTTCCCGGGGGCTGAGGGCGGGGGTGGCGCGCCTGTCACCGCACAGATCTGCCTGCCGGCTGCTTTCGCTTTGCCGGGCGAGTGGCCAGGCCTGCGCACCGCACGCCTGGACAGCAGCGCAGGTGGCCGCAGAGGAGGGGCGGGGCCGGCGCCTTTAACCCTTCGGGACCCCCAGCCCTCTTCCTAGGACGTGCCGGGACCGCAGGCACGGTGCGCGGCAGCGCGCGCGCGGCCTGCCTGGCGTGAAGGCGCCCTGACCTTGGTTTATCCTCGGTGCCAGGTTTGCTCAAGGACCATGGGCGCCGCTCTGGGCACGGGCCCGAGGCTGGCTCTCCTGCCCAGCCGGGCCTGCGGCGCCATCCCACGTTGGGCGCCCTCCGCACCCGCCCGATGCAGCCACTCCAAGCCCGGCCCGGTGCGCCCTGTGCCCCTGAAGAAGCGAGGATACGATGTCACCAGGAACCCGCATCTCAACAAGGTAACGGTCCTCGAAGGTAGCTCGGCCTAAGCCGGGATCCTGGGCGGCGGAGGGGGGCGCCCCGCCTCCTGGGCCTGGGACGCATCTTCCCAGGCGCTCTTGCAGCGATTTTCCATTTTTGCTTTGTAGGGGCTTGATTTAACTCGGTTTGGGTTTTTCCCCAACCCCTCTAGGAGGTGATCAGTAACGCAGGGAGCCCAGTTTCTTCTGTGAGAACAGTGTAGACTGGGTTAAGGTCCTTATCGCCAATCTGACCTGGTGTCGGATCTCCCCTTGACACATACTAATACTCTTGATCTTAGGCAGTTCCTCTAACCTGTCAGTCCATGTTTCCTTATCTGTAAAGGAGAAACAGTTGTCTCAGAACTGTTCTGACATTTAAAGAGAAAATGGAGGTAGAATTCCTTGCACAGTTACTGGCACCCAGTGAGAACTAATGTCAGCTGACGTTATTATTACTCTGAGAAAAAGATTAATGTGAAAGCAGGAACAGGAAAGTCTAGAATTATAGAATCTTTAGACCTTGAAGGGGCATCAAAGATCCTAATTCAAACCTCTGCTTTTACAGATGAGAAAATAAGACAAAGGGAACTTGCCCAAGGTCACCAACTAGTTACTTCTGGCAGCTCTGCCACCGGAATCCAGATTTGGATCTCTGGTGCTTTAGTCAAGTTCAGCCCACTGCTAATGTGGTGCTTAAAAGCACACACATTTGTTTCTGGGAATAGAGTTGGGTAGCCCTGGTTCAGATGATTGAGCTGAGAAGGACGGAACAATATTAAAACCCAGGAAGCAAGAAGGCTGGATTTTGACACCTGTCACCCTACACCTTCTCAAATTAAATTTTTCTGAGGTTCAATTTTTTTTTTTTTGCTTGAAAGGGGAATTATGACAGACCCACCATTTCTACTTTATTTGGTTTTTGTGACAATCAAATGAATTGCTGAATTTGATATAATAGTTTAAATTATATAAACCCCTTGGTAAGCAATTACTGCAAAATAAAATTTTTAATAATTTCTTTGTCTCAGGATCGGGAATTCAAGTGAGGAAAAGGTGTTTTACGGAAACAGAAACAATTATGTAGATACTAAGTAATGTGATTGTGAGAAAAATCTTTCTTTCAAACTCTACCTATCGCACTATCTCCCTGCCTTCCCCACAAAAGACTCTACATCTTTTGTATATTCCTACCTGGAAATATTTAAGGTGTTTCACAAACTTGAATTTCTTTGGTAGAAATGATAGAAAATTAATTAGCTTAAGTAAATAAAATGTGCCTTTTAACTAAAACTATCTAGAGGAGGGTTGCAGGCAAAGCTTGATCCAGCAGCCCAGATGGCATTCCGGAGGATGACAGTTTTCTTTGGAACTCTGCTCTGCTTCTGCAATGTTAGCTTCATCCTCAGGCCCCATCCAGTAGAGTCTTTCACCTCAGTGCTGCCATAGTTTCACATCTTCTAATCCACACCATCCAGGGAGAGACAGACACTTTCTTTTGGTAGCTTCTGTAGAAAAGATATTTTCTCTGAAGCCTCAGAAAAATTATCCTTCTGTCTCATTGACTCTGATTGAATTTCCTTCCTATTCCCAAACCAATCACCATAACTTAGGCCAGACAGGGCCCACCCCTGGAGTTAAAGATAGAATTTGAGGTAAGGCCGCCCACACTAACACTAACTGATTTAGAATAAAGGAGATGTGCTTCCCCCACAGTAAAATGATGTGCTATCATCAGAAGAAAGGATGGATGCTGGAAGGCAAAACAATAAATTCCCACTGTAGAGTCCAATCATTTCGACAATAATTGCCTTAGAAGTACTGGCATATTACTAATCAGCACTTAATGCTTTGTGAATAGTTAAAAATATAAAAGAAGGGCTCAAATGTCTGGGTGTTTTTTTTGGTTTTTTTTTTTTAGCCTTAGGCTGATAGATCCCTAAAAGCTCTCTTGTCCCTGTCCCTTTTTTCTTCTAAATGATATAAATGGGACATTGTCCATAAATTTAGAGGACTTTAGATTTCATGATGTTAAAAATATTTGGATATCGCTAAAGTCAGTTGATGTCAATCTGGAGTGAAGAGGGTATCTAAGATGGTGCCAGGAAAGCCCACTGGTGTCTCATTCACCCTTGGGAGAGAGGGAAAGCAATGGAACAGCAGCACATCCTGGCAGCTGCTGTGAATACTTTCCACTCCCTCCGGAGTGCCAGCCTATTGCTGTCCTGCTGACCTCCAGCACTCAGTCTCCAAGGAAGGCTTGAAGCCTGATGCTGTCCCTCAGCCACTGGGGAGAATTACTGAATTAAACAGGATAACTGAGTTTATCATTGAGAAAGCAAGAGAGGGGTTGCTATGAAAGGGTGCTGTGTTTAGTGGGCGGGTCTGTGGGTAGTATTTTGTTCTGCAAGACTGAACTCCTCCAGGGCAGGGACTGATGTTATGCATTTGTGTCCGGCAGGATGCAGTTTCTGAAGAATTCAGCAAGGGCATGGACATGTAAATTAACATACATTCTTGGAATGTGTTCACTAGATTTGCATCCCATTTTTGACAAACCAGAAAAGAGATTTAATTTGAAGCTTGAGGGAAGAGGACTGTCAGGAGGTAGGGTTCTCTGGGAGAGGAAGAGCCTCTGAACAGCCCATTCCTGGCTACTGTTGAGCAATGACAGAGTTTTGTCGTGCCCTTGCCGTGGGATCTGTGAGGAATCTTAGGTGCTTCTTGGTCCATCCCACTCACTGCTATAAGGGTCATGGGCGAAAGCCCCTGTGGAATCGTTATGAAAACTGTGAAATGCTAAATATTTGATGATCATGACAATTCCCAAAGTCAGTGTTCCAAGAGCCCTTAGACATTGCTCTAGCCCGGAACTGTTCAGACTACAGGTTACCAACTGTGGGAACAGGAACTTAACTTAAGTGGCTCTAATCAGCATTTTAATTTTAAATAAATGGATTAAAATAGAATAAAAACTAGTAAATGTACTGAAACTAATAAAAATAAGTATTATACCAGATCAGCAGGTAAAATGCTGATTTTCACTGTGGTTTGTAATAAAAATGTTTTTGAAAAATGTCATTTCCATTCATCATCTTATTTTCAGATGAAGAGACAGGCTAAGAAGGTCATGTGACTCTGCAGAGATTGTCATTGGTTGCAGAAGTGGGCAGAAGCTAATTTTAAGTCCACCATGTAGTAAAGACAACTCTCATTCATAATCTGCTTGGGCTGGTTTAGGCATATAATCAATGATGACCGAAGAGGAACTAGAGGATTCCAAAGTCACCAATACATCAACTTCTATTTCTTTTCTTTTCTTTTTTTTACTAATATTCCGCCTTTCTTCTGAACTTTATGTAATGACTTCCATTGTTCATGTAGATGGTGGCAACAGATTGATTACATATTACAGGATATCAGTTATATTTTACTTAAATTAAACAGGCAACTGTCAACCCTATTGTATAGGGATATCTTCATAGGCAGGTTTCATGCCTGTTCTATTAATGTAGGAAGGAGGCCCTTAAAAGGCACCTGACTTCAGTTTACTTATAACCTCTCTTGGGAAGGGCTATCCTATTTCCACTCCCCATATTAAGTGTGAGTCCCCTCTTGTTTGCCAGTGCTTCCTTCTGGCACTGAGCCCCCTGTTATAATGGCTGTTTAGTTTGTCTTCCATACCAGACCCTGAGCACCTTAAGGACAGACACATGACACTCTCTCTGCCTGACTTGAGATGCTCAATAAATATTAGCAGTTTATGACCCCTTTCCCCTGAACTTGATTAACTAATGCTACTACTTTACAGTTAGCCTAGTGTTCTTGTTGCCTAGAGAAATGGTTACAATTTAGCCACTGGTGGAAATGCACTTATTAGACCCAAATCTTTCCAGACTTCAGGGCATTTCACCGATGGGGTGTGTGATCTCCCCGAGTGTGTCAGCCTTCTTTTTTGACCCACATGCCAACAATAATTTTTTGCCATAAAGTTCCACTGACTCTTCACTTCTAATTTTTAATCTCTTGATCTTCGTAGTCATGGAAAAAATGAATAAAAGGGGTACTCAGTCAAGTCACTATGATTAAGGACCAGCACATTTCATGCAGAAACTGCAGATCACTGCTGGTGACCACCTACCCTCTGATTGATCAAAAGAGAAGCAATGGATTATTAGGTAAACAGTTTTATAACTAGCAGTTTACTCTAGATTTGAGCCTCTTGTGCATTGACTCAAAGCACTGAGAAGCTCAAATATCATTCAGGTATTTTAAGAACGAACAAGCGGAGGCAGGTTACAATAATTACTTTCCTGTTGAATACTGTCCTGGCTTAATGGAATTGATAACATTTGGTATTAGAGCATTGTACTTGGAACAGCCAGAAGAACTTGTATTAGTTAGGCTAAAGGTTAGGCAACTGTAATAACATGAATGCCAAATACAGAGGCTTAAAAAGATAAAAGTGTATTTCTGTCTTATAAACAAGTCTGTAGACAGTCGCAGGTTGGTATGAGGCTGGATTTGTTGCTTGCCCTCCTCAGTGTGCCTTAACATTTCATGGCCCAAGTTGACTTCTGTAGCCTTTGCTATTAGTTCCCTACAAAAGCCAGTGGAAAAGAGAAATGCCTTTGAAAGGCACAAATTGGATGTTGCAAATATCACTTCCTTTCACATCTGATTGGCTGGAATTTGGTCAGATGCCACACCTAGCTGCAAGAGAACCTGAGAAATGTAACCTTTAGCAGGCCACCATGTACTCAGCTTAAAGTTCTACCTACACTGCTCACAAAACTTCGGGGATATTTTATTGTTTCATATACATTTTGAAATATCCCCTAATTTTGTGAGCAGTATATTAAGGAAAGAGAGAATGGATATTGAGGAACTGCCACAAAATGTTTATGTAAAAGTTTAATTTTTTTTACTGTCAATTTTACTCCAACCTTTAAAATCCATCAATTTTTCTACATCCCTATTACCACCAGCCCTGTTCACTCCTTCATCATCTCTTGTCTAGATTATGCAGGGGCCTCCTCACTGGTCTTCCATCTCCCAGTCTTGTTTCTTTCAACCCGCTGCTCTGTGTCTGTTAACCCTACCTTGAGAGGCTAAACCCTTGCACACATCCCTAACTACTCTCTTTCTTTCAGACCTCATCTCTAATCCACCAGATAACCATGTTGCTCTCTCTTAAGACTAGACCTGGAATCCAAGCCCTGCTCAGCATGGGTCCCACTCTGTCCCAAGCCACACTTTCTGCTAGATGCCTGCAGCAGACTCTAAGCTGTTCTCCTTGCTTCCCCTTCTGCTCCTCTCATTTACTCTCCACATAATAGCCAGTACGATCCTTTTTAAACCAAATTTGATCATGTCACTCTTATGCTCAAAACCCTGTGAAGTCAGAATCCTTACAGCACCTTGCATGATCTTTCTGACCTCATCTTTGCCTACTCCTCAGCCTCGACCGTTGCCCAAACCAGTCTGGCCTCCTCGCTGTGTCTCAAATATTCTAAGCATACTCCTACCTACAAACTTTGCGCTGGCTGTTTAGTCTTCCTAGAACACATATCCGCTAAATAGCCATGTGGTTAACTCCCTCACCTTCTTCAAGGTTTCTCCCTTTCTCATTGAGACTTATTCTGACCACCACCTGTGAAGCTGTAAATACTACTTCTTGATCACCCTTAACATGGTCTACTCTCTGCCATAGTAATTAATACTTCCTAACATACCGTTTAATTTTCTTACTTATTATGTCTCTTGTTTATTGTTTGTCTTTGCCCACTATACTGTAAGCTACAGATAGGCAGGGATTTCTGTCTTTTTGTTCATTGATGTATCTGACATACTTAGAACAGTGGCTGGCTCATGGTTGGCGCTCAGTAAACAGGTACTGGATAAGTGAATTATTCAGAGAGACACCTGCTGGGACTCCTTCCTATCATCCCTCCCCTTCATCAAAGCCCCCTTTCTTTCACCCTGATGCCTCCCCTCCCCCAGAGACCCCCGCTGTGGAGTTGATATGCCCAGGACCACTTCTATCTGAACTGTGGATAAATCTCAAATCAGCCCTCTGTGTGCCCAGAGGCCCACTTTCGAGTGAAGATTGGAAGAACACAACTCAGATGTTCACTCTTTCTTATTCCCAGTTTTACCACCATTAAACCAAGCCCAGTGGAAGAAAGAGGACCTATTCAGGAGATGCAAATGGTGACTTGGAGCCAGAAATGGGAGAGGACATTCTTGAGGCTCATAGAAAAAAACAAAGGCTGGATGTGTAGGGAGTGGAGCAGAGAGGTAGGAAACTCCACTCTGTCAGCATCCCCAACTTCCTAGAACTCCCCTCCTTTACTCTGAATTCCTGGAGTCCCCATCCCTGCTCTGAACCCCTCTGATTCCATTGTCCTAAAGAACCACTACTAAAGACAAGGGAAGCCATTTTATGGACTGAGTGTTGAAACCCTACCACCCAATATGATGGTATTTAGCAGTGGGACCTTCGGGAGGTAATTTGATCCTAAGGATAGAGCCCTCATGATGGGATTGGTGCCTTTTAAGAGATAGGAGAGCACTCTCTCTCCCTTTCTGCCATGTTAGAAAATGGCCACCTGCAAACCGGAAGATAGCCCTTGCTAGCAACTGAATTGGCTAGCTAGCACCTTGATCTTGGACTTCCAGCCTCCAAACTGTGAGAGATAAATGTCTGTTGTTTAAGCTTCTCAGTCTCTGGCATTTCATCACAGCAGCCCAAGAGGACTAAGACAGCAGACCAGGAAGCGCTTCATCTCCCTGGGGTTAGGAAGTTGAGGAAGAGCAGGACAGGTGCCAGAAGCTCAGGAGGGAGCTTCTCCTGGAACCCAGAGGTGATGCTCAGAGAGTGTTTTCTCATCAACATGTCATTGCGAACAGTAGTCGAATCGATCTCCAAAGACAGTATATTATTATGTGTTAGATTAGCATTTATGTGATCATTGTTTCAGAAACGCTGGCTTGTGTTTATGAATGCTTAATTCTTTCTTTCTTTTTTTTTTTTTTTTTTTTTTTTTCTGAAGCTGGAAATGGGGAGAGACAGTCAGACAGACTCCCGCATGCGCCCGACCGGGATCCACCCGGCATGCCCACCAGGGGCGGCGCTCTGCCCACCAGGGGGCGATGCTCTGCCCCTCCGGGGCGTCACTTTGCCGTGACCAGAGCCACTCTAGCGCCTGGGGCAGAGGCCAAGGAGCCATCCCCAGCGCCCGGGCCATCTTTGCTCCAATGGAGCCTCGGCTGCGGGAGGGGAAGAGAGAGACAGAGAGGAAGGAGAGGGGGGTGGAGAAGCAAATGGGCACTTCTCCTATGTGCCCTGGCCGGGAATCGAACCCGGGTCCCCCGCACGCCAGGCTGACGCTCTACCGCTGAGCCAACCGGCCAGGGCTGAATGCTTAATTCAAAATGCAAAATGCTAAGTGGAATCTATAACCACGAGTGTTACTGCAAAAATATGCAACTGTAAAAAGACTTGGAAGTGAAAGTGTGGATAGGATTGTGTTAGGGCAGCGGCATTCTGGGAGATATTTATTTCCTCTTTATATAATTTTCTTTAATGTTTTCTTGTCTTTTTTGATTTTTGGTTACAGTTTCTTTTGGGAATTAAGTTTCTAGAGCCAACTAAACATTCAGACCAACTTTTGCAAGCTGACCTTTCCGCAACACAGGGGTGATATTCTTATCCTATGGAAATTCCCCTAAAATAGTGTTATTTTAAGGGAATAGCTGCATATAATTAGCTATTTTCCAGAGGTGATATGTTTAGATTCATGTAATAAAACATTAACATAGGAACTTGCTGCCTGTTCTAAAAAGAGTTGTAAACAACAATATCTTGATTATGTAAGCAGCAGTGTGGAGGGCAGGTCCCATACAGAAATACATGTTGTCTGACTCAGACTTGGGCCAGCTGACATCTAAGCCAGTCTGAGTCTGGGCTCTCTGTGGATACTCTTTCAGGTTCATCTGTTTCTAGCT
Organism: Saccopteryx leptura; assembly: GCF_036850995.1. NCBI lineage: Eukaryota > Metazoa > Chordata > Mammalia > Chiroptera > Emballonuridae > Saccopteryx > Saccopteryx leptura. The sequence continues at coordinate 72,349,350 of NC_089503.1, read as the reverse complement.
TCTCTTGGTCTTCTTGGGCTTTTGTAGGCTCTGGGAGTTATGACTGCATTTTACTTTGCATTTTTGTCATTTCTATCAAAGATTTCTTTTATTGTCTACCCTCTTCTTTGCAAATGCCAGTCTCATAGTGGGGGGGGGGGGAGACCTGATTCATACGGCCATTGCAAAGGGGTCACTAATGTGCAGCACTTCTGTTTGCAAAGGCATGGGTTATAGTCAGCTTCAAAACTTCACTTTGATGTGGAGAAAGTACATTGGGAAATCCTTTGGGGTGGTGTCTGACTGCCTCTCTGACACAGAGTACAAAAGATGCTCTATGATTGTGCGATGAAAATCTGAGGTCTATCCTACGATTGGGATGCTGAGGTCAGTGGTTAAAAGCATGCATTCATTCTGTACCCAAATGGTTGCCTAGCAGCCTGGTTAAAACACAGCTCTAACCAAAAGGACAGAGTAAAGAGTAAAATGTATTCAGTCATTTGAGGAGAGGGATTTTTGATGGAAAGATCATCAGCTTTTGAGGAACTTGAATAAGAGAAAATAAAAGCTGCATTTGCTTTTAAAAGTGATATTGAAAGCTAGAGGGACCGTAGGGGATAAGGTTGAATGATGAGCAACTTGAGAATATTATTTTTTGAAAGCATTTTGTCTGGGTTCTGTATTGTTGTTTGGTAGTAGATCTCCATGAAGCTCATTGCGTATTTGAAACATTCTCCCCATGATGTGGAACGCTGGAGAAGGCAGACTGTTAGTTTCTGGGTTTTGTTTTACTTGGTTCTTTCACAAAACAGAAAAAGGGAGCCAATGCCTACAAAAGGTGGCATCCCTTCTGAGTTACTAAGCTGTTCGTTGACTTCCCCCACAGGAGAAAGGCTGCCGGGGACCCTGATGACTAAGGTGGAGCTGGGTCTCCTCTCCCAGCAGACAGTCTCCCTTACCCTTCCCCGGTATCTGAGGGAGGTGTTGAGGATTCCAACCCAGATTCCCGTCACACTGAATTTCCTTCAGTAGCAGAATGCCTTGTAGAGGGAATTCAAATTATGTGATGAGTTAGTATTTTTCTTTTTAGGATATACAAGGTACCAGCAATTGTTCTAAGCAGTTTTTATACCTTAACTAATTTAATACAATCTTTTCAAGAACACTGTGATATTACAGATGGGAAATCTGAGGCTCAGGGAGGTTAGCTACTTGCCCTAGGCCATACAGCTCATAGCAGCAGAGCTGGGTCTTGAACCCAGACCACCTGGTTTTAGGGCCCTCATCCTAGTTTCCAGTGCTCTCCTGTCACTCCCTATGTGCAAGTGCCCCCTGACTTGACACTAATGCCTGGAGCCTGGTGTGTTGGGGCCTGGCTAGGTACGAAGGGGGACACGCCCTGCTGCAGCCCTCTGATGGGCTGTTACATCCACTACTTTTAGAATCAGAATCTGGGAGTTGGAGAGAACTTTAAAGATCTCTAGATGCCTTCTCTTCACCATCCTTTTTAAATACCTGTAATTCTCCCAAGACTCATTTGTTTATTTATCAAATTTATTCAGTAGACATTAGCTGAGTACTGATTAGATTTTAGGCAGTGAAAACCTCATGGTGAAAACATTTCTTTTGCCTTCAAGAAGCTTACATGTAAGAGGGATGGAGGTGGGCGCAGTTAGTAGGGATTTCAATTCAGTAGGTTGGTGTAAGGAGAGGAGCATAGGCCCCAGTGGGAGTGTGGTGTGGAAATGCTTCCCGTACAGTGCTGTGGGCACTGACATGGATGGACGGACAGATGGATGGATGGATGAAAGAGGAGGACTTGGCAGAGGGAGGTACTGAAGGAGAAGCTGGCTGTATCAAACCATGAAAGGCAATGGCTTGTTCTGAGAACGGCCACTGTTTGTGCAGAAACTGAATAATAGACCTATACCCTATACAGTGCCCATTTTCAGAGAGCTAAATAGTAGTATAAAACCTCTAATTCTACAGATAGAGTCAATGATGGATCTCCAGTAGTGTGACATGTTCTTTGATTTTGGTCTTTTCCTTGCTTTTGTGTTGCACTGCAGGGGTCAACATTCACAATAGGTTCACTTATCAAAATTTTTGGTACACTTGAGGGCTCAGCTCTCCAAGGACACCACTGCCACACTGCCTTCCTCATAGTGCCACATGGAAGTGACTCGTTCATTCTCTGCCCCTCTGGCGTTTAGCTTGTCCCATGTTTGGTCTCAATATACATCCATAGTGTGGACGTGTGTCTCCATCTTGATGCCGTCCTCAAAGCCAGGACCCCATCTTAGGCACTGCAGGGCCAGCACAAAGCCTTCTTCACAGCAAACGCTCCATAAAATCAGTTACATGAATCCTTTCCACACACCCCCCACCCCGGACAGACCAGAAACCGCTGTGGTGAAGACTGCCAACACACATCCCCATCTGCTGTCTCTTTCATTTTATATAAATCTAAACTACACTTCGATCTCTCCATAAACCTTGAAGAATTTTGAAAGCTGAGGTACATATTTTATTTTGGTCATATACATTACAGGAACTCACTTCCTTGAGAGAGTTTTCTGCTCTGATGCTGTCCCAGTTGCATGTAATCTAAAGAACAGCACCTTTATGAGATGGTTTATTCTCATTCTTGAGGCTTCTTTAAAGACATGAGCTTTAGACCTACTACAACCAGCAACAGGCTGGAGGACTATGGAGGTGAAGGAAAGTACTCGGCTGGAACTGAATGTGTGACCTACTCCTCTCTCTCTCTCTCTCTCTCTCTCTCTCTCTCTCTCTCACACACACACACACACACACACACACACACACACACACACACACGTACTGCCGCAGCCCATGTCCAGGCATAGGCAACAGAGAACACTGGCTGTGATGTAGGGTTTTGGGGATCAGAAGAGCCCCAAGTTCTAGTACCAACTCTGCCATTCACTAGATTTGGGATCTTTGAAAGGCCACTTTGTTTCTCTAAACCTCAGTTTCCTCATCTGTGAATGGGATTGATAATAAAATGTCCCTACTTCATAGGGTGCTGTAATGATCAAATGAAATAATGTATGTAAAGCACATTGTAAGTGTGTTTGCTCCATTCTTAACACAATGCGAAGCCCTGTGAACTAGAAGAAGTCACAGACATGGTAGGGTTTAGACCTCATGCTTGCCCTCATACAGCTTTCAGTCCAGAAGGGAAGGGGAGGACTCAGGGATCCAAAATCATTCTCCATGAGCGTGAACACATCTGATTTTGGCACAGACCTGATAAGAGGCGAAAGTCAGGGAAGAAGCAGGTTGGCTGGAAACTTCAGTAGTAATGTTCCCATACTTGATAGAGTTGAAGGATAATCTAGACTTTGTCTGGAAGAAACTTAAATGTATCATAACTGCAGAAAACACAAGTACCGTTTGAAGAGCTGGTATTTTGGGAAGTTGAGTCTGGTGCTGAAGGGAGTGGCCACCATTGTACCCAGCAGGAATCTCAGGATTTTGCACCCAATATTTTGACACATTCTAACCAAGGTTTTTAAAACTTATGCTGGAAAACATATCCAAATTTAGCCAGATCTGTTTCTCTCCCCACCCCCTACCTGCCTGCCTATCTATCTATCTATCTATCTATCTATCTATCTATCTATCTATAATCACTATGACACTCCAAATTTCATGAGATTATGATAGCAAAACAGCAAGGCAATAGAATGTCTGCTGTGGTAGTTTAACATAAAAGTTAAAATGTTGCTGTAAAGCCAGCTAAATAGGGCATGGCTGACCCCTTCACTCAGCAAGGAGTTTAAGATAGTCCTGCACTCTCTATATACTCTGCCATGGGTAATTAATAAATACTTGCCTATGTACATTTTTTTTATTTTTTAATTTCATTTAGAAAATGAACTTTAACATGGTGACACTGATCAATATGTATACAATTTAAATAAGCATCTCTCCTCTGTTAGAACTCAGAACGAGCCTTCCCTAAGAGACCATTATGAAGTCATCTTGTCCAGCCCTTTGTCTTTGGGCAGATAATATCCTGACATGTTACCAGCATTTTACAGATAAGGTTTCAGAGACCCAAAGAGATTGAATGTCCTGCCCAGGAAGTGAGTTGTGGAGGCTGACTTTGGCCCTCTTTGGGTGGTGGTTGTCTCTTAGACCCACGCTGCTTGCCCTCTGGAAATAGTACCCGAGTCCGTCTCAGTCGACAAGCAGGGTGCTTTGAGTCTCTCCGTAGGAAGGAGGTGCTTTAATATGGAGCACTACTGAGCACTGCAGACCTGAGCCCCTGCGAGCACAGCTCTTGCTGCCACTCCGATGTGTCCATTCCTGATGAATGGGCATGCTCCTGACTCCCAGCCTCGCGTCAGGTTTTCTATTTTTTCTCTGCAGTAACATGATCTTGAAGACAGTCCGTAAGCCATTTGACAGAGAGCTCAGCCCTCCTGTCATACTCTCCCTTCTTATCTCTTTTATTTTTGGTCTCTTCTAGCCCATAATTACTTGTTTTGACTGGCGAAATCACTTCGGGTCACAGGACAGCAAAGAGCAATGCGGTTGCCACCTGATAGAGCAGGAGTAAAGATAGATGCGGTGGAGACAAACCTGTTAACAGCCATTTTTAGAAAGAGACTTTACAATCTGCTCGTCAGAGCTGAAAGATTTCCCCTGTTCTCACACTCCAGAAGCTGACAGCAGCTTCCGCTCACATCTGAGACGCCTGAGAATCTGTCTCACCATGCCTGCGGAGGTGATGGCATAGGCGCCGGTTGGGCAGCCGGCTAGGTGGTGCCAGGAGGACCTGCCAAGCGGAGGGAAAGCCCTGCCTCCAGTAACCAGCCTCAGCCGCAGGCTCTTGAGTCATCTCAGCTGTTCTTTAGTTAACTGAGCTGCTCAGTGTTCTGTGACCTTCTACCAGTCAAATGGACACAGAGTCAGCTGCCTCCTCTGGGACTCATAATTGCTAGAATAATAACATTAGAAATAATAATAATACTTATATAATACTTACTATGCTAGGTACTTTTACAGTGCTTTACATGTATTATTCCCAAGCAGAGAAAAACCTGTAGAGAAAATAAGCAGAAAATACTGCTCTCTCATCTCCTGTTTCCATGGCCTCCTCCTCCTTATAGATATTTTTACAAGACATCCTGAGCATCTTCATTGTAGCCCTAGGCTTCTTAGGGCTGCAACTAAGTGGACCTTTTCACTGTACAGAGTTCTGTTTTCTGTCCTAGATCTTATCTCTTCTTTACTTACTTCTCTGCCTTCTCATCTATCCACCCATCCTTTCTTCCTTCCTTCTATCCGTCCATCCATCCATCCATCCAATATTTATTGAGCACCTGCTCTCTAGCAGGCACTGTTAGGTGTTGAGAATAACATAGTAAACATGACAGTTATGACTCTTCCCTTTATTGAGTCTATAATCTAGTGAGAAAGACAGTAAGTATACAAACAAATTTATACAGATGTGTTAGTGGTAGAGAATAAATAAACAGGGTACAGTGTAAGAGAATAACAGGGTCTACTTCATCACAACAGAAGACCTCTTCAGAGGTGATATTTGAGAAGAGACCTAAGGAAAGAGGAGACAGCTGGGAGAAAAGGCAAGTGAGAGTGCTTCGGGGGAGAGAATAGCACATGCGGAGCCTGGAGGCGACAGGGAGCTTGGCTAGCAGGTTCTGGGAACTGACAACAGGCAGTCCAATAGGAGGGTAATGAGCAAGGTGCGGCAACTGCCTTAAATCAGGAGAGAGTGCAGGGGTCTTAGTTTTGTATAGTGGGGCCTTGTAATCTGTGGGATGTGGGCTCAGTTTTAGTCTCTGAAAAATAGGACACTATTACAGTAAGTCCCCGAGTTATAAACATCTGACTTACCTACAACTCAAACTTACGAACAAAGTGCCATAAGGGCTATTGGTAATGGCTATTGGTAATCATCTGCAGTTGGACATCAGTGAAAATGATGTCATAGAGTTAGTTAGTCGACTCCACGGCAAAGAACTAACCAATGAAGACCTTATGGAAGTAGAGCAGCAGATGACAGCATTTAGGGAAGAAAACAGGGACCTAGAAACTCCAGAAGAAAAAAACTTTTCTACAAAAGACTTAGTTGATGCTTTTCATCTCATTGAAGCAGGAATGGCAAAGTTGGATGAACAAGATCCTGATACAGAGAGGTTCACTGAAGTTTACTGTACAGTTACGGAAGGCCTGAGACGCTCGCTACAGGGCCATTTATGATGAGAAAAAGAAAAGCTCTGTACAAACCTCCCTTGATGCCTACTTCAAGAAACTGACTCCAGCAGCAGACTCAAACCCTGACTCTCATCCTCTCCAAGAAGTCCATCATCTCGTATCCAAGATTATTTAAGGTTTTAGTTTAAAATGTTTAAGTATTTATATGCACAGAAAGATAAAAAATAAATACTTGTTAAAACAAACATCTGAGTTACATTTACTAGGTAGATGTACCTGTTCCAATTTACATACAAATTCAACTTAAGAACAAACCTACAGAACCCTGGGTGGTTGGCTCAGTGGATAAAGCATTGGTTCGGTGTGTGGACATCCCAGGCTCGATCCCTGGTCAGGGCACAAATGAGAAGTGACCATCTGCTTCTCTTCCCCTCTGCCTCCCCCTTTTCTCTCTCTTCCCTCTTGTAGCCAGTGGCTTGATTGGTCCAAGTGTCGGCTTCAGGTGCTGAGGATAACTCCGTTGGTTTGAATGTGAGCCTTTGGCACTGTGGATAGCTCAGTTGATTCAAGCATCAGTCCCAGATGGAGATTACTGGGTGAATCTCGGTCAGGGTACATGTGAGAGTCTGTCTCTCTATCTCTTCTCCTTTCACTTAAAAAAAAAAACCCACAAAAAAACAACCTACAGAACTTATCTTGTTTGTAACCTGAGGACTGACTATAAAGGGTTCGAAGCAAGGAGGTGATTTAATTTACATGAATGAAAGATGTCTCTGGCTGCCATGTGAAGCACAGATTGGAGAGGCAAGAGTGGAAGCGGGGAGACCAGTGAGAGACTACAATTCTCACATGCTACAATGGGCATGTGAGGTGGTGGCTGGGGTATGGGAGGTGTTGGGGCAGAGGAGAGAAAGGTTGGATTGGAAATAGAGTTTGAGGGTAGAATGGACAACATGTGTCTCTGTGTCCTCCTTTAGATGCAACAGAATTCGGTTTATATTTTTCACTGCTGTGCCTTGCCCCCTTCATACAGGTACCACCAGTGTTCATTGCAATTTATCCCTATCCTTCTTCAGCATACCTTATAGGAATAAGGAAACAGAGTGTTTGTGTTTTACCTTTGGCTCTTATGACATGCTTCCCAATTGGTCATCCCATTTGATCCTCACAAAAAACCTTATAAAGCAGGCATTATTGCCTTTGTTTTGACGGGAAGACCCTACGGCCTAGAGAGGCTAAGTTAGCTGCCCATGGCCTCCCTGACAGTAAGAGACAGCAGCGAGACTCAATCCAGATTCCCTAGGACCATTCACTGGTTTATCCAGCAGACATCTACTGAGTGCCTGCTGTATTTCAAGCACTCTTCTAGGTGTGAAAAATAGAACTAAATCAGTCGTGGTCTTTGCTCAAAAGGAAATTAACCCTTTGAGTAGTACGAACGTTCATGGATGTACTTGTGCCTCCTGACCATCCAGAGTACAATCGATTTATTTTAAAAATGTGTAAGGCAACATTAAAAAAGGCAAATGTATGTTTTTCTTGTTTACATAAATTGGTTATCACATAAACATGATTTTAAGTTAATAAAACTGTAACTGAAACTAATTTTATTTTTAAAAAAACCAAAACTCACTCCCAGGGGTCAGCGAGCATGAAAAAACTCACTACTCGCGGGGTTAAGTGTTCAGAGGACGAGATAGACTTGCAAGCTTATAAATGTAATAAAGTATTATAGGTTTTATACAGTATTATATTAAAGGTATGTTATTAATAATGTCCAAGAAATTTTTACCTTGGTGGGAGAAAAAAAGGTGAGGTCTCTTAAAATGGGTGATCTTTGATTCTTATATTAAATTACATAAATAATGTGTTGCATAAAGAAAAAGAAAAATCTACTCTGACTTCTCTCCTGAGATAACTACTTATTAGCCTTGGTGTGTCAGTGCTAAGATCTAACAGATCTATAGGAATTCCCTGGGCAGAAGAGGTGGGAGAAAGATATTCCAAGCAAATATAGCAAAACTGCATGGTATGTGAGGAACCGGAACCGTGGGTGGTTGTTAGGAGCCCAGAGTGTGTGGAGTAACAGGCGGGAGAGCAGGGCAGCGGTCAGACATGGATGAGAGTCTGGGGCTGCTCTTTACCTGGGTGAAGAGTTTGACCTTAGTCCTGAACATGAGGGGGGCACTGGGAAGTGACACTATGGGATTTGAGCTGTAGACAGACCATTCTGGCTCCAGGGAGGGGACAAGATCAGATTCAGGGAAACTAAGAAGGAATTCAGTTACCGTTAGGGAGATGAGGAAGACCTGATATGTCCGATATAGTGAGGTAGACACAGATAGATATGAGAGACGCTAAGGAAGTGGAAGTTGTGTCCCAGAATTCCTTGGGCTCCATAATAGCAGCAATAGGAGTTCAGACTTATTGTCAATATTCTAAAAAAGAAAGAAATAAAGGAAGAAAGAAAAGAGAAGGAAAGAGAGAGAGCGAGAACGAAAGAGAAAAACCTAATGGGAACCTTATATTAATCCATCACAAATTTACACAGCTTAACCTTGGTCTTTGCCTAGAGTTAAACAAAGTAAAACTATTAACACCGTTTCTCTCATACAAGTATCAGAACTTCTTCTTGGCAGTTAGATGTGTCTTAAACATTGGAAAATAAATTCTTACAAATGCCAGATTTTCAGCACATGAAATTTCTTAAGGGGTACTTTGGGACTGGTGAAAACGTGAGGATTTACTGACTTGGGCTGTCTTTATTTGAAGTGTTTATTTGAATATTGGGGTTGTTGGTCTCTAACTAGCCATCCTTATTCTGGTTCTGTTTGCACAAAGCAACACGGTATTAATTTTATCCTCCACAGCAGAGAGAAGGTGCAGCCTCACTGAGTACATGGTCACGTTAGCAGGCATTTTTGTCCTAATGTGGACATCGCCCAGCCTCCTATGCAGAAACTGACATCTTTGCTCCCATCACAAAGCCCTATAGAAGCTCACGGGACTTCCTTCTTCTGTGTGTTTCCTCAGTCTCCTGGAAAAACAATAATTCTTTCCATTGAAAATAGAAAGAATGTTCATAGTTTAGAAAGTACTATGTTTTCTATATGAGAATTTCCTCCTTTTGGTTTTGTTTTTCTTTCCTTCCTCTCTTTTTATGGGAAGACCCAAGTGGAATAGAACTAAGGATTTGAAGTTCATGCAATATGAACCTTTCACAGATTTGGCCCACCCTGGGCAAAGTGTTCCTTTCTCTATGAGATTGAATTTTATTACCTTTCTCTTTGCTGAGTCCTGGCTTGTCTTATGAACATGACACTGGAGAGGGAAAATAGAACATCAGAAGTTTGCAGGAATGATTTTGTTGGCTAATTCAACACAATATCAGCTGCTTGTCTAGGTAAAAAGCTCTTTAAAACAAAAATTTTAAGGTGAAGTTTTCATAGAATTAACACCAAGAATACTGTAGTAAGGACACTTATTTTTCATACATTTTTTTATGTCATCTGGGCAGGATCATCTAGTCATGAAGCTACTGACATCATAGAAAGTTTGATAAAAACAAATTTTCCAAAATGCAATTTCTTGGGAAGCTAAGTCTTACGGTTCTTACAGAATTGTGTAAGAATCTTTGGTTTTGTTCCATGGGTTTCTCAAGTCTTTGATCCTGGGTAACTCTGTGTAGTAAACTGCAGTGGTCATCTTTAATTCAACAGAATAAATTTTCGTAATGGGTCTTAACACTGTAAACATTTCCTAATATTGCAGCTTCAAAGAAGGAAGACTGTAAACACATTTGCCTCCATTTAGCTGATGGTTTGTAGAGCTGAGAGACTCTTTAGGTGCCTATATTCCATGGGGGGAGGGGGGAGCATTTATTTTTTTGGCTTCGCCTCTGAAGTAGTTCCCATCAGCCCACTCAGAAAGTGCTACATTAGCATCCTTGGTCAAATAGCCTTTTCTGAGGTATTCCCTTTGGTTCTTGTGTTTTAATTCTCTTTTCTGTCTTAAATGGTTTTGTTAATTTTACTGTTGCTTTTTTTGTTTTCCCTATCAAGTGAGTGAAAAAACTTTTCTTAATTTCTTTTCTACTTAGTGTCAGGACCTGCTATTTAGCCCATCAAAGTTGCATAAGGGTTACTAACAACTGTAATTCAAGATATTATGCATTAATTCTTTTGAGGTATATTACTATGTGCCTTTCATCGGCCCCAGTGAAACAGAGACCAGATTATGTGTGCTCCCTAATTGATGACTGGTGTTCACCTTCAGGGTGTATGTGTGTCAGAAACACTTTATTCTGTGCCACATCCCAGGGGTGAGTCCTGGGGGCTGAACGGAAAGGGAGGGTGTATCCTGGAATATCAGTGGTGGAAACACCAAACCAAGAAAGAGAAAAGAAAACCTGAACGAGGAAGTGGGCCAGTGATGGAGCTCAAGAAGAACTGGGGTTGTGTGTCATGTTGATGAGCATAATTAGAGGTGTAACATGGCAGATGGGAAGGGATGTGAAGAGCGAGAATTGAGATGAGGTCTGAGACCATTCAGGATCAGAACAAACGACTGCTGGGTAACCACGGAGCTTACTGTTTTGGTGGGTCTTGACATCTCTTAAGGAGGTAGTGCGGCTCCTTAAGAAAACCAGACTGAGCTGGAGAGCTGCAGCCTACCCAGTCAGTGCCAGAAGCCTGTGTCATTTAAGTACATGGTAGTCACACATTAAAGCTGATGTCCCAAACACTGGGATCACAGACACACGCCTCTGCAGACCGTAGTGGTTGCCTTATTCTGCTGTAACCTGAAGGATATTGGGGCCCTTGAGGTTCAAGGAAATAGAACCCACGGGGCTTCTAGCTTGGGAAACTCCATACTCTCTTTATTTCCATTACTGCAGTGGCCTTTAGTACCAGAAGTTAATATGCTCTGTGGATATCCACCAAACCTGAATTCCCTGTTGCAGGATCCAGTGTACCAGAGGATGTCATTACAGGAGTCTTGCCTAAGCATCAAAATATCATCGTGCAGTCTTGAGTTTGTTGTCTCTTCCTTCTATGTCAAGGACCTCTCGAATGGTTATCCCTTAACTGTACCCCACTCTTAGTAGTAAAGGAATGGTGGGACCTGGGCCAAAAAATTTGAAGGTGGCCAAGGTTTGGTCTTGAGGCCAGACATCAGTTCTGGCCTCATGTCCACTCTCTCTTCCTAATAGTAAGTGTTCATTCAGGTCACATGCCCAGAAGAGGGTTCTGACTCCCATCAGCTCCACGCATTCAGCCCTCTCCCACCTCCATCTGACCACACCCTGCCCTCAGTCACCTGCCGATGCCCAGCACAGTTAGAGGACTGTGTTCCAATTGCCTGCCCATCTTAGAGAGCACATGCCTCTTAGAGCAAAACTACTACATTCAGATTTCTTTCACTTCTCAGTTCTCAGCTTGAATACGGAGCTTCAGTTTTATTCCACTATGCATTTCAGTTTCTAGAAAATAGAGGGTATTTCTGTTCAAGACATCATTGAGGTCAGCATACCTGAGTTTATAAATAATTTTTTCCTATAAGAGAAAATTAGCTTTGAATCCGAACCCAACAGAAAGCTCAGGCCCAGGATTCTAGCACAGAAATCATCACACAAGGGTGTCCTACGAGCCCTTTCATAGAAGTCGTCCTTTGTGTGCTGAAATGGGAGCTAGGATACATGCTGTGTGCCAGCAGCGATCGGTCATGGCCATGCATGGGGGGGGGGGGTGTTTATTCTTGGGATAAATATTTGGGCGGGAAGTGTTTCAAGATGCTCAACATGGATTGTAAATAAAACCATTTTGCTATGATTTAATCACTTCTTATTTCCTTGTAGGATCTTGAGGAAGCAGATTGTGTACATTAGGGTGCCTCCGCTCACTCATTTCCATTGAGTAAACCTGCTAGAGGAAAAGGCATTACATTCCCCCATCCTTCTTTAGACTCAGGTGAGGATAGAAATCTCATTATTGAAAAGAACAAAAAATAAAATCAAAGAACAAAATTTTACAGGAAACCATTAACCACTGAGACAGGAATACTCTGCCTGATATAATGAAAAGAACATAGACCAGGCAGGAGACCTCAGACAGAAACTGAGCGGCCCTCCTTCTCAGCGGCGGGGCCTGGAGGACTGATCCGCACCAGCTCCGAGCTTCTACTTCTCGGGGGTTGGAGTCTGTGGCTTCCTAGGTTCCTTCCCTGCTAACCGTCTCCGGACATAAGAATGGGCAGTGTGAGAGCGACTTCCTCGGGGGCTCTCCAGGCAGCTATGGAGCTGTGGCCGTTCATAGTGTTAATCCAAATTCGGAGGGACCCGAAATATGGAAGACAGGAGCAAGGTCCGTCGTTTACACATTAAAGCTTTATTGTCTAGCTTGGCCAAGCAGCAGGAACTCTGACAGAAATCTGACGGAGAGCGCACTGGCCCTTTGTTCTACTTAGTTTTTATAGTTTTGTTAGTGGGAAGTACAGAAGCAAAAATTGCAATTAGGAGCCCCTTACCGCTATTGGTTATAGTCATATGTCCTTTAACATGATAGGACCACGTTCAATTTGCAAACCATACATTATTTTGGAGAAAACAAAATTTACAAGTCAACACAATGGTAGAAAGATATCTCTTTACATATTAAAAGGTCTTCCTATATTTTCTAGTGTTCATCCGCCATCTCTCTGTCCAGAGTCAGACGTATTAACCACATGCATTTACATAAGAGAGGTAGTTTCCGTGGGGACAAATGCCCGCAAATGGCTCATAGTTATAAGAAAAGGTTTATTTTGGCTTTTCCCTTCCTGCACCTGGCTAGCCATTCACTCCTTTCCCCACAGGTGTGGTGGAATGTCAGGGAATCTATGTTTTCCTTCCCTTTTCATTTACAATACAATGCCAAGGGCCATCCTGGTTATGCCAATCACACAGCACAGAGACTATTCTCACAATTTCTCTTCACACCTTAACCCAAATTAATAAAATGTTCTCCAAGCCTCCTAAAATATTAATATTAATTCTGTAGCCTTTTGGTACTTTACAACATCTGCAGGTGAAATGGCTCAGTGGCTCCTCAATAGTTCTGCTAGGAGACAAGCAAGGGAGTCTAAGTACAAGAAAAGGAGCTCAGGCTTTGGAATTCAAAGGACATAGGTCTGCACCCTGCGCCTGCCCCTTACTGGCTGTGTGATCTCAGGAAGCTATCTGATCATTCTTCCCTGCAGTCTCCTGTCTACTGAGGATAACAATTCCCACCTTAAAGGTCATTTTGAGGATTAAAAGAAATAATATATGTATGTCTAAAGTGCTTCCTTAACCCAGTATCTGTTCCTTAGCTGCCTTCCCCTTTTACCAGTGTTGACATTATGTTAGTAAGCATTCAAGAAATTTGAAAAATAATGTGTCATCCACCCTCAAACTTCCTTCCACAAGAGCTTCTGTTTTTTTTCCCAGCAAGAGCTTTTGTTTTACCAAAGGCATGTTAAATATTACTGTTTCCTTCAGTGAGTGCTGTGGGTTGTGATTGTTTTTCATGTTTATAAAAATCAATAGTAAGCGCTGCTCTCCCTCTCTCTGCTGTAATTGCCACGTTAACGTGAAGGACTGATTGCACAAAGGACTGCAGCTGCCCTGCCTCTGTCCCCATGGCCGGGTGTGCTGTGTGGCATCCAGGCACACAGCACTCCCTGTACTGACAGCGTTTGGGAGGAAATGTCCAGAACCGCAACCTCACAGGCAGTGTTTAATCACCTCAATCTCTGGGTTTGAGGTTAGTCTGGAAATAAAAGGCCATTTGGGTTTACCACAGCGGAGAAGGAAGAAGATAGGGTATGTTTGAGGTAACCCCAGGGGGGGCAGTCAGGCCTGGGGCCCCCTGGGGAGCTGGAAGCCAGGTGTGATTCATGCCAGGGTGTTTCAGCAAAGGCAGGCCAGCTGGTTTTGTGCTTGTGCATGTGCATGCAGACTTCTGCATCACATCTTTTCTCATCTGGATATTTCTTTTTTTTTCTTTCTTTTTTTTTTTTTAATTAAGTGAGAGGCAGGGAGGCAGAGATAAACTCCTGCATGTGCCCTGACCAGGATCCACCCAGCAAGCCCATTAGGGGGGGCAATGCTCTGCCCATCTGGGGCTGCTGCTCTGTTGCTTGGCAACTGAGCTTTTTTAGTGCCTGAGATTGAGGCCATGGAGCCATCCTCTGTGCCCTGGACCAACTTTGCTGGAACCATTCGAGCTATGACTATGGGAGGGGAAGAGAGAGAGAGATAGAGGTGGGGAGGGGTGGAGAAGCAGATGGTCACTTCTCCTGTGTGCCCTGGCTGGGAATAAAACCTGGGACTTCCACATGCCTGGCCAATGCTCTACCACTGAGCCAACTGGCCAGGGCCTCATCTGGATAATTCTATAGCCTCTTTATTGTCTTTATCTCCAATCTCATCTACCTCCAATTCAACTTCTACTCCAACTCCCACCAGATGACATTTTTAAAAACATGGACACTCCCCTTTTTAGAAAGCTTTGTGGCTTCCTCACACCTATCCTAGGAAGTTCAGACTCCTTAGCCCAAGATCCAAGGCCCCTCTATGGGGACTCTCAGTCTAGCTTCTTCATCTCTCCTCCCAGCCATGTGCCCTGTGCAACCTGCAGCACACTCCATACAGTGCTTATACACACAGCAGGCTGTCTGTCCTTCCAGGTCCTTGTGCCTGCTAATTTCTTCCCCTTCTTAACTGTGACAGCACTAATGTCACTTCCTCTGGACATCCTCCCTGACAGCCCCAGACCAAATACAGGCTTTTTCCATTGCATCTCCATGTTTATTCCACTGCCGTGGCTCTCTTATCACACTGCTGTGATTGGGCTTTTGTTTTGTTTTGGCTTTGCTTTTATTTTTACCTTACTCACTGTATAGGACTCCCTACAGACAATGCCTGTTCTTTTCATTTTTGTAGCCCCAAGAGTCTGGCATGGTGCTTCACACACATAGCAGATGCTTCATAATATTTATTGAGTGAGTTCGTGAAGACTCACTAAATGTGCATGAATAGATATTAGCTATGGATAAGATGCAGCCACTGTTACTCTTGCAATCCAAGACTGGATAGAGACACCAGTAGTCGTTTGCTCTTTTTGGAGTTCATTTTTTATGTCTTTTATTTTTTATGTAGACACAATAATAAAGGTGAGTAAACAGCAAATCCTCAGACACATATCTTGAGCTTCTCATCTCCTCCAGTGAGCCACTCCTGTGGTGTCATGTCATCTGAAAGCCAAAGGCCTCACTGTGTAACTACAAGCGAGGCACTTAAGGAAAAATAGAAGCTAACATTTTAAGGGGCACTTTTCTCATTGAATCCCCACAACACCCTTTGAGGTAGTCATTTATCAATTTTTTTTTAGAATGAAGAAACTGAGAATCTGAGAAGTTAAGTGTCTTGCCCAAGATCACACACAGAGCAAACAGAAAAGCCAGGGTCCGTGTGCAGCTCTGATTCTCAGACTTGTGCATGTTCTACTTGACTGCTCTATTCTCTCTGAGTCTCAGTGTCCCCATCTGCAGCCTCACCGGATTGTTGGGGGTGGGGAGAGGAAGCAATGGTGGCTGAGCAGGTTGCCACGTGTCTCTGGGTGTGAGGAGTGCAGTTACTCCGGCCTTCCCTCTGGGTGATGCCCCCACCCCAACCCAGTGCTGGCCACAGTGGGCAGGTGATGCCCAGCCACTCCACTCCAGCCCAGGCCATGACCTTGATCCCTGTCTTTATGAGTGTTTGATTAATGGTAGGCAGCATCCTCAAAGCACTTCACAATCATTGTCTCATTGTATGCTCATAAAAACCCTATAAAGCAAATTCCATACTACCATAATTAGTTCCACTTTATAGATAAGAAAAGCTGAGGTGCAGAGAACTTACTAGCCATCCCACAAGACTTACGGGGAATTAAACCCAGTCTCAGGGCAGACCGCCCCTCCCCTGCCTCCCCCACCAGCTGTCTTTACCACTGCACGGAACTGCCCTCTGTTCCTTCAGGGAGAGGCCCAGTTCCCCCCTGTGACCTCGGTGGGCCGGCGAGAGGGCTCTGCCATCTCTGCCTGACACTGTGGGAACTTTAGTCCTGAATCTTTCTGGAACCTGTGAAAGACCAGGTGAAAGAAAGCAACCCAAAGGAACCAGAAGGGAAACAATCAAGTCAAAAGACCAGGCTTCCGATCCTGGCTCTGCCACTTCACTAGCTTATATTGGTCCCTCAACCTCTCTGAGCCTGTTTCCTTACCCGTACAATGGGAATAACGATATTATTCAATTGTTCTGGGAAATGACACAAGTTCTGTGCAGTCTGTGAATTCCCAGTCTTGGTCAGCTCAGGCCGCTACAGCAAAATACCATACACTGGGGGCTCAACCAACAGACATTATTTCTCACAGTTCTAGAGGCTGGAAGTCCAAGGTCAGGGCACCAGCATGATCGGATTCCGGTGGGAGCCTGCTTCCTGGCTTGCAGGTGGCCACCTTCACACTGTGGGCTCATGTGGCCTTTCCTGGGTGCATGTGACCATGGGGATCAAGAGCTCTGGTGTCTCATCCTCATCTTATAAGGATACTAATCTAAGCATGAGAATCCTCCCACTCAACCTCATCTTAACCTTTTTATCTCCCAAAGGCCCACCTCCAAATACCATCACATTGGGGGTTAGGACTTCAACATATGAATTTGAGACAGGGACACAAACATAACAGGCCTCAACTTGAAAATATTCATTATCATGATGTTAATGAGGAGGACGAAGGGGTCTATAAGACCAGTCACCTTCCAGTGTGGGGGACATATTAAGGTCACCTGCACAGCCCTCATGCCTCAAATGCATGAGCAGTCCCTAGTTTTCTAAGTGCCTGGTGACATTGAGAATGGAGGAAAGGTTCATTCTCACCCTTCAAGAATTGCCTTAGAGAATTCTTTCTGAATTAACATTTACTGTTTCTTATCATCAATCACAGTTTCAGTTTGTCCTAAGAGAGCAAGCCAAGGATAGTGTTCAAAGGAACCTGCCAAAAGGCTTCCCTGAGAGACAACAATGGACAAACCAGCAGCTATCAATGCCCCTCATTTTTTTTTTTTTTTTTTTTTTTTAGGATAAAAAACAAAACAGACAAACACAAAACTTAGAACCATTTTCCAGCCCATGAATGCGATCCTCTCTAACCCGAGCCTTCATGCACAGTAGACAATGTCCCGTCTCAGGGGCATGAGACTAAAATACTACCAGTCAACCTTTCTTGTTTGGATAATTTACTTTCAAAGACACAATCATTTCTTTCAAATCAAAAGCCACAGCTTTGCTGAGAGACATGTCAGCACTGGATCTGACTGTGAGCTAAGAAAATGGGAAGCCTAACGTCTATGGGTCAGGCTGCCGCCAAGCTGACAGGATGCAGGCGTGGAGCCTCAGAGTGGCTCAGGCTGCCGGGGGATTAGGAGTCAGGAGAGCCCGCCTGGCAGGGGTGGAGGTGACTCACTGGGGACTCACATGTAGAGGCATGTGCCCCAGGCTCTGGCTCCCATGCTCCCTGGTTCATTTGGGGGATTTGAATTGGGGCCCTCACATCTGACTGACCAGGTGGAGACTTCCTGAACACATCCCTCAGGTGTTCCACCTCCTCCTCCCTCTTCTCTTCCTCTTCCTCCTTTTCCTTCCTCCTTTCTTTCCTCATGCCCAAGATTGCTGTGTGTTGCAATGGAAAAAGAGGGGAGTATTTTGGGTGGGATTTGGGGACTGAATCAATGGAATATATTAGGGTCAATGGAGAATAAACATGAGAAGGAAATTCTGGTTCCTTCTCATTCCTCCACTTTGGACTCCAGAGGCCGGGTGGTGGCAGAGTCTGCGCAGTGAGGTGAACCAATGGCCCTGCTGCCATCTCAGCTCTGCCACTGAAGGTGTGCCCGTCATTTAACCCTTCTGAGTCCCAGGCTCCCCATCTGGACGGTGGGATGCAACCTCACAGGATCACCATGTGAACCCAGTGAGATGATAAAGAAAAATGGCTTGAAAATTTTATGTTAGCCTGAATTTCTGTTAGTACATACATTAGTTACACCATCAGCTACCAGTCATAACACTTTCTGTGTGCCAAGTACTGATCTCAGCACTTTGCATGTATTAACTCTTTTATATCTCATTACAACTTTAGGAAGTAAGTACTACTATTATTCTCATTTTACAGAATTTGAAACTGAGGCACAGAGTTAAGAAACTTGTTTAAGGTCACTCAGTGAGTAGGTAGTGGAGCTGTGATTCAAATCAGAGCACTCTAGCTCCAGAGTCTCTGCTTGTAACCACTCTTCCGTGAACACTAGCCACAATCTTACAGAAAGAAATAAGCATGGGTCCAGGATGATGCCTCACTCCTGTCTGTGCTATTCCTTTGCTTCCCTTTGTCCAGTGGCCTCAGTCTTCTCTACGGGGAGCTGCCCAGGCTCCATGAAGCTCCACTGTATCTGCCACATCACTGAGATCTGCTCCATCTCTGAGATTCTAAGCTGTCTCAGCTGAAACTCACCTGCTGCTGCCTCTTCCGCCAGACACTCAGGATAGGCACCTCTGTGCTGTTGGCTTCTTCTGTCCCTGGCCTCCCTGCTCATGTGTCCCCTTTCCCAAAGTCCTGTTGACTTTTTCTTCGCAGTGTACCTCTTACTTTTGCATTTCTGGTGCCACTGTCCCAGTCCAGCTCTCATTGCACATTGCCTGTCACAGCACCCTCCTGACCGCTTGCTGCTCTTCTCCCACTTCAGTGGGCTACACACGCTGCCGCGGCCAGCTTTTGATAGGTTTTCTCTGTCATACATTGTCTTGTTTGGAAAGTTGCCTGACAAATATAACCAGTACTGGGATTTAAATAATTTAACAACCAGTCCTCTGCCCTAATGGCCATTTTAAGTATTAAAAAATGATATTCCGAAGGTAGTTTATTATTTCACACATTTAATACTTAAATAAGAACAATAAAAGAGATACACAAAACTAGATTATGTTATAAGAAAAAGTCTTAAAGTATTTTTTTTCTTAAGTGAGAAGCAAAGAGGCAGAGAGACAGAATCCCATTCAGCAAGCCCCCTAATGGGGTGATGCTCTGCCCGTCTGAAGCCGTTGCTCTGTTGCTCAGCAACCAAGCTATTTTAGCATCTGAGGTGAAGCCATGGAGCCATTCTCAGCACTCAGGGCCAACTTGTTCCAACTGAGCCATGGCTGTGAGAGGGGAAGAGAGAGAGAGAGAGAAAGAAGGGAGAGGGGGAGGAGTAGAGAAGCATATGGTCACTTCTCCTGTGTGCCCTGACCAAGAATCAAACTCAGAACATTTACACGCCTGGCTGATGCTCTGCTACTGAGCCAACCAGCCAGGGCAAGTTTTAAAATATTAATGAAAAAATAATACCTGAAAAAAAAAACAATAATACTGTTATTTAAGATATTTCCAATGACAGCTTGTCACCCCCCTGGTTGTTTGGCACCTTTTCTCTTTACGTTATATGTTTGTTTACTGAAGTAACAAATATGAGGGAATTAAAATGTAGTATTTCATCAGAGGTATAATGAGTTTTATGAAATGAATAATTATCACATAGTTCCGTCAAATTTTTTTTCATCTATGGATGGAATGAACATTACTACAGGCACTTAGAATACACTGTTGCACAGATGAACATTAAAAAAGAGTAAGGAATGGAAATCTGTGATTTCCACATTGGGCGGCTGCCTAGGCACCCACCTTAGAGAGAACCCTGATTACAAGTGCCATTTTAACAACCGGTTTGTTGAACTCAACAAAATATTGGGCATTGGTTCTGCTGAACTGGTATGAACTGGTTGAACCCCACCAGTGAATAAAACCCAACCTCCTTAGCCAGTTGTTTAGGTCTCCAGTGATCTGACCTTTACAGCCTGGCTCCCCCATTGCTTTCCTTCAGACATGCTATGACCCAGGAAAACACAGCTCCTCATTCTTCCTAAAAGTGCCTTCATTCCTGCCTTTTTGCCTTTGTTCAAGCCATTCCACCTCCAGAAAGGACCTCTTCCAACAACCACCCATCTTCACTTATGCCAGGGAAACCCGAAGGCCCATGGCAGATACTTCTTATGAAATCATTCATGATACATCAGAGAGACATACTCTCTTCCTCCTCTGGTTGTCTCTAGCACCATTTTGCCCCGTCCTGGAGAAGAGCATGTATTTGGGTTTCAGATCAACCTGGATTTGTATCCCAGATATCTGTGCAAATACCTTCTTCTTTCTCAGTTCTGTCCCTCCCAGTGAGGTCTCCACATCCTATCTCGTCTCCTTTTATTTCTCTTAATACATTTCTCCTCCATGCTCTTATTTTCTAGTTATTTAACAAAATGGTATTTAACAACAAGGGCTCCAAGCCAGCTGATGTGGATTCAAACTCTGGTTTCACCTCCCCTAACTATGTGACTTTGGGAAAATTGTCTAAGCATGTTGTGTTTAGTTTCCTGATCTATCAAATAGAGTCAATAATAGTACCCCTCCTGTGGTTGTTATGAGAGTAAAATGATTTCATATCGTGAATGTCTCAGTACAGTGCCTGGCACAAGGTAGGAGACTAAATTTCAATTTCTTCCTGGTCACATCTCTCCTGTGTGTCAACAAGCCACTGGGCACCATAAAGCCACTTTATACTTTAAAGAGAGGAGTTTCGGTGGTCAAGAAAATAAGAAACCAAACCCTCAGCCAGGCCACACAATGCTCAATGGTGACTCAGTGGTCATTACTGGCATGCATAGCAGAGACCCACAGCGGTCCTCTGTGGAAACCCGCGACATCCTGACTCTGCGTCCCTGAGCCCAGGGGCTTGTGTGGTGCTCGGGAGGAGGGTGACTAAGTGTTGCCATTCGGCTGTGGTGACTGACTCATGAATGAGAGGGTTGAGCGATGGGGACCCTTAAAGCCCATGGCTCCTGGTTTGTGTCCCATAAGTACATACTTACCCCAGGGATTGGGGTTTTCATGGAGGAATGATGCCCAAGAGGGGTTCATGTGACTTCCTAGCACCCTGGGTTACCCTGAAGGAAACCTCCTGCATTTACCGTCACTCACACCTCCCCTGCCACCCATTTCTGCCCTTGGTCTCCTCGGTACCCTTTGTAGTGAGTCCGCAGGTTGTCACGGAGGATCGATGCGTGTGGTGCTGGAAGGAGCCTTGGGGATGTGGCGCGGGCGGCTCCTCATTTTGTAGACATGGAGAGCATGCCCCAGGGGAAGCGGGGTAGTTAGCAGTACAGGCAGGAACCCTAAGGACTGAGTTCCAAATCTGTGTTCTTTTCGGGAAACCTCATCAAGGTGAACAGATGGCTCTGCTTGACTGTGGTGTGAGGAATAGGCAGAAGCAGGTACAGGCGAGCAAGCCTCAGGTACACAGCTGAGCAGAGCCCACTGTGCCTGGCTCCACTGGGCTGTCTGGTTTTGCTTCTTAGCTCCTCCATTTACTGTCCCCCAGAAAGCGGGGATGCCAGGTGAAGCAGCCCTTCCGGGAAGGCACTCGGCTCAGACTCTGCACCCCGGCCCCGTGTGTCCCTCGAACACATCTCTTTCCGCGGTATCCAGGTCACACCACCATCATCTTGGTGTCAGGCCAGCAGAAGCCAGAATCGCGGCCACTGTGGGGCCCTGGTCAAGGAGCTTATCCTCTTGGAGCCTCGGTTTCTTCCTCTTCGATCTTCCACATTAAAGATTAAATGAAATCACTTACAGCCAGTCCTCAGACCTCTGTTTGGCATAGAATAGGCACCCAGTGCCCAGCACCTATTATTTTCCATTGCTAGTTATCTTTACGTCTTTCTCTCAGATTGTCCTTATTATGCCCATGGTTCCGGATGAACCACAATCACCTAAGGAGCTCTGTCGATCCGATATGAAGCTGGGGAGTGTTTCAAAACTTCACCGAGGAGATGCTGATGTGGTCTTGAACTTGGGAGCGCAGAGCCCCCTTGCTGCCCACACAAGGGGACGCTCTCACGAGTGTTGCTCTGGTTCTTCCATATTTTTTCATTTCCTGCAAAGTAAAGGCAGTTTGGTGGGTGGGCTGGCCTTGGCTTTGAGAAACCAACTGAGGTCTCTGATTTTTCTGTCCCTCTTAGTGAGCTGCTTCTCACCAGGACACTGATGGGCAGCGAAGGGGGCTATGTCCACTTAGGAGGCAGGAGAGCACAGAGACTGAAAACACTGGGCCTCTGGACGGGAAAGCCCCATGTTCAAATTCAGATTCTCTCATTTACTGACTGTGACCTTGGGCAACTTGCTTCATCCCTTCAACCCCAGGACCACTGGGGTCTAGCCACTTGCTAAGCACTTTGTTCTACCCAGTACTTGCAATTCCATGTATAGCACCTCCCCACCAAACCAGCTGTTCTCTGGCCTCCTGTCTCCTGGGGCCTCAGTGATCTGGGCTCACCTGTGACGTGGTCTGTCCTCCTCGGCATCTGCCCCATTCAGGCCCTTGCTGCTGTCCCTGCCACCTGTTGGAACCGAGACATCCATGAGCACCCTCTAACCACTCACAGTCTCTTGCTCTGCCCTTTCCAAGTTCCCAGCGGCCAGAGAATCGTCTCCTTCAGGGGCTCTTGGTTAACTATCACCTCCTCTGAAATGTCCCCTGCTTCCCTGGCGCCTACAGACCCTGCAGCACTGCACAGACACCAACCCAGCCTGAAAAATACCGACTCGGGTCTCTGCCAGACTACTCACTTATTAACATGATTATTCAAGAAATAACAGTTTTTGAGGAGAAACGCTGGAAGCTGGTATTCTGAGAAGACGCCAAGGAGCGTGTTTTCACTAGGCCATAGGCCTGATTTGTTCCAATCTGCTTCATCCTGTTGAGTTTTCCTGGCATTTGGATTTGTTTAAGGTAACCACTGCCGGAGATTTGGTTTGCACTTAAAGCTGTGATGTTGCTTTGGGGTTTGAAAGTTTGTATGTAAAGCAACTAGTCTCTGTTTAAACCTTTGTCTGTTTCTCGGAAATCCAGAGACAATGCAATGCATAGCATTACGAGGGTCCCAGGTGAGTCACTGGGGACAAAATCCACTTGGGCAGCCAGCTCAGACATCTGGAGTGGGAGGCCCGCGCCTGCAGAGTCTGGGTGCATTCGCAAATCACTCTTCTAACAAGTGTTCCCATCAGGGGCTCGTGATCAGAAACCCACACTTGTGCTCAGTGGTGGGATTCAAATAATTTAACAGCTGGATCTCTGCCCTAATGACCATTTTAAGTATAAAAAAAAGATATACCGAAAGGTAGTTTATTATTTTATGCATTTAATACTTAAGAACAATAAAAGAGGTATACAAAACTAGATTATAAGAGTTTTAAAATATTAATTAAAAATATTAAATAATATCTGACAAAAACAATAAAACTGTTATTTAAGATATTTCCATTTTCTTGATTTGCGTCCTCACTTGCAATTTTTTTCACCTATGAACAGAATGAACATTACTATGGGCGCTTAGAATACGCTGTTGTATAGATGATGTTAAAAAAAGAGTAAGGAATGTAAATTTATGATTTCCACATTGGGCAGCTGCCCAGGCGCCCACCTTAGAGAGAACCTTGATTACAAGTGCCATTTTACCAACTGGTTCGCCGAACTCAACAACAACAAAAAAGGTATGGGTTCTGCTGAACCGGTGCGAACGGGCTGAATCCCACCACTGCTTGTGCTGCTTGCTCTCTTTTCCTTTATTAATAACAGAGGTGGGTCAAGGTGGCTCAGCCCTCTGCTCATGTACTATTAGCATGGCCTTGGAACACTCGTTGTCAAAAGAACTCTTTTGGGAAACCCTGTACAGAAAACAGATAAAAGCAATGAAAGGTTTATTGGGAGGATTTAGATCTTCATGAGAGGAAGTCATTGTCTGCAGACCCTTTGAAGTTCCCCAGGTTCTGGAGCTCTGAGACCAGTGCCCCGTGTGGGCGTTATTCAGATGCAGTGTTTTCTTCTGTGTGTCTCATCTAGCCTCATTGTTATGGTTCAGGTCTAGGAGAATTAAATCTTGACAGTTCAAATTTAGATTGTTATTCACATCCAACTTCAATCACAGTTTCTCTCTCATCGAAGATGGCTAGGGAGGCCCCTGGCAGCAGCGGGTGCCTGGTAGCCCAGCCAGCAGGGTAATAACTGTTAGCTACCTTATTAGGTAAGAATGACTGCTTCACTCAAAACCTCAGACAACCATGGCCTGTGTCAGGCGGGCCACATTTGACTTCTGGAAGCACCACGGAAAATGCAGGACTCAGCAGACACCAGGACACTAAGAACTGACTTTTGGATTGGAAGAGAGTGTAGACTGGCTGACATTTTTTTCTATTAGAAAGGGATACTAAAGCTTTAAGTGGTTCATTTTTATATAGCGCCTAAGGCACCAAGAGAGATGAAGGCAATTGTAATCAGTGTTCTAGTAGGTAACGAAAATCTGGTGATCTTTATGCATTGGGAGGGAGGAGTCTTGTCTAAAGCTTGATACTTGGTCACCTGCTTTCTTCAGTTTAAGAGAGGATCCCTCAGTTTTTAAAAACCATTGTAAAGTTAATTGTCTTCTTTAAGAAAACAAATAGATAAGTATAAGCCCTGAATCTCTCTCTTGAAGAGCATTTTGAAGCCCCATAGACAAAGCCATACCTCTGGGAATAGTCCAGCTGCTTTCAATGTTATGACAAAGGAATACAAGTCCAGGGACATGAACTCGTGATGCTAGACGTTCTCATGACCCCTGTGAGAAAGATGTTGGGCTCCAGTTTCCAGGTCTGGGTTTTCTTTCTCCCAAAAACAAATCATCAGTCAGTTCCCACTGAATTCTCTGTATCACCAGTTAACTGTCAGAGGAGCAGGGGCATGCATGTGGCTCACAGGCTTCTCTCCACAGAGACTGCTTCATTGGGTGGGTTAATATAAGACCTTGAGGAAGAAAAGTGGACTGGCTCTGTGCTTGGGGCGAATCAGATGACAACCACAGTCACCTTCTTTGTTTGGTTTTTCTATCCCTTACTTTCCAGTGGGAAATAACAGATCCAGAGGTCCGTCTCCATGTGAAGTTCCTTCTGAATTGTTATAGAGCCCTCTGTAAGAATGTGAAACTAGGGCTCAGGGGTCCCATCATTGCATCGAGGCCCATTCAGTGGAGGGGTTGGAACTCTGGTCTGCATAAATTCAGTCTGAATTTCCATCTCCTGTCTTGATTACCTAACCTATTACCTAAAAAGCACCTAGGACCTTAGGCGGGCAACCAGAACAGAACCATTATTAAGAGCTTCCAGGCAGAAGTAATCTCTAGATCAAGAGCTATTGTCAAATAGTCTACAAGGTCAGGGACAGATCCATTATAGGACACTGGTTCTCAATCTTGACTGCACCATATAATTATTTGATGAATTTCTTAAAATACTAAGGACAGACCCTATCTCCGGATACTCTGATAAAACATGTCTGCTGTAAAACATGTCTGCACATCAGAATTTTTAAGAACTCCCCAGGTGATTCTAATATACAGCCAAAATTAAGACCCACAGGCAGCAATGGTATTTTGGAATGGGAGATTGGAGCTGCCTAAGTATCTGCTGTGCCAAGGGCAGGACCCAGAAGGCTGGAGATGGCTGGAGACGGGGTCGGGCAGTAGAGTTTAGCTGAGGCTGGGCACCAAACTGTCACACTAAATGCCCATTGTAATCGCTGTAAGAGCCTAAGGGTTGACTCTGTGTGCTAACTTATAAATGTTTCGTGTACTTAAATCTGAACACATGAAATGGATTATAAGCTCCCTTGGAGTTTGAAATGCCAGTACCCAAAAGACGTCTACCATCTTCCCCATTATATGCTATGCCCTGGAGGGTAGCGCTTACAGTTATTCTTCTTGATAGTTCCAGGCTGCAGAGCACAGGGCCTAGCATGTGGTGACTGGACACAGAGAGCATGGTGGGGGCACGTTAGCCAGAGGCATGGCCGTCCCTGGACTGGTCACATTTTTGTGTTAATTCATCCCAGAGGCAATTGGGAATGTGCTTAGGCATGATGTAACTGATGCCACCCTTCTTGGAGTCCACAGGCCTCCCGCCACAAGGATAGCCTCCTGCGCTTTTCCTCTGGTGCAGGGGCACAGGCTTCTGCCGTGCCGTCAGTGCAGGGCTGGCGAGAACGGCGTTGGCAGGAAAGCCTTAAGGAGATTCTCTGGATCTTGAGGGCTGTGATTTTGAGGTTGATACTAAATCCTTCAGAGTGAGGAGCAGAGGGCAGACTTCCCAAGTCAGCAGAAAAGTTGCCAAGAACGTGCTTGCCAAATGGCTGATTTGCCAAACATACATGATTCTCAGAACCTTGGTAATTTCACTCTGTGTCTGATTGAAAAATCACACTTGTGGTCTTGGGCAAGGCAATAATAATAATAAAAAAAATGCACTTAATATTTGTATGCATATAGGCAGAGAAATGTTCCATTTGAAAAAGTCATCCTTCCAAAGTTGAAAATCACCTAGGGCAAGCAAATTTGGTCCCATTTTTGTCAGAAGGATTCAGCATTCATCCTTGTAGCCGTGATGCAGAAAAGACACAGAAGTTGCACACTAACATGTACTGTGCCTCCACCTAGACAAGTTGTTTTGTAAAGGATAGATCATGCTTACCACACTGTATGCTACCCATGAAGATAGTTTCAAAATACATACGTGAACCTTTAACCCATCTGCTGAATACCTTCAGTGGCTTACTTTCCAGAGCTCTTAGAATAGAATCCCTGATCCTTGATGTGATCTACAAGGTCTTGCCTGTGTTGGCCCCAGGCTGCCCATGGCCTCTCTGCTCTCAAGTGAGCCCGGCTCCCTCCCACGTCAGGGCACTCATGCGTGTACTTCTTTCTCTGGAACACCCCTCTCCACTCTCCACCCCACAGCCTCCAGTTGCTCTTTACCCATTGGTTCCAACTCTTCCTTCAGATCCCAAAGAAAGTATATCAGTCAGGGTCCAGGCAGGAAACTGAAACCCTGTTAGTGTTTTAACTGGGGGGGATACAATATAATAAATTATTAAATAAGGGCCAAGTTATTAACAAGGTAACTAAAGGAGTGAAAAGAAACCTCTAAGCTGAGGTCCAAAACTATAGTCCATGGACCAAATCCAGCTCGTGACCTTTGGTGTTTGGATGACCAGTGAGCTCAGAATGCTTTTTACATTTGCTAAGAGTTGTTAGGGGGGAAAAACAACAAAGATCGCATGTGGCCCACAAAATTTGAAATATTTGCTTTCTGGCCCTTTACAGAAAATGTTTGCCATCTGCTCTAAGGCACCACAGCTGTCGCAAATGTGGAATGCAGCTACCACCTCTGTGGGAACAAAAGTTGGAATTATTAAAACTTAGACACTTAGAGCGTCAGACTGGGATATGGAAGACCCAGGTTCGAGACCCCCGAGGTCGCCAGCTTGAGCGTGGGCTCATCTGGTTTGAGCAAGACTCACCAGCTTGAGCGCAAGGTCACTGGCTCCAGCAAGGGGTCACTTGGTCTGCTATAGCCCCCTGGTCAAGGTACATATGAGAAATCAATCAATGAACAACTAAGGAACCGCAACGAAGAATTGATGTTTCTCATCTCCCTCCCCTCCGGTCTCTCTGTCCCTCTCTCTGACTCTCTCTCTGTCTCTGCCAAAATAAATAAATAAATAAATAAATAAATTTAAAAAAATAAATTAAAACTTAGAAACTTGACAAAGGAGCCCACAGGTCTGAGACCCAGACCCTGAAGTGGGGTGACAAAGCTGGCTTGTCAAAGGGTAGTAGAAAAACTGTACCTTCAACCAAGCTGCTGTCACTGGAAGGAGCTGCTGCTGCACCAAGTGACAAAGCATGGATGTGCCGCCTGTGGGCACTGAAGCCCACAGGCCACCTAGGATGGAGACAGGAAGGGGCAGGTTCCTTCCCCCTCCCCTAGGCTGTCTGTCTCTCTCCTTCAAACCCTCCTGGTAGAGCCCAACATAAAGGCAGAGCAAACTTGTGCTTTGCCCCCAAATCACAACACAGACTATAGAGGTGCCCTCTGTCTGTCTTTATTGCACTTTGTGTCTTTTCTCCTTAGCAACTTCCTACAATTATTCATGATAATAGCAAGCACTATTGTAGCACTTACTATGTGCCAACACAGTTCTAAATATTTTTCAAGATTTAATCCTCACAGCAGCCCCTGTGGAGATAGATACTCATATCCCCACTGTACAGATAATGAAACTGAGGCAGGGAGACGCAAAATAATCTAGTCAAGGTTATATTCAACTAAGTAGGAAAAAACCAGACTGTGAATTAGTTTTGCTCCAGGACTGTGTTCTTTACCCACTGCTGCCCCTCATTTTGAGTTTGATGTTTGTGAATCTTGACTCGGTGTGTGTCTTCCTCATGGGACTGATTCATGAGGGCTGGCCCTAAGTGCCTTCCTACTGACCACGGGGTCCCCAGTGCCTGTCATCCACAGGTGGATGAGTAGATGGACGAGTAGTCAGAGTCACAGAAAGTTAGCCCACAGTGAACTGTCAGAGCTGAAATTCAAACCCAGGTCTGTTTGATTCCAGGCCCATACTTTTCCCATCATGAGCTGGCGAACATGGGCTCTCCAGCCAGTGACACAGGAGGCTCCGAGGATGGCCCGGAGGCACTGTAAATGCACCACTGTTCTCTGTACTTAAACAAATGATAGTGTTCCTTGTGGCTGCGGATTTATCCAGAATGTGTGACCAGCTCCATTTCTTGATCGGGCTGCATGAGAGGAACCACCGTGCTCTGTAAATAAATAGTCACCAAACCCGGGGAGCTGGGTCATCTAGCAGAGCTTTCTCAGCACGAACTGTGTTAACTAACAGTCACGTCTGGTGAGGAGTTTGGCAAAAGGGTAGGGATTCTTGTGCTTTTTATTCCATATACTATCCAAGTACTTGGATTTCTTTTATAATGAGCATACTAAAGAAAAAAAAAATTTTTTAATACTGGAAAAAAAAAAGCAGCACTTCTTCTGGCAAATTTGAACAAATTTGAATGGTGTTTATGGCTTCAGGATAATGTTTTTGCCCCTTAGCATGTCCTAGTCTCCTGTCTGCCCCTGTGGTCTTGCCTTCTCTCTACCCTATGTGGTTCCAATAGTTGCCAGGCTCCACATGCTGCATTTTCTCTTCTCTCTGTGCCTTTTGTGTTCACTCCAAGTAGAGCCAACATCCCCATAATGCTGTGAGAGGCACTCCACGACCTGGCCTTCAGCGCAGCCCATTCGCCCGTCTTCTGTCTCATGCCAGAGTAGAAGTCAGAGGAATCGGAGGGGTTAACAGAGAAAGGCAGCAGAGCAGTAGATTTCAGAAACTTTTATTCATTCATTTAACCTTGCAACCAACAACTAAAATGTAACCAGAGTAATCAAACTTGGTCAGTTTTCTGTGCTAGTTCTCTCAGCTATTCCTATGACAGTAGCAGCTCCAGAAACTGTATTAGGTGTGGCATAGAGCAATAGCCAGGAGGGGGGAAGTAAGGGAATGGCCTCAAAGCTGTCTTTGTATGGTAAGCATATTGTTTTTAATTGATTCTATGTTTGTTGGGCTAGAAGGATCTGTCAGAGAATCCACAGAGTTCACAGCCACTGCTAGTGAAACTATATAGATGCTAGATCTCTGCTGGTAAAAACAGAAACAAGCTTGATTTAGAGCAGGGGTCCCCAAACTTTTTTCACAGGGGGCCAGTTCACTGTTCCTCAGACCATTGGAGGGTCAGACTATAAAAAAAAAACTATGAACAAATCCCTATGCACACTGCACATATCTTATTTTAAAGTAAAAAAACAAAACGGGAACAAATACAATATTTAAAATAAAGAACAAGTAAATTTAAATCAACAAACTGACCAGTATTTCAATGGGAACTATGCTCCTCTTGCTGACCACCAATGAAAGAGGTGCCCCTTCCGGAAGTGCAGTGGGGGCCGGATAAATGGCCTCAGGGGGCCGCATGCAGCCCGCGGGCCGTAGTTTGGGGACCCCTGATTTAGAGTAAGAAAAATAGAGACTGAAGGGTTCTAGGAGGTCAGACAGATGCAGTCAGTGGGACACAGGCAGGCCATGGGGGACGCTGGCACCAGGGGCTGGGAAACTCTCAGCCGACTCCAGTTTCTCTTCTCTCATCACCAATAAGCCAGCTTCTTTTATTTCTCAATTTCTCCTTGTACGAAACATGGCTGCCCCACAGCTCCCAAATTTGTATTAAACTTCCAGCCTCAAAGAGAAACAAACTCAGCCATCTGTTGTTCTCAATAGTAAATTATGAGAGAAGGAATGGATTGGTCCATCTTGAGTCAGGTGACCACTCCTGGTCTAATCAGTGGCTAGAAGGAAGGTGTCACATTGTCACACTGCACATCATGGCTGCTAGAGGATAGGCAGGCACATGCTTGGGGATAGGGATGATTTTGAGCTGGGCAAACATTTCAAAGATGTCTACTATACAGTGGTACCTTGAGATACGAGCAGACCAACATATAATTTTATTAAGATACAAGCTGCGATTCTGTCCATAATTTTGTTCGAGATCCGAGCAAAATTCCGAAATATGAGTCGTGATTCGGAAAGCTGCCGCTAGTTGGCACACGGGTCCAGTATCGGCAGCACAGCACCAGCATCTCATTTTTTCTCACGTTTTACCCGCAGAATCAAGTCGTACTTGCATCATGTGCTGTACTCGTTCTTGCATCACTTTTGCATTTTTTACTAACTGTTTTTGTGTGCTATCATGGGGCCGAAGAAAGTGAGTGTAGAGGACAGTGGTGAGAAGAAGAGAATGATGTCAATAGAAGTAAAGCAAGAAATAATAGAAAAACATGAGCGTGGTGTATGAGTGATTGAACTGACAAGGCTGTACAATCGCAATATATCTACAATTTGTACCATCCTTAAACAAAAGGATTTGCCATCAAAAGCACAAATACAGCTAAAGGAACTACAACTCTGTCCCAATTAAGGACAAATATCCACGAAGAAATGGAGAAGCTTCTGCTGGTGTGGGTGAAAGAGAAAGAGTTGGCAAGGGATACAGTGAAGGAGACTGTAATATGCAAAAAGGCACGTATTATTTATGGCGACTTGAAGAAGAAAGAACCATCAACCTCAAAAGAGGCAGCAGAAGATACGTTTAAGGCAAGTCATGGCTGGTTTGAAAATTTCAAGTAGAGATCTGACATCCACTCGGTGGTGAGGCATGGTGAAGCTGCGAGTGCTGATGTTAAGGCAGCTGAGGAGTACATCACACGTTTTGCTTCACTTATTGCAAAGGAAGGCTACATCCCCCAACACGTGTTCAACTGTGATGAAACAGGATTGTTTCGGAAAAAAATGCCCCAGAGGACTTTCATCACTGCAGAGGAGAAGAAGCTGCCAGGCCATAAACCCATGAAGGACCATCTGACCCTTGCATTGTATGCAAATACTAGCTGTGACTGTAAAGTAAAGCCACTGCTAGTGTATCATTCCAAAAATCCTCGAGCCTTTAAGACTCACAAGATTCTTAAAGAAAAACTGCAGGTTATGTGGTGTGCCAATGCTAGGGCATGGGTTACACGGCAGTTTTTTATTGAATGGGTAAATCTCATTTTTAGTCCTGCAGTGAAGAAATATATTCAAGAAAATAAACTCCCAATGAAAGCATTTTTAATCCTTGAAAATGCTCCAGCCCACCCACCTGGTCTTGAAGATGACATTCTTGATGAGTTCAAATTTGTGAAAGTCCTCTACCTCCCACCCAACACGACTTCAATCTTGCAACCTATGAATCAGCAGGTCATTTCCAACTTTAAAAAACTTTACACAAAGCACTTGTTCTACTGCTGCTTTGAGATGACTGAGAATACAAATCTAACCCTTCAAGAGTTTTGGAAAGATCATTACAACATCATGATATGTTTACGCATTATTGACTTGGCATGGCAAGAGGTTATAGAAGAACCTTGAACTCGGCATGGAAAAGTTATGACCTAATGTTGTTGCAGACAGGGACTTCTAAGGATTCAAACCAGAGACCAAGACCAAGGTAGAAGCGTTGGAGGAGATTGTGTCCCTCAGAAAGTCGATGGGTCTGGAGGTAGATGAGGGTGATATAAACGAGCTCATCGAGGAACATGAGGAGGAACTCTCAACTGAGGAGTTGAAAGAGCTACAGATGATGCAACATACAGAGCTTCTGTAAGAGATTAGTAGTGAGGAGGAGGTAGAGTTGGAGGAAGTGATTTCTACAAGTGAAATTAAAGACATGCTGGCAATGTGGGAGAAGCTTTCAAGTTTCACTGAAAAGAAACACCCAGAAAAAGTTTCAACTGGTTGTGCTTCAGCACTTTTTAATGACACTTGTTTGTCACATTTCCGTAACATTTTTAAAGGCAGGCAAAAGCAAACCTCTTTGGATAGATTTTTATTCAAAAGTCCTGCAAGTGAAAGTGCCGAAAGTACAGCCAAAAAGGCAAAAAACAGGTGATGATTAAATGAAAAATACGTAATGTTAAGCTTAGGTTAAGTTTATAGTTAAGAAAGTGCATTATTTACAATTAAGTTTTTGTGGTTTCATTTTAAGTAAAGAAAGTGCAGTTTTAGTTTTGTTTAAAGTAAAGAAAATGCAGTTTTAGTTTACATTTAGTGTTAAGAAAGTGCAGTTTTAGTTTACGTGTCTACAGTGCCTGCATCCCTTCCTCCCTCCCTCCTCCTCCACCATTCACCTCCGTTAGCCGCACTCGTCTGTCTCCAAGGTAAGAATACAGTACTAAATAACACTTTTTTCTTTTATTTCATATATTTTGTTATGCATTGGTAAAGTATACATGTGTGTTTCTTAATTAAAAACATGTCTTTTTTTTATAATTTGAGATGGTTTGGGGATGGTTCACAGGGCTGGAATGGATTAAATCTACTTCATTTATTTTAAATGGGAGAAATTTGTTTGATATATGAGTTGACTGACTTATGAGTTCGGTTACAGAACGAATTAAACTCGTATCTCAAGGTACCACTGTATTAAGAAAAAAGGCAATTATTACCCGCAGAGGAGAAGTATATGTTCGCAATACATTTGGACACACAGAGAATGCTTGATAACTGCTTGCTTTGGAAGGACCCCCAGAGGCACCTTGAAATGATCTACTGATTGAGTTGTGAATTAAGCTGTTATTTCTATATAGTACCTTGGTTAATTGCCTTTTGACTTGCTGGTCACATCAAAAGTATGAAATAAAAAATAATAATAGCCAAAGACTTACATAGCACCATGATAAACCAGACCCTGTTCTAAGGACTTTACTTTCTGTTAATTTATTTAAAACAATCTTCACAACAATGCCATGAGTAGGTACTATTATTTCCATTTTATTGATGCGGCATGAAGAAGTGACATCATTCACCCCGGATCACATTGTCAATGGAGGTGGAATTCAGTCTAGCTTCAGAACCCCTGCTTTCAGAGGGAATGATGGGAAGAGCTGAGAGCTCTATCCAAAGACAAAGCTGGAACAACACTCTGCGATCAGCTCTCTCTTGGTTGATGATGGCAGCCAGAGCCAGGAACAGGAGAAGCTGCAGGAAACAATGAGATGAGAGACAAGAAAATATCAAAAATATGGCTGGAAGGAGTGAGAGACTAGACAAAGAAGGGGGTGTGAGGATGTGAGGACAGTGTGAAGGAGGAAAACCATAGAACAGAACTGGCAAAAAGAAAGGAAATACCATCTCGGTTCTTGTCAAATTGTGGTCCAGAGACTTCCTTAACTCGTAATAAAAATGCAGTTGCATGGACTCCACTCTGGACTGAATCAGAATCTTTCAGATATACCAGAAATCCACATGTTTTAACAAACACTGTTAGGTATTCTCATTTCATAAGAGCACTTAGTGAACAGCAAACAGCTTTATGAACCCCAGGACCGTAGATATGACAGTATCTTCCTTTGATGTGTACACAATGGTAGAGAAGTGTGCAATACATTTTGTAATGACTTCTATTAATAGGAGGATCTAAAATGAGAGCAAAAAATGCTGTGTTTTAATTCTAGCTCTGTCACAATATAGCAGCGTGACCATTAGCCAACACTTAATTTTTCTGCATTCTAAGATTTCTCCTCTATCAAGGAGATAGATTAAACTGGCTCAATAAAAGATATCTGAAATATGTTCTTTCACTCACATCCTCAACATGTCCTGCAACATTCCACACTGTCCTCTGGCCATAGTAGACATTATTGCTCCATCGTGACCCTTCCCGCTGAGCTGTGATGTGGCTATCTAGTGTATTTCACGCAGCGCTCCAGGCACCCTTTATCTTAAGATAGCTTAAAATTGACTTCTGGTTGAAACTTACTTGTTACCTATAGACTGGATGACCCACAAAGCTTCTGTAAGCTCTGAAAATTTATAGCTCTCTAAAGGATAAAAGTAACTTTATTTTTTGCTTTAAAGGGTTTCTTTTCATTTATATAAAAATTCATTTGACAAATATTTTAATATTTAATAGTTTGATATTCTGATTTTTTTTGTCTTGAGCAGACATTTCTTCTTCTAATTATTTCAATATAGATTGTAATTATAATTAAATGCTGCTTGTCTTGAAAAACTTCTAAATCTTCATTATTAAATTATGCTAAGATGTTTGACGAACTTGACCTTTCTTACACATACGTTTTAGGTCAGCTTGAATTTGAAGATATCCTTATTCACAAAATACAAGTTCAAAGTTTAAGAATTTTAGATTTTAAAATAACGGGTGGGTTGACGGTGGGATGAGTTTTGAAGAAAGCCCTGAATTAAAAGGACTTTAGGAAAAACACATAAATAAAAACTTTCTGATGTGATGAAATCAGCCCTAGACTGTTGATTACTCAAAAGAAATTCTGCCTGACCTGTGGTGGCACAGTGGATAAAGCATCAACCTGGAAACACTGAGGTTGCCGGTTCAAAACCCTAGCTTGCCTGGTCAAGGCACATATGGGAGTTGATGCTTCCTGCTCCTCCTCCTTCTCTCTCTCTCTCTCTCCCCCCTAAAATGAATAAATAAATAAAAAAATTAAAAAAAAAAAGAAATTCTCGTGACAGTTGTAAATAATTATGAGTTGTGAATTTTTGCTTAAGAATTCTGAGAATCATGCTTACCAATTAGCCAAGACTAAGGGTGGGGGAGGTTTTAAAAATACGATGCACTTGACCCTTATTGTTCTTGAGGCCCATGAATCTGTGCCAATTAAAACATTGTTTTTCTTTCCATTGGCACTGGGTTGAAATTGTTGAAAATGATGATTTCGCTTTATTTATTAACCTCAAAGAACATTGTGTCAAGATGGGAAATGAATATTTCAAGAAGGCAAATAATCTTCCCAAAGCAATTATGGAGAAATTTGGAGTTGGCCTGAATAGATGGGCTTTAATATTCTGATCTGGACTTAATACAGAAACATTTTGGTTCTGGACAATTTATTGTGAGGCCTGGAAGAGTTTCTTGGACATTAACTGTGCCCTGGACCCAACCCCAAACCTACTTCCAAGGACGCCTAGTCAGGAGCTTGGACTATGCTGCATTACTTAACCAATCACAAGGCCTGAGAAATCTCATACTTTGATGGGAAAATATACCAGACAAGTGTCCCCTAGGTCAGATGGAGCCCATTATATAAAACCTCAGGAAATTAGACTGAGGTTCTAGAGGGCAGAGAGGTTGGCTGAACTAGCAAAATGTTTGGATTATAAAATATTTGACCAGAAAGAAATGTATTATATTAAGATACACAAATGGCTGAAACTAACTCCTCAACGTGTATTACCAGATGGAGCTGTCCATAAGATGACTCCTTTGTAAGCGGCAGAATCAGTGTGTAAATGAGTGGTGTGATCAGCTTCCTTAAATGGATGTTCCCTTGCATGTGGCCAACCTCTGTGACTATATTGCACTGTGCAAAGTTCCGTGCATAAAGACCGACATATTAGAAAACAAAAGACATATATATATTGTGACATATAAGAAAGGACCCTTAAAAAAAGGAAGAAAAGAAAGGACCCTAAAAAGAGGCAGTATGACACAGCTAACAGTGGTCACTGATGCCTTAAATTTATGCCTAAACTTTCATAACTTGAGTTGGTTCATCTGTAAAATGGACCCATGACCTCTACCCCATCTACCTCACAAGGAAAATTTCATGGCTACAAGGCCCTACTTGCTTGTCCTCTCCCAGGCTAGCGTCAGATCCTCCTGGTCTTCTTGCTCCTGCCACTCTGGTCACACTTGCTTTACCTCTGACCTGCTTGCTTTACTGGCTTTGTTGTGCTTTGCCCTCTGCTTTGAACCTGGTTCCTCCAGATAGCTGGTTGGCAAACTCCCTCACCTCCTTCAAGTCTCCCCCTTTCAGAGGCCAATGTTGACCAATCTCGTCAGTGCCATGAACTGCTTTCTCCCCATGTCACACTCTAGTCTAGACCTTTCATATCCCATTTGACTCTTCTTCCTTAGCACTATCACTAACACACTTTTTTGTTAACTTGTGATGTTTATTACTTATCTATATCCTTTAAGGTAAAACCTTTGTGTCAGTTTTTTTTTATTAATGTTGCACCTAGGACAGTGACTGACACCAAGAAAAGCACTCAATAGATATTTTTTAAATGAATAAATGAAAAGTAAGCAGCCAAACAAGCAGAAAAGCTTATTAAACACAACTCATTTGATTTATTCTGAGGGCACTGCTAGAGTCCCTTTCCTAAAGCTTTTGGCTCTTATTTTTAGATCTCATCCCAACTAGTAGGCTCTCTGGTTCCCTAGTTCACAACTATATTAGAAAAGAGGGTGGCCTGAAAGA
This sequence comes from Saccopteryx leptura, assembly GCF_036850995.1. Classification (NCBI taxonomy): domain Eukaryota; kingdom Metazoa; phylum Chordata; class Mammalia; order Chiroptera; family Emballonuridae; genus Saccopteryx; species Saccopteryx leptura. The sequence continues at coordinate 72,312,252 of NC_089503.1, read as the reverse complement.
TGGCAACATAACAGCAGCTAGAAGTCATTGCTGACACTTTGACAGTAAGAGAAGAGATTGAAGCCCTGGCCACTTGGCTCAGTGGATAGAGCGTTGGCCCAGCATGCAGTGGTCTGGGGTTTGATCCCCAGTCAGGGCACACATGAGAAGCAACCATCTGCTTCTCTTCCCCTCCCTTTCTGCCTTCTCTGTCTCTTCCCCTCTTGCAGCCAGTAGCTTGATTGATCCGAACATTGGTCTTAGGTGTAGAGGATAGCTCAGTTGGTCCAAGCATTGGCCCCAGACAAGGTTACTGGGTGGATCCTGGTCTGGGCAAATGTGGGAGTCTGTTTCTCTATCTCCCCTCCTCTCACTTAAAAAAAAAAGGGAGAGAGAGAGAGGAGATTGAATACTTAAAAAGCTGGGAAATGAAAAGATCACATGTGTCTGAGACCATTTTGTGAAGGCAGAGAGCCTCAGGACTTCAGTCATATGAAATGATATGCAGTTAATAATTATAGTCATTAAGGTAAAATCGAATCATGTTTATTAAGATACTTAGAAGAAGGTAGGAATATCATACAGTGCAGTTAATAAACCATTTATTGACCTTCTATGAGGTGCCAGGCACTGTACTCAGTGCTAAAGATTTGAAGGAAGATATGTGTTTATAGTCTAGGGCAAGAGTAGTCAACCTTTTTATACCTACCGCCCACTTTTGTATCTCTGTTAGTAGTAAAATTTTCTAACCATCCACCGGTTCCACAGTAATGGTGATTCATAAAGTAGGGAAGTAACTTTACTTTATAACTTTATAAAGCAGAGTTACAGCAAGTTAAAGCATATAATAATAATTACTTACCAAGTACTTTATGTCAAATTTTCACTAAGTTTGGCAGAATAAATCTTTATGAAACAACTTACTATAGTTAAATCTATCTTTTTATTTATACTTTGGTTGCTCCACTACTGCCCACCATGAAAGCTGGAAAGCCCACTAGTGGGCAGTAGGGACCAGGTTGACTACCACTGGTCTAGGGCATGAAAGAGATATTGTAAACAACTTTATCTTTAAATTTTGTCCAAAAAATTGTAGTTTCAGCACTTCATAAGGAATGATTAATTACACTGGAAAATATACTTTATATGGAACAACTCATTCCCTGGATTAATGATTCATTGCTATGAATTATTGTGAATCCCAAAGTTAGAAGAGCATTAGTCAGCTAATCAGGCTGACACCAAAGGAATAGATTTGCTTCCCTAATTAATGTATGGTAATTAATCCAAACTCTTCCTTCTCTCCACTTCCAAGAGGTATTATGTTGACAAGTAAGGCAAAATTTGGCAACCAGAAGGAAGCTGACATTAGTTAGTGTCATAGTTTCAACACTCAATTTCATATTCGATTATGCAGTTTGAGTAGTATTTTATAATTTTCATATGAGTACTTTTTTACCAACAAGATGGCAAATTTCTTAACATTAGAAACAAGGTCACAAGTGTGACCAGGTCAGTGCTGTGTTTGTTCAGACTTAGATTTAGCTAATATTTATTTATTGTCTCCTATATGCATGCTTGTGCAAGGAATATTTCACGTTATCTCATTTAACTCTTATATTGTCTCTCAAAGAATCTTCTGATGGAGATATTATTATAACAATTTTTGGAGTGAGAAAACAGAAGCTAAGTGATTTGTGTTAAGTAAATTTATGATCCTACATTTTGTAGTAAAATTCAATTCAAGTCCTGGACGTCAAGGCCAGTGATGTTGAACAATGGGCTTTAGCCATGCCCATCCTAAGTCTTCCACCGAAGTTAGTTTAAGGTCACTTCAGAATATTTTTTAGATTTTTGGTTATTTATTTTCCTTTTGTCATTTGGACCCTAACTTGTAGATCAACTTTCACATCTGTGCTACAGCGTGGCACCCAAAATAGAAATTTTCTATGTGATAGAGCCAGAGTGTATTTTTCTTTATCTTTTGGTTATTATTTTTCTACTCACATAGTTTGTGGTGAAATTATTTTCCTTAGACTTTCATACTAAAATAATTTGCCTTTGGATAGAGGCCAAGCCCTGACCATTTTCAGTTCTCTACAAGATTATTTTGCTAGGCAGTGCTAGTGAAAGAATTTTCACGTCTTACAATGGGCATCTATAAATTGGTTATTTTGGGCAATCAATGCTAGAATGTCATCTATTTTCAAAACCTTGTATCTTCTACACCTACCCTCATGAAACAACTCAGTAACTATACAGAAAGCGAGTGCAATGACCCAAAAGTCCATACCAGTTACCATTTCCAGATTTATGTAACAGTTTGTTTCCTTTGCTTTGAGTTTGAAATTTTAATGAAGCTGTTTAGTTTTCCACATTTTACATATCTGTGGCTAAAAATTCCTTTTTAGCTTACAGGAAAATAAGAATTGGAAAGAAGAACCCTCAAACTTAATAAAATAATCCCGTGGCTTACATTTGCCAAGCACCCATCTTGTGCCAGAACTAATGCAGAGTTCTTTATCTGCATTATAATGGTTAAGGCTGACAACCCTGTGTGGTAGGTAGTTTTCTTCATAAAACATAGATGAACCTACACTCAAAGAAATCATTTCTGTAAGATCACTCAGCTATAATAAATGCCAGATCCAGGACTCAAAAACCAAATCAGACTGGCTCCAGAACACTTGTTCTTCATCTTTTTGAAAATAGACTTTTATTTTGGAATATTTTAAATTTTCAGAGAAGTTACAGAGATAGTACCTCTCACTCAGTTTCCACTCGTGTTAACATCTTACACTTCTGTGGTACGTTCGTCAAAACTAAGCAATTGATGACAGTACTGTTAACTAAACTCCAGACTTTATGCAGGTTTCATCATTTTTTTCCACTACGGTCTCTTTTCTATTCCAGGATCCAATCCAGGGTACCACATTGTATTTGGTTACACTGCTCCACTCCCATATCTGTCTACTCTATGGCAGTTTCTCAGTCTTTCCTAATTTTTCATGACCTTGAAAATCTTGAAAAGTAGTGGCCAGGTATTTTGTAGAAGGGCCCCCAAGTGAGTTTGTCAGATGTTTTTTCATGGTTAGAATAGGGTTATGAGTTTTCAATATTGCAGAGATAGAACCCTTGTTGATAACTACTTCATCTATATTATAAGTGGACAGAGTATTTATATTTACCATTCTATCAAAAAATAAACTATAGCTTTAGTGTGAATTTGAACAAGTAAAACTATCCTTATTTGCTGATGATATGATACTGTACATAGAAAACCCTAAAGTCACAGTCAAAAAACTACTAAACCTGATTAAATTAATTCAGCAAGGTGGCAGGATATAAAATTAATATTCAGAAATCAGTGGCATTTTTATACACCAACAATGATCTGTCTGAAAGAGAAATTAAGAAAACAATCCTCTTCACTATTGCAACAAAAATTAAAATAAAATACCTAGGAGTAAATTAACTAAGGAGGTTGAAGACTTGTTCTCAGAAAATTATAAAACATTGATAAAAGAAATCAGAGAAGATACAAACAAGTGGAAGCATATACCGTGCTTATGGTTAGGAAGAATAAACATCATTAAAATGTCTATATTACCCAAAGCAATTTATAAATTCAATGCAATTCCTATTAAAATACCAATGACATACTTCAAAGATATAGAACACATATTTCAAAAACTCATATGGAACCATAAAAGAACATGAATAGCCTCAGCAATCTTGAAAATAAAGAATAAAGTGGGAGGTATCACACTTCCTGATATCAAGTTATACTACAAGGCCATTGTACTCAAAACAGCCTGGTACTGGCATAAGAACAGGCATATAGATCAATGGAACAGAACAGAGAACCCAGAAATAAACCCGCACCTTTATGGACAATTGATATTTGACAAAGGAAGTAATAGCATACAATGGTGTAAAGACAGTTTCTTTAATAAATGGTGTTGGGAGAACTAAACAGCTACCTACTAAAAAAAAATGAAACTAGACCACCAACTTACACCATTCACAAAAATAAACTCAAAATGAATAAAGACTTAAATGTAAGTCATGAAACCATAAGCATCCTAGAAGAAAACATAGGCAGTAAGCTCTCTGACATCACTTGCAGCAATATATTTGCTGATTTTTCTCCATGGGCAAGGGAAATAAAAGACAAGATAAACAAATGGACTATATCAAACTAAAAAGCTTTTGCACAGCTAAAGATGATATGAACAAAATAAAAAGACAAACCACACAATGGAAGAACATATTCGACAATATTTCTGATAAGGGGTTAATAACCAAAATTTATAAAGAACTTGTAAAACTCAACACCAGGAAGATAAACAATCCAATCAAAAATGCACAGAAGAAATGAATAAACACTTCTTCAAAGAGGTCATACAGATGGCCAATAAGCATATGAAAAAATGCTCAACATCACTAATCATTAGAGAAATGCAAATTACAACCACAATGAGATATCACCTCACACTAGTCAGAATGGCTCTAATTAACAAAAGAACACATAATAAGTGCTGGTGAGGATGTGGAGAAAAGGGAACCCTCATGCATTGCTGGTGGGAATGCAGACTGGTGCAGCCACTGTGGAAAACAGTATGGAGATTCCTCAAAAAATTTAAAATGGAACTGCCTTTTGACCCAGCCATCCCACTTTTAGGAATATATCCCAAGAACACCATTGCACTGTTCCAAAAGGAGAAATGCACCCCCATGTTTATGACAGCATTGTTCACAATAGCCAAGATCTGGAAACAGCCCAAGTGTCCGTCAGTGGACAAGTGGATTAAAAAGCTGTGGTACATATACACAATGGAATACTATGGGGCCATGAAAAAGAAGGAAATCTTACCTTTTGTGACAACATGGATGGACTGGAAACTATTATAGATATTAAATGAAATAAGTAAGCCAGGCAGAGAAAGAAAAATATCATATGACCTCACTCATTTGCAATCCAATGAACAATATGAACTAAAGAATGGAATAGAGACAGAGGCGAGATCAATGGATCCAGAGGGAAAGTGGACAGAGGGAAAGGGGATGAAAGGATGGGATCAGAAAAGGGAAAGATATTGGTGAAATTATACACACATAACACAACGTTATAGAGAGCAGAAAAGCTAATCCTGGAGGGAAAGGGGGAGGACATTGGGGGAAGGAAAGAAAGGAGGATGTTGTGGGGAACATGGGAGGGGGTATGTATTTGGGGGGACACTAGAATCTATGTAAACACAATAAATTAATATTTTTTTTAAAATGATGTTTATAAAAGATGGGTAATATATAGTATAGACAATATTTAGTGGAAAAAGCAAGCTACAACATTGCATGTTTGTTACAGTCACAGCTAACAATATATGCATTGTTCATAAACGTCCAGAAGAAAAATGTACCAAAATGTCAACAGCGATTGGTCTTCGCGTGGTGGGATTATGAGTTTTACTTTCTTCTACTTTTTCATACATTCCATGCAACTAAGATGTTTGTTTTGCTGTGTTTAGAAAAATCTCTTCAAAGGAGTATACGCTTAAACCACTACAAGAACATTTTGTGATTTTTAAGAGGTGTTTACACAGAAGAATCCTTGAAAACAAGACACATGAATTAGGCCTCATTCTGTTCCTAACCCTAAGCCATAGGTCAGGATGCTAACATCCTCTGAGTACGGGAGTTAACAAGAGGCAGGAGGTACCCCACCACTTCCCACCTCATACCACCATCAACACCCACATACACACACTCCCCAACCTCAGCAGCCCTCCCAAGGTAAGGTGCATACCCATAGCAGCCTAACTCTAGACTGAGACAGAGGTGGATACTTACTGGCTCTGTGATCTTGAATCAAGAAGCAGTATAAAGAAGTGGTTAAGTGAAGTCCCACTACCTGGATTTAAACCTGGGCGGGTTATTTAAATCTCTGTGCTTCCGGCCCTGGCTGGTTGGCTCAGCGGTAGAGCATCGGCCTGGTGTGCGGGGGACCCGGGTTCGATTCCCGGCCAGGGCATATAGGAGAAGCGCCCATTTGCTTCTCTACCCCCCACCCTCCTTCCTCTCTGTCTCTCTCTTCCCCTCCCGCAGCCAAGGCTCCATTGGAGCAAAGATGGCCCGGGCGCTGGGGATGGCTCCTTGGCCTCTGCCCCAGGCGCTGGAGTGGCTCTGGTTGCGGCAGAGCGACGCCCTGGAGGGGCAGAGCATCGCCCCTGGTGGGCAGAGCGTCGCCCCTGATGGGCGCGCCAGGTGGATCCCGGTCAGGCGCATGCGGGAGTCTGTCTGACTGTCTCCCCCCCGTTTCCAGCTTTATTAAAAAAAAAAATCTCTGTGCTTCCATTTTCTCATCTATTAAATGGGAATACTAACAGTATATTTCTTTTGAGATTTGGGGGAAGACAAAATAAGTTAATACATGCCTGGCACTTAGTAGGTACTCGATACGTGGTATTAAATATGGTGGCTTATACTGAACATTACTTTCTATTTAACAGGGATTTGAGAACCCTCTACTAAATGGTTTCTCAGGTAAACTCTAGCTCTAAAACGTTATGTTTCCAATTATCCAGAGGCTACAGCTTCTCAAACTATGATTTTGAAAAATATGTGTAGGGTCCAAATCCAGCCAGAAGAATTGTATATGCATTCCAGCTTTGACTTCTGAGAGTCAAGAAGCATGTCCCAAAAGGACCTCCATCTGAAGGCCATAGCTGTTGATTTTTCATGCTGGATTATATATATATATATATATATGTATATATATATATACATATATATATATATATACATACACACACACACACACACACACACACATATATAATATAAAGACTTTTTAAATATGGTTTTGCCAGAGTGGCAGTATTCTTACAGCCAAAAACCCTAAACATTCCCTCGAGGTCACATGTGACATGATTTAACATTTTAGATGTTTTATAAAGATGTAGCACATTAATTCATTTGAAAAAGTAAGTGCTATGGAACTAGGAGTGCCAAACCCTTAATATTTAATACAATATTAAGAATAATAGAAAGAGAAGTGCCTTGCCTATTCATGGGAGTGGATACAGAGAAGCTATTGAAAAGCTTACTTTCCAGAGCACTTAATTCAGGAAAGTGTTTGGCAAGTGAAGTGAGTGTTTGGGTTTGAGAACGTAGCTTGAGGAGACTACAAAAAACATCCTTAGGCGTATGGTTGGTGACCATGGCCAAGAAGCTGGCAAGACAGGAAACTGAGGTCCAGGAAGACAGGAACTGTTCTTGCTTTGGGAGCCTTTGATGCCCAGCCTGGCCCACTGAGGACCCAAACAGAAAGAAAAACAGGTCCCGGGTCTGCTCAGATGGACCAAAGGGGGTCTTGGATTCACAGCAAGGACGTAACCCAGCCTCTGTGTTTTGGATTTAAATTAATCCCAAATCAGCTTAATTTAAGAGAGGATGTTTTAATCTAGTTGAGGTGAGTTTATAACTTTTGCATGAGTAGTGGAAATACTATTTGCCCCATCTCTGGTGGTATAATTGCCACTGAAGCAAGGAACACCTGGGTTTGAATTCCAGATCCAAAATTTATTAGCTGTAAAACTGGGGCAAATTGCTTTAGCTGTCTGTTCCCAAGTTCCTCTTTATAGGTGCTGGGAAGCTTATGTGAGATGCTATTTCAAAGTGCTGAGCACAGAGCTAGGCACATAGTGAACATCCAATAAATGGTAGCCGTGGCTATATTGTCCTTGATCCTGACAACAACTCTGTGAGGTGGTGGCTGTGCTGGCCCCTGTTCTAAAGATGGGGAGCCTGAGGTTTAGAGAAACTGAGTAGTTTGTCCAAGATCAGACATATAGAAGCAGAGGAAGAGCCAACATCCAAAGCTCCATCTTCACACTTAACTTCAAGTTTTTCCGATTGCAAGACAAGTCAATGCCTTCCTCTGAATGTAGCACCAACGAGCTGTTCCTATCAGTCAAACAGCAAGTGCATTTTGAGCAGCTGCTTCTCTTTGCATGTGCACTTGGGAAACCAAGGAGTAACAACACTTGCCCCAGAGGCTCTGGCAAAGTGGTGCAGGCTCTGAGTCCCGCTGTCCCTAATTCTGATCCAGACTACAGCAGTTCAATGGCTAGTGAGATCAGGTCAGCAGTGTGGCCAGGTATGTGAGTCCCCATAATTACAGGTAGTTGTGGGGGGAGGGCTGAAGTACAATGTTCAGAACAATGTCTGGGAAGTCTGCTTAGCTTGATGCAGTATCTGGAGCTTGGGGCAGTCCAGAACCAATGCCACAGCTTGCTGAAACGACATCTGAGGTCTTCCACTGCACCCTAGCCTTTCTGATCAATAGTTGATTCTGTTTTGTTCAGCAGAACACTTACCCCTTATTGTCCACCAGTCACTGTCTGGGTTTCAAGTTGTAGCAAGTCCTCATCATACTTCCCAAAACTCAAAAGCAGGCAGTCTGTCATCATTATTCATGCTCATGAACACAGATGCCCACATCCCCACCAATCTGCCTTAGAGTAGCAAACAAACCTCTCCCATGCAATCTGAAAGAGAACCTTAGGATGCCAGTGGGTTCAATCATTTCCAGCCACCCCTGGCCACCTCTGGCGGAGAGGCTCCGAGTTCCCCAGCTACATAAAGAGGGCCAAGTTGATATCGGAGTCACCAAGTCCAGGGTCTGAGTCCCTCAGGCTGGACCTCCCCAGGGAACCTTGGAATGGAAAATGAAATGTCTTTCTAACACTCTGAGTTCCGTTGCACTTTACTTGTCTGTGCACAGATCCTGCACTCAGTATACACACCAATTTTCACACTTGCTGGTCCTACCCTTCATGTTTAGGTCCATTTTAAATGTCCCTTCTCTGTACAGTATCAGGAGCAAGGTTTCTTTCCTTTGAACCATTAAGGTATTTGTCTTCTTCTATTGATCACTTTTGTTACTATGAAATATTTCAGACATAGAAAAAGTATATATATATATAAAGAAGAGCTATGTGCCAGTCATCCATCTTGAGAAATGAAACATTCTAAATACATTTAATGCCTGACCTGTGGTGGCGCAGTGGATAAAGCAACCTGGAAACGCTGAGGTTGCCGGTTCAAAACCCTGGGCTTGCCTGGTCAAGGCACATATGGGAGATGATGCTTCCTGCTCCTCCCCCCTTCTCTCTTTCTTTCTCTCTCTCTTCCCTCTCTATAATGAATAAATAAAATCTTTTAAAAATAAATAAATAAATAAATAAATAAATACATTTAATGTCCACTCTATTCTCCTCGCTGATCACTTTCCCCTGCCTTTTGCCAACCCAATGTAATCATTGTAATAAATTTGGTGTTAGTGATTCCCATGCATGCTTTAATACTTATATTCTTAAATTATATAGTCTTTTTGTATATGTTTAAACATCTTAGCGATCATATCAAAATAGGTATCCTTCTTCAACTTCCTCATTTCTATTATGGGTTTGGTGATAGTACCTATGCTCAAAAGGTTATTGTAGGCCTGACCTGTGGTGGCGCAGTGGATAAAGCGTCGACCTGGAAATGCTGAGGTCGCTGATTCAAAACCCTGGGCTTGCCTGGTCAAGGCACATATGGGAGTTGATGCTTCCAGCTCCTCCCCCCCCTTCTCTCTCTCTGTCTCTCTGTCTCTCCCTCTCCTCTCTAAAATGAATAAATAAATAAATAAAGGTTATTGTAAAGACTGAGTTAATACATACAAAGCACAAAAAATAGTGACTGGAAATTAATGTGTTAAATAGATGTTAGCTATATTTTTTTTCCACTTATCCATGTTATACATTTAGACCACTGATTTTAATCATTATATCTATATATAAAACATTTTATTGTATCAGTAAACTTAAATGTAACTTCTCTGTGACTCTGTTGATGAGCATTTAGTTGTTCCAAGGTTTTGCTATTAGAAACAGTTTTGCAATCAGCATTCTTGTACATGTCTCCTTGTACATGGGCAAGTTTTTCTAAATTATATAAGAAAGTGGAATTGCTGGCATGTATCTTCAATATATCTTAAGTCACCTCTGACAAGTATTATAATGGTCTGTGTTTGTGTATGTGTGTATGCACACATGTACATGCATGCACCCAAATCTTTTATTCATAACAGATTGTAAACTCTTAGCAGACAGGCCTAATGACATTTAATCATTCATTGATTCTTTTAGAAAATATGTATTCAGCTCCCAGTATGGGCAGCATGCTGTTCTAGGTGACAGGATACAAAAATTAAATGCCATGAATTGTCCCCCAGGGTCTCTGTACTCTGGAAGACACACTCAAGACACATGTGGTTAGACTGGTGGTCATTTCAGAGGGGAAGGTTTTCACTGATTATTCGAGATGAGCCAGGTATTGTATGTACACTCTCAGCCAAACCCTTCACTGATGACACTGCTTATTAATTGGGTGCCTGGGACTAGTGGTTAATCTTGACTCCAGTTTCTTCTGATGAGAAAGCACTATTTTATTATGTTAAGAGCACCTACCACAGTTCCAGTCCCGGTGTCACATGTACGAACTGCATGAACTTGTACAAAGGATTTAACTTCACTAAGTTCCTGCTTCCTAGTCTGGAAATGGTACTAATAATATTGTCTATCTAAAAGGGGCTTGTGAAGATTACGTAAGAAAATGAATTAGAGTGTCAAGTGCAGTGATTGGCACAAAATATATGCTCAACAACTGGTGGCATAGTGATCATGTTGAATAGGTCATCCACTAACCTTTTAGAAATCAGCACAGTGGGAAATTTTTAAGATATTTTTGCTTTCCTCTTTGCACTGTGAACCATCAGCCTATTTACCTATGCTGACATTTTAAAATATTACAAGTTACTACTTCTTCTATATGAATGCATATTCCTGATATATTTGACCTCAGCCTTTCTTTAGAGAATGGGAGTACTTTGTTTTGCTTTCTAAATTTTTTCATCTGCTTTGGCTCTAATGAACAGAAAGAACTGATAACTCGCTGTGTTCCTTTTCATTCCCCTCTGCACCCTGGGTTCAGCTTCCAACCCATGAGCTCTGCCAGCAGCTGCACAATTGAACCTCTAGAGGGAGCTTAGCAAGTATTCGAGTCCATTGTTCTGCCTGCCTTGGGGCAAAACTGCCTTTAAACCATAACTGAAAATATCCCTATTGTGAATGGATCCTCAGAGAAAAATTCCAGTATGATTTTCCAAAATAGATTCAGACGCTGCCCAGATTGCTTCTATGACACGCATCTTTCATTTCACCAGAATTGGGTTTCGTTTCGGTATGGTCTCCAGCTCCCCACTGTGGCCCCTCCTAGGAATTTTTCCTAAATTAAGCAAGCATGCCGGGGCTCTGAGAGACACAGAGGCCCTATCATTTGGGTGCCTCTTTGTCCATCTGCAAGAAATAGGCATAACATTTCACAAATAATGAGCTTCAGCTGAACTGTAATCTGCTCCATCTATTGCAGAATGTTTAGAATTCATCTTGTCTCTCTAAGGAATACCTTCTGTTATTGATACTTTTCTGGATTTGTAACCTTATATTTAAGGGGTGTACTGCTTCTGCTTGAATTAATCAGTTCTGAATAAAATGTATTTCTATTCCCTCCAAACAACAGACTACTGTCAAACACTTGGGAAATAACCTGGTAGGCATATTTGGCTTGCAGGTACAGACACAATCCTCTTCCTATATGCCAGAAAGAATGATTCTGGGACCTGCATCTCCTTTAAAACAGAAAGGGGAAGAGAGTTCTCCTCAAGTATTAATGGCCATCAGAAGAATGGGGAGTAGACATATTCTGCATCTGTACAGGGCTGACAAAGACATATAAGAAGAATTTATTGCAAGATCAACTTTTGTTCAATGTAAAGAAAAACTTTTTTTTTTTTTAAAAAATGCTGACATCTCCATGTCTTGAAGTACTAGACTGGAAGCTGAAAAAAAAGTCTCTCAAAGATGTTACAGAAGGAGGTGGCGAGAAGGACCAGCTGAAAATATCTTGTGAGAAGAACTTACTTTCCTTGTTGGCCTTTTTATAATGATAATGACTTTGGGGGGATATTTTTCTCCTATAGTAAAATACTATTTTTCTCTTTGGTGTTATACAGTACTATGGAGTCAGAAAGGAAGGATGCGTGCGGTGGGACACAAGAGAGGAAGTGATTAAGGAAGGTTCCCTACCCCTGAGATCATTGAAAGAAGTTAGGGAAAGTTGGGGGCTTCCAAGGCAAAGGTATGAGAAGATAAAATGTCTTGGTTATTCAAGACATGTTTTCTGGAATGCCTTGACTTATTACCATAAGGTTCAGAGTTAATACCATAAGACAGGGGTCAGGAAGCTTTTTGGCTGAGAGAGCCATGAACGCCACATATTTTAAAATGTAATTCAGTGAAAGCCATACAATGACCTGAGTACGTTATGCATTATCCAATAAAAATTTGGTGTTGTCCCGGAGGACAGCTGTGATTGGCTCCAGCCACCCGCAACCATGAACATGAGCGGTAGGAAATGAATGGATTGTAATACATGAGAATGTTCTATATTTTTAATGTTATTTTTTTTATTAAAGATTTGTCTGTGAGCCAGTTGCAGCCATCAAAAGAGCCACATTTGGCTCGCAAGTCATAGGTTCCCAACCTCTGCCATAAGAAGTAAAGGTTAATACATCGAGGTGATATTCAAAATATTTATCGACCTTTATGCCATGATATAAGCCTGTACTCCATAATTCAAAATGAAGGCCAGCCACTTTACACAGCTGGTGGATACATCAGCCCAACTAACACATCTGAAATTTTGACCAGAATATCCCAACTAAGGAGTAGCAAATCATATCTGCAATTTTTTTTAAATTTTTTATTTATTCATTTTTTAGAGAGGAGAGAGAGAGACAGAGAGGGAGAGAGAGGAGAGAGAGACAGAGAGAGAGAAGGGAGGACGAGCTAGAAGCATCAACTCCCATATGTGCCTTGACCAGGCAAGCCCAGGGTTTCGAACCGGCGACCTCAGCATTTCCAGGTTGACGCTTTATCCACTGTGCCACCACAGGTCAGGCCATATCTGCAATTTTGAAATATCACTCTGGGAAGAGGATGGATAGCAAAAGTTCTTAATGATTGTGAATGTGATGAGTTGAATAGGATTTATTCAGCAAGTTTCAAGAAGCAATGCTACATTAAACTCTAAATCCAGCTATGAAAAATAAGCCTATCCTTCAGTCCAGAACAACAACAAAACCTACAACTTGCTAAAACGAAAACCAAGCTGTTGGATTACAAGAAATGTAACCCTATCTCCTTCTCTTGTTGTTGGTGCCAGACTGGTTTTCAGGCAAAGCCTGGTTTGGCATTGATTCAGAGCGAATTTGCTGAAAACAGCAACTTCACATGTTTACATTTCTTTCTCCCGGTGACACATGAATCAGAAAAAGAAGTAGGGATGATTAAGACAGGGAGGATAAGCATCAGATAATCCAAAGCCAGACAAATGACCTCCAAGTCAAAACCAGCCAACCAACCAAAGTCACCCTGTCACTCCACCCAAAGTGTCTTCCTTCACTTTCCGTACAGGGAGAGTCATCAGCACTGTGGACTACAAGTCATTTCCAAGGGGGTAATAATGAATGTTTCCATTATCCCCATGTGGCAACATGAGGCCTGAGCAGCATTTGGTGGACATCGGTCACTGGGGTTGTCGGGGATATTTTGGGGGACTGTCAAGCTCATAGGGCACAGAGGGAAGTCTGGAATGTGAGAGCACGAAGAGGACCCTGAAATAGCTTCACTTAAGGCTCATCACTGGTGGATTATTTAGGGTCAACGCCAGGGTTTCATATGAATGGCACTTGTGTGTGTGGTTATAAATGGCCAGAGACACTCCCTTCCCTTTGCTGTCTACAAAGAGAACCTTAATGAGGCATATCTGAGCTCTCTCCCCAAACTCCAGCTCAATCTAGCATGTCAAGGAACTGAAGGGCATGAGCCTCAGTCTCCTCCTCTATAAAATCAATCTTCATTGAACTTATGGAATTGCTGTTACATTCACATTAGATACTAGGCTGTGGTGGACAAATTGATCATTGCTGTGTAAGGGTCACATCGCATTGTTATTGTCATTCCCAAATGAGCTCAGACAGCATTGAGGAGGGAGAAGAAGTGGAGTCTTCCCACTGCAATGTGGAGTGGACTCTCAGATTCTTCCATAAGAGGGACACGTGTGGGCTTCCAAGCTCTTAGAAAATTTGTGCAGTGGAGAAATAGCCAAACCCTTCTGGGCAGTTGTGGGAACCCCAGGGGTCAGGAAGAAGAGACAACTCAGGGAAGAGAAAAATCATTGAAAGGGTACTGGAGGAATATATTTGAATTAAAAAGACTCCTGGCTTTGGAGTCATGTTGTCTGGGTTTGGACCCCAGCTAACTCCTCCCTCTCTGGCTGTGTGATTCCAGAATATTACTTGCCCATTCCATCTGTAAAGCAGGCATGAGTTTTACAGGCCCTATTTTTAAAGTGTTGTTACAAAGATTTAAAATAAGGTCTTTTAATTGAGCCAAAAATGATAAATATCAATAAATAATGACTATTACTAAAGACCACTGACTTCAGTGTAATTCAACAAAAAATACGTGTTCATGCAAATATATCACTTGTATGTGGAATCAAAAAAAAAATTGAACTCATAGAAACAGAGTAATAAAGTGGTTGCCAGAGGCTGGGGGATAGAAGTATAGAGGGTACAAATCGCAGTTATAAGAGGAATATGGCTGAGGACCTAATGTATAGCATGGTGGCTGTAGTTGATAACATCATTGTATAAGTGAAACTTGCTGAGAGTAGAACTTAAGTGTTCTCACACACACAAAAATGTAAACGTGTGAAGGGAATCCTTTCACAATATATAGGCATATCAAATTATCACATTGTATACTTTAAATATATTACAGTTTTGTCAATTATGCCTCAGTGAAGCTGAAAAAAAAAATACATGTTTATAGTGGAAATGCCTGTTCATGGACTGTCAGGGCTTGAAGAAATCCTGTGTTCACCTAATTCACAGATGAGGAAGCTGACACCCAGAGAGGCTGGCTCGGGGTCACACAGCTATTGGTGACAAAGTTGAGCCTCCAACAAAAGTCTTCAAAAGCCAGAGTAATTCCTTCCTCATCATACCCCTAAGATACTTCCCAGGACGGGGATGCACCCCTTAGATCCCATGACTGAGAAGCACATGCAGCCTTCCGAATGCTTGTGCCGCAGCGTGTGCAGGTGTTCCGAAGGGCAGCAGACGGGGTGCAGGCTGGAAACCAGATTGGCGTGGCCAGGCCTGGGACCCTGCGGGTCACAGCTGGGGGATGGGGGTGACAGAAAAGCCAGATCACCAAGTCTCTTTTTGAAGATGGGAAGCCACTGTAGGGTTGTAGAGGGCAGAATAAAACAGTCAGACCTGTGTCTAAGAAAACTTATTCTAGCAATGCTCTGAGGATACTATTTGGCTTTGCCCAGGAAAACACCACCAGTACAGAGTATAACAGTTTACAAAGTGTATGTGTGTGTGTGTGTGTGTGTGTGTGTGTGTGTGTGTGTGTGAGAGAGAGAGAGAGAGAGAGAGAGAGAGAGAGAGAGAACACAAGACAACCCTTGGAGAAAGATAAGGCAGGTATTATCACCCCATCCTTTGGACAAGCAAAACCGAGGGTCAGATGTGAAGCCGTCTGTCTGAGCCTGACTGGCCGTGATGAGGCTGGCTCAATCTCAGCCCCTTGCCCGCTACACCACACTGGGTTACATATGGTGTGCGCATGTCAGTCATGAAAGTCTTGTCTCCAGCTAAAGTAAACTACATTGAGAACAGAGAACAGTAGATGCTTTTAATATATTATTAATTTTTTCTGCTACAAACCACAAAGTTTAATAACAAATCTTTTATAAGAAATGTTAACAAATGTAGTTTTCCACAACAAACACTTAAAGTTTCAAGGCTGTAAGACAACAGTACTTAGAAATATTAAACAAACTTTTTAATATCATAAGAAATCTCGATTTGTGTCAGCTGTCACCCAAATTACCCATACTTTCTGTGTCATGTTTTTTTCATCTATAAAATGAGAAGAACAATACTATCTGGCCCTGGCTGGGTATGTAATTTGGTTAGAGTGTTGTCCTGATATGCCAAGATTGCGGGTTTGATCCCCAATCAGGGCATATATAAGAATCAACCAATGAATGCACAACTAAATGAAACAATAAATCAATGTTTCTCTCTCTTCCTGCCTCCCTCTCTCTCTCTAAAATAAATAAATAAAATTTTAAAAAGAACTTCATAAAAAAGAAAAAGATTTAAAAGTGATTGTAATAATAATACATGCCTCATTCAATTGTTGAGAGGATTAAACGAGCTAAGAGATGTAAATCTATTTACATCAATGTAAAACTATTTATGTCTGTATACATTTACATTCATGTCATGTTTATTTGTGTTCACATTTATATGATATATAAATTTCCTACTTTTATCCAGTTCTAAACTGTTTCTCAACAAAACAAGAAGTTATAATATGCAGAGAGCATTGGTTTTAGGGGGAAACACATTGCTCTTTTCTTTCCTGGGAGCAGTTCCTTTGCAGCAAGGGATACTCTCTTGCTCAGAGTCATTTTCCATGTAGGTATGAAATGCTCTCACTGAAAGGTCATGCTGGGTCTGAGGCTACACATGGTCCACTGAATGTACTTCAGGGAGTTGGGAAGGGGTAGACATGGAGCTGGCTGCGGGCCTGTTCTCGATGCATTTCTAGTGTTCCTCCCTCCCAGTCCAGCAGCAAGATATGTGACCGCCGTGGTCAGGTCCCCACTTTCCCTCACAGTCCTTTGGAATGGTCAGGTGGCCCCATTCTAGCTACAGGGGAAACTGGGAGATATACAGATATATACAGACTTGGCCCTGGCCGGGTGGCTCAGCGGTAGAGCGTTGGCCTGGCGTGCGGGGGACCCGGGTCCGATTCCGGGCCAGGGCACACAGGAGAAGCGCCTATTTGCTTCTCCACCCCTCCCCTCCTTCCTCTCTGTCTCTCTCTTCCCCTCCCGCAGCCAAGGCTCCATTGGAACAAAGATGGCCCGGGCGCGCTGGGGATGGCTCCTTGGCCTCTGCGCCAGGCGCTAGAGTGGCTCTGGTCATGGCAGAGCGACGCCCCGGAGGGGCAGAGCATCGCCCCCTAGTGGGCAGAGCCTCGCCCCTGGTGGGCGTGCCGGGTGGATCCCGGTCGGGCGCATGCGGGAGTCTGTCTGACTGTCTCTCCCTGTTTCCAGCTTCAAAAGAAAATTAAAAAAGAAAAAAAAAAAGAAATATACAGACTATTTCATCAGCTACTGTTTCTACCACACTGGTCTGGGAGAATTTAAAGAACTCTGAGTCAGCAGTTCATTGCTGGTTCTTCCTTTTAAACTTGTTTCTTAGAACTGAATTTCAGTTTTTCATTCTAATTCCACATACTTGGACCCCCGTGGTCACATCCCTACCGTGGTACCTTGGGTCTTATGAACTCAAGTCCTGCCACTGAAAGGCAATTCATGAGTCTGGATCCTGGCTAACTGCTGCTTACCTAATCTGCTCACTACCCCTCTAGTACCTGATGTCAGATTCCCTGTTCTGCACATAGCACCTGTCTGTCTGGGCCTCTGCCTTCTGTTAGATTTGTCAGCTAGACTTTCTCTGGCTCTCTGTTGCCAGAACCTTCCCTCTGTTGCCTGTTACTTGCTTTCTGTGGCCTGTTCTCAACAGCCTGGTCCACTCTGGTTTAACTCTATTATTATCTAAGACCTGATTCTGACAAGGAAAAACATAAAGAAAAGGAGAAAAGATACCATGAAAGGAAAGCAGAAGAGAGAGGCAGAGTGATATTATAAATGAACATTGCCTGACCTGTGGTGGCGCAGTGGATAAAGTGTCGACCTGGAAATGCTGAGGTTGCCAGTTCAAAACCCTGGGCTTGCCTGGCCAAGGCACATATGGGAGTTGATGCTTCCAGCTCCTCCCCCTTCTCTCTCTCTGTCTCTCCTCTCTCTCTCCTCTCTGTCTCTCCCTCTCCTCTCTAAAAATGAATAAATAAAAAAATTTAAAAAAATAAAAATAAAAATAAATGAACATTACACTTAGAATGAGGTTCAAGTCTAATCTCTGCCACTTTCTGCCTATAAAACCTCAGCCAAGTCACTGAACCTTTCAGAAACTTTAGTTTCCTCATCTGAAAATTGAAAGAAGCAGGCCAGATGACCATTACAGTTCCCCTTAAAGTTTCGTAGACTTTTGAGAGTAAGGAATAAGAAGGCTGAAGCATAAGCACTGACTGGGAGGTATTATAGGCTGCATTTTGAGTGAGAACTACTTAGGAGTATCAGTTCCTCTGTTTAAACATTTTCCTGGGCTTTACTAAGTAAAGCCTGAAACTTGGACCTTCAAAATGGAGAAAGAAAGGAGTTGGCTTTAAATATATTTCATCTGGCTATGATGAAAGTATTAAAATTGCACAAGTAAGAAACATATAGGGCACTTCACAGTCTGCTCATTTTTGCACTAGCTGGAAGAGACTGAAATCCAGTACGTTCTCAAATTAAAGAAACTCCTTGTCAAAGACCCCTCAATCCATCTGGTTATCATTATTAAAGCATTATGGGGTACATGTGCTTTCCATAGGAAAAAAAATGAATAATCCCTTCAAGTATGTAATTTCATAGGTTTTCAAATATGAAGGCAACTGGTAAGGGAGCTATCAAAGCAGTCTGAGGTACAGTGTGAGTTGTCAGGGGGAAATATAAGAGAATTTTCAACAACTGACGGTTCTACTGATTCTAATGCCAAGGCCTAGTATTGTTAGAATGCTTCTTGGAATTCCTAAAGACTGTTGTTCATTGTATGGAGGCATCTGAACCCAAAAGATAAACTCTGAACCACCTGGACCGTATTAGAGTGTCTGGGACCCGGAAGGTGTAGAGAGGCCCACCCAGATGTGCCCTGCCCTGCAACACAAGTGCCCGCCCAAAGCACAGCACAGCTCAGAGCTTCTGTTCCTCTGGCAGTGGCACTTGATTTCAAGAGCACTGTGCCCAGGGGCAGCCTGGCCTCTGAATACACCAACCTTAACAAGGAAACATTCGTCTTTAAGATACAGGAGAAAGAGTGAGGAATTCGGATGACCCTTGACTTGAGCCAGATCCAGGCCACCAGCCCTCTCATTTGTGTGGTTTGTGACCCTGGGCCAGCACAGTGCCTGGTTCCTAGGAGACACTTAGTAAATTCCTCTTGACCTGAACCATTGAACCAGGGCGATTACTTTCTTGATTTGATCATCAGCTTCTGTCTTATAAGATAGTGTTTAAGAACAGTGGCTTTAAAAGCATAACAATTAGGATCGGATCCTGACTTTACAAATATTTAACCTCTCTTTGCCTCAGTTTTTTCATTTCACAGATGGAGCCTAAGTGCTGAAAACAGTGCCTGGTACATAGTTAGCACTATATATTTACTTATTATAAAGAGAATATTCTGAAATTTTCTAGCACGTGATAAATGCTCCAAAAATACTATATATAATATTTTCATTTTCTTTATTTTTTACTTATGTTTTATTTACTTATTTTATCTATTTCCACACATATTCTAAGCCCCTGTCAGAGTCTTCACACCCTCCAATAGCCTCCATGAAAAATTAAAAAAAAAAAACAACTCCCTTCAGCTGACCAAGTGCTTTCATGAGACAATCTCATTTGACCCTGACTTCAGCCCCCACTCCTGCAGAGGCCCTGTTTCCTGGCTTGTTCCGGCTGACCCCACAAGGAGGGCTGGCGTTCGGCTGGAAAGACTTACTACTGACGTCTCTGAGACACATCAGGTCTCAACAGCATTTTCTGCTACCTTCAAGGGCTACTTTGCAAGGCGTGGGAGCTGATTCTGTTGTTGCCATCGCTGATTTTGGTGGGGGTTTGTTTTCTCACTGGGAGAAAAACAACTTTGAAACTTCTCATTTGGATGGGAATTTAAATGTCTCTTCAGTTTACTTGTGTTTTGTTAGGTGGTGCTTAACACATGGGGAGAGAGATGGAAGGGGCTAACTCCTTAAGGAATGCAACCTCCTCATTGAACGTTATGAAATTGAAAAACAAAATAAACCATTACACGCAGAGTGCTGGTGAAGATGCAGTAGGATGACTATATACTGCTAGTGGGGTTGGAAGTTGCCCCAGCCTTTCTGAAAGTGATTTGGCAATATACCTAAAGGAACTTAAAATTGTTTATATAGTAGTCCCCACCCCCTTATCTGATGTTTCACTTTCCACGGTTTTGGTTATCTGCGGTCAACCATCGTCCAAAAATATAAAATAGAAAATTCCAGATAAATAATTCATAAGTTTTAAATTGTGTGCTGTTCGGAGCAGCATGATGAAATCTCGTGGCTTCCTGCCCCAGCCGTGAATCCTGCCTTTGCCCCTTCTGTAAACGCTGTGTTTGCTCCCCCGTTAGTCATTCAGTGGCCACCTCTGTTCTCAGAGCAACTGTGCTGGGAACACAGTGCTTGTTCAAGTCACCCTTATTTTACTTCATAATGGCCTCATGGTGCAAAGAGCAGTGCTATGCTAGCAACTCAGATAACCAAAGAGAAGCCTAAAGCACTTCCTTTAACATATATAGGGTTTGGTACTATCTTTGGTTTCAGGCATTCACTGGGAGTCTCAGAACATATTCCTAACAGGTAAGGGAGGCCTCCTGTAGTAACCTTCATGAAGGCAGGGATATTTTGTTTGCTTTAATTTTTTTCTTCTTATTAATGTATTATCAGTTTAAAATATTGTGCAGTTCCTAGTGTGTGTTCATTATGTTCATTAAAGATTTGTTGAATAAATGAGTCATCGGTTTCTTAAGTCCACTTACAGTATTTCAATCTAAAAAAAATACATAAATGCAAACAAAGTTTATGTGTGCTCATCACAGCATAATTTATAATAGTGAAAGTTTGAAAAAAAAAGAAAGTTTGGAAACAATTATGCAAAATGTTTCTATTACAGTTTTTCAAATGTTTTTTAGTTTTTTAATGGTACGTCAGGTTGAGGTTTTAGTATATGAAAATGCTTATCATATAATTTTAAATAGGGAAAAAAGAGAAGAGAATGAAATTTCTATACAGTATAATCCCAATTTTGTCTAAACAAAGATTTTTTAGCACAAAATAAATATTAGAAGAAAATAAACAAAATGATATAATGGTTATCTCTGAATGATGAGAATAAGAATAATTTTTATTTAATTTTTAACTTTTTTAGAATGTATAATAAGTATATATTACTTTGTTTTTCAACAAATTGGATTGTATATGTTATACAATCCTTATTAAACTTAGAATCAGAGGGAGCCAGGCTTGTGACCCAACTCTGCAACTTGCTGGCTGTGCGCTGACGTTCTGAAGACTCTGTGGGACTCATACGATATGGAAGTGTTGTTTTGCAAAATATTAAGCATGAAGCCAAACTATGAAATGGTAGCTTTTATAGCAAAGTGTTGTGGCAAGGTGGCACTTCTGAGAAAGTTGTCCAGAGTTTCATAAGAGCCTTTTCTAGTGGATGTAAAAATTCCCAACAAGTTGGGAATGACGTTGTCAGTTCCTGGAGGGAGGACCCTGTGTGTTTTCCATAGTACAATATCTGGCATTTTGCAGGTGCTTGCTAACTTTGACTGGGGGAGTATAGAAGGGTTAAGGAATTGCTGATCTGCTGCGTTAATTTGTCAGAGTAACGGTGAACTGTAACACTGGTGTACAGCATGAGTCATTTTTCTGGCAGTGAGCCTAACCTCTCACCATCATCTCCACACAATTCCTTTGTTCCCTCTTCATACATAATCACACTGAATCCTCATAGAACCCTGTGCAAAGGGGTCTGTATTATGCATGGTTTATAGATGAGGAAGCTGAGGCCAATGGAAGATTAAACAGATTGCCTAAGGCCACCATTGGAGCCAGGGTTCAAATTCAGGTCTCCTTGGCACTTACATTCTGTGCTCTCCCCACCCTCACTGGGCTTCATTCCATGGGAGTGATGAGGCGTTGTGTGTTCTGCTGGTCTTGCTGAATGTGGGGGCTTCCTGAAATATTCCAGGCAGTCCTGTTCTAACCTTTTCTCTTGTTGCTAGCCAGAAACAAAGAAAACCCAACATCTCCAAATCTGGATAGGAGTTAGGTAAAATGCTCCTTTGTTACTGGGTTTAGTAAGAACCCTTAGATAAATGGCTTATCTCAGATGTAGAGACTGAGCAAGCTACATCCATGAAAGCCATGTCTTCCCATTGGTTACCATGAGATTCCCTATGTTTGCCTAATTAGGGGCACAGGCCTCTCACTTCTTTCTCCTTAGATTTAGTAATGAAGTAACCACAGCTGGGGAAGTGCTCCTTGACCTCTCCAATAGCCTTTGCCTCTTGAAGATGGATTCCATTTATATTGTTCTTCCAAGTGGTATTTATTCAACAAAGCTCAGCAGTCATCTTGGTATAAGGGGGATATTCTCCCAACGCCTAAGAAACCAGCTCTGAGCCTATGCCAATAGCTGGGTATTGTAAGCTTTGTGAACCAATTGACTGGTTCTTTAGACAAAAGCAGCAGTCCACCGTTGGTAATAACCCAGTGCCATTCTTGTTCAAGAAATTGAATTCCCTGGACTTACATGCCCATTCGTTGTCATGGTGCTTGTGGTTGTAATAATGGAATAGGCCAGTGGATAAGCTGGGCTGGCTGGAGAAATAAAAAAAGGGAACATGGTCCCAGTTCCCAGCCTTTGTTTATCCTGCCCAGGTGGGTTCAGGCAGGCTTGGGCTGGGAGAGATTTTGTTCATGGAGGCATGCTCATCTACTCGAGTTGACATAACAGCACACCATAGACAGGGTGGCTTAAACAGAAATTTATTTCCTCACAATTCTGAAGACTAGAAGTCCAAGATCAAGATGTTGGAAGGTTTGGTTTCTTTAGAGTCCTCTCTGACTTGCAGATGGCCAGATGCTTTCTTGTGTCTCATTTCAACTCTCTCTGTCTGTTGTTTGTGTCCTAATCTCCTCTTTTTCAAGGACATCAGTTATAGTGGATTAAGGCCCACTGTAATGACCTCATTTTAATTTAATTACCTCTTTGAAAGCCCTAGCTCCAAATACAGTCATATTCTGAGGTATTAGGGGTTACGATTTTAACACATGAATTTGGGGGTGAACACAATTTAGTCGATAACAAGAGACCTACAGAGAATCATAATTGAACAATCACTTGCCGCCGTCCAAACCCTGTGGGCTAATGTTGGCAGCTCCTCCATGCTTGGGCCCGGGGCGCTAATCAACTCCAGGAAGGGAAAAGCATCACAGAGATAGTGAAGACCCCAGCACAGAGGCCTAAGCAGTGCTGAGGAACAGAAATGGGGGCTGGCCCCGTCTCCCAGGCTTGAAGCATCCAAGGCCTGTACGTCTTCTGCCTTCCCCACATAATACACAGGAACATCATGTCTTGCTTTCTCTCCCTCTGAAATGTATGTTGGAGCTGTCCCTTCTCTTCTACACATTACTGCCCTGGAGTAAAGTATCTTCCTCCTCCATAAGGATGGTAGTCACAGCCTATCACTGCCTCGAAGCCTCCAGCCTCCCCTCCTCCCTGGTCTTCCACTCAGCTACCAACAGGCTCTTTAATGAGAAGGTTGAATGGTACTTGTCACCTGATGACCTTCCTCATTGCTTATAGGATAATTTGCATTCCTTAACATGCCTCATGAGACCATGAGTCAAAACCTTCAGTGGTTCCCCAGTGACTCCAGGGTAATATAATTAACTTGCAACCTGGTCAGCCCTATCCCTCTAGCCTGACTGCCTGATGTATCCACCCCTCAGCCCACCCCATATGGTCTAGCTCCCAGATCTCCGCCTCTTCCCTCAGGCACCACAGGCCCGCTCTGCTTGAAGAACTTTCCTGCCTCTAGGTTTGAAGAACTGTTCAAAGGCAAGGTCTAATTTAAATGTCACTTTTCTGGGAAGCCTTCCCCCTGCTCTTCCCCACACTCAAGGAGAACTGTTTTCTCCCTACTCTGTGACCCTGTAGCACTGGATACATTGCTGTATCTGTGCTTAAGATCTTGAATTGTTTCCTTTTCTTCACTTTAACACTAGGATGTGAGCTCTTTAACAAATGAACTTCCTCTTCCCCAGCTCTGTCTCTCCACTGCTCCACACAGCCCCACGTGTAGTAGGTAGTCAAGAGACGGATGCTAGGTGAGTGAGTAGATGAAGTCATGGGTGTCTCTTCATAACTTTGTTGGTGATCTATGCTGTGGCATTATCAGGTAGTCACAGAATATAAAAGCTGGAAGAGACCTAAGGGGGAAAAATTTCTAGCTGTTGGGCAGATAAAATATATTATGCTCACTTTGTTAAAGATGGCGCTGCCCACTTGGAGGCCGTTGCCCAGGTGATATTAATGTGTGTTGGGGGCGGGCTGTGGGCAGGCAGGATCCTTGTAGCCTGGGGCTTGGTTTTAGGACTAAGCCTTTCCCACCCTTTTTGATGTGGGATAGTACAATCCTATCATGCCTCAGAAAGTGACTTTGTATTAGAGACTTCCCTATTTTGTATATTGGATTAAAGGTTTGGATTTCTACACTATAAAATAGGGGCAGAACTGGAGCTTGCGCTCTTGGTTCCTGAGATTAGCATGAGAGAGCAGAGAGAACACAGCAGAGAGCAGAGAGAGGCCTCGTGGAGGAGGCCAGGAGAAGCAGCCAAGATGGCGGAGTGTTGAGTGAGAGGCCAGTTAGAGCAGAGTTTGTGTAGGGAGAAGGAAGGAAATGGGGAACAGAGGTGAATAAGTCTGGTGAGCTTGAAACCTTTAATTCTAGGAAACTTGGATAAGTCAGTAGCTTTGTGAGCACTGAATGTGAGTGGGTTTTGGAGCCCAGTGTGTATTTTTTACTTGCCCGCTGGGTGCAAGCTAGAATTAAAGATGGCGGCCCACCAGTTTTTGGCTCCATTGTTTCTTTACTGACTGTCCGAATCCAATGCAAACCTGCATGAGCTGGGCTGCTGTGATGGTGGCCCTGGCTACTGGCTTTACACTAGCGTAGGATCTTTCAAACAGTTCTCTCATTATCAGGTAGTCTGATGTTGTCCTTTTCAAATTTTAGTGGGGAACACTTCCTTGATAGTGACCATGACCAACCTGTGTGCAGCAGCATGTCTGTCTGCTCTGGGCTGAGCCAACAGTTTGAGACAGTCCGCAGAAGTGCTATAAAGTGCAGTGTAAGTTATGTCAAAATTAGACAGGAGAAAATGGAGCTAGAGGCAGAGGCTAAACACACCACTTGCCTCAAGAGTCCCTACATGCCCCCTGTGTGATGGGGCAGTGCACACGGACACATGGAGGCCAAGCATGGCAGCTTCACGGTCTGAGCTCTGGTCCTAGTAGAACACGCCATGGCTACTTAGCAAGTGAATTCCCTTATTTGTGTTATTCCTCCTGAAACCTCCCAAGAACAAGATGCAGAAAAATGTTCTAACACTGGTCAAAGCCGAAAAGATACAAGTACTTACCCATCACAGAACATAAAAGCTGGAAGAGACCCAAGGGGAAAAATTTCTAGCATAGGATCTTTCAAACAGTTCTCTCAGCCATAGAACCTTTTATTCAAAATCTCAAATAAGGAAATGTAATGTGTAAAGCAGGTGAATATCATGATGGCTGGGTTAACTGTAGTGGGGAAGCAAGGCAGGCCTTATTCCCATGACACTCCCCATGTGACACCTCTGGAATCAACCCCTGAGGACCCAGCGGAGTCTCTAAAATTTGAATTGTCAGCCCTGGCCGGTTGGCTCAGTGGTAGAGCGTCGGCCTGGCGTGCGGAGGACCCGGGTTCGATTCCCGGCCAGGGCACACAGGAGAAGTGCCCATTTGCTTCTCCACCCCTCTACCACGCTTTCCTCTCTGTCTCTCTCTTCCCCTCCCGCAGCCAAGGCTCCACTGGAGCAAAGATGGCCCGGGCGCTAGGGATGGCTCTGTGGCCTCTGCCTCAGGCGCTAGAGTGGCTCTGGTCACAAAATGGCGACGCCCAGGATGGGCAGAGCATCGCCCCCCGGTGGGCAGAGCGTCACCCCGTGGTGGGCGTGCCGGGTGGATCCCGGTCGGGCACATGCGGGAGTCTGTCTGACTGTCTCTCCCTGTTTCCAGCTTCAGAAAAATGAAAAAAAAAAAAATTTGAATTGTCATTGCTAATCCAGTTGCCAAACCATGGAGACCAATATTCATTCATTGTCAGTCAATCAGTCGATCATATTCTCTCTCTTTCCTTCTCTCTCCCTCCCTTTCTCCAAACATTTATTACACTTCTACTACAAGCCCAACACTAAGGTAAAAGAAAGACCCAGTACCTGCCTTGGTCTGGGCAGAGAAACTTGTAAACAAACACTTGCTGTAAATCTGACCAATATATTCAGAGCTCAGGGCTGGGCAGGTGACAGTGAGGTAACAAAGAAAGGAGAGGGTGGCCTGACCTGTGGTGGCGCAGTGGGTAAAGCGTCAACCTGGAACCCTGAGGTCGCCGGTTCAAAACCCGGGGCTTGCCTGGTCAAGGCACATATGGGAGTTGATGCTTCCTGCTCCTCCTCTGTTCGCTCTATCTCTTTCCTCTCTCTCTCTCTCTCTCTCCTCTCTCTCTAATAATAAAAATGAATAAATAAAATTTAAAAAAAAAAAAAAAAAAAAAAAAAAAAAAAGAAAGGAGAGGGTAATTGATTTTCCAGCCCATGACAGAAATAAGGTTGCCTGATGCCCACGCCAGTGATAGTCATTCCCTACCCCGCTGGTGCTGCAGGAATAAAGGGGAGCTTTCTTGCAAAGCGCCCAGGCCTCCGGCTCAGCTGCTTAGCCATTACCCCAGCAGTGCCTGTGCAGAGGGCACGAGCAGCTGGCCCAGGAGGGAGGGCAGGCAGGGGGAGGAAACCTCTCTGCAGCGCCCAGGACCCACAGCTGCTGCTCCACAATGAGCAGGGCCAGAGCCTCAGCCCAGTTCTTTTGTCTGGGGCCACTGCGGAGTTTGGAAAGCCTTTGTGCCCAGAGGTCTTTAACTAACGTTTTCACTCATGAGTAAACCTGGGAAAACCCAGGCTTCCTTTCACTAGAAAGGAACTGAGCCCATTAGAGGAGGAGGAGCCCTCCCCTCCCCTCCACAGTTACTGGGTAGACAGCGGCGGTGGAGAGGGCCAGGCCGCTGCCCTCAGTAGCCACATTCCAGGCCCCATTTGAGGCCGCCATCTTTCCCTTCACACAGCTGAGTTCTGGGACAATGCCTTACCCACCCTGTAGTTGGACGTGTTTGCTCTTTCTGCTCAGGAACCAAAGGTTTGAGATTGAGATATGTGACTTGCAGTCATTTTCTACTGGGTCTCCTTTGACTTAGGAGCCTGCAGCAGACAGGAACTTAGTCTCTTGCCAAGGTTTCCTTGGTGCTCTATTTGTATTTGCGTGGGCTGGAGATAATACCTACTGTCAGTGAGAGCCCCTGAAGATTTCTAAAATAAGTACTTAGTATATACTAGCAAGCAGTCCTGGTTATATTACTTTGACTGAAAGAAATTTGGAAAAGCAGGCTGCTAATCAATGTGTGTGAAGGGTGCGTTCTGGCTCCCAGGCTATTATATTGGCAATTATTGTGATACTGTTTGTGTAATTCTCCCTCTCCTTCTGATCTGCAAGCACTGCCATGGCCCAGCTCCAGCACAATGCTGGCACATAGTAGGGCACACCGCAAATATGCTGAATGAATATGCGGATGACCATATACGATCTTCCGATGACCTTGTGGCATTGGTATAAACCCATTTTACAGATCCATAAATTGAGTTTCTGAGAAGTTGAGTAACTTGCTTAAGGCCACACAGCCAGTCATTAACTGAGACAATATTACCTAGAGCTTTCCAAACAAATGCTTTTTTATACTTGAACCTGAAGGCACCCCTTTAAGGAAAAATAAATAAATAAAAAACAGAAAAGAGAAGAAATCCTTTTCCTCAATGCTCTAGGAACAACTCTTGTTCTGCCTTCTTTCTAGGTGAGAGAGACAGCTTATTCTCTTATAATTATAATTGAATGTCCTATATGCTTGCTAACATAAGCGGTGAGTGTAGGCCTTTTTTATCGTGTGTGTGTGTGTGTGTGTGTGTGTGTGATTCTGATTATAAGAATAAAAACATTTGTGGAAAAGGAAGAAGGTGTAGACTGGAATAGTCATGAAGGGCGTTATTCTGGGGCTAAGATTTGAGGTAGGCCTTGGGGATGAGTATGCCTTACCCAGAGGGTTGAGGCTGAACTCTGCAGGGTCAATGTGAGCCAAAGTTAGAGGCAACAACGAAGGCAAAGAGGCCTACTTGTCTAGAACAGAGGCAAACAGAGACCATGCCTTGGACCACTTAAAATCCTACAGAAGCTCCCTAAGCACAGCCTTTCAGCTGGACCCTGAAGCCTTCCATGACTGGGGTCCGCCTGCCGCCTGCTTTTCCATGCCTCTGGCCTCATCACCCACCACTGCTCTGCCCAGCGGCCCCACTGGAGCAAGGGCACTGGCCTCAAGCAGCAGGTTCCCTGGGCCTCTGCCTCGGTGTGCATGCAGATCCTTCTTCCTAGAATCCTTGGCCCCTCGGCAGAACTGCTACTTGATGTCAGCTTAGATAGGACCTCCTTTGCAAAACCTTCCCATCCACCTCCTTTGTAACTCCAAGCAGTTAGCCCCTTTCTTCACACTTCCAATCCCTTTTTTATTTGCATCTGTTTCTCTAACAAACTTTCATGTGTGTACACCCTGGCCCCTGACCCAGCCTTCCATTCTCACCCTGTATCCCACTTGGATTTCAGGAATAATGACCTTCCCTTATATTTTCAATCCCTTCTAGAACAGTCTCTTCAACTCCATCTGTTAACTAAATCCCACTTCATCACAAGTTGACTGCGTCTTCCAAACCCCTCTCCTATTTCTGTTTACAGTCCTCCACCCTCCAAGTCAGGACATAGGTGGATGATATCCTTTCATCTCCCAAGGCCACTTTTAGAACTCTTCCATCCCTTCTTAAAATACACTTCACAGCAACAAAGTCTGCTTCTCTGCTCCTTTTCTAAGAGTTGTGCTACTTAGAGATACTGACCTTTTCTACTTTTCATCACTGTTACTTACCACCTTTCATTCACTGAGGACCTTGGCACCAGCTTATAGATGTTCCCCACCCTAGTCCTGCCATCATCTTGGATGAGTTCAGCATCAATATGGCTGGATTCTCCAACATTCTGGCCTCTCCCAACTGGAATAATTTTTCTCTGCATTCCCTTCATCTACTCCCAGAGTCACGCCCTGGACCTTGGCATTGTGTTAAATTCCTCTGTGTGAGAAATCATAGAATCATCATCAGTGATTCTAACACACTCTGACCAGAGATGCTGCCTGATCAGCTATGCCCTCTGAACTCACTGCAGTTCTAGCCCATTCAGCCCTCTCTTTGCCCTTCTATTTACCTGCTCCAGACATCGTTCCTGTCCTATAATCTAATCCAGACCTACTTGGATTCTATGATCCACCATTCTCACTACTCCTGACAGTAACCACACCTTTTTGCTCCAATATCTTTTTACTGCACTCTCTTGAGAAAAATCACAACCCTGAATAAACCCAGTGTTTGCTTTCTCTGTGCCTGTGGCAGGCAGCCAAGCCACACTGGAGGAAACATGCAAGAGAAAAAAAGTGTACAACTATACACTATGATCACCAACCTCAACTGGAGCTCGTAGCAAAGCCCAGAAACTTCATATGTTTCTCAGAGCACCTTGCTCTCACCCCTCCCCAACAACCCCCTCCTTCAGACTTCTCCACTCTGACATCTCTGACCCTCACTCCCAGCAGATAACTTCCTCAGCGAGCCTGCAAATGCACAGGCTGTCCTCTGCGTGTCCATCCCACCTCCCCTCGTGTTGCAGCAGCAGAGATGGTCTCCCCCGTCCACAGCTGGCCCCTCGGCCTGCACTCTGGCTCCCATTCTCTCCCTTCCCGAGGAATCAATCTACAGGCTCAAGTCTCTCCACCTCAAACCATTCCTCTTTGTAGCCAAACTTCTTGGAAGAGTTGTGTGCATTTGCTGTTTCTATTTCCTAAGCTCCTGTCCTCTCTTCAAAACCGCTCTGGTCTAGCTGTAGCTGACAGAGACCCTCCGCTTGCGGAATCCAGTGGACTGTTTTCATTCCTCATATTACTTGGCCTTTCAGAGAAATTCAGCAGTGTTGACCACTCCTTGCTTTCCTGAAACATTTATCCTCCTTGGCCATCGCGTGACCACCCCTCTTCTGGTTCCCCTCCCATTTCTCAGCTGCCTCTTCTCACTCTCCTCCGTGGGTTTATCCTCCTTGATCTAGCCTTGAAGTGCTGGAGTTTCTCAGATTTCAGACCTAGACACTTTCCTCACTCTGAACTTTCTCCATAGAGCTTCAGTGACCACAAATGCATTTGCTAACAATTTTCAAATTCATCCTGTAGCCCTTACTCCATAAGACCCAGACTTACAGATATCCAGCTGCCTACTTACACCTCCGGATGGATGTCTCAAAGGCTATCAAACTCAATTTGTATAAAGTACAATTTAAGAGGCAGTCCTCTCATTCCTCCCCCTCCCTTCAAAAATTCTGGGCCTCATTGCTTAGTGTCCCATCTCAGTGATCCATCCAGTTATGATGACCATGATTCTTGACCCCTCTCTCCCTCAACCTCCACATCTCATACATCACTGGGTCTTGTGCGTCTTATTGCCTTCATAAATCTCTTACTCTTCTTATCTCCACCTTCACGCCACCATCCTAGTCCAAGCTCCAGTACTTTCACCTGGAAAGTAAAGTTTGCAGGAAACTCCTAAAGCACCAGCACATTCTTACTGCCCTCCAAAAATTCCTCTCACTGTAGTCAAAGTGATCTTTTGCAAAAAATTAAAGATAGAAATAAATAATAAAAAAAAAGCACAAAGTGAATTATGTTTCTATTGTTTAACCCTTGAGTAGTATGAACATTCGTGTATATCCTTGTGCCTCTTAACCATCCAGAGTATGAGTGATTTATTTTTAAAATGTGTAAGGCAACATTTAAAAACGGCAAATGTATTTTCTTCTTGTTTCCATAAATTGGTTATCAAACAAACATGATTTTAAGTTAATAAAACTGGAACTGGAACTAATTTTATTTTTTTGAAAAAAAAACCAAACAAATTCACTCTCGGGGTCAGCGAGCATGAAAAAAACTCACTACTCAAAGGATTAAAACCTTTCAGTGGGTTCCCATTGCCCTGACGCTGAAAACCTAAGTCCTTAACAAAGTCACCCACACACTGCCCAGTCTTGGTCCTGCCTATGCTTCTTCCCCCTCCCGAGCTTTTCAACACGTCATTCTTCTCCACTTAACAATGCTTCTCTGCTCTGCTCTACTGGGGGCACTTGGCCTAATCAACTCTATTTATCTTTCCTATCTTATCTCAAATGTTGCTTCCTTGAGGAAGGCTCTCCTAAGGGCCCTCCCTCCATAGGAAGCCACATCAGAGCTCCCAGTTCCTCTGCATCTGCCTTGTAGCATTTCTTATCATGAAATAATTACTTGGGCAATTATTTAATAACTGCGTTTCCTACTGGGATGTGAACTTTTTTTCACAGCTATATCCCCACTCTCTAGCTTATCAGCTTGCACAAAGATAAGTGCTCACGATTTTTTGTCAAATGAATAATATTGCCTTGTTTTGTAACTTTGACATATAATCTTGTTTTATAGCATCTGTAATATGAGACTCGGGCTTTTTTGTCTCTTTCAGTTGCACCTAGAATTGTGCATGTCACACAGTACAGCTAGTTGAATGAATGAATGATGAATGAATGAATGAATGAATGAGTGAATGATTAGATTGAGAAAGTGAGGTGGGCTAGATGGTGGACAGCTCAACAGAGACAGCAGTAAGAAAAGCATTCTTTAAGCCTTGGATTATCTGGTTTGCATTAACTTGCAGCCATAAAAATGCTTCAGAGATTTACTTTCTGTAAAAAGCCAGTCTCTCATTTTGACTGCTAACAAAAATTTAACTGCTCCTAACACCTAGCTACTTAAATTGAAGCTTCTACTCTCCCTTTCCCCCCTTACAATGCAGAATAACAAGGAAATCCCTTTGTTTCTGCCTCTGTGGAAATAACTCAGCTTCTGTCTTCTCCAGCCGGCATGGCAGCCAGCTGTTTTTCCCTTTGTTATACACTTACCCAGCCTGGACTGTCGTGGAGCTTTTCCACTGGGGACAGAGAGCAGTCTTGCTACCTGCCACATACATGCATAATGCTTAGTAACATCATTGTGCTTTGGCAGTATAAAGTCTTCACGTTTTAAGGCAATAACATGAATAGATAACTATTAAATATATTATAAATTATAATATATTAAATAGAAGTAGTTTTCCTTCATGTCATTGCTGCTCATTTAAAAAGATACATCTTTATGAATAAATCAGCATCCACCCACCCCTTTCTTAGGAAATTCTGCTAATTGAGTATCTATTAAGATGTTTTCCAATGACAATATACTCATCTCTACTCCTGAATTTGTGTGTTTTGGGTTAGAGTTTGAGCAAAACTTTTATCTGCCCTGTGGTGCTGTTTCTCATAATCAGCAGGAGCACAGCTGAAAAGCTCTGGCTCTGCTGTAAGAGCATTTACAGGTTGAGGACCAGAACTTGAATTTTAAACTGGCAACCAGGTGCTCCTGATGTATGCTGCATTTTGAGAATCAGGATACTTAAATGGAAGTCTAAGTCAATGACCTTTGCAAACTTCAGTGCGCTAGAGATCAGCAGCAGCACAAAAGGGCACTCTGGCCGAGGAACCAGCAGTTGCATACTCTGAGGCACGAAAATGCCTGCTTCCTCTGGGAATGGGAAAGGAGTTTGGTATGTTGAAGGCTACCCAGGGATGTTGGCAGAAGATGAAGCCAAAAATGACGCACAGCTTATGAAAACCCTTGCAGGCTTTAATAAAGGTGTTTTGTATTAGGAAGTAAAATGATCAAATTTGGTCTTTGGAAAATGTCAGTCTGGCAGAAGTTCTAAAAGGTGTGTCCCAGGGGCAAGACAATGAGAGTGTGGGGAGGGAAGGGTAAGACTAGTGTCCAGTTCTAGTAGAACCATTAGTTTATTAGCAGACTAGGGTATTAGCAGATGTTGGTATTGAAGAGAACACAACATTGAGAATGAGGAAAATAGATAACAGGAAGAAATTAGAATTACTCAGGAGTGAGAAAATCAACTGGACTTAGCAATGATTGTGTGTTTGGGTTGAGTTGTGAGGAGTCCAGGGTCCTCTTAAGTTTCTAATGGGCCAATGGGTGGTACCATTGTTGAATGGAGGATGCAGGAGGAGGTGTTGGCAGGGACGATGAGTTTGGTTTGGGGCATGTAGTGCTTTGACAGGCCTATGAGACATGTAGATGGGGATGCCTAGGGAGCAGAGAGATATATGCATCTGGAATTAAAATGATTCTGGGGATATAATGCAAAGTATTGCTCTTGCTTACCACCAACTTGTTACTCCAACTGCCTAATTTAATATAACAACAACTGACAGTTAGTTAGTGAGTACTTACTGAGCACCAGGCAACCTGTTGCACATAACACACATTATGAAGTAGGTATATTATCATCCCATTTTACAGAGGAGGAATATGAAGCTTGAAAAGTTAGACAACGTACCCAGAGTCAGCGCTGGGAATCACAATGGCTATCTGACTCCATCACTCATAATCATTATCCTATGCTACAATGTTTCTCAAAATATTTGAACCACAACCTGCAGTTAAAAGTACACTTTACATCACAAGACACTAGACATACATACGCATTAGGAATGTGTTCACACACACACACACACACACACACACACACACACACACAGGCACCTGAGCCACAGTTTAGCAAAACAGAACTTGCCCTTACTAATGTGATGCAGCCTGATACGTTCTCTCAAGTTTATCTCTCTTTCCAAAATGTTGGCTGCTCCCTTTAAATTGACTTCACAGCCAATTCTATTGGGTTTAACAAACACCCTGTGTTTTATTCTCCAGGACAAAACATTTCATTTCTATTTCCAGCCCTTGTCATTTCCCCAGCTTTGGGGAGAGAACACGAGATGTTGCTGCTTGCTTCTTTCTTTTCCTTCAAGAGAAGGTCTTAAAGGGAAAAGTAGGATAAGATCGGCCAGGAAACACTCCCTTCGGTAGACTGATCATATCTTGTCTTTAATGTGGCTGACAGAGATGACTGGAGAGCGTTCAGAACCACAACAAAGAAAGCAATGCACAACAGTGCCTGCAAAACAGTGACGACGAGTGGGGACTTCGGCAGCACACAGACCTGAGCTCATATTCCAACTCTGCAACTTATTAACTGTATGATCTTGGGCCGATGCTCAACTTCAGAAAGATGTTGTGGAAAGATAAAATTAAAGTAGTGCATTGGCTCAGTCAGCACCTACCACAGGTCTGTTCCTTAGTAGGCACTAAAAAAATAGTATTAACAGCTTTATCAATTTAATGTAACTTATAAAGTATAGACTAATCTACAAATTGTTCATCTGTAAAAGAAAATTAGTTTTCAGACTACTCAATAATGACCCAATCAGTCAATGATATATTTATTTAATCAATATTAATTGAAAACAAGCTATTAGTAGGTCATTTAAAGGAGACTTTAAATATTGACTTTATCATAGGATATAGGTTTTAGAAGAGCCTGTGGCTAAATGTCACTAAATATAACCTTGGGCATAAAGTTGTTTATTTTGAGACATTTGGAGGAAAGGTCACCCTGCAGGTCTCTAAATGTCAACATCACTTCCTTCAGGGTAGACAGGATAATTCTAGAATAGCCAAGCCACATGTGCAGGAATTCCAGTGACCTTTCAGAAAATCCTCAACAGAAAAGCGCTATTGGATTAAGTGCATGCGATTCTGACCCATATAGATTGTTGAGCTAATCATGTTTATGAAATGGGAAAATTTTTGGAAGACTCTCAAATTCATTTAAGTGCCAGAATTAGATTATATCACAGGAGGGAATAAAGAAACAATTTATTGTTGATTATTAGACTAAGCACTGGTAAAGAGATAAACTCGTGTGTTTGGAGGTTCTACATTTCCCTTTCCCATTCTTTTAATACAAGTCTAATTTTAAAAAAGGAAATACAGTTCCAAAAGCATTCCTAGTCTTGAACTTTTAACTTTCAGCCCAGTCCCTTTTGAGTTTCTCTCATTAGTTTTTATTTCCAGTTAAAATTTGTTGGGCACTTACCCTTAGGTTTCAAGAAAATGGTATCCCAACTGTGAGTATCAAGGAAGATGAATAGAATGGATAGAAGGTAGAATAGAGGTTAGAGGGGGAAGAATTATCAGGATGAGAAGCACGAGGTTTAGGAATCCTTGTGTTTCTCACTGTATCTCCATCTGGTAGGAACCTGCCCAGCTGTGTTTATTAAGTGCCTCAGATGTGCCAGCCACTATCTAGGCACACCACTCGGGGGAAATTCTCATGGCAACCTTTTGAAATAGGTATTACTACCTTCATTCCATGGATGTGGAAATTGAGGATCAGAGAAGTTAAGGGAGTTTCCAGGACCATACAACTATTGAAGGCAGAACCACAATTTTAATCCAGGACCAGCAACTTCAAAGCTGGATCTCCCTCCTCCATAGCCTATCATGGGCACATCTGCCCTGAAAACCTGAACTCCAGCAAAAGTAGCGCTGGTGTTATTTTGCTGAGCACTCCAGCCTGCCAGGCACCAAACTAGCCTGCATAATTCTAAATTAATTCCCAGAAATAAAGAGTGGAAAGGACACTAGTCTGGATGAAAAGATCACTGGACTGGGACTCCATGGGCAGAGATCTCTCATTGGGTGTCCAATGGCTGGTACATGGCTAGTCCTCAAAACGTACCTATTAAATGAGTGATATTGTAAATGAATTAATGAACCAACAATTTGTAGTGGAATTCCAGGTTCAAGTCCCATTTCTGAAACTTTCTAGGGCCTTGATTTTAGACAAATTATTAAACTTTCTGAGCCTCAGCATTACTGTCTGTGAAACGGGCCTGACACTTCCAGAGCCTACTCCTTAGGGCAGTGATTCCTAAACTCTACTGTAGCTTATGATCACTTGTGAACCTGTAAAAACTCATCCAGGCTTCTAGCCCCAGAATTCTGACTTAATGGGGGTGAGGCATGACCTGAGCATTTATTTATCAGCTACTTAAGGGGTTCTAATAGCTAGGAAAGTTTGGGAACCACTGTTATAAGGATATTCTTTTTGTTTGGGTGAAACTGTCAAATATAACAAAGGAAATAAAACTGCTTTGTGAAAACCTTTTTTAAAAAGGCAGTTAAGTATAAATGGTTGTTATAAAATCAGTCCAAAATGACTCTGAACCTAGAACTTCTACTTCCTGATGTCACAACAGAGGAGGAGATTGGTTACCCTTTCGTCCCATTGGCCGCATCGGTCATTCTGCCTCCAGGTCAGAAAGGCCTCCCTCCTGGTTCACCTGACCAGGTGGCAGAGTTGAGGTCAAGGCCCAGGAGAAGGAGAACTGGGTTAGCATCAGGGCTGGAACAGATTAACAGTGATCTGCTGGACAGTTGTCCTGTCAAATGAACTTGTTCTTCGCCAGTCTCCCTTCCAGTTCTGGCTCCCCACCCACTCAACTGCACGCACAGGCATGCACGTACAATTCCTATTCGGAGACCCTCCCAATGTGTCTGTTTGTTTAATTCCTCCTGGTCACAGTTCACTTTTTGACCCAACCCCCCCCCCCCCCCCGGCTGGGCCCATCAAAGAGCTGTTGTGTTGTTGGAGGAAGGAAGAGGTACTCCCCTGTCCTCAACCGCTCCCCTGCCCGTCACCTTCCTCTACCGTCACCCTGTTGCGGTTCAGCTGACTTAGAGGGCCTTCACGGTGCCAAGAACAATATTATTTAATTTTTAAATAATAGTCTCCTGGGAAGAGAGGGTCATGAAGCATTCAAATCGCTGCGGGGAATTTTGCCAAGAGAATGATTCATAAGCCTTCCAACTATCCACCTCTGTTCCCTTGTTCCGTTAGGACAAAACCCTAGAGTTGCCAAGTATTTCAGGAGCAGATTCTTTCGTTTCTCTTCCATGTTGGTCCTTATCCAACAACTTTTCATAAAATGGCAGAACAATTGAAATAGTCATTATTCTCACATGCTTTTGGGAAGCATGTCCTAGCCACATGCCCTCAGCATGTTGTTAACACATCTGAGTCTTAATTTCCAATTCTATAAACAGGGATAATACCACCGTCTCTGTTTAGGATCAACTGACATAAACCATATGAGAAACAATAAAGCAGTAAAAATATGGAAGTTGTGCTAAGAAAAAGGGACTGTAGTTCATTTAGGCATAGTCCCTGTCCTTAAACAACATATTGTCATAAAGGGAAAAGAGACAAAAGGAAATAAACACTATAAATTGCTAAATTGCTTGTAGTCCTCAACCTAGAGGGATATGAAACTGCAATAAACTTTCTACCACATCTTTGATGTTACAAGGAGATCTCAATATAGAAGCTGTCGTTTGATTGACAACCCCCGGAAAAGGCAGCAGACTCAGAGGTGAAGTAATTTCCCCAGAACCACACAACCAGAAAATGGAGGAACTAATGTAGAACTTCATCTTCCGATTTCCATTCACTCCCTGAGACTGGCTGTGTGAGCGCCGCACCTCCGTGTCCTGGTTGTTATACCCCGGAAGGAAAATTGAACTGTGTCTCTCCCTAGAATGAGAGCTTTCGTGTATACCAGGGGTCCCCAAACTTTTTACACAGGGGGCCAGTTCACTGTCCCTCAGACCATTGGAGGGCCTGACTAAAAAAAAAAAAACTATGAACAAATCACTATGCACACTGCACATATCTTATTTTAAAGTAAAAAAACAAAACGGGAACGAATACAATATTTAAAATAAAGAACAAGTAAATTTAAATCAACAAACTGACCAGTAATTCAATGGGAACTATGCTCTTCTCACTGACCACCAATGAAAGAGGTGCCCTTTCCAGAAGTGTGGCGGGGGCCGGATAAATGGCCTCAGGGGGCCGCATGTGGCCCGCGGGCCGTAGTTTGGGGACCCCTGGTGTACACCATAGATGGAAAGATCAGAGGCAGCCTCCATACATTTGCAGCCACAGCACCAAAACCCAGTCTTTGAGCCCAAATCTGGTTTAGGGTTGGTTCTGGACAGTAATGAGCAGTGTGTCATCCACTCCCCTTTTGGGAATTTACGATGTGTTTCTGGATCTGTAATTTTGCACCTGATCACTGAAGTATGTCTGGAAGGAAGGTCGTTCTCAGCTAAGACTTGTGTTTCTCAGGACCCCATATATCCACCCCAGGAGTGTGCTTAGGGGCCCTCATAAACCTGGGGTTCAGTGAGAGAACAACAGCTACAGTAATCCCACTTCCTGTCTCCAGCCAAAGTCCACGTCATCATCACCCTAGCTCATAAAAATCCCAGTCATGAAGTACTATGCAAAAAGAGCAGGAAATGCCTTCCGGTCTCCTAACAGCTAATCAGCTTTAATTGTGCTGTCTCGGAGCTGACTGCCCACAGCTCGGCCCCAGCCACGGCTACTCTCTGTTGCAGCAACTGATTGATGGAGGAAGCTGCTTACAGCATAAGCAGTCAGTTCAGAGCATGACGTAATGATGGTGGAACAGAAGGCCATTACTTAACACGTGTGTTCATTAATCCTTCCAGTAATGAGGCTCCCTGTGTGTGGTGAACCATGTACATAATCACAGAGGTAAAACACACCTGTTTGCAGATGGGCTGACCAACCTGGCACTGATACAGATGATCACTCAGCAGTGGCTGAACCATTAAGGTAACTGGCTCTGTTTGGAGAAGCAGAATAACTTTATCTCTAATCAAATAAAAGCCAACTCAGTCAGCAACCTGTTTAATATATTAACTTGCAGGGACAGTTGAACGCAAAGGGAAGAGTGTGAATTTTGGGAGCAAATAGACCTGGGTTCTACTCGTTCTTCCATCAACTTGCTCTGACCTTGGGCACATGTCTTAACCCTCTGGGCCCAGTTTCCTAGTCCATAGAGTTGGGATAATAATAATCACAGGATGACTAACTCAGGGCTGCCATGAAGACTAGAGATGGCAAGTATAAAGTGCCTGTCCCAGTGTCTGGTCCAGCCCAGCGGGTGCTCAGTACAAGGTGCTGTTTCCGTTATTACTGATGATGTTAATATTGCGCTACAGCCTGTGTTAGGTGCTTCAAAGTGTCTGCTTCCCACTTCCCCAAGGTTACAACCTAGTAAGTAATGCTCAAAAAATCAATCAGGAAACACATTTCATGTGCTCAACTTGATGACACGGAGAAAAGGGGGAGAGCTGTGTGAAATGGGGTGTCTTAGAAGAAGAGGCCTTGGCTGTGGACTGGAAGATGGTGGAGGGAGGTGGTCAGAGCATGGTGGGCAGGGGCATTGACGTGAGTCAAAGCACGGCAGCCAGAAAGAGTGCCCGGTGGGGAACGGGGAGAGTGCACGGGCTGCAGAGGCAGGAGCCTGGCACAGTCACGGACAAGCAGTTACAGTGGGGAACGGGGAGAGTGCACGGGCTGCAGAGGCAGGAGCCTGGCACAGTCACGGCAAGCAGTTACACTTGGGGTGGTGATGTCACTTCACCCCTGTTTCTTCCATCCCCTCCTGCCAGACTAGCACCTGACTACCCTTCAGGCCTTATCTCCAACATCTCCTAATGAGCTCTCTTGTGCCACCTTGACCTGTGACCAAAACAGTAATAGTAATAAGGAGAACAGCTGACGTTCATTGAGGACTTCTATGTGCCGACACCTGTGCTGAGCATTTCACGGGCCTTATTTCATTTAATCCTGCAACATGTGAAATGGGCAACACTCCATTTTATAGGTGGGAGAAGCGGCCTCCCCAAGGCAGAGGCCCAGGATCACCTTTCGATGTTAATCCACATGTCTTGTCTAAGAGACTTATGAGGGTGGTGACCAGCACTGTTCCTTTTGGGGACTCCAGTGCTTAACAAGGTAGGCCTGGCACTCAGAAGGAACTCATAAATGCTTGTGAATGAATGAGAAGATATTGTCATGCGCACAGCAGGGCTTTGGATCCAGAGGCACCAGGCAGATCACCAAGCGGGGTTGGGGACCTCCCGTCAGCAAAGTTCCGTCAGAGGAACAAGGAGTTAGGAACCCGGGGGTCTCTGAACAGCAAGAGGCTGGGGCAGGGGCTCAGCCTGGTGGACTTTCTGTCTCTGAGCCCTGCCATTTGATGGTGGGACCTATTCAGATACCTCTTCTTTCATGTCAGTATGATTTCTCCTGGGAACTTGGGCAATGCTCAGTCCACCAGTAGAGTTCTGTGACTGGGACAGAGATGATCACTCAGGGAAGGTGATTAGGTAAAGTCAGGGGTGGCAGTTAAATGATAAACACTGATGATACAGCATTAAAGCAGCCCCAGGTCTTGATGCAAGAGGAGGGTCTTGAGGTCACCTACCTTGCCAGACCTTAACCCATGGGTTGTTGGGTCTCTGGGAGGCCCAAAGATTTCCTGGGAGAAGCTGGGGCTGGTTGAGAGGAACATCTGGCTGGGGGAGTGGTCAGAGCAGTGGTTGTATAACAAAACATTTCCAAAAGAGTAATAACTGGAAGGGCCCTACTGGTGTGCTCTGAATACCACTAGGATATGAAGTTGAAGTATAAACTAAGAGAATTGGCCATTTTTCAGCCCTGGCCAGTTGGCTCAATGGATAGAGCATCAGCCCAACATATGGACATCCTAGGTTTAATTCCCAGTCAGGGTATGCTTCTCCCCTTCCATCTCCTCCTTCTTTCCCTCTTCCCCTCCCTCAACCAGTGGCTCAATTGGTTCAAGCATTAGCCCCAAATGCTGAGGACAGCTTGATTGGTCTGAGCGTTGGCCTTAGACATTAAACATAGATCAGTTGATCTGAGCATCAGCCCCAGACAGGAGCTGCTGGGTGAATCCTGGTTGGGAAGTGTGAGGGAGTCTGTCTCACTGTCTTCCATCCTCTCGCTTAAAAAACAACAACAATAAAAAAAGAATGAGCCATTTTTCAAAAGCCACTTGTCCTATTTTGAGGTCTTTGTTAAAACTAGAAAATATGTATATATTCATAACTATTTAACTAGGCACACAGAAACTATAATTTCTCAATGTGCTAAGAATGAATAAGGACCCCACTGTCAATTTCTCCATGTTGTACAGACTCTATTTTTACCCTTGAACTCCTGGTATGTTTATGGGAATTATAAATTTTTGATATACAGATGAAGAGCTGACTGTCAATTAGCAGGTTGTTTTTTCTTTTGTAGAGAACTGTGAGTTCTAATACTTTCTCCCTGCAGCCTAGTGAATCCCCTTGTGCCTGCCCTATTTCGGAGGCCATGGTACAGCAAAAGTGCCCGAGTTACTGTTTTACGAACATGTAACTATGAAGTAGCCTTAACATTCACTTCAGGATGAAAAGAAGCTTCTAGTGGTATTTTTTTTTTAATCTCTGAAATTACCAGTTGCTAAATGGTCATACTTTTTCCTCAAATACAGAAGTAATTGGTGGGAGTCAGCCAAGAGAAATATATACTTAGCACTGTAGAGAGAATCAAATTTCTACAAAAAGCCACAGGGGTCATTAACAAAGATGATGTCATTATTAAATTCCTGGGCCTCCCTGGGATTCCCCAGGGCCAAGGAGACACGGCCACAGTCTTCACCAAGCCGGTGAACAGTTTCCTGCTCGACAGTGTCTGGTGAAAGTACCCAGTCTCCAGGGTGAGAAGGTTTCCTGCCAAGAGACCAGCGACCTCTGTTTGCACCATGCTTGCAAAGCTGGCGGCCAGCACGGGGGATTTGTGAACTGGTGACTTTGGGCTTCGATGAAGAAAAAGGCTGGCATTTTCTGTGTGGAGAGTACTTTAAGAAGTCTCTGTGAGTCATACTTTCAATCAGGGTCGAGCTTATCTTAGGAAGAGTGAGGTTTCTTACGGTTCCAGCAGTCCTTCTGAGAGGAGGAAAGATTCTTCAGGATTTTCTTAAGCTGATTCATTATTTTACAAAAACACAAGAGGAGCCTGGTATTTGTAGTTTTAAAGAGCCCCAAGTTCCGAAACAAAGAGGAAATTGGAGGCAGTAACCAAGCAGCCTCTTTTATTCACTTTTTTTCCCCTCCTTCTTTCTTTCCCACTCTTTTCTCACCACCTGCCATCCCAATTCACATTTTCTACCGTCCATCTCACCAAGATCTTGGCAGGGTGACCACTGGAGTGGCAGAAATGCCACCTGGGATCAAATCTCAGTACTGCCCCTTACCTCTAGTCAAAGAAGTCATCAGGAAAAGAAATGACCACACCAAATATACTTATTAATTATTAAATCAGTAGCTTCCTGGTTTAAGAAACAGTAAAATTGGGGTGATAGCTTTGCAACTTTAGGAGCATTACCTAACCTCTCCTGCTTAACCTTTCACCTGTAAAATGGAGGTTGTGAAACCTCCCACAATGTGGTTGTAAGGAAACTAGAGAGTACCATATTTCCCCATGTATAAGACGCGCCCATGTATAAGGCGCACCTTAATTTGGGGGTCCAAAACTTGAAAAAAAAATGTACAGTATTACATAAAGTTATTGAACTCAAGTTTTATTCATCATAAAATTCATACAACTCCTCATCACTGGTAAAACTCCCATCCATTAGCTTGTCCTCATCTGTATCTGATGACGAATCACTGTCTTCAACAATGAGCACAAAAACTAGCATGAAAAAAGTGGGAAATGCAAGTAAAAAAATCTATAACCACTGTATAAAATGCACCCCGTTTTTAAACCCCTATTTTTTCGGGAAAAGGAGCATCTTATACAAAACATGGGAAACACGGTAAAGTCAGGTATTCATCAGACTCCCTTCCTTAGAACTGACCATAACAGCTACTCTGAGGTGAGGATGGTCAATATATGGGCTTGATCTCCTTGTCATTATCTAACTCCCTATAAAGGAGTTTGTAATCATTGTAGATGAGATAGTCCGTAGCTGGTGGGGAATGAGGGGAGCTTTCATGCCCCTCCCTTTTCAGCTGCCCCTCCCCAAGGGAGCCTGGGGGAAGCTACATCCCATCAGCATCATTTAGGTCCACTTCCCACCCACACAGCCTTCTTCACTGCTAGGAAGAACCTGGAATTACTGGGGGCTCATTAACAAGTGTAGCCTCAGGTATCAACCAGGTCATATTAACAGTTAGTTTAATTCATTTGATAGTAGTTAGTTAATTGGTTGGTTGGTTGGTTGGTTGGTTGATTAAAAACTGTTCTCAGCCCCCTACATAATCCACCCATGAGAACTCTAGTCCCTTTCTTGTTGATGGCCACACCCAGGGAGCCACTCGGGGGCTGGCCACTGTCTCCATGGCCAGGGCCCTCCGCGAGAAAGCTGAGGAGGCTGAGGCAGAGCCGCCTGAGTTCTACTCAGAAGAGGACTGCTTTTCACTGTGTGTTGCACCTTATCATTTTGGGATAAAGGTGTGGCAGCTTGTGTCCCCATGTCTCACAGTGTTCTTGATGAGGACAGTTCCTGCTACTTCTGCCAGCAGACATTATCCCCACAGGGCTTCACTGGGCCAGGAGACAGATTCCATGACATCCTCCTTATTCCCCTCTCTCCTGCCAGTGCTCAAACCAGAAATGCTGTTCTGTGCAAGACACTGATGAGAGAATAAAAAGACAAGCCACGTACTAGGAAAAATACTTACACAACATGCGTCTGATACAGGACTTATATTCAAAACATGCCAAGAATTCTTCTAAGACAGTTTTATTGAGCTATAATTCACATACCACACAATTCACCCACTTAAAGTGTCTAATTCGTGTTGGTAATATAGTGGTGAGCATAGTTGCCTTCCAAAATATATAATTCGGTGGTTTTGAGTGTTAAATACATTAACTTTTTTAAGCTATGGAAAAGTATATATCACAAAATTTCCAATTTTAAGTTAACTGTACAATTTAGTGGCATTAAGTCCATTCACAAGTGTGCAACTATCACCATTATCCATTTCCAAAACTTTTCATTGTCCCAAATAGAAAGTTTGTAGCCATGAAGCAATAACTCACCAATCCTCCCACCCCCTGACTAATATTCTCTAATCTACTTTTTGTCTCTATAAGTTTGCCTATTCTAATTATTTTATATAAGTAGAATTATACAATATTTGTCCTTTCATATCTGACAGATTTCTTTTTTAGTTTTTATTAATTTTTAATTTATTGTGTTTACATGAATTCAAGTGTCCCACTGAATATAACTCCCTCACCCCCCACCCGTGTCCATTTTTATACCCCCTTTGCCACCCTCCCCCCTTCCCTCTAGGATTTGCTGTCCTGTTACCTATATCTCTGTGTTATGTATATATAGTTTCACTAATTCCTTTACCTTCTCTGACCCCATACCCCCATCCCTCTTCCCTTTGACAGCTGTCCCTCTGCTCCCTGTGACCCCGCCTCTGCCTCTATTTTGTTTCTCGGTTCACTTTGTTTGTTAGATTCCACATACATGTGAGATCATATGATATTTTTATTCTCTGCCTGGCTTATTTCACTTAGCATAATCAACTCCAGGTCCAACCATGCTGTCACAAAAAGTAAGGTTTCCTCCTTTTTCACAGCCACATAGTTTTCCATTGAGTATATGTACCATAGCTTTTT
This sequence comes from Saccopteryx leptura, assembly GCF_036850995.1. Classification (NCBI taxonomy): domain Eukaryota; kingdom Metazoa; phylum Chordata; class Mammalia; order Chiroptera; family Emballonuridae; genus Saccopteryx; species Saccopteryx leptura. The sequence continues at coordinate 72,267,382 of NC_089503.1, read as the reverse complement.
AATCCACTCATCCACTGATGGACATTTGGGCTGTGTCCAGATCTTGGCTATTGTAAACAATGCTGCAATAAACATGGGGGTGCATGTCTTCTTTTGAATCAGTGATTTGATATTCTTAGGATATATTCCTAGAAGTGGAATAGCTGGGTCAAAAGGCAGTTTCATTTTTAATTTTTTGAGGAATCCGATCCATGCAGTTCTCCACAGTGGCTGCACCAGTCTGCATTCCCACCAGTCCGCATTCCCACCAGCAGTGAAGAAGGGTTCCCTTTTCTCCACATCCTCACCAGCACTTATTATGTGTTGTTTTGTTAATGAGCACCATTCTGACAGGTGTGAGGTGATATCTCATTGTGGTTTTCACTTGCATTTCTCTGATGATTAGTGACATTGAACATTTTTTCATATGCCTATTGGCCATTTGTATGTCCTCTTTGGAGAAGTGTCTATTCAGTTATTTTGCCCATTTTTAAATTGGATTGTTTACCTTCCTGATGTTGAGTTTTAGTAGTTCTTTATAAATTTTGGTTATTAACCCCTTATCAGATGTATTGACAAATATGACCTCCAATTGTGTGGGTTGTCTTTTTATTTTATTCATGGTGACTTTTGCTGTGCAAACTTTTTAATTTGATATAGTCCCATTTGTTCATCCTGTCCTTTATTTCACTTGCCCGTGGAGATAAAAATATTGCTATTAGAAATATCAGAGAGTTTACTGCCTATGTTTTCTTCCAAGATGTTTATGGTTTAATGACTTACATTTAAGTCTTTTATCCATTTTAAGTTTATTTTTGTGAATGGTGTAAGTTGGTGGTTTAGTTTCATTTTTTTGTAGGTAGTTGTGCAATTTTCCCAACACCATTTATTAAAAAGACTCTTTTTACTCCATTGTATACTCTTACGTCCTTTGTCAAATATCAATTGACCATAAGGTATGGGTTTATTTCTGGGTTCTCTGTTCTGTTCCATTGATCTGTATGCCTGTTTTTATGCCAGTACCAACCTGTTTTGAGTACAATGGCCTTGTAGTATAACTTGATATCAGAAAGTGTAATACCTCCCATTTTATTCTTCATTTTCAAGATTGCTGAGGCTATTCATGTTCTTTTATGGTCCATATAAATTTTTGTGATATTTGTTCTATATCTTTGAAGTATGTCATTGGTTTTTAATAGGAATTGCATTGAATTTATAGATTGCTTTGGGTAATATAGACATTTTAATGATGTTTATTCTTCCTATCCATGAACATGGTATATGCTTCCACTTGTTGGTATCTTCTTTGATTTCTTTTATCCATGTTTTATAATTTTCCAAGTACAAGTTCTTTACCTCCTTGGTTAAATTTACTCCTAGATATTTTACTCTATTTTTTGTTGCAATAGTGAAGAGGATTATTTCCATAATTTCCTTTTCAGACAGTTTATTGTCGGTGTATAAAAGTGCCACTGATTTCTGAATATTAATTTTATATCCTGCCACCTTGCCGAATTCATTTATCAGGTCTAGTAGTTTTTTGACTGAGACCTTAGGGTTTTCTATGTACAGTAACATGTCATCAACAAATTATGATAGTTTTACTTCTTTTCCAATTTGGATGCCTTTTATTTCTTCTTCTTGTCTGATTGCTGTGGCTAGGACTTTCAGAACTATGTTGAATAAAAGTGGTGAAAGAGGGCACCCTTGCCTTGTTCCTGATCTTAAGGGGATTGCTTTTAATTTTTGCCCATTAATTATGATGTTGGCTGTGGGTTTGTCATAGATGGCCTCTATCATGTTGAGATATGTTTCCTGTATTTCCACTTTGCTGAGAGTTTTGATCATGAATGGGTGCTGGATTTTATCAAATGCTTTTTCTGCATCTATTGATATTATCATGTGATTTTTCTCCTTCCTTTTGTTTATGTGATGAATCACATTGATTGATTTGTGAATATTGTGCCAGCCTTGCCTCCCCAGAATAAATCCCACTTGATCATGATATATGATTTTTTTTCATGTATTGCTGGATCCAGTTTGCTAACATTTTGTTGAAAATTTTAGCACCTAAGTTCATCAGGGATATTGATTGGCCTATGGTTTTCTTTTTATATAGTGTCTTCACCTGGTTTTGGAATGAGGATTCTTCTTGACTCATAAAAGGAGCTTAGAAGTCTTCCCTCCTCCTGAATTTTTTGAAATAGCTTGAGAAGGATAGATGTTAGTTCTTCTTTGAATATTTGGTAAAATTCTCCTGTGAAGTCATTTGGTCTAGGACTTTTTTGCTGGGGTTTTTTGATAACTATTTCAATTTCATTTGCTGAAAGCAGTCTGTTTAGGTTTTCTGATTCTTCCAGATTGAGTTTTGGAAGATTATATGTTTCTAGAAATTTATCCATTTCACCTAGATTGTCCAAATTTTTGGCATACAGATCGTCATAGTATTTTCTTACAAGCCTTTGTATTTCTGTGGTGTCAGTTATTAGTTCTCCACTCTCACTTCTAATTTTGTTTATTTGAGTCCTCTCTTTTTCTTTTCTTGGTGAGTCTGATTAAAAGTTCATCAATCTTGTTTACCTTTTCAAAGAACCAGCTCTTGGTTTCATTGTTCCTCTGTATTATTTCTTTAGCCTCTGTGTCATTTATTTCTATTCTGATATTTATTATTTCCTTCCTTCTATTAGCTCTGGGCTTTATTTGTTGTTCTTTTTCTAGTTCTTTTAGATGCAGGGTAAAGTTGTTTATTTGAGCTTTTTCTGGCTTCTTAAGGTATGCCTGTAATGCTATGAACTTCCCTCTCAGGACTGCTTTTGCTGTGTTCCATAAATTTTGAGTTGTTTGTTCATTTTTATTTCTTTTCAAGAAAATTTTTTATTTCTGCCTTGATCTCATTGTTAACCCATTTGTTATTTAATAACATGCTATTTAGCCTCCAAGTGTTTGAGTGTTTTTCAGTTTTTCTATTGTAGTTGATTTTTTGTTTCATGCCATTGTGATCAGAGAAGATGCTTGATATGATTTCAATCTTCTTAAATTTATTGAGACTTGTTTTGTGTCCTAACATGTGGTCTATCCTAGAGAATGTACCATGAGCACTTGAAAAGAATGTATATTCTGCTGCTTTGGGGTAAAAGATTCTGAAGATATCTATTGAATCCAGTTAATCTAGTGTGTAATTTAAGGCCGTTGTTTCTTTGTTAATTTTCTATCAGGAGGATCTATCTATTGATGTTAATGGAGTATTAAAATCCCCTACTAAACATATGTATATAATAGTATTGCTGTTGATCTCACCCTTTAATTCCATCAAAACCTGCTTTATATATTTAGGTGCTCTTATATTAGGCGAATAGATATTTACAATAGATATTTACAATGGTTATATCCTCCTTTTGGATTGTTCCCCTTATCATTATGTAGTGACCTTCTTTATCCCTTACTATAGTCTTTGTTTTAAAGTCTATTTTGTCAGATATAAGTATTGCTACCCCAGCTTTTTTTTTCATTTCCATTTGTGTGAAATTCTTTTTTTCATTTCTTCACTTTTAGTCTTTGTGTATCTTTTGTTCTGAGGTGGGTCTGTTATACATGTACAGGTCCTGTTATATATGTACAGGTCCTGTTTTTTTACCCATGCAGCTACCCTATGTCTTTTAATTGGAGCATTTAATCCATTTACATTTAAGGTTATTATTGATATGTAGTTGTTTATTGCCATTTTATTCTTTAAATCTACAATTCCTTTTTTCTCGATTTTTTTTCCTTTGCTCTTTTTACAGCAGGCCCCTTAACATTTTTTTTTGCAGTACTGGTTTGGTTGTAATGAATTCCTTGAGTGTGGTTTATTTGTTTGTTTGTTTTTTGTCTGAGAAGCTTTTTATTTCTTCTTCAATTTCAAATGATAGCCATGCTGGATAAAGAAGTCTTGATTGTAAGTTCTTGCTTTCCATCACTTTGAATATTTCTTGCCAATCCCTTCTGGCATCAAGTGTTTCTGTTAAGAAGTCAAATGTCATCCTTAAGGGTGCTCCTCTGTAGGTAATTAACTGCTTTTCTTTTGCCTCTTTTAGTAGTCTTTCTTTGTCTCTTAATTTTGACACTTTAATTACATTGTGTCTGGCTGTAGACCTCCTTGGGTTCCTCTTTAAAGGAACTCTCTGTGCTTCTTGAACTTGTGTGACTTTTTCCTTCATCAATTTAGGGAAATTTTTAGCTATGATTTCTTCAAACAGGTTCTCTATTCCTTGTTCATTCTTTTCTTCTTCTGGAACCCATATGATGAGGATGTTGTTTCTCTTCATGTTGTCACAGAGCTCTCTTAGAGTTTCCTCAGACTTTTTGAACCTCTTTTCTTTTTGCTGCTCTGCTTCCATGCTTTCATTTATCTTGTCCTCTAAATCGCTGATTCGATCCTCTGCTTCATCCAGCCTGCTATTAATTTCTTCTAGTGCAGCCTTCATTTCTGATATGGTATTTGTCATTTATGACTGGTTCTTTTTTATGGTTTCAATGTCCTTTTTGATGCTTGCTATGTCTTTATTTATGTGTTCATTATGTCCATCCATTGTTGCTCTAAGATCCTTGAGCATCCTAAAAATCATTGTTTTAAACTCTGCATCTGGTATTTTGGTTCCTTCCATCTCATTCAGTTATTTTTCTGGGGATTTCTCTTCTTGATTCACTTGGGCTGCATTTCTCTGTCTGCCCATTTTGTCTGTGTATTAGGTAGTTCTGTTTGACTTTGAAATTTTTGTGTGGTCTTTATGGAGAAGATGGGCTCCGTGGTACTGCCCTCCAGGCCACTTATTTCGCTTGTTCTAGGAATGCTTTCTGAGGCTACTATTTTCCCTCTTGTTGTATGTGAGTATTGGATGCAGTTGGTCTTTTAGTGGGTACAGTTATCCCTTCGGGCTGGCTGGCTCTAAGGGTCAACCTTGATTATGTGTATTACACACTGTGCAATGTCTGTCCTGTTGAGTGTATTTATTCTCCACAGTGTCTGGTGCTTGCTAGACTCCATCTTTGGGTATGCTGCTTGTATAGGTAGTTGATTCTAGGGTTGGTGCTACCTGCCACCCACTAGTGTTGGCTCTAGCTCAGGGGTCCCCAAACTTTTTACACAGGGGGCCAGTTCACTGTCCCTCAGACTGTTGGAGGGCCGGACTATAAAAAAAACTATGACAAAATCCCTATGCACACTGCACATATCTTATTTTAAAGTAAAAAAACAAAACGGGAACAAATACAATATTTAAAATAAAGAACAAGTAAATTTAAATCAACAAACTGACCAGTATTTCAATGGGAACTATGGGCCTGCTTTTGGCTAATGAGATGGTCAATGTGCTCCTCTCACTGACCACCAATGAAAAAGGTGCCCCTTCTGGAACTGCAGTGGGGGCCGGATAAATGGCCTCAGGGGGCTGCATGTGGCCCACGGGCCATAGTTTGGGGACCCCTGCTCTAGCTCTTCTTGGGTTGGCATCAGCTATTGTTTGTAACTCACTATGAGCTACCAGTCTGCAACTACTGCACTTTTTTCTGTTTGTGTCAGCTTTTTCTGTGTCTGGGTACTGTGAGAGAGGCCCACTTTTGTATAAGGATCAGCTTCCTCCTGCTTAGAGATGACAACAGCTCCGTAAAAGCCCCATGCTCTGTAAGATTTGTCTCCACTTTTCAGCTTCTCCTGTTCCTCTTGCAGCTGCCTGGTCTTCCCACATAGTCTTCTGTATTAAGACTGTAGTGTGGGCTCAGATTGGCTTCACCCAACCAACCCCTCTACAGGCTGCACATTTGGTGGATTAGAGCAGCTGAGGTTGTGAATACAACATTTGTGGGACCCCCTACTTCAGGAGTCTCTTGGTCAGGAGCTCAGTACAGGGAATGTGGCCCCTACTCAAGAGCTTGATCCCTCAGCCACTGCTGGAGGATTTTATCTCTCCCCAACAAGGTAAGCAGTAAGTTCAGACTGAGTGTGGCCGACAGTCCCCTCTGCAGAAGTTCTTTCAGCTGTTGAGACCTCAGTTTCAGAAAGGAAGACTGAGAGACTCCTATCCTGGGGCTGACTGGGGCCCTCCTGAAGGTGGCTAAGCCCCTCGACCAGATCCAACAATAGACTACAGGGACCCATACTATATATGTCTGTGTTCCAAGCCTCTCTCCCTTCCCCCTGTGAAATCTAGCCTAGCAGGACAGGATATTCGATACTCAGGCCAGCTGACTGTAAAGTCCACCTTATCCAATGCACATGAGCTGCTGTGCTGGTGCTGATCACAGAGAGTGGACCTTGCCTTAGCTGCACCCAATGTAAGGAGCTTTTCCTTAGGATAGCACTGTAGCAAGGGTTGTTAGGTCCTAAACCAATGCTTTCTGCAGCTGGCCCCTGGATATGCCAGCCCTGGGTCTTCCAAGCAGGAACCCAGCACTGGCCAGTAGGAGACATTGTCTGTGCATGACTGGCCCTCAGCAACCTTCTTGGAGCTACAAGCAATTCAGGGTTTGTGGCTACCTTTGCTGGGCCCAGGTGTACATGGAAATACCAGCTGCACAGCTAGGCTGGCTTTTACCCACTCTGGTCCTGGGGGAAAGTCTGCTCAAACAGCCAAGTTTCCTTGAGTCTCGCCTCCTGCAGCCTGTCTGCTGGCTGCATGTTGGGCTCAGCTGTTGAAAAAACCCCTGCTAGAATCTAGAGCCTGTGGCAATTCAGCAATTCAGAAGGGTGGTGGGTGGGCTCTGCCCCTTGGCCCCAGATGTCAGTCTGTCCAAACTTTTTTCACAGACCTCAGTAAGGTGTGGGCCCAGGAGTCCAGTGAGTGTGGCCTCTGAGACCCAGAGATGTGGTCTGCCCCCTCTCTGGACAGTTTCAGCTGAGTCTCTTGTGAATTGGAAGCAGTCACAGACTCGGGAGAGTGTGGGTGGAGGGAGCTCCAGTCTCAACACCAGAAAACTGAGTCACTGAAGCACCCCCTACTTCCTGACCTCTCAGAATGACCCGTCGCCATCCCTGGGGTAGGAGAGACTCCCAACAGTGGAGCAGCTGCATTTTCCAGGCTGATGCCACTCAGAGGGGATTACTCCACCCAAAAAAGATGGCAACTGCAGCACTGGGGAATGATTCAAAATAGGGGTTCTGGTGGCCATCTCCCAAATGTCTCTCCCTGGCCCACCAACTTTACACTCTCCTCCTGCAACTCCAGTCCTCTCAGCTCTCCCCCGCCAGAGCCCCAGTTAAATGGCTGTGAGCAAGGTTTTCTGCGCAGGGCTCTTTAAAACAGAGTCTGTGTCAGAGAGGTGTGTCTCTTTCTCACAGACAGAGACCCGGCTCTTTTCACAGCTGTACGCTGTCTGGGCTCCTCTTCTAGGCTGGGGCTCTGGTCCTGGGGCTGAGGACCCACACCTCTCAGGGCAACCCTCCCCACCACGAGAGTCCCTCAGGCAGCCACTCGCTCCTGGGAGCAGGGCAGCCCTTTCCATGTCTCCGCCCTTCCTACCAGCCTCAGTGTGGCTTCTTCTGTGATCCTTGGTTATAGATTCCTTTTAGTTTAGTCCAAAATTGGTTTTTTAAGGTGATTGTTCTTAAATTAAGTTTTAATCCAATTTGGTCCTGGGAGGTGGCAATTGGAACATCCACCTACTCTGTCGCCATCTTTCTTCTCTTGCAATCCTGGCATATTTCATTTAGCATAATTTTTCAGGGTTCATCTATATAATAGCATATATCAGAAAAAACTCACTTCTTTAAATTTGAATAAATTTTTATTGTACATATATATGTTTTGTTTATCCTTCATATGTTGGTGGATACCTAGTTGATTCCACCTTTTGGCTGTTGTGAATAATGCTGCACTGAACGTTAGCAGGCAAGTGTCTGTTCAAGTCCTTGATTTCAATTCCTTTGGGTGCATGCCTAGGAATGAAATTGTTGGCATCATATAGTAAGCCTCTCTTTAGTTTTTTGAGTAACCACTAAAATATTTTTTCATAGAGGCTGTAACACTTTACATTCCTACCAGTAATGTATAAGGGTTTCAATTTCTCCACATCACCACCAACACTTATTTACTGTTGTTTTTTTTTTTAATTAAAGCCATCATAGCATGTGTGAAATAATATCTCCTTGTAGTTTTGATATGCATTTACCTAACAGCTAATGATGCTGAGCATTTTTCACATGCTATTGGCCATTTGTAAATCTTCTTTAAAGAAGTATCTATTTGAGTCACACCCCTCTCTTTTTAATTGTTTTTTTTCTTGTGTTGAGTTATAGCAGTTATTTATAGATTCTGTATATTATATCCTTACCAAATGTATGATTTCTAAATATTTTCTCCCATTCTGTAGGTTTCATTTTCACTTTGAGACTGTCCTCTTATGCACAAAAGTTTTTAGATAAAGCCAATTTATCTAATTTTCCTTTGTAGCTAGTTCTTTTGGTGTCATAGCTAAGCATCCATTGCCAAATCCGAGGTCAAGAAGGTTTAGGCCTATGTTTTCTTCTAAGAGTTTTATAGTTTTGGCTCTTATAGTTAGGTCATTGATTAATTACAGGTTAATTATTTTTATGTGAGGCGGGGTCCAACTTTATTTATTCATTATTTGTTTGTTTGTTTGTATGCATGTGGAAATCCAGCCGTACCAGCACTAGCTCTTGAGAAAGACTATTCTTCACCTTAAGTGCTATTGCTAAATGACAGAAGGTTTAGATGATCTTGATTATATGACATTCTGGAAAAGGAAAAACTGTAGAGATACTAAGGGGAAAAAAAGAGAGAAAGAAACCTCATTAGTTGGCAAAGGTTCCAGGAAGGAAGGAGAGATGAATAAGTAAGGCACATGGGATTTTTAGAGCAGTGGAGCTTTTTGTATAGCACTGTAATGGTAGATACGTGACTCAATGTGTTTGTCAAAACTCATAGAACTTTATGGTATAAAGAATGGATGTTAATATATCCAGATTTTTAAAACTCATTCAATAGGTTGGAGGATCCCATGAAGGAATGCAGACCATGACAAGGAATCTAACTGTATTACAAATCTGTGATACGACCTCAGCGAAGAGGGTGGAAGGAAAAATGATGGCCTAAGCAACTTTGAAAACGAGTGAAGTTTGTAAGACTAAAGATCAAAGGAACTGCACATAAGCAATGTACTTGGGTTTATAAAGTTGTTTCCATTGTGATACAGGTTAACAATTTTGATGTTACTATATGTGTATACTGGAACTGAATAATTAAATAAATAGCAGATAGTGGGACCTAGGTTTGTCAGTGTTGGTGTGAGAATTTACAGCTTAGCCAAGTGATGAGGCCAGAATATCCATGTGATAATGAATTAGAGTTAGAGACATTAGTACAAACTTACATTCAGCTTAATATATAATATAGATTTCTTTTCTTGCTGCCAACTGGGAGGGACTAGAAACAATAAAACCCCAGTAGTAGGAAGAACAAGTAAAAAGTAGAGCCCAGATCTTGGTTTCTAATACCATGCTCCATAAAAGAAATCAAGCCTCTGAAAAAATGGCTGATTGTACAACTGGGGCAGACAGTATCCAAGATGAGCCTGGAGCATGTTTTGTGGCAGATAAAGAAAGAAAAAGAGTAAGACGGAAAAAAAGAGATAAGGAAGGAAGGAAGGCTGGGTGGGAGGAAAGGGAAAAAGGAAAAAATAAAAGGAGAAATAGAAAAATGGAAGGAATGAAAAAATATCATGGAAGTATGTCAAAGGGACCCAGGAGCCAACTAAGAGTTCCCGATGACCTACTATATAGAAAGATTGAGCAACAAAATCAATAAAGCAATATTGGGTTATAACCCAAAGTATAAAATAAATATCCTTGAGTCTATTCTAATATAAATAAATGATTGAATAAATAAATGAATGGGAGAGGAGAGACAAATATTCCATGTAGAACTCTTCCAAACAATGAATAACTTACACTGGAGAAACCTGACAAGCACTAATTCATCCAAATGATCAAGGTCAATATCTCAATATCAACAGTGATAAATCAAATTGATAATATGTACCTTGATCTAATGTCATATAAATGACACTTCATCCTGTGGTATTCCTCAAAAGAGAAAGGAGAAAAGAAAAAAGAAAGAAAGAAATATTATCTCAGCCTAATCATGAAAAAAAAATCAGACAAATTTTAGTAGAGGGGTATAACTCTCAAGGGCATCAGAAACAAGAAAAGTCTGAAAAACTGCCAGAGAAGGCCTAAGGAGGCATGAGTAGTAAGTGTGATGTGGGATTCTGGACAGGCTGCTGGAAGAAAAAAGGGCATCGGGTAAAAACCAAGGAAATCTGAATAAACCATGGACTTACACTTAATAATAATGTATCACTGTTGGTTCATTAACTCTAACAAATGTACCGTAACGATGTAAGATATTAACAGTGGGGAAACTGGGTGAGGGGATCCACGGCAACTCTCCATACCGTCTTCTCAATTTTTCTATAAAGGTTAAAGTGTTCAAAAAATAAAAATAAATTTAAAACAACAGAAATAAGCCAAAATGCTGATAAGGTAGGTATTTTCCCCGTTTCTCCAGGAGGAGGATGCTGAAGTGCAGGACAAAGTAGCTGGCACAGATGCCCGGCTACTTAAATGTTAGAGGCAAGCTGGAGTCCAGGGTCCTTTCTGTTGGTCACAGTGACTGTTGCCCGTCTGTGGGTGGGGCCTGGTCTGCTTCTTGGTTTCCGGCATGTCTGTTAAATGCGGTTTTTTTTCTTGCTCCCCCCAGGGCATGGCCTTTACACTTGAAGAAAGGATGCAACTTGGAATCCACGGCCTAATCCCGCCCTGCTTCCTGAGCCAGGACATCCAGCTCCTCCGGATCATGAGATACTACGAGCGGCAGCAGAGTGACCTGGACAAGTCAGTGCCTGAAGTTTGCTGTCCGAGCCTGAGCCCTGGGCTCAGCTGTTCCCTGTGGTTGGCAGAGTGTTTTCTGTCTGCTCTCCAGCTGGGAAAGGCTGAGTGAGGGTTTTTCCAAGAAATTCCAAACCTAGCCCTGCCTTCCAACAGGTTGATGATATATCTCCCTGAGGGACAGGGCTTGCTGTGATCGAGGCAGTCAACAAGTCCTGGGAGAACTGGGATAATAGCCAGTGGAATCTGGGAGAACCTCTGGGAAGTGGTGGGACCTGAGTCAGTCCCAAAAGCACCGATAGGACTTCAGCAGACAGCCATGGGTTCACAGATGGCATTTCACTCAGGGGGAAAAGTGAAGTAAAGACGTAGGGGCAGGTGTGTTGAGGAAGTGGTGCATTGGCCCAGGTTCCTAGAACAAGAGGAACGTGGTAGAGAAGAGGGAAGATGGACAGGGACACCTTGTCCCTCCAGCTATGCCATATGCTGGAGGCTTATGGGAAACAGTTGATAATCTTGCCACCCTTCTGGGTTCTCCCAGTAGGTACATAGACATGAAGAACCAAATGGGAATGACAGGGTCAGCTTGACTAAATAAGGTAGAGACCTCCCCCAGGTCACATGGCAAAACCAGAATTTGAACACAGGTCGTTTGATCCAAAGTCTGTGCTTTTAACAACTCTGCTGCACTACAGTTAAGAGGCATCAGAGTTAATGCTACAAGACTAGACTGTAGTACTAGAACAAATTCAAATCATCATTTCCTCTTAATAGCGGAAGTTACTTAGATTACCTGGGTCAGAATGCTGCTATGCTGTTTCATTCATTAATGTCCACGTATAATAACGTAAGTAACCATCTTAGCACAGTGGTTGAGAGCAGAGGTGGATTAAGGTCGGTTGAAGCTCCAGGCGCAGAAGAAAATATTAGGCCCCTTGTCATTAGAAAAAAGTATAAAGTTGGGGTCTTGTGGGGCCCTTCAGAAGTCCGGGCCCAGGGTGCGCGTCTGGTGCGCCCGCTGTTAAATCCCTACCTCTGCTTGAGAGCACAGATTCTGGGGTCAGATTGCTTAGCTTCAAATGCCTACTCTGCCACCTTGGATGAGTTACTTCAGTTCTCTGTGCTTTGGTCTCCTTTGTCTCTCAAGTGGCAAGATTTGTAATACCTACCTCACAAGTTGTTGGGAGTTGTAAATGAGTTCATGTAAAATACTTAGAACAGGACCTACACCAAGTATAATAACAAGCACCATAAGGCAGGTAATATTCTTCACATTTCATAGAGAATGAGACCCCTGCTTGAGGAGATGGGTGGTTTTCCTGTGAACGTGGCACAGTCGGAGCCCTGGGGCTTTGCATGAGCAACCTCCTCTGGGCCACATATGCTGCTCATGTGAACAGCTTGGCTCTTGTCTCCCTTCCCAAGGTACATCATCCTCATGACACTCCAAGATCGGAATGAGAAACTCTTCTACCGCGTGCTGACATCAGATGTAGAGAAATTCATGCCTATCGTGTATACGCCCACCGTGGGGCTGGCCTGTCAGCACTATGGCCTGACCTTCCGCAGGCCCCGGTGAGCCATCTGGGGGCCAGGGCTCAGGGTGGGTGTGGGTCTCAGAGAGGAAACAATTCGTTCTGCTGCCCTTGCTTTATTGGGACTGGAGACTACATCCTGATTAGTCCAGCAGCCCAATAAGGACACACTTGATTTTAAGCACATTGCTCAGGAAAATGACCCCATGCATAAGCCAAGATAGGAGCTGAGACTATCTAGCAAGAGGAGAACAGAACTTCTGCACTTTAGAAGAAATAATGTGTTATCCAGAATTGGCTTGAGAGGCATTTCAGGTGTTTTTTTTCTCATTATCTACCTAACATCTCTCCCACTACCCCCTACGTCTCTGGTCTTCTCCAAAGAACCTGCAGCTCTGTTGCCAGTTTGGGCCAATGAATAATGGAGTGTTAGATAGCAAAGACTGAATTCTTTTGCTGACTCAAAACACCAGTATTCCTTCCTTTGGGCTTGACTCAGATTCCACTTAAAATATCTTTTATTAGGCAAAAATTTGGCTTGACATTTTCTTTTAGAGCCAAAGAATTTGGGGGCAATTTTCCAAAGAGATTGCTTGTTTGTTTTTTCTTTTCACGGTGAGTTCAGAATATTCATATAAAATAAAAAGGGGGAAATGAGAGCATTTTCAGAAGTTCCTCAGTGTGAGGTGCCTGGTAATTATCAATATATAATCTAGCACTAATGATACAGGAACTGTCAGGGTTTATTATATGTAATGGGAACATTGTTTTAGTCTGTGTTAGAATATGTAAATACACGCTGCATGCCTGGTACACAGATGTGTCGTTAACATTTATAGAGAATGTTAAAGTGTTTATAAATCATGTGCTATATGAGGAACATGTAATCATGGATCTAGAACATCTTTTGTTAATTTGGAAAAAGCGTCCTCCAGTTCTGAAACCGACCTTCGGGATGAGCGCTGCACCCGATCACAGCACCCCAGCCAGTTCTTATCCTGTCCTGGTCCTGCTGTTACCATTGGCAGAGGACATTGTGTCAGGCCTTGTCTTGATGGGGGTGTCCAGCTGTAGAAGCAGACATGTCCTCATCACTCAGAACAGCCAGGCTTCTGCAGTTCTACTGGGGAAGGGGGGTGGATGCTGCTCCAAGACCCCACAGCTGCTCTGGTGTTCAACCTGCCTCTTTCAACAGGAAAGAGATGCTTGTTCTTTTGTTCTTACCCCCAGAACCAATACTGGCAGAGACATTGGGAGCTGACGGTACATTTCTAAAGGATGCGGGACCCTATTTACCTCCCAGTGTCTATCTACTCAGAAACAGTGCTTCCAGGTCCCTCCTCCTGCACAGTGCAGGTCAGCTTAGGTCATGCCCTCCTCCAAGGCCACCAGCAGTCCCCCAGGCCTTCAAGAAACAAGTCCAGCACGATGACAAAACTAAGCCTGTCATAGTCCAGCTCATACTCAGAAATCCCGTGTTCTAGCTACATTGACCTGTTCCATCCCCAAGAACACCTGGCATTCTCCTCCTTCGTGCCTCTGTACAGGTGGTCCCCTCTGCCTCAGATTTCTGCATTCTCTCCAGACCTCATGCTCTGAGGTGACCGTTCAAGGCCCACCCCAAGAGCCAGCTTCTCTGTGGCGCCTCCCTGGTCCCCTCGGGCTGAACGAATCGCTGCCTTCTCAGCCTCCCCCACAATTGATTACACATACTTGTAGCCTAGTAGTTTTATTTCTTGTATTTATATTTTTAATTATTTGTCCATCAGTCTCCTCTACTAGAACACTAATTTCTTGAGGGGGCAGGAAACATGTCAGATCCATTGTATATTCGAGACCAGTGCTTGTAAGCAATCACCTCTCAGATGGGAAAGTAGTATTGTGTGCTGACTGGGAGTTCTAGGCTCCTGGACCTTGGGCAAGCTTCTTATCCTCTCTCAGCCTTAACTGCCGCATTTATGAAATGGAGGTAATAATGCCGCTACCTCAAATAAGCAGTCTGAGGGTAAGAGGTGATCGTGGATAAGGTGCCTGGCACAAATGTATGTGTCTGTTTTCCTTCAGTAACTGTCACAGAAGGAAGGAAGAGTTGATAATGTAGAGTCGTATTATACAAATGCACTTTTAAATTTGTACAAAGAAAACAGTCACTGAACATATAATCAACAAACACATTTAACTCCAGACACAATTTGGCTCTTCCAAAACCCACTGTTACTTTAGACCTTAAGACATGGCTTTTCACCTCCCCTGGCTTGCAGCTGAGACCTTATGGAACTGCGAGGCCATCCCACTCCCACGTCCCCACCCCAGGCTGTGTGGGAGCCCTCCTTCCATAGACTCTGTGTACTAGATTGTGGACTCTGTTCTTGGTTCCCGGCTAATGAGTTCCAGGGTCAGAAACCTGCACATGCAACAGGCTCATGAATGTAGACTTTGCCTCCAGAGCCCACTCCACAATTCAGGGAGCACACAAGACTAAATCTGAATTCATGAACATTTATGGAGCAACTATACTGCTCACAAAAATTAAGGGATATTTCAAAATGAATATGAAGTGATAAAACATCTCCTAATTTTTGTGAGCAGTATACTAGGTGCTAGGCATCACGTAGGCACTATAAAGTTACCCCAAAGAACAAAATACAGTTTTTGACCTCAAGCAATTTACCAGCAGAGTGAGGGGGCAGACAATAATAATATAAGTTAAATTTAATAAAAGTTACAAGGAAACAGGATATTTGATAGGGACAAAGAATTACACAGACACAAGGGAAAGGAAAACTTATTTTTTCCGTGGGCAGCAGGAATGCTTCACAGAAGAGATGATGTTTGAACTGGTCCTTGGACATTGCCTAGGAATTCCGTAGATAGAGAAGGAGGGAACAGTCACTCCAGGGAAGGGCTTGTTTCAGCGGCTGTACAGACACTGGGATGGTAGCTCACTTGGGTATCTGCCCATCTCCTGCACCTGGGAACGAGGGGGAGGGGAGAGGGGAGCTAGATCTCCACACCCATTGGCCTATACTGGAGCCTTCTAAGGTCCTGTAAGATTAGTTTGGTGACAGACTTTCCACTTTACAGATGAGGATATTGAGGTAGCCAGAGGAGAGGAACTTGTCCAAGATCACAATTGGCAAGGACTTGGTGAAATCAGAATTCTGACCGTGGGAACCAGGGAAAGCCACACCAAAGAGGTGACATTTGAGCTGGGTCATGAACGATGAATGCAATTGAGACAAAAAATTAATTGTCTATAGTGACTCAAGCATACTCACCTCCCTCTTGCTAGTATTATGGCCTCTGGGACCTCACGGTAGGTGAAACGGAGAATAAGGGGCTGGGTAGAGGAAATGACCAGGGGTTCTGCTCAACAAAGAGGAGGTGTGTGGTCTCCTTCCCACCACTTGGGAGTTGGGATAATGGGGAGCTGTTTCAGACTCAGGTCCAGTCCCACTGGTGGTTCTCCGATGGGTCAGGGATAGAGAGGAACATGGCAGCATAATGGGCGTCCACGTGGGTGGAAACGGGGCTTTGCCAAACACTTGAGCTGGGAGGACCTGGTCAGCCCTGAGTTGCGGGTGCTGCAGAAGCTGGGCACATAGACTGGAAAATAGGCCCGTGACACACATGGAACCCAAAATGGGACCCACAGCTGGACAGCAACCAGGAGGAAAGCATACTCATAACTGCTTGCTAAGGACCAGATACTATCCTAAAACCTTTACATATATATAAACCATTTAATTATTATAATCCCCATAAGAGGTAGGTACTGTAATCATCCCATTTGTGGATGAAAAAACTGAGTCACAGAGAAATAACTTGCCCAAATTCACAGAGCTCATAAGCTGCAAAGCCAGGACTCAAACCCATGCAGTCTGAACCAGAGTGTAGACAGGTAATCACTCCACCTCGCTATCCCCTATCGTTGTGGACTGTGCGCATTTGGTGGGCATTCAGGGAAGGGTGTCTTTGCAGCTCCAGGAATGTTTGATTGCCCAGGGATCTAAGGTGGGGACTGCTAGGCACCGTTTCCTGAGCCTCTCCTGGGAAGGAAAGACACAGCCAGGCCCTGGGCCCCAGGCTGGGTGGGGCTGAAGCAGGCTCAGGCAGACAGAACCGTCCTTTTGAATTCGTCACCCTTGGTACAGACTTCCCGCGTCTGTTTTGCACAAACCCTTCTTCAGGTGATTACCCAATTAAGTTATCTGACATGTGACATTTGAGCTGTTGCTCCAGGTTTCCAGTTGGCTGCTTTCCAGGTGTTGATTCCACACCTGCCTCGCTCCTGAGGGAAATGAGAGTTTGGGCTCCACCCCAGCCTCTAGCTTCATCTGAGGCCTGGCTGGGAATGGCGGTTACGGATTAGCATCTGAAGGGAGGACAGCTCCGAGGCCAAGAAGGGGAGAGCCAGCTCCTTCTCGGTTTCTGCAATGATAAACATTCCTGCCAGGTTCCCGGGAACAATAGAGTCCTCTGTGAAAGGGCCTGCCACCACCAAAGCTAATTAGATCCAGCTGATGCTAAAATTGAACCTCCAACATGCCTGGGGCTCTGCATCGCCTCACTCGGGAGATACCAGAGGATCTCAGGGGCACCTGGGTATCCCTGGGCATAGGAGACACACAGAAGGTTCTGGGCTCTGTGCAAACTTCCCTGCCCCATCCTGCTTCTGCCTTGGCATAACCTCTGCACGTACCTTCATGGGCCAGGGGACCTGGCTAGCCTGGCTTGAAGGAATGCCCCCTGAAAGTCATTACTGTGGGACTTGGAAGATATGAAAGCCACACAGAACTCCTTTAGAGATAGGTTGCAGGGAGGAAGCCGATATGCTGCAGTCTGCTGTCCAGTGTGAGTGAATACTCTCCCGGCCCCAGGTCGCCTCCCTCTTGACCAGCCCTGTCTTTGCTCTTGTTGTCCTCTGGGGCTCCCAGCAATGCGCACACACTTGCAGACCTAACATTTCCCAGCCCAACCTTCACGGGTGCTGAGGGCTGGGTTGCGGGTGGTAGAAGGAGCACAGCCTTTGCATCCAGGAAGACTTGGCCTTGAATCCCTGCTCCTGGTGAATTCTGACAATGAATTCAGCAACCCCTCAGTCTCCCCTGTGTAAAATGGGAATAATGCCCCAAGTGGCTGCTTGTGAGAACTCCGTGAGATTCCACGTGGAAAGGGCCCCATCATCTAGGTGCTCAGCGGCTGTGATCCCCCTGACCTGGCACCCCCAAGATCTGTCACCTGACTTAGTCACACCACCCAAGAGTCTAAACTGTAAACCAACAGGGCACCTCAATCCTCCGGAATGCCTCCAAACTCTGTTGTCTGATTCACACCTTACATTATCGGTACTTGTGCATCACTAGCAAATCCTTTAGCAAGTACATGGGAGGACTCCGAGGCTGTGAAGTTAGAAAGATGAGGGTGGGATGTGGGACTTGGTTTTACCAGCAGAGGTTGACCCTGAGCCAGGCTGCTGTCTCTCTTACCTGCAGACAGGTGGGTTTCTGGACACAGGCCAGTAACATGCACACAGGATATTAACAGCTACCACTTATTGAATCCTTATGATGCTCATAGTGGGCTTTAGGCTAACTACTTCCTGTACTTTATCTCTGAGCCCCACAACAATCCCACAAGGGACTCTAGATGGAAACGAAGGCTAATCTGTCTAAGAATTTGCAACCAACCCAAAGCCAGTTGCCTGTGTTTTTACAGCATTCACAGACCAGCTTCATGTGGCTGTGGTTACCATGATGCCTCAGAAATAAACTCTTGCGTTCCTGCCTTCAAATAAACTCCCTTGTGTGACCTGTGTGCGTATCTGAGGGGGTGTGTGCGCGCATGGTGGACAGAGCTTTGGGGCTGGAGTCCAGAGGGCGTTGGCCAGCTCCCCCGTTAATAGCCATCTGGCCATGGAGCCCAGCTACCCGACCTCCCCAAGCTTGGGACACAGGAACTGCCTGCCTTGTGGGGTTGCTGTGAAGGTCAGATGAGCTAAATGCATATGAACGTGCTTTATCAATCATAAAGTTCCTCACAAGTTTGAAGGAGTATTACTTTTCTTATCTTTTCTCCCTCTCCCCCAATCCCCATAAAAGGGAGTTGACGCTCACATTCACTTCCCACTCACTATGTCTGGGGAGCCATTGCCTTGCTTTTTGGTTTTTGGTTTTATATTGGAACGCTTTTATCTTCAACCACCCCCACCACTACAACCTCCGCCCACATGAAAACACACAGAAAGGTTCATGGGGCACATGCCCCTGCTTCCGAAACGCCACTAACGCCGTTTCTAGCCATTTACAGGACAAACAGGTGTGGACATCTTGACCAAAGCCATTCTGGGAAACAAAGACAACCTTATCTCAGCCAGTGCCAGAGACCCTGACACCAGGGCACAGTTGGCAATCTGGACACCACCCCGGCTGTCAGTCCGTCAGGAACACAAACACACATACTCCCAGCCTAAGTAGGAGGCAGACAGAGCAAGGATTAGCCTTGTCAGACCAGGCACCTCCTCCCCATCCTCGAGACACAAAAGTGTTGATCCCTTTGGCCGAGCCTGCACCACGCCCAGCTGCGCCCAGGTTCCTCTGCCAAATTGTCCCAGCTGCGCCGTTGGAAGGGCTTCCCGGAGCCGAGCAAGCACGAGGTCTGCAGCTGGGTCTGCTTAGCTCCTCATCTGGCCCTTTGAGTCCTCCCGGCTTGGTGTTGTGAACAGGGCACAGGGGTAGGAATCAGGAGTCTAGCCCTTCCCACCCTCTTTCTGACTATGACTCCACAGACAAGTCCCTTAGCTCCTTAGTCTCAAGTCACAATGATAGGGTTGAATCACAGGCTTCTGTGATCTCTTCCAGCTCTACCCGTTATGACTAATAACCCAAACTCTTCAGCCAAGTTAGGAAGGAGATCTCTGAATGAGCTGCAGTCACAGTATGTAGCCGAGCCTCCGTTTCCCCGCCTATAAAATTAGGAGGGTTAAGTTAGAGCAGTGATTCTCAGTCACAGGTATGCATTAAAAGCACTTAGGAAAGGTGGATTTAAATCAGAATCCCTGAGGTGGGGGCCAGGAAGAATTAGTTTTTAAAAGCTCCCCAGGGATTCTCATGAGCAGCCAGGGCTGAGAGCCACTAAGCTGGGTGATCTCTGAAGTTCCTCCCAGACGTGGATATTCTGACTTTGGGGGAGTTGACAATCTGCAGCCCATATTTTTTAAGCCACCCCAGCCTGGCAGTATATTGAAGAGTGGGATCATGCTAATAGAACTTCCATCTCCACTCGACCCTCAGCAAGCCAAACTGTAGAACCCCACTGGCAAGTTCCCGCCTGTCTCATTCTCAGGGTTAGTGGGGGGGGGGGCAGTAGGAAGGAGTCTCACATGTGCTTTCCTCCTCCCTCCCCCAGTTTCCTCCTGAAGCCCCCTCCCAAGCTACATGCTCATCCTGTCAATAGTTGATTAGATGGGAAAAAAGCATCAGACCAAAGGTGACCGATCATTTGGATGAGCATGTGATGCATGTGGCCTGGCTCAAAGGAGGAGCTGGGCCAGATGGAGCGCTTTGCCGAAATGTGAACTGAGACATGGGAAATGCTATATGGAAAAAAATTTTTCCAGCTAGGAAGGGAAAAAGCAAAAGGATGCAATGGTTTAGACTTTAGATTAGGGTCATGGTAGACCAAAAACAAACATCAGCTATGAAGAAACAAAAATAAGGGTAGGAAGTAAAGGAGAGAGGACAATGGGACAGTTGGGAGAGAAGAGGGGAGAAGCCAGGCAGAGCGGTGACAGTCCCTGGGGCTTCCTCAGAGCATGATAGCTTTCCGCTCCATTTCCCCTTCACGATTTTACAGTGAGCTCTCTTTCTTCATAGGTAACTTAAGTGAACTTGTGCCTTAGGTAACCAGAAGAGCCAAACTGAAAAAAGAGTTGTGAAATTAGATGGGTCTGATTTGTATCCTGACCTCCTTGCTAATTGGTGGGTGGGACTAACATTAAAAGTAGGGCGTCTCAAACGTTAGCATGCTGTCACACCACCAGCAGGCTTGTTAAAACACAGACTCAGCAAGCCTGGGATGGGGCAAGAGAGCTGACATATCCAGCAAGTTCTCCATGATGCTGCTGCTGGTGCACAAAACACACTTTGAAAACTACTAGATTAAAGGCCGGTGAAAAGTTGCTCACTAAAAATGAACAGAGCCCATCTGACAAAGCAGAAGGTGTAGATACTTCCAGGCCCCGCTGCGCATTAGTAGAAAGAACTGGGAGTCACGAGACAGAGGTTCTGCTTCCAAAGTTATTGGTGTGACCTTCAGTCAGGCTCTCCCCCTTTCTGGGCCTCAATTTCCTCATCTATACAATGAAAGGATTTTCACTAGGTGATCTCAGGGACTCCTTCCAATCCTGACAGTCTATAATTTCTGAGCAGATTAGAGAACTGTGCTATAAATTTGCCTCTAAATTTTCTGACATTTAAGGGAGGAAAATTCAGAAATAGATAAAAACATGTACTTTTCACTTTCTGTCAAGAATAAGCTTGCAGGCTTATCTACAGAAGTGACACTTTTGCTGAGAGCTCTGACTCACACATGGGCATCTTCTCAGACAGACCAGCTGTGCAGTCTGGGGTCTGTCAGGGGTTCGGTGCCATGGCTTGGAAATCAATGCTGGAATAGATCACAGGAAGGTGGCACGAGGAGTCCTTCCAAAGTCTGAGGTTGTTGGGCTCTTTGACAGCAGTGTCACGATATCACGTAGAATCAGTTAAATTGTATCTGGAGCCTACATCACTGAAACACTTTGGAACAGAGAGATGGAGGAGAGAAGGCTCATTTATTTTTGTCTGAATCACATGGGTGGTTGCAATCACTGAAGGAATTGGTTTATACTTTTTTAGAGGAAGTTTTGAGATTTATATACAAAAGGAAAATGAGTGAGTTTGTACTTAATTCATGTGACCTGCCTGAGACTTTAGCCTCCAGAAGGAGCAGCTTGCTGCGTGGGGCTGATGGAGGACACGCCTCGGCCATCCGTAGCGTGGAGGCTAAGAGTGAAGGTGAGAGGGGTTGAGCAGTCCCACACCGATGCAAAGATTATGTTTTCCTACTCAAACTGGAGGCAGATGAGCTTTATTAACTGGAATGCTCTGGGTTTGACTTCCTTTAGTCAAAGGCAGATTTCCCTGGCAATGTAAGCAAACTGACTTTTGTTTCTTTTTTTTTTAATCTAACTCTGTCCTTTCCCTCCTTTGTCCCTGACAATCCCAGCCATAGTGATCAAAGGGATAGGTGTGGGAGAATTTCCTTCCTGAGAAGAAAATATTAATACATCCATATAGGCAGGAGTTGAGTAGATCTTTCCTCAAATAACCATGATGTCTCATTAACCTGTAAAATGCACAAAAGCTTGCTTGCTCATACTTAGTCCAGAAAGAATGGCTTCTGAAGAGATGCTGCAAACAGTGCAAATGTTTTGAGAGGTTCTGGATTAGAGGAAGAGTAAAGGACCATTGTTGTGGAATTTCTAGAAGAAAAGCAGAGACTGTCTTCCCTAAAAAGAACCCCACCACCAGCTACCCAACCCCTGAATCCTTTATTGCATTCATGTCCTTGACAGGTAGGAATGAGAATAGATCAGGAGGATCCTGTCTAAGGTCCTGGAGCTAGAAACAGGGCTCGGGCAGAGACCCTAGTGTGGTGTCAGCATTGTCCAGAGGTAACTGGAGGGTGCAAGTGGAGAAGCTAAGAAGAACAAAGGCAACATGGATAGTGGAAGACGGACTTTCCCAACTTCATGGGGCTTATCATATGAGCTCACTCCAGATCACAAGGTTCGGGGGGAAATTAACTGTCTTGTTCTTCCCCAAATCTCTTATGTGCCAGAGAGAGCACTTCAAGACTATCTTATACAAATATTGATTGACTTACGACCTATGCAACTTAGGACCATTCGACTTTACGACCACAATCGCTAGCCATGACTGCTCTGCGTCTGGCAGCACAAGCATTGCCCAGCTGGGCGTACAACAGAGCGGACCAGCTTCCGGCAGCACTACCATCTCTGCGTACACCATTTCAACTGTTATCCCAGACTCGGTACAGCAATTTGTGTTTTGTGTCTTGGATATTTTTCATCAAACCCCTCCCAAGATGTCTACTAAGAGGAAATTGTCTTTGCAAATATTAAACCAGTTGTACTGGTAATGCAGTGTTTTACTTAAACCCGATGAATGTAAAAATAAGAAACAAAATGGTGTAGAGATGATACAAATGGCATAAAATGAACAAAGATAATTATGATATATAATAATAGTGAAAGAAAATTATGATAAAATATGACTTAAAGATTTTTATAACATCATTTCACAGTACTGTACATATAGCCTACTCAACTTATAACCAAATCGTGTTACTACCGGTCTGTCAGAACCAATCGTGGTCATAAGGCGAGCACTAGCTGTAATTAGGTTCATCCAGCATTGATCAAGCACCATCTCTATGGTTGGCCACCATCAGCACATGAAAGATCCAGATGGAATCGTTTACTTGTCCTCCTTGTCCCTGAGGAGTTTGCAGCCCAACAAAGAGGAGCAGCCCGAAGGTGGTACGAGCCAGTTGGTGAAGTGTGGGGTGCACTATCTGGTTCACTCAAACTATTGAGGTAATTCTTTATGGTAAGAAATCTCTGCACTGAATTGTTGATTCTTGATCAAAATCTTGAGAGAAAGATTTTGAATCACATCGGGAAGATAGCCCAGCACAGTCCCTGGCATGCAAAGGTTTTTTTATTGGATGGGTCCCAAGCAGGAGGAACTGAAAAAAGCAAAACATGTGGCTGGAATGAGCCAAGAACTGCAGACTGTCAGGACTGGGAATGTGGAAGACATTGCTGGTTGCCCCTTCGTCCTTAACAAAACCCCAGGTTTTTTTTTCTAGTTATCTTTCCTTCCCTAAATGGCCACAGTGCTTTGAAGGACATTTGGCCCTTCCCAGCACCAAGCAGTAGGTATTATTTTTTCCAGTTATAGTGTCCCTTTGCCAGTGACAATTCTGGCCAAAGAGATGTGAAGCTAATCTGCCAGAGGACTTTGGGAAGGTTTTTATCACAAGAGAGCTCCTTCTTCCCTGGACGTTTTCATGTCTGCCTGGGATGCCAGGAACTGATGGTCATCCTACAGTTACTAGGGAAACAGCCCTAGGAACAAGCCTGTAATGCCAAGGATGGTAATGTGGGAAGCCTGCATCCTTGGTGACATTGTTGAGCCACTAAATAAACAACTCCTGGGGCCTCTTTTTCCTGGACTTCTTGTTTGGTGATTAAATTTCCTCTTTCCGGACAGTTGAGTCAAAGTTTTGTTACCTACAACTGAAAGCAGTTTCCCTTCCTGATGGCATGTGTGAATCACTCTGTCACACAACAGTAGCTCACATTTGTCTCTTCAGAGCTTCCCAGGCACCAGGTAGTCTTTAGGTCAGTGGTTCTCAACCTTTCTAATGCCATGACCCCACAATACAGTTCCTCATGTTGCGGTGACCCCAAACCAAAAAATAATTTTGGTGGCTACTTCATAACTGTAATTTTGCTACAGTTATGATTCGGAATGTAAATACCTGATATGCATTATGTATTCTCATTGCTACAAATCAAACATAATTTAAACATAGTGATTAATCACAAAAACAATATTTAATTATATATTGAGAAATATTTATTACTAAATGGACCTCCTTACCTAGTGTATTGGGGCTACCATTCTGTAAATAGCTGCTTAACTAATGGATCTGTTTTTTCCAGATTAGTGGCAAGTTTTCTATATAGAACAGTGTGAACTACATCATAGGATACACTGCAGTCTCTGCACAGCATGGTATCTTTCAGGGCTCTTTCACACTATAAAGCAGCGGTTTCTGCGGTGGAATCCACATCTCATTTACTTCAATGGGAGACTCGTGGATTCCACAGAAGAGAGATCCCCTGTACGGCAGAAATGCAGTTCTGACACATTTCTTCCTCTCCTATTCAAGTCAATGGGAGGCCGCAGCAGATTCTGATCAAATACAGAGTATGTTGCTTAATTTTTTCCACGCTAGAACTTTTCCTAGAGCAGAAAAATTCCAAAGGTGGAATCTGCCACCCCCAATAGACTTCTATAAGAGGCAGATCTTTTACACTGCAGAATCCGCACAGCAGATTCCTCAGTGTGAGGACTTGTGCTCTAGGAAAAGTTCCAGCGTGGAAAAAATTAAGCAACATGCTCTATATTTGAGTGGAATCTGCTGCGGCCTCCCATTGACTTGAATAAGAGAGGAAGAAATGTGTCTGAAACTGTCATTTCTCCGCCTCTTACTGAAATCAAAAGGAGGCTGCAGCGGATTGTGTGGTAACCCAAGATTCTCGGGAGCTCTCTTCCACAAAATCCGCTGCACTCCCAATGAAATCAATAGGTGGCAGATTCAATGCTGGAAACCGCTGATTTCAGCAGTTTCCTCATTCAGAATATGGGGAAATAGTGGGAGATATGGGAGATAATTATACATTGGGGAACAGTGTGAACTACATTTTATAGTGGTCTCTTATAGTATAAGACCGATGTAGTTCACACTGTGTAAATGTATGGTGCTTTGTGTAAGTGTAAGCTGCTTTGTGTACTGTGTAATGATTACACACAAAGCACCTTACACTTACACAGTATTGTGTGTATGGTGTGTGTACTGTTTTTACATTATTAACCTTTTTACACCAGCAGGCTGTCTCGCAGGCTCTCTTGGCTCTCCTGGCTCTCCGCCTCTTGCCTCCTAGGCTTCTGTCCTCTGGCGCTTGCTGCACCGCCCACTGATGACGTCAGCAAGCGCCAGACACACGTAATGCGCTGCTATGGACTGTGGAGCATTCCCCCAGCTCCCCCGCCCCTTAGGCCCCTGACGGATGATGCAATCACGTCTGCGCATGACCGCAGGCATTCAGTTTGGAACGCAAGTCCATAACGGCGTGCGTTCAAGCTGAATAGCGCTGCTGCAGATGGTAGCACGGCTTCTCAGTGGCTAAAACCATCAGGAAATATGTATTTTCCAATGGCTTTAGGCGACCCCTGTGTTTTGGTCGTTCGACCCCCGCCGGGGTCGCGACCCACAGGTTGAGAACTGCTGCTTTAGGTGCTTGATTCTTTTAGGCCCTTCAACATCTCTTGTGGTATAGATACTACCAGGCCCGTTGTCAGGACAAGGGAACAGGGGCACTGAGGTTAAAGTAACCTGACAGAGGTTATGAATCCGGCCCATGGTAGAGCCACTGTTCAAACCCAGACTCCAGAGCACATGCCTCACTGCTGCCTGTCATGTCCTTCCTGAGCCTCTTCTCTCTGACCCGAGAGGGAGGTCCCACCACCATGTCAGCACACACCATGCGCAGCGTGTGTGAGGAGATCACTCCACTGACAATGTGGGGAATGTGAGGCCAATGTGAGAACCAGGGAACTTGAATTGCTTTAATGGGGATCGCGGTCCACTTTTGAGAGGGAGGCTGTTGCAAAGCATTTCTCAAGGAGGATAACTCTCTGAGGACTGGGCACTGCCGTATTAACTGAAGCACAAGGAGAGAAGAGCCTGACAGGGTCCTCGGTGTGGAGACGAAGGCTGCAGACACAGGGCGCCCAGGAAGAGGAGTCGGCAGCACACAGACGAGTTGGACATGAAGGCGAAAGTGAGAGGAAGAATTATCAGATGTGAACTGTGTCATGGTGTAATGACAGTCAATAAAAGTTGAGCATGGACCCCAGAAACGGGGCAGTGAGCTGGATTATAGTAACTGCTACCACTTCCTGTCATTGAGTGGCCAGTGCCATGACAGTCATGTTACCTTTATTATCTTGGAGTCTCACAACAGCCCTGAGAAATCGGAATATATTATTGTCCCCTTGTCACAGAGGAGCAGTTCAGAGGTGATGAGTGACCTGCCTAGAGCCAAGTGGCAGGCTCAAACACTACTCTGTCCTACTCCAAGGTCGCTCCTTCCGTCCACATGGGAACTCCCTCTAGGCCTGCAGCGCTAAAACTCAGATCATCTCTGAATCACTTGTTTCCAAATATGCCCCTCCAAAACTACAACAACAAAGCAAACACGGTCCTTGGACAATGAAATTAGCAAGAGTGCCCTGTGCCTTAGTCTCAGTGGCAGTCCCCTGCAGGGAGGTGGGCTGAAGTGGAACTGTGAATGGAGTGCTGTGTCGAGGTGCCCAGTTAGGCTCAGGAAGGCAGCCAGGGCCTCCACCTGGGCAGGTCCCTCACGCCTGCACAGGCAGAGTCTCTTAGGCATGTAGCAAGGACATGCCAAACACTTCATGGCTCTTGTTTCCATGATACGCCCTTGATTTGGTGTTTGGATATTTAATATCCTCCAATTTTAAGAGCATCCTGCATAGCCAACACGAATGTCACTTGTATGTCCCCTACAGCCCACTACCTAAAGCCCCCAGACAGCTTTCCACGCTGGCCTCTAACACAGGCTGAGGCCTTTCCCTCCTTAGAGAACTTTGAAAACAGTCATACTCTACCCCTTGGGTAGAACCCTGTCTTTAAAGAGATGAAATTGACTAGCTTAAAAGAGCCTCAAGCTTTGTATTTCTGTAGGTTTTCTGCCTCCCTTTGCAGCATATAACAACAGGATCATGGAGCTGTAAATCAACCAGCTCAAACTGAGGCCAAGAGGGGACCTGACACATTCCCTACCAGGGGACAAGTCAGTGGAAACAGTAGGATTAGAACTCAGGTTTTCTGCTCTTCACTCCCTTCCACAGTCAGAAAGACAGGTGCCCCCCTGCCATTTTAATCAAACTTAATTTATAATTATTACTTATATGTATATTTTACTTTGAAGTTTTAGGGTGACTTCAAATACAGCCCTGCCAACCACGCTGTGAAACAGACAGGGCAGCCCCTTTCACAGGAGGAAATGGAGGATTCTAGAGATTGACTCCCTGAGGCTGTGCAGATAGTAAGAAATAGAACTGGACACAGAGTTGAGAACTTTCTGTTTGCCATCCAGGATTCTTTCTTCTGCTGGACCGTGAACCTCGGATGGGCAGGAACCATGTTTGTTTAGCTCACCACTGGATACCCAGCCCACAGCCTGGAGTGTGGTTCTTATGCGCTGGAAGGAAGATGAATGGGACAATGAATGGAAGAAACTTGGAGTCTTAGTTTCCTGATGACTTCTAATAGAATCTTAGAGGAGTGATCTGCTATTATTAATGACTACTCACTTGAAAACAAAGAGCTTTGACTCTTTAACTTTGTTTAACTAAGATATTTTGAATGGTAATGTAAAAAGTGGTTTGATTCCTTTAAAGAATCTTTATCAGGAAGACTTGACAGGACCTGGGTCACAGTAAGCACTTAAAAAGTTTCTGGAGTGTAATTGAATTTATAAGCTAGGCTGGAAAGGTGAGAATAATTGCAAAGTTCCTATGTTACTCCAATAATTCCAGAACAGACTTTATCCATTATTTGCAAAATAACTCTCTCAATCCAGGCCTCTCCATTGGGAAGAAATCAATAGCTATAGAGTAGAATGAGATCATGACCTGCATTTCCAGAATCCTTGGTCCTGGAGGATTAATAACTATGGTGAATCCTCATCACAGATGAGGTCCAATAAGTTGCCTTTGCCTGCCCAAGCAAGATGGACTCTGTGAGCCATTCGATGCTTCTCATGTGCAGCCAAGTGGAGAGACATAAATGTGAAGTTGTCATGGTAACATTTTACTGATTGAAAGAATAAATGAAGCTAAAATGAACCTCCTTGAATTGTATGTAGGTGGGGGTGGGGGTAACCAGTAGCAAGGGGCAGAGAAATTCTCTTTCTAGACAAGGACAGTGAAGCAAATTTGAATTCAAATAATAGTAGAACAAAATCAGGTAAGGCACTGGCTAGAATAATTAAGATAAATAGGTAATTAAATTATTTTGATTATCAAATTGGAAGAGCAGTGATTAGAGTAAACCTCTACCTAGGCCAATGGTTTTTAAATTTCCTAGGAGTCCACTTATTAAGAAGTATAGACTTCAGCCTGACCAGTGGTAGTGCAGTGGATAGAGCATCGACCGGGGATGCTGAGGTCCAAGATTTGAAACCTCGAGGTCACTGGCTTGAGCATGGGTCATCGACATGATCCCATGGATGCTGGCTTAAGCAAGGGATCACTGACTTGACTGGACCCCCCACCCCCAGTCAAAGCACATATAAGAAATAATTAATGAACAACAAAGGTGCCACAACTACAAGTTGATGCTTCTCATCTCTCTCCCTTCCTGTTTCTGTTTCTCTCTCTCTCTTTCTCAGAAAAAGTACAGACTTCAGTTCCCTTTCCCAAGATTCTGACTCATTGGGTCAGAAGTGGGGCCCAAGATTCTCCATTTTAAAACTACTCAACTTATTTTCCTGAAGAAAACTTATGAACTACACTGGTCACACATGGACCACATTTTCATCAACTCTAGTAAGCAGAAAGCATCAGAAATCAAACTCAAGCTGGAGTTGACCCAACTATTCTTGCTTAATGAAAAAACTTAGGAAAAATAAAGGCTGTTTTCTACTGAGTCCTTGTTTAAAAAAACAAACAACAGAGTTTAATTAGTCAGTGATTGATAACGGCTGAGTTTATAAAACATGTTACTTTAGTTTTACATTGTAGTTTCTCTTAATCTTACATTCTCCCATATGCTTTACTAATTGACAGAAATCAGCAGCAGTTGCTGGCTTTGCCTGCTGGCCTTTCCCCATTTATCCACATGATAAACTCCTACTTCCCCTTTCAAATCTATTCCGAATGTCTTCCCCCCTTGCCACCTCCTCAGTCTCTGTCCTCTCTCCCTTGCTTGCAAAACAGGTTGCTCCCCTTCTATGTCTGTCCACAGTAGCCTCTGCTATTACTCTGATAGAATTTCCTGCATAATAATCCAATAGTTACTTACAATCTCTTCTACTGGACAAGGAACTCATCAGACAGTGTGTCATACTCATTTTTGTATCTTTGTCCTTTCTCTTCTGACATTTACCCTGTGAATGAATGAATGAATGAATATAAGCTCCATAAAGGTTGGAATTGTTGTCTGTTCACTGAAATAAATATCCCAAGTGCTTAGATAAGTGCCCATTACGTAAGGAGTCTAATAAATATCAATAATTGCTGAAATAATTCATGAACAAGTACTTTAGCATATATAAGTTAATAGAAAAGACTGGACCTGCTCTGTTTCTCAGCATAAAAAATATATATATTTTTCTGGTAGCACCCATACTATCTCAGTCTCCTGAACAGATTAAGGCTGAGATCCTTCTTTGATACTTCTGTCATCTAATAGCTTGGGGTTTAGCTTTATAGATTATGGGGCAGCTGTGTTAGGCTTACTCATGGGTTTATTGGCTGCAAGCACTTTGCTTGATTAGTGCGTGAGCACGTGGCAGAGGCACATGTGCATAGCCTATATAAGGCTATGGGTGCTCCTGATCGAGAAAGATGAGAGATTGAGGATTGAGGATTGAGGATTGAGGATTGAGGATTGAGGATTGAGGATTGAGGATTGAGGATTGAGGATTGAGGATTGTGGATGAGCGGATTGCCTGCCCATCGTGGTGAGGGGCCATTTTGCTGTTTGTTTGCCAGAGGAGAGGTGGTTTCCCCTACCTGTGTGCTTGTCCGCTGTTGTGAGAGTTTATTAAACGGAATGGCCCAACCCTCTCTGGCTCCGCAGTTTTTCTACTGTCTGCCCAAATCCATTATGAACCTGCCTGGTCTTGGCCACTGGCATTACATAGACCCAGGTGTTCTAATAGAGCCAAAGCAACACTATTGCGAGCATTAGAGTTCATACCTATATAGTTCAGATCAAGTCAACTTTTTTTTTTAGCTTTACTCGTTACATTCTATAATGGCAAGTCTGGGATGTGAAGGATTCTTTAGGATAGTTTACATGGAATAATAGTAAAAATAGCTTTCATTTATTGAGCACTCACTAAATGTGCCAGGCATTGTATTAACTGCTTCCTGCATATTATCTCTTGTCACATACAACTTTATTAGAAATGTTTTATTATTCCTAGTTTACAGGTGAGGAAACTGAGGTTTATATGTAGTCGTTTGCCAAGGTCAGTTAGCTACTAACTAGAAGACCTGAGATTTGAGTCTCAGTCTGTTTGAGCCTCTGCTCTTGAACTTCACAATAGGCTGGTGTTTTCCTTTGAATGGGTCCACTGGGACTTATTTCTGACCAGGGAAGCACGTATCTTTCCCCAGTCACTTCAAAGTAAATACTTTCTTGGCCTTGAACACTTTTGATCTTAAGTTTTCTGAGATTTTTTCCCTTTAAAGATATTTATAGTTTAGACCTAAGCTCAATCAAAAATGACAAATTAAGTCAAATGTGCCCCACACCCCCTTGCTTAATTACACCTGATGAGTGGCCCTTTCAGACATTTGATTCTGGGCATTTAGCTGTCTCTTCCCATTTGCTTCCAGCAATCAGGGTCCCTGAAGTTTACACATATGTTTTCCCAGTGAACTTTTGTCCTCTCTGAAAAAATGCATTCTGTTCTCCTTTATTAAATTCCAGCTTTCGTGACTAATAGGCAATGATAAGCTCCAGAAATGTTTATATGATAAATTAAAGTGGGCAGAGTCTTCCGCTTACAAATTGCTTTAAGATAGGACTCAGACGCCTGCGTGTAGAAATGTCTCATAAATGCTAGCACAAAATGGATTCAAGCTTCTACAGTTTCAGCCTGGCCTTGGCTTGGGGACCTATTGTTTCAGTAACTCTTGATTACATTCTGATCTCCTCTAGCCTATTTCTCCCCACTGAGACTCTGAGATTTATGACTCAGTGGGAAAAAATAGGCGTGACTACTCCTCCCACCTGCTTTGCAAAAACAAACAGGATGTTTTGTCTCCCTGTCTCGCATGTACCTGTAAACAAGCAACTGGTTGGCAGGGCCTGAGTTGGGGGTATAGCGATCCGCAAACTGTCAGGTTTGATGATTATTTGCTTTGGATGTTAACAGAAGTTCGTGTCAGAACAGAGCCACGTTCCAAAATACTTATTGCCCAGAGACCCAGATTAACTAGAGGCCCTCTAGACAGCAGGAAGGTGTTTGTTTATGTTATAAAGTGGAGGCATGTGTGGGTCTGTGCGATGTTCGCAGCCATGAAAGAAAGTGAAGAGTGTTAAGTGTGACTTCTCAGGGAAAAGGGGGCCTACAGCCTCTGTGATTATTATTTTTGGAGGAGTAAATATTTAAGTAGAAAAAGAAACTCCTTTGTACGAACTCTCTCTGAGTTTTCTTGGCACATTTGAATATTTTCAAGTAACAGCTGAAACCACAGCTGAAACCCTGTTCTACATTAATTGGAAGCATCTGGGAGTTGCAAAATTAGAATTTTCGGATTTTGGAGTGATTTGCTGTTTGGACAAGGGTGTCAGTTTCAGCTGAAATCTCCATCTATGGGGCTCTTTTTTCTCCTTTTCTCATGATGATAAATTGTTCCGTCAGCTAATGATGTGATGGACACACGGGCACTCCATCAGCTTTTCCAGGTACGCAGGCTTTTACAATGAAAACTGCACTTTCTTTTCCAGCTATTTGTACCCGTATCAAGGTTCTTCTTATTCAAGCAGGACAGATGGAGAAATTCCCCCCAAACCCTTGGAATTTGATTCAAACAGTTTTCTCCTGCCAAAAAGCATCTCTTAATCAAAGACACTAGAGCAATATGTGGTATTTGCAAATTCCAGGAAGAAAAAAAATACCAAAGACAATGAGAAACCTATTCCACCTATTCCAGGTTTTCTCTCTGTTACTAGAAGCCCGTATTCTAAAGGGACTCCTGAAACTTCCACAAGAGACAGGAAGGCACAGCAGCTTCTCACCTGCTGTCCGAACCACTTTGTTTGCTTCCTGTCTCATTGATACTGTTTCATCAAGACTTCGTATTCTCAGGTATAACTGAGAATGATACCAGCCTCTCCGACTCTTGGTGATGAGTAAATGATGTAGCATTTGCAAATTTCCCCAGTGGGAGCCATCTTAGTCTGTTTAGGCTGCTATGACAAAATGCCACAGACCAGATGACTTATAAACAACAGAAATTTATTCCTCACAGTTCTAGAGGCTGGAAGTTTGAGGTCAGAACACTGGCATGGTTGGGTGAGGACTCTCTTCTGGGTGTTAGACTTTCTGTTGCATCTTCACATGGCAGAAAGGGCTAGGGATTTCTCTAGGGCCTCTTTTTTTTTAATATTTTTTATTTTATTTTTTTTTAATTAATTCATTCATTTTTTTAGAGATGAGAGAGAAAGACAGAGAGAGAGAGAGAGAGAGAGAGAGAGAGAGAGAGAGAAGGGCGGGAGGAGCTGGAAGCATCAACTCCCATATGTGCCTTGACCAGGCAAGCCCAGGGTTTTGAACTGGCGACCTCAGCATTTCCAGGTCGACGCTTTATCCACTGTGCCACCACAGGTCAGGCTCTAAGGCCTCTTTTATATGGATGCTAATCCTCTTCATGAGGGCTCCACCCTCATGACCTGCTCACCTCCCAAAGGTCCCCCCCCCCAAACACTATTGTATCGGTCATTAGCATTTTAACATATGATTGGGAGTTAGGGGGGTAGTGAGGGACACATTTAGACTATAGCAGGAACTAAATAAGTGTTAGCTTCTTTCTTACTTTTTATATATGGCAACTGAGATAACAATGACATGACTTAACCTGAGGCCAAAGATCAGTTCCAGAAGGAGCCAAGAACAGGCTTGAGGTTTGTGGCCTCACGCCTATAAGCCTCCACCCTTTGTCTGGATTCAATACCAATTCTGCAGAGTTTGACAAAGAGTGGCTGTAGACTGTTCCAGAAAGTCATGGAGAGCAAAAGACTATGGGTGATACAAGCCACTTCACAGATGTTTTATGTTAGTGGGATTAAAATTAATGACTACACAGGGAAAGGATTCCAAGGGCTGCCACCAAAAAAGATGAGTTTGACTTTCCAGGTAGACACTCAGTGAATGTTTGCAGTATTGGATTTAATAGAGTAAATCTGAAGACCACAGTGAGTTTTTCCGAGTGAAAAAGAACACAATTTTATCAAGACAGAAGTGAACCAGAATACATAGTCACCCTATCTGTAAACCCTGGCATGAAATCCCGGGTCTCCTGGAGGGGAGCGGACACTCATTTCTTTGACAAACATTTCTAAGGTTCCCACTTCAGATTTATGAGAGGCCTCTTTGTGACTGAGAGTAACTGAAATTGTATTGTTTTATTTAATGCTGACACCAACTCAGTGAGACAGATTTAATTATTAAATTAATTATTAAATAGAGCTCCAATTTAATATGAAGCAGCCAAGACTCCATGAGGTTAAATAATTTGCCATAGTTGCATAGCAAATAAGAGTTAGATCTGGGATTTGAACCCAGGTCTGTCTAGCTCCAGATTCATGCTCTTGCTGTTAATCCACAGATACCTGCCGGTTTTGCTAGATTACATCATAGAATCATAGATTTGTCTGACCCACCGTCTATATTTTTTCAATGGAGAAACAGGCTCAGAGAGGTCTGATAACTTTCCCAAGTCACACAGCTGAGTATAGTGTGGTAAAACTTCTACCACCCTTGTTTTAACTGCTCTATTTCCACCTTCAGGGGAGAAGAGAAAGGAATAGACCATCTGTTCAGAAATCTCTTTCTGAAGTGGATGTGAGGTTTATAGGGCTGCATTAGAGGCACATGGAAATCAGTGGAAGTAGAGAATATGGTCCTGCCCTTCTGATGCTGCAAGTCTTCTTGGAGAAAATTGTCCAACAGCAGCAAGAGGGAGGGAGCGTGGGAAGGGAGGGGAGGGCCAAGAAGCCATAGACCCAGCTTCCTACTCGCCCACTCTGCCATTTATCCTTCCTGGGCGTGCTTGTTCTGTGGTTTTCCCCATCCTCCAATAATGTCTCTGTTATACCCAATTGTACTGCATTTTTCCCGGTCTGTCTAGACCAGAAAACCTTTCTGGACCATATGGCTCTAGGATTTGTTCATTCTGTTTCCTGTGCCCAGCACAGTGTCTGGCACAAAGCAGGATGCAAGGAGCCTGTGCTGGGGGCAGGACAGTTGTTCACCTCAAACGCGAGGAATCCTGGAAGCGCAGCCCATGCCG
Organism: Saccopteryx leptura; assembly: GCF_036850995.1. Classification (NCBI taxonomy): domain Eukaryota; kingdom Metazoa; phylum Chordata; class Mammalia; order Chiroptera; family Emballonuridae; genus Saccopteryx; species Saccopteryx leptura. The sequence continues at coordinate 72,232,796 of NC_089503.1, read as the reverse complement.
AGGTCCACTGATAGAGTCCCATGGCTGATGTCACTATCCACACCTTACACCTCACTCCAAAGACAGGAAAACTCCACATCACTTGTTATCTGAGAGGGTCAGAAGGAAAGGGGCCTCCACAGGGTGGAGAAGGAGCACAGACCCACTCTTCTGTAACATCTCGGGAGGAGACAGAATGGGAACAGGATGGGCTGTCCGAGGTACAGGAAGTTAACTGTGTCTGTTAAGTGGGTTAAAATAATCAAAAAGTTCCTCAAGACTGAAAACAATACCAAAGGATTGCTAGCGACCTGCCACTGACGTGTCTCTCTCACTTGGGTCACACTCCCCCGAGGGCTTTTCACACCACCAGGGAAGAAGGTGATTTTTCAGTTTCTCCAAGGCCTGGACAGTAGCCCCTTTTCTGTCTGCTCCGCTTTGCCAGGTGCTGGGCTGCGGGGCCCTGGGATTTCTCCGGCCTCCGTTTTCCCGCTGTGCTGTTGACCCTGGACACGCTGCAGGGCTTTAAAAATAGCCTCTTGCGGGTTTTCAGACAGGTTCCCTTTCTGCCAAAAAAATGTGTGGAATGGTAGTTTCGTGGCAACAGTGAGCTTTTGTTCCAGAGTTGAAAGTGCACGTCTGCCCTCCCGAGCCCAGCCTCGGTGGCTTGCCTGCTGTCACCGACCCGGTTTTAATTAAGTCCTCCTCTTTTGTTGGACTTGGTGCCAAGAAGCCTAAGTGAGTGTTGTCTATTCGAGTGAGTTTTGCTATTTTTTTTCCCCCCAGTTCTATTTTAGGACACTTAGGGTCACTCCTCTGCAGGTCAAGATAAGGGTTAAGTGTCTTTTTCTTAAGAAATAGCATTCTCCTAAAGTGAACATTATCTCTGTTTTTCTTTCTCTCTCGTGTAACTGAATTCTAAAATTCAAGAGGATTTTTCTGGCTCCTGATGGAAACTGGAGATAGTGATGCAATTTACGGGCCTTTGTTGGATGGAGGAAACTTCACCTGCACTTGCCCTTATGAAATTCCAACAGACTGAGTTTTTAGAAATGTACAGAGAAGGAATTGTGATTGCCACTACTCATGGCTACCGCCTAAAAATTGGATAGTTGGCATATTAGCTTCCTAGGGCTGCTGAAACAAAACACCACAAACTGGGTGGCGTTCAACAACAGAAATGTATTGTCTCGGTTCTGGAGGCTAGAAGTCTAAAATCAAGGTGTTGGCAGGGTCGCGCCTTGCTCTGAAAGCTGTCGTGGAGAAGCCTTCCTCGCCTCTCCCAGCTCCTGTCTGCTGGCCCTGCTTGGCTTGCACATGCCTCGCTCTGCTCTCTGTCTCTGTCAAGTGGCATCTTCTCCCCAGGTTCTGTCTTCACTTCTTCTTATAAGGAACATAAACCGTATCGGATTAGAGCCCTTCCCAATGACCTCATCTTAACTTCATTACATCTGCTAAGACCCTATTTCCAAACAATCACAGGCACCACCTGGCATTAGGGCTTTAATATATCTTTTTTCTTTTCTGTTTTATAACACAATAAGAAAGGCCCATGTTCTGAACACTAGGGAGTGAGTGCCTGTTATGTGCTTGGTGTTATGTTAAGGCTACCACACGGAGAAGACAGGCATTGGCCTGCCCTCCTAGGACAGTGTGGTGGGAGGAGACAAGCCTTAAAGACATGGCTGTCTGGGTACTGACCACGAACTCAGTGCCATAGCACCGTTTCCACTCAGGATCTGTTTCCTCTGCTGTCACTGCCTGAGATCTGCTGTAGGAACAACGACTGCTGAGATGAAAAGCAGTGAGGAGACCATCCAGGGAGGACCCTCCCCTCTGCTTTAGCCAGAGCTTTAGGATCTTGCCTTTCATACTGGGCATCTCGGGAAGACTTTGGTGAACGGCGCGTCCCGTGGCCAGGTTATGCTGAGGAATGCACAACCTAAGGTTTCAATTCCTAAGATGAAATGTATTCTGTGCCTCTGCATCCTGTCCCTTGTGGGTCAGCTGGGGGCTGTGCTCTGTCCTCCTCACTCCGGGACCGGGCTAAAGAAGGTGCCTCATCTGGAATTGTACAGATCACTGCGGCAAAGAGAAGATGGCAAATCACACACTGGCCAAGTGAGTTATGTACGTGAAAGAAGGGAGTGGGTGCTCAGTGCGGTTTTGGTGAAACATGAATCTGTCTCTTCTCTCTCCTTGCACTTACCCCAAAGCTCCGTGCAGGAGGGGCTGCCCCATCTCTCATCTCTCCTTCTCGGCTGTGGTCAGTGGGCCGTGATGACGATGCATCAGCTCAGAAAGACCTGTGTTCTGTTTCTAGAACCCGAACTAGAAAAGGGTTGCCATAAACCAGGGGACAGCAATTTTTGTTCCAAAAAGCTTCCTCTGTAGGTTCCCTTTGAACAGCAACCTCCCAGGTATACACACAATATAATTTTAAGCATAGCTATTTCACCCACAACGTTTCAGGAATACGCTGTATGTTATTTAAAGCAGGGCATGGATTCATTTAAACCCTGGATTCCATAGGCTGGCAGCTTGCCATATTCGTTATATATTTTTTTTTTCTTCTTTCAAATTCTAAAAGTGTTTCCCTGAAGTAAACAGGAAAAACTTAAGGGAAGTAATCAGTAGCTAAAGTTATTTTTGCGTTTTTCCTGTTCCAGTTAATTACTATTAACAGCGAGACGCCCATGAGGGCCTCCACCCCAGTGCCCACCTTCGCAGCACCAGGAGCAGTGAAGGGCGTGCTGTTCTAGTTACTCAGAGGGGCTGTTAGCCTTGACAAATGCTCTGCTTGCATTAGCTCACTGCAGGATGTTCAGCACCGTGGGATCCCTGGGCAGCCTATAATTCACTCAAAAGCTGCAAGTGTTTCTACATCTCAGAAGGGCCAGGCCCAGGGCTTCCTGGAGCTTCCCACCTTCCTGCCTCCTTGTGCCCCAGAGCAGAATAACATCACACCAGCTGTCAAAGGCAGTGTTTCACAGGGCATCATTCATGCTGGGGGCTTGGCACCTTCTGAAGGAAAGAAGATTGAAACAGACCCAGCTGTGGAATACAGAGAGCTCCTTGACACCTAAATTACTACCCCATGTATCCATAAGGGGCCGCCGGGAAAGCAGACAGGGGCTGCCTCTTGGGGAGACTCACTTTAACGCCTCCTCTCAGATGTGCCATTTTGGGCAAGGTCGGATAAATATTAATATTCTCACTTCTGCAGGGCTTTACAATATGCAGAGTTTTCAGGCACTAGCCTTGTTTGACCCTCACAGTTTCTCTGTAATGGAGAAGGAGCCATTGCCCCCATTTTACTGACAACTAAGCCACAAAGCAGTGAACTGTCTTGCCCCAAATCATATACCTAAAGGGGCCACATTTCTGGGATCCAAGAAACCTATGTTTGAATCTCACCTCTATCTTCACATCTCTACCACTTAATCTCACCTATAGAATGATGATGATGCCACCTGATAATGAGATAACATACATAAAGGGTCCCCAAAACAGAGGCACTCAAAACAGCCTACTGGATGGGTGGTCAGATGGACAGATGGATGGATGAATGGGTGAATGAATGGGTGAGTGAGTCAATGAATAGATGAATGGAAAATAATTTAGTGAATGAATGCCTATTGCCCTGCTTTAACTTACTTTCCTTCTCAGGTTGCCCTTGATCGTACTCTCTGAATATTAGCTCTTGCAGGGAGCGTGGAAAACTTTTCATCCCCACTCTGCATCACCAGAGACCTTTTCACTTTGCCTCCACTCAGTGACCCACATAATGAAAAGTTTTCCACCAAACTTTATGACTGCCTTCCTGTTTCACGAAAAGCACATATAACTGTCAACGATGGCTCCTGACAAACAGCACACAGGCTTGGTATAATTCTAGTTAAAATATGAATTAATAATTAGCAACTAACATTTACTGAGCACTTACTATGAGTCAGGTACCTCCCTGGGCATTTTGCCAGCGTCTGAATTTAGTTGGTATTACTCCAAAGCTTGCACTCTTAGCCCTACATCAGCTCAGCACCACTGAAAACTGCCTTTTGCTGAGTGTCAGTAGAGACCATAATTAGCTCCTTAAATATGCATTGTCTTAGTTAATCCTTAATAACAAAGGTGTGAAGCCGCTGGTGTCCTGTTCTCCGTCTTACAAATGAGCAACAGAAGCTTGAGGAAGGGAAATAACCTGTCCATTGCCACATCTCTAGTGAGAAGCAGAGGCAAGCTTCCAGCCCGCGCACTGTGGCTGCAAAGCACAAACATTAAGCCCCAGTCTGTGCTACCTTCAACCTGCCTTTTCTCTGAAACTTCACTTGAGTGGCAGGCAGCCTTGTCACTCTTGGTGCTTTGTAGTACTGAACTCACTTGACAACCCCATTCCAGCCCCAGGAATTCCCACGGGCCTGAGTGAGATGGAGCAGGTATAGGTAGGAGCCCCTTTCTCGGCACCTAGAATTCTCCCTGAAGCCACTAAAAAGGAGTGCAGAAGAGTATCAGTGCTTCTCACTTGGCCAGAACCTCATGGAAGCTGAAATGAGATCTAACCCCATCACCAGGGACTGCTGCAGAAAACAGGATCCCCCCTCCCCCAGTGAAAGCAGTTAATGCCTCAAGGCATTGAAGAGGTTTTCTTTAATGAAAGTATCTTCTTTCTGAGCTGGTCTAGATGCGGTTCTGCCAGGAAGTGGGTAGATGGGCAAGAGTATCCTGCTGGAACCTGGAACCCACGTGTTTACCATCTTAACCCCTCACTCCACACATTTTACTTCCTCACAACCTGAATCAGAGAAAAATATTTCATTTGTGGCCTTAATGCACATCTCTGCTTGGTACATTTCACTCTGTACCTCTAGCAGTCTGTGGGGAAGCAGATCCCCCAGAGAGAACAGACAGCCCGGGTCAGTGGGGAGAGCACTGGACTCAGAAACCTGGGCCAGGGCAGGCTCTGCTGCTTCAGAGCTGCGTGACCTCAGACAGATCACCTCTCTGGACTTCAATGTTCTCATTTATAAAATGAGGTCTTGGACTAGTTACCTCAAAATCCCCATCCAGAGCAATCCTTTTGGGATCGTTTGTAGCTGCAATTTAGATAATAGATGGAAAAGCACTTTGAGGAGTGATTAAATTATAAATACATCTCAAAAGGTGTTATTTTTGCAGCATGATCTCTACAGAGCATAAAATTGTTTTTGCAAAAAAAAGAGAGGGAGAAGAGGGTCTTTTGAAATTTAGTAGTTCAAATTAAATTAAACAATACTTATCTTAAGTGTCTCTCCCCCCTCTCTTTATCTTTGACAAAGGGGGCCTATTAAAAAATATATTTATTGATTTGAGAGAGAGAGTACAGAGAGAGAGAGACGGAAACATCCATCTGTTCCTGTATGTGCCCTTGCCAGGGTTTGAACCCACAACCTTTACATTTTGGGACATTCTAACCAACCGAGCTATTCAGCTAAGGCCAAAGAGAACCTATTTTAATGGACTAGATGTCTGTACTCACACTTTTCCCATGTTTAGAATTAACCACATCAGAGCTTTGCTAGAGTCTAGTGCCTGAACCCCCCTCTATAATATGAGAGCTTATGCTACTACTAAGCCTCTTAACCAAACAAAGAGTAAGGAAAGGCAGGGTGTGCCAGGCAGAGGGAGCAGGATGTGCACTGGCCCTGGGGTAAGAAGACCATGTGCATGGAAGATGGGAAGAAGGCCAGTATGGCTGACAACTGGAGAATGGAGTAGAGTAAGGATGAAGTGAAGACACTGACAAAGGCCAGACCACTCAATGCCTTGTAGGTAGGCCACAGGCCATTTTAAGAACTTGGGTATTTATTCCAAAAGACATGAAGGATATTTTGCACAAAGGCTAACACAGTAAGACTGATTTCAAGAACATCACCCATATAGAAAATAGACTGGAGGCCCTGGTTCGTTGGCTCAGCAGTAGAGTGTCAGCCGGATGTGTGGATGTCCTGGGTTAGATTCCTGGTCAGGGCACATAGGAGAAGTGACCATCTGCTCCTCCAGTCCTCCCCTATCCCTTTCTCTTTCTTATCCCTTCCCGCAATCATGGCTAGATTGATTTGAGCACATTGGCCCTGGGAGCTGAGGATGGCTCTCTGGAGTCTGCACCTCAGGCACTAAAAATAGCTCGGTTGTGATCATGGCCCCAGATCGGCAGATCATCGGCCCCAGACAGGGTTGCTGGGTGGATCCTGGTCGGGGCACATGTGGTAATCTGTCTTTCTATCTCCCTTCCTCTCATATGGAAAAGAAGATAAAAAATAAACTGGAGAGAGATAAGAAGAGATGTCACAAAGTTATTGTGGTACTTTAAGGAAGCAATATCAGGAGTTTGGCCCAGTGTATGAACCAGGAGCTATGTGGGAAGTAGAATTGAAGGACATGGCAATGGATTGTATTAAAGGGGAGGGGAAAATATCAAGGATGACTCCAGGGTTTGGGATTGTTCAATAGATGTATAGGGGGTAATATTTCCTAAGAAAGGGAATAGAATCAGATTTGTCTTAGGTCTTTATTTTTGTCTTGTTTTTGAGTCATAATGGTAGAAGATTAGATCGCCAATTTGGTTTTGGCCATGTTAAGTTTGAAGTGCCTTTAAGAGGCGCAAACTGCTTGCCATATTCTGTACCGTTCGCCACTCCGCAGCCCAGGTACACATGTTCTCTCATCCCTAATCCCAGGGCATAAGACTCAGGTCCATATACATGGTCTAAGTTCTAAACAAGATAATAAACTGTTTAGTAAAATATGTTTCAGCCTCCTGCCTTTCCAGACATACCTACCTACCTTCATAATGGTCTGGGAGGCCGAGTTTGAATTTAGAATTTTTAGTTTCTAGCAGTGCAGAAAAAAAAATGGCTCAGGGCTGGCAGCTCACACCTCCCCCATCCCCAGCGCCACCCCCCACTACAAGAGACCTCATGTACATGTTTCTGGACACTCCAACCCACCTGTCCAAGTTCCAGTCACAGCCCCAGGCTTAGGGGCCCACCCGCTGCGGTGTGGTCTATACTCAGAGAGTGGGACCTGGAGAAGAGCCTTACACAGTCGCTGAAAGCAGTACTGGGGCCATTCAGCCAGAGAATTCTGATGTGCTGTGTGCCTGGTGTAGAGGGAGGAAGGGGCGTGACGGGTCTGGCAAGCCCAGGCTCCAGTGGGCACATCCCTCATCCCATGGGCTCCTTGCCCTGCAGAGAGGAGAAATTGAATGAGGACCAGAGCAGGACCTTCTAAACAGTTGGGGCTTTGGGCAAGGATCCCTCTTGGCCAGACCTGTGGACAAAATTAAGTGACACAATGATACACAATACTTCAGCCTTTGCTTTGTTCCTAGTCTGACTGCCTCGTTTCTCTGTGTGTACGTGTTTTGTTTCTCCTAGTGGGCTGTTTATCACCATTCACGACAAGGGCCACATTGCAACGATGCTGAACTCTTGGCCAGAAGACAATATTAAGGTACGATTCTGTTTTCTTTGCTGTTGTTCTATTGTTGGATGAATCCTTGCAGCCTGGACAAGAGTCATTCCCAGCTTCAGAATGAGCTATTGCAACACTGGCGTCAAGACACTGCCCCCATCCCCAGGCCGAGCCCACAGGCCTGGAGCAGCCAAGCGCTGCTGTACCACAGGGCAGACGTTTGCACTAACCAGGCACTCACGTGAAATTGTCCTTTATTAATAGTTTAATATATTATTATTGATGCATTATAATTGTTAATAATAATAGCCGTAGTAGTCTGACGATATGTTCAGCATGTATGGAGCGCTGCCAGCTGCTATGCTGGATACTGGGGGAAATCAGACACGGACCCTCTTCTCATGCAGCTGATTTTTCATGAGAACAATAAGATGGAGACACAAAAACACTATCACGGTGGAACTTGATTAGAGGTAAACAAGTTGCACAAAGAGAGCTAGGGGCGTTCAAAGAGGCAGAGATGACTTTTAGCTTGAGGGAAATCTAGGAAGACTCCATGGGAGAGGTGACATTAGAACAGGGCCTTGAATCGAGGAGTAGAGTTTGAACAGTTATTGGATAGAGTAGGAAGCAGGGTGGGGACATTCTGCAACAACAATTAAAAAGCTATGACAAACAAAACTTCACACTGGGTTGTAGACAGCAGGTGGTGGTAGAGGGGGGGGCCTGCAGGCAGAGGAACAGCATAACTTGGCACTTCTTCCTGGAAAATCTATTTCACTAAAAAAAAAGTATATCATAAACAGGAAAAAATACAGGATGCAATATATATATTAATTTTAAAATATAAACCATGCAGCTTTGTAGAAACTTGTTAGCCTCTGGCTATAACCCCAGGTTTCCTCGTGCCTTTGAGATTTCTGTAAGTGTTGGAGGGGCTCTGGCGTCTAAGATCACTGTCGCTTTCACAATCAAAGTGGATGAAGCAAAAACGCACAACATCTGCTGACTGGTGGTGACGGCATTCCTGGCACCGACGCTGGGAGGGCCGCAGCTGACCGAGCGTGCCCTGTAGAAGCACCGCTCTGGGCCAGGGCTGGCATCGTCCCGCCTCTACTGGGAACCAGGACACTCCACTGTTTGCTGGCCAGGCCTTCCTCCCTCTGTCCCTGCCCGTTCCCTGAGCCACCCCCGCCTCTGTCATCCAAGCCCCACGTACAGCTTCTCTCTCCCTACTTCTCTGTGTGTCCTGCTCACTTTGGCTTTCTTGGAGGGTCTGGTGGCATTCAGAACCAGAGAAGGTAGGACGGGCCCTCGGACTTCAGACCCCCAGGAAGAGCTCGTTTTCATCCATCTCCATCTGGCTGTGATTCCGCCCTGTGCTCCTCTTTCCTGCTTATCTGCTGAGACTCCAGTTACACGCAGGCCTTGGCCCTGCAGGTTTTGGTCCTAGTCCCAGAAGAAGCAAATTTCCAGGGTGTGCCCAGGATGAATCTATAATAAAATCTTGAGAACATCAAGGGAAGGCAGCTCGCTCGATGGCAGTTAACTCCAGCCTTCCCCGCAGGGACATACTGCTGAGGTCCTGCAGACTAATCTTCCCGCCTTCCTGGACAGCTCACCATGGTGAACCCTCATGCATAGCAGGCACTCAGCAGATGCTTGCTGAGTTGAATGAAGTCGCTTGATGGACTTGGTGAGCGTCTTTCATGTACTGGGCACTGTGCCAGGAGTGGAGAGGCGCAGTCTCCACCCACACATACTGTGCCTTTGTGCTAGTTACAAGAAATTAGAAAGAATGACAAAAGGCCTTGACCAGCAAAAGAAAGGTGCTCCTTCCTCCAGGTTGAATTGGGGGCTTGGAAGGGGGTCAGGGGGAGCACCATTTCGGGTTCTGATCGCTCCTCTTGTCAGGGCAAAACTTGCAGACCCTCAGGGCCCTGCTGTGAGGAATGCAGAATGAAAACACAGACTGACCCCAACTCAATTCACTCCAGTTCAGAAATCAAGATATAAATTCAAAACAGAACCTTCGGCACTAAATATTTGTTAGCTTCAACAAACATAGTTGGAGAACTTTCTAAGTTCTGAATGCTAATTACTAGAGAGTTGAAGACAGCAACTGTTGTGATTTTAGTGGAAGAGAAGCTGGGCTTTGGGGTCACTTTGGAAGAGGCAGGACTCAAATAAAGAGAGACACCCAGGGCCTCTGTGTAAGTTACATGAGTGACCTGGGCCAGTGCAGCTAATGCAGCTGCACTTGGTAACCATTCAGTGAGTAGCCACGCTGGACGAGTTCCCCGGGAGTTCCGGGATAAAGGTGTGCAGGCCCAACCTCGGGGAGCCCGCAGTCTAGTGAGAGACTGACCTGGGAACAACTACAGTAGACTGTGCCCGTGCTGCCAAAGAGAGAACCTGGGGGTGAGGAGCAGACAGGCGACTGACTGGCCATTGGCCCGGCAGTACCCCAGCGTGAGTGAGGGAATGCCTGGTGCCACCCCCCCTCTTTTATTCCCATCTCACTTTGTAGAAATTTGGAGGTCAGTCTTGTAATCAGACAGAATGGGTTCTAGTCTTATCCTTCCACTTACCTGCTGTGTGTGCAGACAACCTCTCTGATCCTTGCTTTTCTGTTGCAAGGATTAACTACAATAAAGCCTGTTCGAGACTTAAGGGCACTGATGTGGATGTTGTCATTGCTGAAGGAGGAAGGGTTGGCGGGGGGGGGGGGGGGGGAGCTGTGGCTCACAGCAGCACAGGGAAGAGACACAGAGGCTTAAGGAGGCCATGGAGGCGGCCCGTTACCTGGAAATCACAGACCACAAATGGGCAGCCGTGTGAGTTGGCCCCTGGACATGTTTAATTTGACCCTCAGTGGTTTTTGAAAGTTTTGAACTCGAAGTTAACATTCTAAAATCAGGAGACTTCATTTAAAAAGCAAAGCACTTGAATTTGTTTCAATTAATGAATGAATGAATTCTTTTGCTTCTCTGGAAAACCCAGGAACTCTGCGAACATTAGGCTTGTAGTTTGGCATGTAAACAATTAGGGCTGACGGAGCTGTTCCTGGCTGGCCCCAGTCCCCGCCCTGCCCTATCCACCAGCCTTTCACTGGAGCTCCGTCCTCCTCACCCCCGGACAGCTCTTTCAAAGGTTCATAACGTTCCAGGCTGCAGTCTTCCTTGTTTACTGGCGTGTGTTCTCCAGTTGCCTCGAAAAGAGGAGATGCAGGCCTCTCTTACTTAGGTAGGGAATCTCTCTGCTCCTTACTCCTTTCATGATACTTGGGAGCTGACGCCTCCTTCGCCTTCCTTATTTCACTTGATCCTCACAGTCCGAGACCAGAGAGGAGTAAGGAGTGCTTCAGAAACCCCTGAGGTGGGTCCTAAAGAAGAGGTCGTGGTGTGCCTTTGCCCAGCTGAGAAAGCTGAGGGGAGGCGACTTGCCTGCGGTCACCCACGCGTCGGTGTTGAGGCCACCCAGCTGCGGCCGAACCGCCCCCTCAGCTGCCGGGCAGTTTTTCACGGCACAGGTAACTTTGGCCCCTGATGTTGCTGGCTACTTGGCTGGAGGAAGGGGTGGTTCAGAGGAGCTTCTGACTCAAGTTGGAAGATAAAAGGTGATTTTCAGTGGTTTCCCAGCCAGAAAGCAGAGCCACAAACTGAGATGTAAGAGAAGGGGACTGAGAGGAAGTGAGGCCACCGCCCAGGGCTGAGGGGACATGCGGTCTTATCTTGTCGTCGTCCCCCCCCCCAATACCCGCCCTCTTGTTCGGGGAAGAGGGGGCAGCCAGCTCCAGAGCTACCCCGCATAAATCACCAGGAGGGGTGAGAACTGCTTTTCTGACTTTTTCCCACAGTGGCCGTTGCCCAAGCTGGGAAGAAGGCTCAGCTGAGAACAGCCCTCCTCCCCAACATTTTCCCAAGCCCCTAAATCTCTCCCTCCCCCAGGCCAACAGCTTTGGGGCGAGGCGCTGAGCGGCGGCTGGGGCCCTGGGGTCATGGGAGCCCCTCTGCCTCCGCGCACCGGCCGCTGAGACGCTGAGACGTATAAACTTGGACCAGATGCAAGCACCAAGTGCCCGCCTCTCACGCGTGGGCCCACCGTGTGTTAAACCCCACTCTACTCAGCGTCAGAAGTTGGAGTTCCTGGGAAACTCCAGTCTGAGATAGAAATTAGCATGTTAGGAGCCTATTAGGGACTGCTCGTGGGATTGGCACCAGCAGAAAGGAAGGAGGCAGGATGGAGCAGAGAGGTAGAAGGTGGGCTGAGTCGTCAGGACGGAGCCGAGCCCATGAGGAGGCTCTGAAGCTGGGGTGGCCCTTCAAATTCATCCTGAGTTGGGGCAAGAGAGCCGGGCCTTCATCCCCTGTGCTCGTCAGTCATTAGCTGCTGCCCTTGGAAGGGGGTATGACTTTGGGCAAGGTGGCTCTCTTGAAATTCCCAAAGTGGGCTGATGGCTAAGGTTACAGTGGGGGAAATAACCCCTTCATTCCTGAAAGGGGTCTCAGCAGCGCATCGTCATGTCCGCCCCACACGGCATTCTGCTCAGTGCTGTGCACAGATGAACTCACTGGCTTCTCCTAACGACCCTGCCTGAGGCAGGCACTGTTATATCCACGTTTTATAGGCAAGGAAGCTGAGAGGCTAGGTTTTTTGCTTGTGAGAAATGGAACCAAGATTTGAAACTATGGAATGTATATTATTGAAGCCATTGAAAGAAAGAGGGAAAAAAGAGGAGGGGGAGGAGCACAGGAGGGGTGAAAGGAGAGGACGCACACCGCGTGCTGTGGGCGCCTGTGACCACAGGTGTGAGCCCAAGGAAACCAGAGCCGGAGGAAGCAAGGACTCATGACCCTCAGGTTAATCTGGGGTCAGCTCCATTGGGTCCACCTAGGCTAAGGAACATGGCTGATAAGCCAGAAGAGGCTGTCAGTCCAGGCTAGGTGGACAGAGGAAGAATGTGGCACCCATAACTAGCCATCTGAATCTTCCCTGAGTCACCTGAAATACAGAGGAAATGTGAGTTGTCAAAGCCATCCAAACAACGAAACTGATCCTGTGTTTTGCTGATGGTTGTTGCTGGGCTCTCAAACCCCACGATGCTGCTTGGACTTGCCCTCAGCCTTCTGTCCTCCACTGCACGAGTGGCCCTGGCATCGGCTGTGTTGATGTCGTGAAAAATAAGAGGCAGAATATTCTCTCTGAACTTTTATCTACACCAGGTCTGCACTCAGTTTCATGGAGAAGATCCTTGGTTGTCTCTGGTGGACCCATCGCATTGTCCACCACTTATTAAGTTCATATCACATTGCAGAAGCCGACCTAATTGCTGCAGAATCAAAGATGATAAGGCCTGTTACTTGCGCCAAAGAGCTTAGAGCTACTGTGAAGGCAAGGAAGCAACTATAAGAAAGCAAAAGGTGCTGTGCAAGAGGAAAACGCTTGGAGAATTCAGAGGAGGAGGCTTCATGGAAGAAGGTGCCTTTTGAACTGTTCTTTGAAACATGAAAGGGTTGTAGGATTCAGATCAAGAACTATAGGGAAAGAGAAGTAAAATGGCATATAGTCAAGAAAGTACAATCCTTTCTTATGTTTTAGTTTGAATACAGCATGGGGTGGAATAAAGGGGAATTCAAAGAGCAGATTGTACGTAGACCATGGAAAGCCTTAAATCCAGTCTGAGTTATTTGAGTTTCATGTTATAGAATCAGGAGCCACTAGAGGTGCGGTGGCAAGAACATGACAAACCTGAGTGTGCTTTGTAAAAATGAAATGAAGTGGAATAGGGAGGATCAGAGAGTATTGAGACCAGTCCGGGGAGCGCTGCAGTGGTCAGGTGATCGAAGGCAGTAGCGTGGATGAAGATCATGGACCAGCTGGGGAAAATATAGAGCAGGTCAAATCAGCAGAACTTGGCGACCATTTAGCTGTGGTTAACTAATGACAGAGAGGAGCCGAAGCAGACTGGACAGTTTTGAGCCTGGGAGATAGGAAGTAGCAAAGTGAGGGAGGACAGCAGAAGTAAAAGGTTTTAAAGGTGTAAAAGGGAAAAGCGCATTCATTTAGTTAAGGATTGCAGAGTTTGAGAGGACTCTTGGACCTCCAGTGTCAGTGTCCAGCGGCCTATTAGCTATAAGCATCTGCTTAGAGACCACAGTAAAAGCCACTGGAATGCCCGATGCTGTCAAGGTTAGAACACTGTTGAGCTTCACATAGCCAGGCTTAAAAGCTGCATTTGCCAAGGTCGCCCCTTTATTTCCCTTTCATTTACTCACTTAACAAATAATCAGTGCATAGTTTCTCTGTGCTAATATTGAACTAGAGGGATGAAACAATTAAAAATTCTAATATATAATCTTTACCCCAATAATCATCATTATATGCCTAAGAGCAGCACCATTTTCTGATCGCATACTTTATACAAGGCACCTGGTTAAAATAAGACATATTATTTTATTTCTTCTTTACAACAACCTGATGAGTTAGGTATTATTATTATTATTATCCCCATTTCATGGGAAATTGAAATTCAAAAAGTTACCTGTTGACTCAAGATTACATGTGGCAAATCATCAAAGAGCCAAATTCAAATACTGGTTATCAGACTCCAAAACCCCTGCCATTAACCTTTAGGCTATTTGTTGAGATAAAATCAGCATTTAAAAAAATATATTAAATAAGAACCCAAATGCTATCACTATCAAATGTCTAAGTAGCAAATGTGGTGCTTGGAAGGCAGGCAGGCAGACAGGAAGGGTAAGCAGGCCAGGTACATTGTAGACATAACAAGTGTTGGGAGAAATCACATTCAATCGCAACGGGCAGGATTGACACCACTGGGAAAGAAGAGAAGGGCCTCCTAGGACAGGGGAGTGTGGAGGCTGACCGGTCAAGGGTTGTTGGTGAAGTCAGAGGGTATCTGGCAGGAGCGAGGAGGCCAATTTGGCTAGAGTGGACAATTGTGTATGGATGAGTAGCAGGAGATATGTTTAAGAAGGTATGTTGGGTTCAAGTCATTAAAGAGTTAAGCGTTTTGAGCTCTAGTTTATAGACAGTTAGAAGTTACTAAAGACCTTTGAGCCTGGGAATGGCATAATGTAAATGCGCTTCTGAGACAATGAACCTGACCCTGGTTGTCAGGAGAGACTGGGATAAAGATGAGAGTCTGTCTGTGAAGCTGTTGCGATATCCTAGCCATTAGCACGGTGGGATTAAGAGTGGATGACGGGTGGAGGAGTTGGGGTGCAGTAGGATGTCCTGGAACATTCCAGTCTGGGAGGGTGTCCTTGACGCCCTGTTACCATCTGGAAAGACCCCAGAGTTGTAGGGTTAACAGCATGGAGTAGCAGTGGATTTAACTGCATGTCGCTCACTGGCCCTCAGCAGAGAGAAATTCTAAGGGAATGAGAACCAGAGTCGGAAAGCTTTGATTAGGGGAGATGGTAGAGAAGGGACCAGACAGGGTTTGGGCACCCAGGGCCAGCATGAGGGCACAGATTCCACCAGGGAATGCTGCCAGGGAGTCCGAGGAGGCTGTGGAGAGGGTGGCACTGAGACAGGGCAGAGCTTTGCCAAAAGCACAGGTGCTGTGACCCAGTCGAATGGGGCAGTAGAAGGAGTCCTGAGCCAGGAAGCCAAAGCTGATTAAAACCCCAGCCTGCCACATACACAACAAGGCGGCCTGGGTGAGTCATCTAATCTTTCTAAGATAACTGATGTGAAAACATCAAATCCAGTTTCTGGCATGTGGCTGATACTTAAATATGTACAGTACATGAGGGTGTCAGGGCTTCAGTTTGCTCACCTGTGACATGGGGATAACAATCTTAGACTTGCCTACCCCCGGGGCCATGAGAGGACCAGGTGAGGTGTGGGTTGTGAGCACTCTTCCCAGAGAGGAATGGTCATCTGTGTGGGTCTGTGGCACTTTCCAGAGCTCCCTTTCCAGAAGCAAAAGTGTTTTTTAAGAATCTCTATACCTATTTCTACCAAAAGGCAGCACAGCCCTTGTGTGCACTCGCCCTTGGAGAGAGAGAGAAAAGATGAGATGCCTTGGGCCCTTTGGGTACTGGATTATAAATTCTTACAGGGCAAGGATGGGTCTTTATCTTTTCATTCCCCATACCCAACATTATACCTTCATGGATAGAACTGACCCCTATATTGCCTGTGGGCATCACGCTTGGGGCCAACCAGGACATCCACAGCTCAGAGCTGGTCCTATGTCTGACCCAAAGCCATTCCAATGAAGAAATGAGTGGCCTTTAAATTTAACTCATTTAAAGATGGAGGGACCCAGTGATGATGAGCAGCTTGGGGTGACCTATAAACAACTTCATTGTCACCTGCAACGGCTCTCCAAGGCCCTTCACAGTTTGATTCTTGCCTGACTTCCATTCCTTCTTTCCATGCCCTGCCCTGTACCCCACCCTACTTCTACCCTGGATCTTAGTTTCCTTTTGTATCAAATGCCTTCCTCCCAACCACACCCCTGATGGACAATCTCCACCCGTCCAGGTCTGGTGGGGTGTCCCCTCATCCAGGAAGCCGTGTCCCTTCCCCAGTCTCTGCTGCCCGTGTCCTATTCCACCCCCTCCCACTGTCCTCCCAGAGTCATAATTATAAGTGCACATGTTCCATCTCTCTTTAGGCCCCTTACTTCTTTAAGGGCTGGGTTCTTGCTTTTACAGATGAGCTCCTTCCCCCAGGATCTGATACAGTGTCTTATGCACAGTAGGTGCTTCATAAATATGTATTAAGGGAATGAATAAATGAATATCCATCAGCTTCCTCAGCATCTGCTCATTCACAGTAGGTAGGCCTTGAACTAGCACTATGTCTATTACCTAGTATCCCCTCAGTGATTATTTGCCAAAAAACAAAAATAATCCCAGTACAGCTGAGAAACCTCTGGCTTTCGTGCGAAATAGTGACCCCAGCACAAGTCCCAGGAGCTCTGTGCTTTGCACATTGGATTTATTATACTCCAGGAGCCCCGGCCCCGAGAGCAAGGTCTCTGAACCGGGGTTGTAGCAGCAGCTCCAACACTTATTTTCATTATCTCCTTTGCTCATGTCCTTCCTTCCTGCCCCTCAGATCTCAAGCTGAGAGTATCTGCCTGGTTTCTTTGAGGGAGAGTGACTAGATGTGTTTTTCCTCTAGCTGTGTCTGCAGGCCCCACCCCAAGCTCTGAATGCAAGACAGGTGTCTTTCTGTCATCTCACCTCGGTGGGGTTTCTCACCAGCCTCCCAGAAAGGAGCCGGGTGGGAGGAGGACCCACCACCTGCAGTTGAATGAATCCTTTGGCCTTATCCCAGACAAGCTGTTTCATTCCCCAGCAGAGGCAGTGATGTCAGGCCGGACGTGCTAGAGCTGTTGGGACCAGCACGCACTTGGTCATGGGAGGTGCTGTTCGTGACTGACAGGGCTTTGTTTTCCAGGCCGTGGTGGTGACTGACGGGGAGCGCATCCTGGGCTTGGGAGACCTGGGCTGCTATGGCATGGGCATCCCCGTCGGCAAGCTGGCCCTGTACACGGCGTGCGGAGGGGTCAACCCACAGCAGTGCCTCCCTGTCCTGCTGGACGTCGGCACCAACAACGAGGTAATATGCTGCCTGGGCCAAGAGCTCTGGGGTCAGAAGGTGACAGCCAGGATGGGGTGGGGAGCGCCTCTGTGGGGCAGTTATATCTACAAAGCAAAAGCCACGGCTCCCCTTTGTCAGGGCTCTGTCGTTATACAGCTGTGGAGTGGAAGCTGTTTCTCCTGCCTGCTTGCCCACCCTGCCCTCCGGGTCCCTCTTCCCTCAACCACTGCTGGGGCTTCTTGATCCTCTGCCTCTGCTTGGGCTCTCTTTGCTTCCTTGCTCCATGATCCCAGGCAGCTGGCTTCCAACGCCCACAAGGCTTCTTTCTCTCTGATCCACTAGTGAAAAGGGCCGCTGATGGAAGCGGCTGCAGGGCGGGTGTTATTTTCAGCATTTTAGAGGGAACTGCCTCAGTGAAAGGATTAAACTCAGAGCTCCAGGGCCCAGGGCTGAACCATCTGCCCCAGGCAGCTGAGCGTCCTGCAGACCCAAGGAGCGAAACTGACCCAAGCTATGGGTGAAACCCACCTGTAGGGTTCCAAGGGGTTTCAGATTGAAACAGCTCAAAACCTCTGCCAAGACTGTGTCTGCTCTGAGTACCACCTCCCTGGAACACGGGGTTTATGCATGTCTGTGTTTTCAGCTCTATGTCCGTGTCAGAGAACATGAAAAAACATCCAAGATTTTTTTTTACTGAGACAGAGAGAGGGATAGATAGGGACAGACAGACAGGAATGGAGAGAGATGAGAAGCATCAATCATCAGTTTTTCATTGCGACACCTTAGTTGTTCATTGATTGCTTTCTCATATGTGCCTTGACCATGGGGTTACAGCAGACCGAGTAACCCCTTGCTCAAGCCAGCGACCTTGGGTCCAAGCTGGTGAGCTTTTTTTTGCTCAAACCAGATGAGTCTGTGCTCAAGCTGGCGACCTCAGGGTCTCGAACCTGGGTCCTCCGCATCCCAGTCCGACACTCTATCCACTGCGCCACCACCTGGTCAGGCAAGAATTCCTTCTTAATGACATTTATCTCTGAGTTTAAAGTGAGTATGTGTTCATGTGTTTAAAATTGAGAAAAATCTAGAGAAATATTAAAATAAAGTTATCAGTTGCACAACCAATACTAATCACTGGTTACATTTTCGTATATTTCCTTCCAAACTTTTCTCCCCAAAGCATTTATAACAACAAAATTGGGTTTTTCTTACATATAGTGTTCCATCCTGCTTTTTTAAATGTAATGAACACCATCAGTTTTCTCCCCGGTGATTAGCCATTTGTCCACAGTGTCGTTGTAATAGCTGCGCGCTAGCCCCTGGATTACTTAAGCAACTCTCGCTGTCGGACATGTGGGTGGTCTCTAGTGTTCTCACTGATGTAATTGTGCTCTGATACCCATTTCTGCAGATCAGTCTCTTTTCATCTATGATTATTTCCTAAGGAAAAATTCTTAGAAATGGAAATATTGAGGCAAAGGGAATGGTCATGTTTCTAAAGTCTTGATTAACATTGTGAAAAAAGTGATACTTCTATGCATTCTGTGATGATCTGTCTCAAGAAAACTGGCCATGACTCTTTGCATGGCTCCTCCTCCCCGGACGTCGCACATCCCTGTTTCCAAACAGAATGAGCCCTGTAGCTCGCACTGAGGAGTGATGCTTATTCAGGCTTCCTCCACAAGTGTGATCACATGAGGGGGCAGCAGGGCAGACTTTGCTTCAGAGCTGGCAAACCCTGGGGGGGGGGGGGGGGTCAGTAGACAGGGGCAGAGGGAGAAGCCTGGACAGGAAGCAGGGCCATGGGGCTCCATTCCCCTGACAGCCAGTGAGTCCTGCTCCAATTAGATTTGATCCCCTTTCAGTACAATGAGGGGCAGGACCCGAGGTTTCTGTGTGTTCTTCCATCCCTAACGCTCTTCTCCATATGCCTCCCCACCAGCCTACGGGACAGACAGCAGGCTGGGTGGCGGCACGAGACTTAGAATCACTCTCAACAACAGTCTTCAAAGGGGGCTCTGCACCGTGGCCCCCTCCCCATAGCCAGATGCCTGAGTTTTACTAAAATTGTCCCTCGACTACGAAGAACATGTGTGGAACCATGCCTGCATGTGGCGGACTTTGTTTTAGTTTTTATTCCCATCTGACACCTCCTGCTACATTCCAGATGGATTTATTTGAGACCTTGACTCTGTCTCCTGAAAGCTAGCTCTCGGCCCAAAATGGGACAGCTTGGGTTTGATCCTGAGACCACTGCATCCCCTGGAAGGGTACTGGTTGCCTCTAGCAGGCGCATTAAGATCCTTTGTCACTGAAGGTCCAGCACCCAGCAATGATGTGCTGAAGTTTAGAGCTGGCCCCATTTACAACCAACTCACCAGAAAAGATGGCAGGAAACCATGAGGAACCATGGCCATGCCCTTTACACAGACCACCCTGTGTGAGCCTGACCACAACCCTGTGAGCAGAGCATCTGTTATTAACCTGCTTTTACAGTGGGGGAAACTGAGGCCCTGAGACACTCAGCTAGAAGTGGGATCCTAATCCACACCACACCACGCCACCTGCCTGGGTGCCCGTTGCTCTATAACTAAAGCTTCTTGCTTGATTTTTAGAATTTTTATTACTAAAGTAATTTTAAAACATTGCTTAAAATCTTCATTTTAAGAAAGGAAATGGCATTTCTCCCACAATGCTACATTTGTGTATTTCTCCCACAATGCTAATATCTGTCTATGTATATTCATAGATGTAGTTATTACCTAATCATAATCATAATGTGCCCATAATTTCTGTTCTGACTTTTCCAGTGAAGGTTATTTTATGAACACTTTCTCTCTACTTATTTAACAAGTTAAATTTATTTATTGACATTGAAATTTATTTATCTATTAAGTGTATTTATTGAGTGTTTAGTAGGTGTCAGGCTTGAGAGATGAGTGAGAGCCAGGCGTGGGTGGAATGCTGAGTTGACAGCATTTCAACGCTGTCACCTAATTGATCATTTTAATGGCTAATGGGTTACATCTACTCAAAGTGTCTGCTTCGCCCCCTGAGGCTTTAGGCCTCTGAATCACCTCTCTCTCCCGGTTACAGCAGGGAGAGAGCTTCCCTGGCCTGCTCCCTTCTGTAGGGAAAGGCCAGAGGATTCCCAGCTGGGGGGAGCAGGGCCTGCCCTGTCCTTGAGGCAGCTGACACCCTGCGATGTGAGAAAGCAGTTCCCGCCCAGTCCACTAAGACCAATACCAGCACCTGCCAGGTGCCAGCCATAGTTTTAGGGATATATGTTTTCATATCATTTAATTCTGACAACAGCTATAGGAGTCACTGTTCTCTCATTTTTACATGAGAGAACTGAAACTGAAACATGTTAACTATATACTTACTTCCGTTTTCATGGTTCTAAGTGTCAGAGCTGGGATTTGAACTGAGGTCTCTCTGGCCGCAGAGCTGCCTTGTCCACCATGACACACTCCTCCAAGAGACCAGGTATTTGTGTTACAGGCTGGGAACAGAAGACTGGGAAAGGAGGTGTTTCGTGTAGTCGGGGGTCCGTGGACCCTTGGGATCAAGTCAGGATGTACTAATGCTATTTCCATGGTCTCCCCACTTCAAAGAAAGGTGAACTCCTATCAGATCCTCTTCAAAAAACTCAGGACACAAAAATCCAAAGTCACAAAGTAGCCAACATGTGGAAGATAGTAATTTATCTTCTTTCAAATAAACTCACTTTGTGACCTTGCACGCTACAATTCTTTTTAAAAATGAATCAATTTGCAAGATTTTTGCCCTAGAAGTCTTGGGGAACATCTCTCCTGCCCAGCGAGCCAGAGCGGCAGGGAGGCCCAGCCTTGCAACTTTCTTCGCACATGTCAGTGCAGGAAGGGTGTTTGTGACAGTCTGGGATTTATTTCCTTTTTATCGAATTTATTGGGGTGACACTGGTTAACAAAATTATACAGGTTTCAGGTGCACAATTCTGCAACATATCATCTGTACACTGTACTGTGTGATCACCACCCCAAGTCAAGTCTCGCTCCCTCACCATTTATCCCCATACCCTCTCCCACCTCCCCCAGCCCTGCAATCCCCACAGTGTTGTCTGTGTGTTGTGATGGTTTTAAGTGTCAGAACAACTAGACCATCTGTGTGCATGTCTCCGTAAAAATCCCTGAGGCAACAGGAGCTTTCAAGTCAGAGAAAACAACCCTCCAGGCTTCCTGCTGAAGGAAAACATCTGCTGTCTGCAGCCTGAAACTCTGAGTCACTTTTACCTGACACACCAAGGAGGTATGGAAAAACAAATATGTGAGGCAGCGAGCCCATGAAGAAGGGACATTCCTGATTATGGTCCCAGGGGCCGGGGAAGGAGCCGTCCAGTGCGGCCGTACACCTGCTACGCTCCCTTGCCTGGCTGTGCACAGCCTGCTGTGTGTGTCCCGTTTCATCCACATACAGCAGAGCCACACACTGTCTGTGTGAGAAGGGACCTGACATAACTCTAGTTAACCCCTTTGTTTCACATGGGAAAACGGGTCCCAGGGCAGAAATGGCTTCCTCCAGGTTTGAGCCCAAGCCTGATACTCCTCCCCCTCCATGCGAAGGGTTCTGTGGGGCAGCCTGGGGTCTTGGCTTTAAACTGGCCCCTGAGCCCTAGAGGGCTTCTCCTGGTGGAAGTCTTGAGCCTTGATGGCCTCACCTCTCAAACAGATGCCAGTGAATCTCTGTGGGACCGGTTGATGAGGAGATGGAGCAGAGTGATGTCAGCTTCAGGGGAGGCAGACAGGGGAAAGGATCATCAACAGAGCCTGGTAGACGGTGCCCTGGGTGTCACTGGAGAGCTGAGGAGCCTGGGCTCGCAGCCCTGCTGGATGTTGAAGGGGTTCCTCGCCTCCGGGGTTGTCCTTTGGCAGCTGATAAATCGTCAGCGTTCGCCAAGTGTGCCAGCAGGGACGCTCCCTCTCTGTGCACGTGTGACCCCTGAGGATCTGTACAGCTCACCCCTGAGCTTACCTGGGCTTCCAAAGAAATGTGTGGTAGGCATAACTGCCACCGTGAGGGAACAGTGAGCTGTGTCCGCAGCGTGAACCCAGTGCCACGACCTCCCAGGCCCCCAGTTGCTCTCTGAGTAACATTGTGTGCCTGTTGCTATGCAAGATAAATATTTTCCTGGACCAGCAGGTTCACCTCTCTTCCAGCTTAAATCCAGCGCTCAGTGAATGGCAAATGAAGAGGAGAAAACCATTTTGTTTTCCCCAACATTTCATCTCCAAGAAAAACCTTAGGAAGTCAGAACTGGGCAGACAGACAAAGAGGGCATATTCAACTCCCACGGCAGAGGAGAAAGTTCTGGCTCACCCTCTTTGGATAAAGGCCTTAACCTAAAGTTATAGTTATAGACTTACTTCATTCCGAACCCTGGTAACTATCTAACAGAGGGGAGTAGTGAGGTTTGGGGGCGACCCGGGAAGACCTCTGATCTAGAAAATGTTCTCTCCACCCTGCTGATCCCACCAAATCTGCTCTGGGACTTTAGGCAGCTCATTTAACATTTTCAGGGCCTCAAAAACTCATTTGGAGGAAGCTGAACCAAGTGATTTCTAAGAACTTCAAAGTTCTTAATTCAGCCTCTCCTTAGCCCAGTTCTAGAATTCTTGCAACTCACATCAATAAACACTTTTTAAAAGCCTGCTATGTGCATAATCACTGGGAGACGCAGTTGAATGAGGACCCTTTCTCCAATAAGCTTGCATTATGCAATAGGGATCATTATCATCCCCATTTGACAGAAGAAAAATAAAGTGGGGAGAAGATAAATACCTTGCCCAAAGTCACAGAGCTAGTTAAGTGACAGAGCCTGTATTCAAGCCCAGGTCCACCTATTTCAAAGCTCAGATCCCCTTCTGATTACTGTAGAGGTGCTCCCCAGGGGACTGCCTGACCAGGGCCACCAGGCCCAGCAGCGCCCACTCCTTTGCAGTGTTCTGCTTGTCAACTTTTTTTTTAAAGATTTTATTTATTCATTTTATAGAGGGGAGAGAGAGAGAGAGAGAGAAGAGGGGAGGAGCGGAAAGCATCAACTTCCATATGTGCCTTGACCAGGCAAGCCCAGGGTTTCGAACCGGCGACCTCAGGGTTCCAGGATGACGCTCTATCCACTGCACCACCACAGGTCAGGCACCTGCCTGTCAACTTTAAGATTCCGTCTGCCTCTCTTGAAAGAGTTACCAGATTTAGCAAAGAGAAATCTAGAACAGCAGCTAAATTTAAATGTTAGATAAATAGCTAATCATTTTTTAGCATAAGTACATTCCATGTACTACTTAGAGCATATTTATACTAAAAAAATGATTGCCTATCTGAAATTCAGATCTAACTGGCCATCCTGTATTTCACCTGGCAATACTACCTGCTAAAAACTTCTCTTCTTAACAATGTTCTGAGGAAGTTCAGGATAGAGGAAGGCTGAAAGGAGATGGTCCAGGACAGTTAACCATTCGAGACCTTGCCAGCAGTCACTCTCAGACTCAAAGTGCTCAGGGGGACACAGAGCACAATGTGGACTTCTTGTTCCATGCTGTGCCAAGACAGCTATGGAAGTTCCACCCTCTGCTGTTTTTAAGATGCTCTTTTCTCTCCTGGCTGGACATGTGGACATGGACTTCGTCCACTCAGGCCGCCACTGCACCCAGCCTGGACCTCCCCAGCTACTACTGAACTCTTTTGGGGAGACCAGGCAGAAGGTGAGGAGCCACCCCAGCTTCCCTAGTTGCCACAACATCAAATGATGGAACAAATAGGACACTGTCATGAGACTCAGATAAAGCAAGGCTCAATTTCTGCCAGAAAGTAGCTATTTTGGCTGTGTCAGCTTGGAGAATTTATTCCAACCCTTGAGCTCCACTTTCCTCATCTATAAAATGGGGACAAGAATATGTAAGATAAAAGGATCAAATTACTTTTGATTCAGAAGGAGTGAATTACTTGAAAGTTCCATAAAACTGTAAGAAGCTATTTTTTCGTTGTCATCTCCATATAGAAACTTTCCGCCCTGGCCGGTTGGCTCAGTGGTAGAGCATCGGCCTGGCGTGCAGAAGTCTCGGGTTTGATTCCCGGCCAGGGCACACAGGAGAGGTGCCCATCTGCTTCTCCACCCCTCCCCCTCTCCTTCCTCTCTGTCTCTCTCTTCCCCTCCTGCAGCGGGGCTCCATTGGAGCAAAGATGGCCCAGGCGCTGGGGATGGCTCCTTGGCCTCTGCCCCAGGCGCTAGAGTGGCTCTGGTCGCAACAGAGCGACACCCCGGAGGGGCAGAGCATCACCCCCTGGTGGGCGTGCCGGGTGGATCCCGGTCGGGCGCATGCGGGAGTCTGTCTGACTGTCTCTCCCCGTTTCCAGCTTCAGAAAAATACCAAAAAAAAAAGAAAAAAGAAAAAAAAGAAACTTTCCAATATTTTTGTGTGTTTATTTTTGAAGTATTTCAGCCATAAAACAACTTACTAAGGTAGTAAATATAAGGACTTTTTAAAGCTTTGTGTAGTCACCCTTATAGCACAACCATACCTCATTATGATTGACCTTTCATCTTAAATGCAGATGTACTGAGAAATTTTTGGAAAACCCTGAAATTCGTCAGTACCACTAGAGAAGTTGCCTCACCCCAAGAGCCACACGCAGCACTGAGTTCACTCTCTGCTGCCCGATCTACCTCCAGTTATGTCTGTGACTTGGCAACATTACACACTATAACTTAATGTGGACCCTTTTTAATCTCTATAAGAACTAAAAAAGTGAGTATTTTCTGCAAGTGCCAAGAGTTATACTATTTTTACCATTTTTGTGTATGCCCTTCCGGGCTGTATTTGTGTGTTTTATACAACTGACAGTACAATATCAGTGCAGTTTTATACCCTGCTTTTTTCACATTAAATAATTTCATCCACATCTGTCCAGGTGGCTGCATTGTCTTAAAAACCACAAATTTAAGGCCATGGCTGGTTGGCTCAATGAATAGAGCATTGGCCTGGTGTATGGACGTCCCAGGTTCGATTCCCAGTAGGGCACACAAGAGAAGTGACCAACTGCTTTTCTCCTCCTCCTCTTCCTCTTCCTCTTCCTCTTCCCCTTCTCTCACTCTTCCCCTCCTATAGCCAGTGGCTTGATTGGTTCAAGTATTGGCCCTGGGTGCTGAGGATAGCTCCACTGATTCAAGCATCAGCCCCAGATGGGGTTGCCAGGTGGATCCCAGTCAAGGTGCATGTGGGAGTTTGTCTCACTATCTCCTCACCTCTCAAATAAATAAATAAATAAAACCATCAATTTAAATGACTGTCTAGCTGTCCACTGACTCATTCATTACACCATCATTTATTTTGTTGTTTGCTTGAAAACCTTTTTGGCTGAATTTTTTCTGCCTTTAAGTGGCTTTTAGATGGTTACTTTGAAAGTGACATGTGAAATGGTAGGCACCATTTATGTCCCACTCTCATTCTTAGGCACACACACACACACACACACACACACCTGCCAGGGCAGAATCCTAAACAATCTCATCAATGTATATGTAATCTGGTGGGTGAGGAGGTTAAGAAAAGAAGATAAGTGCCTGACCTGTGGTGGCGCAGTGGATAAAGCATCGACCTGGAAATGCTGAGGTTCCGGTTTGAAACCCTGGGCTTGCCTGATCAAGGCACATATGGGAGTTGATGCTTCCAGTTCCTCCCCCCCTTCTCTCTCTCTCTCTCTCTCTCTCCTCTCTCTCTCTCTGTCTCTCTCTCTCCTCTCTAAAATGAATAAATAAAAAAAATAAAAAAAAGAAAAGAAAAGAAAAGAAGAAAAGAACCCACCCTCTTTCTAACATAGACCTGCAGTGCTTTGGACAAAGCATAGCTCCACCTGAGATTATATGGACCTAGGATTGGGGGTGGGGGCTGGGAAGGCAGATACTGCTGTTCTTTTCTATCCCCTGTGCCTTTGACCAACCACCTCCTACTGCACCATCAAGATAGTATAAACCTACAATAGTGTCTAACAAAAAATAAGTCAATTCTGGTTGATGTGCAAAAAAGACACCTAAGCAGCTTGGTGGTGAAGCTCGTGGACTGTGGAGTCAGGCAGCCTGAGTTACTAGCCCAAGGTCTGGGCAAACTGTTTCTGTGTCTCATTGCCCCATTTTAGTAGCGAAAATAACCAGACCTACCTCTCTGTCTGCTCAGGTCCTCCAGGAAACAGGTGTGCGAGGTGTGTAGAAAGAAACAGCTGTGCAGAGTAAAGGGAGGGAGCAGGAGTAGTTGGTGAGTGGGCTGGATCTTCAGGGGGTGACATCCCTGAAAGGGAGAAGGAAGGAGGGAGACAGCAATAAGAGCTCTGTCTGCAGCACAGCCCTGGGACAGTCTCAGGGCAATGGGAGTCCCCGACCAAAGACAGCCTGAGAGGGTCCCCGCTGGGCAGGACTGGCCCACCATAGCACCTGTCATGCTTGGTCAAGGCTGGGGGCCGCCCCAGGAGAATGTGGCTGCTGAGAGCTGTCCCCAACGACCCTGACTTGGCAGGTTCTCCGAAGGGAGCTCTGAGCTGCACAGCTCCATTGCCACACCCGGTAGGGGAGGTTCAGGGACTTAGACTGTCTCCTGGGATGCAGCACCTAGGACGCGCTTTGAAAGTTAAAGCTACTGTTTCTACTTGTGACTGTGTGTTATATGTATTTCACAAAGCTCCTTCACATATATTATTTCACTTACTCATCACAATCACCCTGTGCCATTGGTATTTTATCCCCACTTGACAGAAGAGAAGAAGACTCTGAGAGGTCGTATGACTTGCCTGACCTCACAGAGCTAGAGATGGTGGAGGCGAGACTTGACTCTAAGTCCTCGAGGGCACAGCCCATGCCACCCTTATCTCTGAATGCTGCAGTAGCGGTGCAAATGGAGATGAGGATCACACTAAACCTTGTTCTCAAGGAGCTGGTATTTTTGTGAGATAGACACAAAAATAGATAATTCCTAGAGACTAACATATGGAATTACTTCCTGTTTCCTAAACACACAAGGTACTTTTCCTCCATCTACTCTACCCTCAGCCTTTCTTTGTGTTGACCTCTCAGCCTGGAGGGCCCAGCCCACCTGTCAAAATCTGCCCTTTAATGTTTAACCTTTTGGGGATTACTTCATCCTTCTCTGCACTGCCCTGTGCCACACTTTGCTCCAAAGCAGTGTTCCTCTGCCCTGCAGCAGTTTGTTGGTTTACTCATCAGCCACCTGCAGTAGACAGAGCAGCTTGAAGGCGGCAACCATTTCTCAATTGTCTACAAATCCCTGTGAGGCCCAATGTCAGTGATAGATGGTCAGTAAATGTGTCATGCACGAATGAGCCCATTCATTCTCTGGAGGGATGTGGGGAGTATAGAAGAGGTGGGAAGTCAGCCAGTGGGCATGGTCATCACACCAATGCAGATAACAGAAGGTATCCAAACAGTGTGTTAATGCACTGACAGAGAGCTACAAGAGGTGGAGTGGGTGTCATCTAACACAGGCGAGCCACAGGCTAGCATTAAGGATTAAGGTAGGCCTCTTTCTAAAATGAAACTTCTGGTTGTATCATTCTATTCTTGTATCCCCAGGGCATAGCATACAACCAAGCACATGGTAGGTATTCAGTAAGATTTTGTACAAGGAAGGGAGGGAGGGAGAGAGGGAGGGAGGGAGGGAGGAAGGAAGGAAGGAAGGAAGGAAGGAAGGAAGGAAGGAAGGAAGGAAGGAAGGAAGGAGGGAGGGGTAGGAACAATGAAGGAGAAGAGGAAGGAAGGAAGGAAGGAAGGAAGGAAGGAAGGAAGGAAGGAAGGAAGGAAGGAAGGAAGGAAGGAAGGAAGGAAGGAAGGAAGAGTTTTCTAATTCGAGTTCAGATCAGTGTCTTTGGATGAGACCTAATACTTCAGTTCAGATGCTGCCTATAGCGGTTCTCAATCAGGGGCAATTTTGCCCCCAAAGAAGACATTTAGCAATGTCTATAGACATTTTTATTGTCACAACTGAGAGTGCTACTGACTTATAATGGCTAGAGAGCAGAGATCAGTGCTAAATATCCTACAATATGGAGGTCTGCCCTCACATCAAAGACTTAGCCAAGCCCTGGCCAGTTGGCTCAGTGGTAGAGCATCGGCCTGGCATGCAGGAATCCCGGGTTCGATTCCCGGCCAGGGCACACAGGAGAAGCGCCCATCTGCTTCTCCACCCCTCCCCTCTCCTTCCTCTCTCTCTCTTCCGCTCCCGCAGCCAAGGCTCCATTGGAGCAAAGTTGGTCAGGCACTGAGGATGGCTCTGATTGCGGCAGAGCGACGCCCCAGATGGGCAGAGCATCGCCCCCTGGTGGGCATGCTGGGTGGATCCCGGTCGGGCGCATGCGGGAGTCTGTCTGACTGCCTCCCTGTTTCCAACTTCAGAAAAATACAAAAAAAAAAAATACTTAGCCAAGCCCAAATGTCAATGGCACCACTGCTCACAAACACTGAATAACTCCAGAGCCGCAGCCAGAGGTTGGAAGATGGTGTTGGGGAGAGGCTTGACTGTTCAAAAGATCCTTGACTTCTAAAATGGGGACCACCTGGGACACCACCTTCAGTCAGGGGCTTAGCCTTCATTCAGACCCTTCCAGAGACCATAACTGGGGAGTGGTGGGCATCTGGCTTCCTCCTCCCTCCTTCCCCCTCACCCCCTGGTCCTTCCCGCTAAACCAGGACACCTGAGAAAATGGCTGCTGTCTGTTCCAGGAGCTGCTCAGAGACCCTCTGTACATCGGCCTGAAACACCAGCGTGTGCGTGGGCAGGAATATGATGACCTGCTGGATGAGTTCATGCAGGCTGTGACAGACAAGTAAGTGAGTCAGTCTGTTCCTTTTGAAAGAGGGCTCTTAAGAGACAGTATGTCTAAAGTCAACATTGGTTTTGGTAAATACACAAACAAGGGGCAGTAGGTGCGTGCTTCTCCAGGTGGTCTGAAAATTCCAACTTGACCCCATATACTTGGAAGCCCCAAAGCCAAATGGGCTCGTTGTCCGGGAGAATGTTTGGGAGCAGAGAGGGGAGGGGAGAGGGTTGGTGGCTGAAGGCCTGTGATCTGGTGATAGTTAAGTATCTGATGTTTCAGGAGGAAAACCCCCTCAGCCTGAGCTGCTCTGGGTTCTCGGCATAATTAGGGATGTTGGGAGTGGTAGAGGAAAGAAGTGTGCCTTCCAGTAAAATGGCTTTGGAAGGCAGCTTGCCAAATCAGAGGGATCACTTTCCACCTCGACATGAGGACCAGGCAGCATTAATAAGCCACTGTGGGCTGAGCCTATGAGATTTATGAAGTGTCATCTCTGCACTGAGGTGCATGATATTGGCGCTTCCGCCCCCCTTTCCTGCCCCATCGGTGTGCCATCATGGCCACCCCTCATCCTGCTGTGACTGGCCTGCTGCTGGCATGGAGCTCTGGAAACAGACCCCCCACCTCACACACCCACATTTAGTCTAACAGGCCGGTCAGTCAAGACAGTTTCAGCAGCTCAGCAGGTCACTGCAGACCCAGCAAGAACCCTTCTCTCTTGAAAACCTGCAGCCTTTCTTACTGACCCAGCAGTGCCCAGGTGTGCAGAGCTGGCCTGCATGTCTTTGGCAAAGTATCCCCTTACCTGAGTTCAGGCACTCGAACCAGGCAGTGGCTGGAGAGAGCTGCTCCAGCCTCTGCAGCCCACGAAGTCTCATTCGGGCGGCCTTTGCGGTGGGAAAACTGACCCCCTACCACCAATGCTACTTCTGTGACCTTACACAGGTTACTGAGCTTTTAGTTCTCCATACCTGGGGATGAGAAGAAAGCATTGTGTTGTGTTGTGGGTTTTGGTTTTGGTTTTTTTTAAGATGAAAGAAAATGATACTGTAGTTATATAGCATGGGAGTGATCCTGTAGAAAAAAGGAAATAGGTAATGGAGTGTGGGATGTGGGGGCAAAAGTTCCTTAGGAAGCAAGACGGCAAGGCTCTGGTGCTCAGTCTAAGCTAGAGCATGGAAGGCCATCCCAGGGACAGAGGGAAGGCAGAGCACTGGGCACAGATGCTGGCAGGTGGGGGAGTGCGTAGGGTCCTGATTGGATGAAGGCAAGCTCATCTGCTGGGAGTGAAGATGGTGATGGGGGTGGGGAGTTGGGGATGGAAGAGGTATGATCTGGAATGTCCAATGTCCACGCTAGGAAACTAGAGGAGGATTGCCAAGCAGCTCATGGGCCCCCTTGAGGTCACTCTTCATGAAGCTAACTTGGGCCAGTTAGCCTATTTCTGTTTTTTCTCTAGCCAGTTTCAACCATCTGGATGCCATGTAGAAAGAGACAGAAAGTCGGATTTAATCAGCAATGGGGTTTTGTCAGGCAAGGAGGAAAAAGAGACAGAAAGGAATTAGGAGTGTATTCAAGGGTGTGCTTATAATGACGTGTCATGAGTTCTAGGTTGGATAAGAAGGGACATGAGGACATAGTGGAGGAGTGAGGTAAGGGACAGTACTATGACCAGTGGATGGTAAGTCCTGGTGAAGCCTAAGAGTTATTGAGTTGGGTACCAGATGGAATGAGCTGGAAAGAAAGGAGGTGATAATCAGAACATTAGGTGTTTGAAGCTGAGGTAATGGAGGAAGTGCTGCTATTGAGATAGACCACCAGAGCAGATAATTCAAGGGTCAGCTATATCAATAGAGGCTTATTATCTAGAACAAGGGAGGTGAACATTCCACTTAATTCTCCTGCTTTCAGACCACCCTAAAAACCACATTTGGTTTGGGACAAGATACTTGGAGGGTCATAAATTCCCTAATGTGCCTTTGGAGAGCAATAATCATGATGGTGAAAGAAGTTAAAGGCTTAGCTTGGAGGGGAGAAGACTTAGGAACTATCTGTCCATATCAAGGGCATGGTACTCCCTTCAGATACCTGAAAGCTGTTCTTTCAGAAGAAGACTGGACTGGTTTCTCTGTGCTCAAATGGAGAAAAACCAATTGGTAAAATGCCAAAGGAGGCAGTTTTCAGCTCAAGATAAATCAGACCTATCCCACATTTTTCTGGACCTTCTGTGAGAATGAATTCCTTGTTACAGAAAGAGTTCAAGAATAGGTTGCATGGCTTATTGCTGGTGCTCTTATAAAAGGAAATGTAAGATTTAAATATTCTTTAAGGCCCTGGCCAGTTGGCTCAGTGGTATAGTGTTAGCCTGGCTTGTGGATGTCTGGGTTTGATTCCCAGTCAGGGCATACAGGAGAAGCGACCATTTGCTTCTCCCGCCTCCCCCTCCCTTTCTCTCTTTTTCTCTCTCTCCTTCCCAAAGCCATGGCTTGATTGGTTCAAGCACACTGGCCCGGGGCATTGAGGATGGCTCTATGGAGCCTCTGCCTCAGGTGCTAAACATAGCTCAATTGCGAGCATGGTCCCAGATGGGCAGAGCATCAGACCCAGACAGGGGTTGCCAGGCGAGTCCCAGCCAGGGTGCAGGTACGAATCTATCTTTTCTCCTCTCACTTGGAAAAGAAAAATAAATAAATACATAAGTATTCTTTAAGATGCCTTCCCACCCCAGCATTCTATTAGGACCTCTGAAGAGCCCTGGTTGGCAGGATAGGTGTTATTATTCTCATTTTATAGAATAGAAACTGAGGCCCCGAGAAGTCAAGGAGCCTGTCTCAGGTCACACAGTACCTGGCAGGTGAGCAAGCTGAACGTGGGTCTGCTGACTCCGAGGCCAGACTGCTTTCTACATGCTCAGTTACCTGTGGGAGGCAAGAGAAGGGAATGAGATGGGCTTTGAGAGCCTGTGTTTTGCTTCCTGTTTCCAGGGCTCACTACTTATCTAATGAGTCAGTAGTCATTCCATGATTTCCCCACAGGGAAGTCTTGTTATTTGTGTGAGAAGGTTACATAAATTGGGATGTAAGAGGCTCTTCAAATTATCATTAAACCCAATTTATAGTCTCACAGATACACACAGCCCAGGGGTGAACCCTAGGGGAGAGCTGTGCATCAGCCAAGAGGAATGTGTCCTTCAGTGGAAAAGATGATGGTTTGACAGCTGGTTGTTTTGAATCTAATAAGTTAGCACAGATGTTTGTGGATTCTGTAGGTGGGAAAGGAGCTGGTCTCCCCTGCACGCTCTGGGGACTATAGTAACCCCAAGATGGAATGTCCGGCCTAGGGGTGAGTCAGCAGCCTTAAAGCCAAATACAATGTATTTTAAGAAAGAACCTTGGGAAACAAGGAATTCTGCCTTCAACATACTTGTCTCTTTCCAAACATCCTATTAATAAAAAACTCCATCTTCTTGTCCTTACCCACTCATCAGGATGTGTTGTTAAGATTTTTTTTGGCCTGAAAAAGAGCCAGCATGGCTCAGTTACTATCCTGGAGTTTGGTCACTGGGGAGGACCCACCAGGACTGAGAGCTGAGGGCAACAGTGACAGGTGACTGTGAGCCTACTGCTCACAGCTGAGAGAGTGCTCAGTGAGCCTCTGGCAGACTCATCATTCCATTCTTCCTGTACTCTCCCTCCCATTCGGTGGGACCGGAGTGTGGCACCCAAGGGACATGTTTTCCCCCATGGTTCTCACTTACATTGTCCATTTCTGTTACTTACAGCAGAATGGATGGGAATGGTCTGCTTTAAGCTTGCACCTAGAGCCCAGGCTCTGTCTGACACTGGGCTTTGGTTGATGTCAGCAGCAGGTTCAGCCTTTAGGCAGATCAGGAAAAAAAAAACACCCCCTTTTTGTCTAGCTCCCCAAACCCTAGGATAGAGATTGCCGAGCTGCTGAGGTAGAAGTGATAAAAAAGGGAAGTGATGGGTTTAAAAAAAACGGACTTTTTTTTTTAAGTCATCGCTTTTTAGCTCCAGGAAAATGTCTTCTTTTTGAGTCCCTTCATCTCTCCATCTCTGATAAATTATCTGTACTATGCCCTGATCAGGATGGCAGCGAGCAAAGGTTTTGGTACTTGTCAGGACTTCGTACAAAGCGGAGCACCACAGCTCAAGGCTGGAAACCAGGAGGTGAGATTCCAAGACTGTTCACTGCCCTCAGGTCTGCCATGTCAAAGCGCAGACCCCGTTTCAGTTATCTGTTGCTGCGTAGCAGTTAGTGACTTACCACATTTATTTACTCTTGATTCTTGCAAGCTGAGTTGACTTAGCTGGGTGGTTCTGCTGCTTTTGCCAACAGTCACTTGTAGGGCTGCTTTCAGCTGGGCTCGGCTGGGACTGAAAGAAAGGCTGGGCTCCTCTCTCTCTCCAGAGTCTCAGGGTCTCTCCCTCTTCACACGAGCTGTCCATACAGTCGGTTCACTCAACAAGGTAGCTGAATTCGATTCTTGGCAGTCCAGGGCTCCCAAGAGCACATAAATGGAAGCTTCCGGGCCCTCCTGACACTAAGCCTTGAAACTGGCACGGTATAACTTCCACCACATTCTACTGGCTATCCCAGATTCCAGGGGAGAGGATAACGCAAGGATGTGAAGACCAAGAGGAAGGGTTCACTGGGGATCCACGAGTGTAACCCACTGCCACACCCCATCCAGCCTGGGAGGCACGAGGAATGGGGCAGCTATTGTGCTCTGGAAATGCAAGAAGAGCAAGAGAAGAATGACACAGTTACTGACACAGAAACAGGGAAATGTATCCTACAGCACAGTGGCATCTGGGCTGTGCGCAGGGAAAGTGACTGGTTTTACCCAGAGGGCCCTGCGCTGCCTTCTCCGCTGGCCAGGGCGTGCACAGTCTTGGCCTCCTGCTCGCTGCTGGCGCTGCTGCTCACCACTCGTCTTCTTCGCTGTCTGGCACATTCTAGCACTCGATGAGCTGAAGACCAAATACAAGAATCCTAGAGCAGTGTGATACCTTGACTCCTCTTATACTTCCAGAGCACCTCTTCCATGTTCTCTTCCGGGTCATGTTTCTTTGTGCAGCGGAGTGACTAACACTGGGTCTCAATACACCCCTCTTGGCATGTCATATTTGGAGGTATATGGGTAGCCAGTGATGAGTGGATCAGGATTCTATGGCCCTACAACCATCACGAATGCATAGTGTTAGAAAAAAGGAGAGAGTGCAAATTAGCTTTTTTATCTGCTAGCCTTTTTTTTACTACCTATACAGCATGATCTATGTTTCAGTCAGCTCTTAGAACAACACACAGAAGAATTGGTCCAGTTAAGTGCATGCAAAAAGCCACCAAACAAAGGGATTCTATCTAACAAGATCCTCTTTCAAAGAGTAGCCTATGGAATCTGAGCAGTTACATTTTTTAAATATTTGTACTTTTTTTTTTTTTTTTTGCTGCTTGTGGAAAGACTGTTTTCGTGTTATACTCAGATAAAGAATTTAAGTGGAATTACATATAAATTAATATAAAACAGCTACCTCTGGTGTTGACAGGTTTGAATTTCCATTCCTTAAGGAACAGCTATAATCCCCTGGATGATTGCATTAATTAGACTATCCTTAGTCCGTTAGAAACTGTTTTTTTGTTTGTTTGTTTTGTTTTGTTTTTTAGCAAACAAGAGAAACAGACAAACAGGAATGGACAGACAGGAAGGGAGAAAGATGAGAAGCATCAACTCATAGTTGTGGCACCTTAGTTGTTCATTGATTGCTTTCTCATACATGCTGTGATGTGGGGGCTCCAGCTAAGCCAGTGACTCCTTGCTTATGCCAGCGACCTTGGGCTCAAGTCAGCAACCTTGGGCTTCAAGCCAGCAACCTTTGGCTCGAGCCAGTGACCATGGGGTCATGTCTATGATCCCACGCTCAAACCAGCAACTCTACACTCAAGCCAGCAACGTTGGGGTTTTGAACCTGGGTCCTCTGCTTCCAAGGTCGATACTCTATCCACTGGAGCACATCCTGTTCAGGCTGGAAGCTTTTGTTTATAGAAACTTACAGGGCTCATTTTGGTTTTATTGAAATGCCATCTAATTATAAATTCTTCCTATGGAAATAAATAAATTCTTTGCTATAGAAAGTCACAACACATTCCCAACAAATATTTCTATTTTTTGGAATTTGACTTTTCAAACTTATCCCATGAGGGGATGTATTTTTCTGACAAAGAGATAGGAGCAGTGGGTACTGTGTCCAGTGCTCTGAGAACTGAGTTTTACTTTCACTACTAAGTTGAGAACACCTATCATAGAAGCTCTGAGAAAGTTAGGAGTAGCACAAACAAAACAAAACAAAAATGTGTCTAATCATGCATTTCCAGGACTTTTAAATAATAACTACATGCCCAACACTCTATTAGGCACTATAGTGAGATTCAGCAGAAAGAAAGAACATGGGCCATGTCCTCAAGAATCTTACAGACCTTCCAAAATGACAAAAAAGAATTGAACAGGAAGTAATTAGAGAATAGTTAAAGTCTAACCTATTCGGTATTGATCATCAGTTCAGCGGGAATTCAGAGAAAGGAACAGAGAAACTTGGGAAGTGATGGAAACTATACAAATTCAGTCTCAAATGTGTATAAGCAACAGAAGTAAAAACACATTCTATATAGATAATACATTATGAGAAAAGCAAGAACACAGGAAAGGCAGAAGACTCTAGATAACTGGCCCAACTAAAGATGAATGTGTATTGGTTCAAAATAAGCATAAGTAGGAATGGAGCAGGCTGTGATAGGCTTTAAAACCTAGGCAGAGAATCATAATTATCAGAGCTCAAAAGTAGACAGGGCTTCAGCCATCTAATTCAGTGTTTTGTGTTTTTTGTTGTTTTTTGTTTTGTTTTGTTTTTTTGTTTGTTTGTTTTGAGAGAGAGATAGGAAGAGAGAGGGGAGGAGGAAAGAGATAAGGAGCATCAACTCATAATTGCTTCATTTTATTTGTTGATTCATTGCTTCTAATACGTGCTTTAGCCCAGGGGCTCAAGTCAAGCCAGTGACCCCTTGCTCAAGCAAGAGATCTTGGACTCAATCTAGCGACCTTGGGCTTCAAGTCAGTGACCTTTGGGCTCAAGCCACTGACCTTGGGATTGTGACCTCTTGCTCAAACCAGTGACCTTGGGCTGTGTTTAAGTCAGCAACCCCATGCTCAAGCTGGCAAGCCTGAGCTCAAGCAGGTGACCTCAAGATTTTGAACTGGGGAACTCAGTGTCCCAGGTTGATACTCTATCTACTGCACCACCACCTGTAAAGCAAATTTATTCTAGTGGTTTTTAAACTAAACTTCCTCAAGCCCCAGGCATTATGAGAGGTTCATCAGGAGTGCTAGAAATGAAATATTTCCCACCTATCATATAAGATTTAAACTACTTGAAGAAACATGTTGTCTTTTATTGTTTTCTGTATCAGGATTCTGCTCAAGATTTCATTAATTAAATCTTCTGTGGCACTGGCCAATTGACTCTGGTAGAGTGTTGGCCCAGCTTATAGAAGTCCCAGGTTTGATTCCCAGTCAGGGCCCATCTGCTTCTCTACCCCTCCCCATTTCACTTCTATCTCTCTCTCTCTCTTTCTCTCTCTCTGTCTCTTTTCCTCCTGAAGCCATGGCTCGATTAGAGCAAGTTGGCCTGGGGCACTGAGAATGGCTCCATGGCCTCCCCCTCAGGCACTAAAAAATGGCTCTGGTTGCAATGGAGCAATGGCCCTAGATGGACAGAGCATTGCCCCCTAGTGGGCTTGCCAGGTGGATCTGGGTTGGGGCACACCAGGGAGTCTGTCTCTGCCTCCCCTCCTCTCACTAAAAAAATTTTGAAAATAAAATTTAAATAATAATAATAATAATAATAAAGAATTCTTCTGCTAAAAATGTTTGAAAACCACCAATCTACTCAATACCTTATCTGGGACTGGATACAAAGAGCAATAGGGAGCCATGTTAGGTTCTTGAACCACAGAAGTATCAAAATTAACAGAATGCAAGAGAAGATTAGAACAGAAGCCACAGCAGAGCCCCTACTCAAATTCTGGCTTCCCCCAGGAAATCTGCCCTGACCAGCCTGGCCTGAATCTCCTTCACTGTTTGCAATCATAGAGTAGCTTATTGGGCCTATAATTCATTTCCTAACTGATTATGCTCGGCATTGTGACATCTGTTCTATTAATTGTCTAAAGCTTTTCATTAAAGCTTTTTTATCTTTCATTTTTTCACAAAGCAGAGATTAGGCAAAGATGCACCTGGACTGTTATAGAGAGGTTCGAGTATCACATGATCAAAATATGGATTTTGTGAATCATTTCTTCCTCGGGTCCTATGAACCTGTAATGTCTCTACCTGACCAGTAGTTTTCAGGGGGGCAGGGATCATGACTTAGTCATGGTGGGCTCATGGTTATGTATGGGTGGGAGTTGAGTGGTTGGTTGATTGGTTGGTTGATTGGCTGGTTTGTTGAGAGATTAAAAGCCTTCACCAGGCTAGCTATCATTTAGAATGGACTAAAGATTATGGATTTGACCACATCTAAGGAAGGAACTTTGGGATTCATTCTAGCTTGTCTGGCCTCTGAAGGAGCAGGACAGTCTTCCAGTCTCTCCTGGATGTGGTTAATGATTGACAGTCCAGCTCCTACACATTCCCATCAGGATAGGAGCCAGGTGTTGCATGAGGACAAGATTCTCATGCCCACAAGGAATTTGTCCTGAGTCACAGAAGGGACAGGAGGGCTGTAGCAAAATGCAATACAACACTCAACATTTAGGACCTATTCATTTCCATCGTGGCTGTGCAGACTGAACAAGTGAGAGAGCGTGCGATTCATAGTCAAGGTCCAGCCTCAGTACTAAGGCCAAATGTGCTGGAGGAAGATTACTAACAGGGAAGAGAGATTCCAGGATGCCAGATGGCTGATGCCTTTTCCTTTTCCCTCAGCAGCCAGATTATATCACCTGGTATCAAGAATAGGAACAAAAATCATACCCAGCCCTGAAAGTTTCAGATTATAACAGAGAATATGAAAGAATAGAAGGGGTTCCTTCTATTTTTTCCAGGTTTTCCTCAGTAGATTTAAAACAACTCTACTTAATTGCTTACTATGTACAGACTGTGATATAAGCACTTAACACATGATTAATTCATATAATTCTCATAGCAATACTCTGAGGGTAGGTACTATTATTACCTTCATTTTAAGGGAAGAGGAAATCAAAGCTTATAAAGTGTAAGTACCTCACCCTAAGAAAGAGGATCCTGCCTGACCTATGTTGACAAAGTGGATCAAGCATCAACCTGGAATGCTGAGGTCACTGTTTCAATCCCTGAGCTTGCCTGGTCAAGGCACATACAACAAGCAACTACTATGAGTTGATGCCTTCCGCTCCTCCCCTCCTTTCTCTCTTCCTCTCTCTAAAATCAATAAATAAAATCTTAAAAATAAACAAATAAATAAAAACAAGAAAGGGGAGTGTATTAAGGGCCCACCCACTAACATTGGTTGTTAAGAAGACAAACTCTAGAGCTAGACTACCTGAGCTTAAACTTCACACTTGCCACTTATTAACAAGCTACTTAATTTATCGTGCCTGCAGTTTTTCATTCCTAAAATGCATTCTTAAGGCTTCACTTGTAGAGTGCTTATGATGGATAACTAAGATAATTCACATAAAATGTTTAATATTTTACCTGGATAATAGTAAACACTTAATGTTTGCTATTCTTCTTATCATTAATGTAATCAATTTCCAAAGCTGCTCTCCTTTAAGCAGTGCTTTAGCGGTGCCCCTATTCATGCATACTTGCTTGAGCTAAATTATCCATTAATACATCCATCACTTCTTTCCCTAGGCCCCCACTCATCCATCCCCATCATTCCAATCCACTTTCCCTCTCTTCCCCAATTCTTCTTTCCCAGTGCTAATCTTAGGGCATACAAAACCAAAACAGCCCTGGAAACACTGGATGTGATTTGTCTCCATTGTCACCCCAATAAATTCAATAAAATGAAAACAGTTGGTCTTCACACCTACATCTAATCAATCTAATTATGCTCACACCCCTCCACCAGGTGTAGATACTTCTGTGCACATGTCACGGTGAAATCTCCTATTTTCTGAGATTGTTTCAGCTGAGTGTTATTTGGACCTTACAGACCCACCACTCTGAGAACATTGTCCCCTTGCTTAATCAAACATCTCTTTACATGACGCATTTCTCAATGCAGAAATGAAAAACAGAAACTTGCCCAAGGATAGAAAGGTATTAAATCACTCCACGATCAGCCCCCTGGTGCTGACTTACTGAGAGGCTGCACAGACAGTGCTCTGGCACTCTGCTCTTGGAGCTGGAAGGAAGCCTTGGATAGCTTCCCCTACTCCCACCCACTGCCTTGCTGCTCCATTCCAGCCATGCTGACCGTCTTGCTGTTCCTTCAGCATGTCACTTTTTTTTTTTTGGAACTGCAGAGCCTTCCTGCTTGCTATTTCCCCAGCCTTGAATGTCCTTCCATTTTTGTGGCTGTTTCCTCCTCATCACAGGCTTGGAAATGGGTCTACACCCAGTCAGGGTCCAGTGTTGAGGCCCCTACAAGGCAGAAACTGGGAGTTCTGCAGAAAATTGGGAGCTTCAAATGACTGCCCCCCCCCCATGAAAAAAACATAGTCTTTGCTCCCCCACACAGGGAAATGACAAGGAACTTGTAAGGGGAGGAATGTTTCTTGGAAGAAAGCAAAACACCAAACCTTCATCACATGTAAATTTAGAGTCCACGTTTACCATAAACACATGGTGCAAAAAATTCTCAAGTTAAAAAATGAGTATAAAATACTGTCCCCTCCCAGTGATGTGGCTAAAGAAGCTTGAGGGGGATAAACAATGCTCCAATAAAAATAGATTCACGAGTCACAATAGCCCACAGGGGGACAATTCACAATGTGGGAAAATCAGAAGCCCAACTAATTGAATAATTACAACCCGAAGAAAAAGGAATGTTCTGAGAAAGATTATAAAGCAGCTATACTTTTTCTTTTGTAAGATATGTTTGTAAGAATTAAGTAATAAGGAAAGTGTCCAACACTGAAAAAAAATGTCAGGCAGATTTTAAAAAGAACAAAATAAAACTTCTGAAAATGAAAAGCAGAGTCATGGAAATTCATTGAGTGCTCTCAAGACAGCAAGAAACCATCAGAAAAACCAAATCTTCAAAACTGAGTGGCTGCAGGCATTTCAGAGAGACCCTCCTACTCCTGGTTATCTGGTTGATACTCCTGATTATACCGATTATGTCCTGATTTTACTCCTGAAAGGAACTGAGACATCAACATGTTTTATTAAAAAAGGTCCTCTGAGCTGCTGTTGGTGAAACAGAGCACTTCTTGAGGGAAAGAGAGGGTGGGTAAGACTGAAATCCCCAAATCCCAACCTCATCACCCCATGCCAGACAATCATGGGCATGACTTACTCACTCTTATTTTGTCTTCACCTCTCTTTCTCTGTGTCCTGCTCATGGAAACACATGCAGACGTAGTCTCATTTTTATCCTGAACCCATTTTATTAGGCTTAACTAGATTGTTTTTCAATAAACTTGGATAACTTTAGGAATAAAAATTCCTAAAATTCTTAAAGACAAATGACTCCATCAAGATATACTATGTAAAGAAAAAAGGGTCTGGACACATGTACACCAAACTGTTAACAATGATTACAGTAGAGACAGGAGATTGTCAGAGATTTTTGTTAGCCAAGCCATTTTTTTTTATTAAATTTATTGTGTTTACATAGATTCTAGTGTCGCCCCGATTACATCCCCCCTCCCCCATATTCCCCTCAACATCTCCTTTGCCCCCCCTCCCAACTGCTCCCTCCCCCCTTCCCTTCAGGTTTAATTCCATTCCTCAGTCACATTGTTCCTTGGATTCCTCAAATGAGTGAGGTCATATGATATTTTTCATCTCTGCCTGGCTTATTTCACTTAACATAATAGTTTCCAGGTCCATCCATATTGTCGCAAAAAGTAAGATTTCCTTCTTTTTTCATGGCCCCATAGTATTCCATTGTATATATGTACCAAAGCTTTTTAATCCACTCGTCCACTGACGCACACTTGGGCTGTTTCCAAATCTTCACTATTGTAAACAATGCTGCCATAAACATAGGGGTGCATTTCTCCTTTTGGAATAGTACTATGGTGTTCTTGAGATATATTCCTAAAAGTGGGATGGCTGGGTCAAAAGACAGTTCCATTTTTAACTTTTTGAGGAATCTCTATACTGCTTTCCACAGTGGCTGCACCAGTCTGCATTCCCACCAGCAGTGCAGGAGGGTTCCCTTTTCTCCACATCCTTGCCAGCACCTATCATATGTTGTTTTGTTAATGAGAGCCATTCTGACTGGTGTGAGGTGATATCTCATTGTGGTTTTAATTTGCATTTCTCTAATAATTACTGATGTTGAACATTTTTTCATACGTCTGTTGATCATCTGTATGTCCTCTTTGGAGAAGTGTCTATTCATTTCTTTTGCAATTTTTTGATTGGATTGTTTATCTTCTTGGTGTTGAGTTTTACAAGTTCTTTATAAACTTTGGTTATTAACCCCTTATCAGAGGTATTGTTGAATATGTTCTCCCATTGTGTAGTTTGTCTTTTTATTCTGTTCATATTGTCTTTAGCTGTACAAAAGCTTTTTAGTTTGATATAGTCCCATTTGTTTATCCTGTCTTTTATTTCACTTGCCCTTGGAGATAGATCAGCAAATATATTGCTGCAAGAGATGTCGGAGAGCTTACTGCCTATGTTTTCTTCTAAGATGCTTATAGTTTCATGGCTTACATTTATGTCTTTATTCATTTTGAGTTTATTTTTGTGAATGGTGTAAGTTGGTGGTCTAGTTTCATTTTTTTGCAGGTAGCTGTCCAATTTTCTCAACACCATTTGTTAAAGAGACTGTCTTTACTCCATTGTATGCTCTTACCTCCTTTGTCAAATATCAATTGTCCATAAAGGTGTGGGTTTATTTCTGGGTTCTCTGTTCTGTTCCATTGATCTATATACTTGTTCTTATGCCAGTACCAAGCTGTTTTGAGTTCAATGGCCTTGTAGTATAACTTGATATCAGGAAGTGTGATACCTCCCACTTTATTCTTCTTTTTTAAGATTGCTGAGGCTATTTGTGTTCTTTTTTGATTCCATATAAATTTTTGGAATATGTGTTCTATATCTTTGAAGTATGTCATTGGTATTTTAATTGGTATTGCATTGAATTTATAAATTTCTTTGAATAGTATAGACATTTTGATGTTTATTCTTCCTAACAATGAACACGGTATATGCTTCCACTTGTTTATATCTTCCTTGATTTCTTTTTTCAATGTTTTGTAATTTTCTGAGTACAAGTCTTTAACCTCCTTGGTTAATTTACTCCTATGTACTTTATTTTGTTGTTGTTGCAATAGTGAAGGGGATTGTTTCCTTAATTTCTCTTTCTGACAGTTCTTTGTTGGTGTATAAAAATGCCTCTGATTTCTGTGTATTAATTTTATACTCTGCCACCTTGCTGAATTCATTTATCAGGTCCAGTAGTTTTTTGACTGAGACTTTAGGGTTTTCTATATAAAATATCATATCATCTGCAAAGAATGTTAGTTTTACTTCTTTTTCAATTTGGATTTCTTTTTCTTGTCTGATTGCTGTAGCTAGGACTTCCAGTACCATGTTGAATAAGAGTGGTGAAAGGGAGCACCCTGTCTTGTTCCTGATCTTAGAGAGATTGCTTTTAATTTTTGCCCATTAATTATGATGTTGGCTGTGGGCTTGTCATAGATGGCCATTATCATGTTGAGGTATGTTCCCTGTATTCCCACTTTACTGAGAGTTTTGATCATAAATGGGTGCTGTATTTTATCAAATGCTTTTTCTGCATCATTGAAATTATCATGTGGTTTTTCTCCTTCCTTTTGTTTATGACATGAATCTTATTGATTGATTTGCAAATATTGTACCAGCTTTACCTCCCCAGAATAAATCCCTCTTGATTATGATGTATGATTTTTCTCATGTATTGCTGGATCCAGTTTGCTAATATTTTGTTGAGCATTTTAGCATCTAAATTCATCAAGAATATTGGCCTATAATTTTCTTTCTTTGTGTTGTCTTTGCCTGGTTTTGGAATCAGAATTATGCTCGCCTCGTAAAAGGAGTTTGGAAGTCTTCCTTCCTTTTGAATTTTTTGAAATGGCTTGAGAAGGATAGGAGTTAGTTCTTCTTTGAATGTTTGGTAAAATTCACCAGTGAAGCCATCTGGCCCAGGGCTTTTGTTTGTTCGGAGTTTTTTGATAAATGTTTCAATCTCATTTGTTGTAACTGGTCTGTTTAGGTTTTCTGATTCTTCCACATTGATTTTTAAAACATTATATGTTTCAAGGAATTTGTCCATTTCACCTAGGTTGTTTAAATTTTTGGCATACAGTTCTTCATAGTATTTTCTTACAATATTTTGTATTTCTGTTGTGTCATTCTGGAGTGTTATTTCTCCACTCTCGTTTCTAATTTTATTTATTTGAGTCCTCTCTTTTTTTCTTGGTGAGTCTGGTTAAAGGTTCAGCAATCTTCTTTACCCTTTCAAAGAACCAAAGAACCAGCTCTTGGTTTCATTGATCCTCTGTGTTGTTTCTTTAGCCTCTATGTCATTTATTTCTGCTCTGATCTTTATTATTTCCTTCCTTCTACTACCTCTGGGCTTTACTTGCTGTTCTTTTTCTAGCTTTTCTAGATGCAGGGTTAGGTTTTTTATTTGAGCTTTTTCTAGCTTTTTAAGGTATGCTTGTAGTGCTATGAACTTCCCTCTCAGGACTGCTTTTGCTGTGTCCCATAAGTTTTGAGTTGTTGTATGCTTGTTATTATTCATTTCTAGGAATTTTTTTATTTTTTCTTT
Source organism: Saccopteryx leptura (assembly GCF_036850995.1). Lineage (NCBI taxonomy): Eukaryota > Metazoa > Chordata > Mammalia > Chiroptera > Emballonuridae > Saccopteryx > Saccopteryx leptura. The sequence continues at coordinate 72,188,925 of NC_089503.1, read as the reverse complement.
GATCTCATTGTTAACCCATTCATTATTTAATATCATGCTATTTAGTTTCCATGTGTTTGAGTATTTTTCAGTTTTTCTGTTATGGTTGATTTTTAGTTTCATGCCATTGTAATCAGAGAAAATGCTTGATATGATTTCAATCTTCTTAAATTTGTTGAGACCGCTTTTGTGCCTTAACATGTGGTTTATCCTAGAGAATGTACCATGAGTACTTGAAAAGAATGTATATTCTGCTGCTTTAGGATGAAAGGTTCTGAAGATATCTATTAAATCCAGTTGATCTAGTATGTCTCTTAAGTCTGCTGTTTCTTTTTTAATTTTCTTTCTTGAGAATCTATCTAGTGATGTTAGTGGGGTATTAAAATCCCCTACTATTATAGTATTGCTGTTTATCTTGCCCTTTATATTCATCAAAGTCTGCTTTATATGTTTAGGTGTGTAGATATTTATAATGATTATATCTTCCTGTTGGATTTCTTCCTTTATTATTATGTAGTGACCTTCTTTATCTCTTAATTTTGTTTTAAAGTCTATTTTGTCTGATATAAGTATAGCCACCCCAGCTTCTTTTTTATTTCCATTTGCATGAAGTTTTTTTTTTCATCCTTTTACCTTTAGTCTATGTGTATCTTTTGTTTTGAGATGTGTCTCTTGTAGACAGCATATGTATGGGTCCTGTTTTCTTATCCATGCAGCTACCCTATGTCTTTTGATTGGATCATTTAATTCATTTACATTTAAGGTTATTATTGATATGTAGTTGTTTATTGCCATTTTATTCTTTAAAGCTATCTTCCTCTTTTACTATATTATTTTCCCTTTTGTTCTGTTTACAACAAGCCCTTTAACATTTCTTGCAGCATTGGTTTGGTTGTAATGAATTTCTTGAGTTTTTTTGTCTGGGAAGCTTTTTATTACTCCTTCAATTTTAAATGATAGCCTTGCTGGATAAAGAAGTCTTGGTTGTGGGCTCTTCTGCATTTCTTTGAATATTTCTTGCCATTTCTTTCTGGCCACAAGTGTTTCTGTTGAGAAGTCAGATGTCATCCTTATGGGGGCTCCTTTGTAGGTGATAACCTTTTTTTCTCTAGCAGCTTTTAATATTTTCTCTTTATCTCTTAGCTTTGATATTTTAACTATGATGTTTCTTGTTGTAGATTTCTTTGAGTTTCTCTTTAATGGAATTTTCTGTGCTTCTTGAACTTGTGTGACTTTTTCCTGCATCAATTTAGGGAAGTTTTCAGCTATGATTTGATTGAACAAGGTTTCTATCACTTGTTCTTTCTCTTGTTCTTCAGGAGCCTTTATGATGTGGATGTTGTTTCTCATATTGTCACAGAGCTCTCTTAGAGTTTCCTAAGACTTTTTGAGTCTCTTTTCTTTTTGCTGCTCTGCTTCTGTGCCTTTGTGTATGTTGTCCTCTAACTCACTGATTTGATTCTCAGCTTCATCCATTCCACTTTTAATTCCTTCCATTGTGTTCTTTATTTCTGATATTGTATTTGTCATTACTGACTGATTCTTTTTTATTATTTCAATGTCCTTTCTTATATTTGCTATCTCTTTATTTAGTTGCTTACTATGTTCATCTATTGCTGTTCTCAGATCTTTGAGCATCCTAACAATCATTATTTTAAACTCTGCATCTGGTAATTTGTTTATATTTGACTCATTCAAGTACTGTTCTGGGGATTTCTCTCGATTCATTTTGGTTGCATTTCTCTGCCTTCCCATTCTGTCTGGTATAAGAAGGATGTGTCCACATGAGTCCAATGGGTGTGGCCTCTGTGTTCCCCAGGTGTGGTCTGTCTGCAGGTGTGCCATTCCCTCTGAGGCTGCCTCAAGCATTCAGGTAAGGGCGTTGCCAGCGCTGGCCTGCTGGGGCAGTCACTGAGGTTTCTGCCTCTCCTCCATGGTCCAGGCTGTGTTCACGTGCTGGGGCTACAAGCCCTGGCAGGCCTTGGCCTTTGCCCCACCCCTTTGAGTGGCACTGCGCTCCATGCTGGGGCCGCAAGCCTTGACACTGCAGGTGGGGCCACGCACCTATGCTCAGCCACAGGTTTCCGCCCCCACAGGTGGGGCTGTGCTTGCGATGACCATAAGACCCAGCTCCAGGGGTGGAATTGTGCACCCTTGCTCAGCCATGGGTCTCTGCCTGTTCCTTAGCTTTTGCCCCACCCCTGATGGCAGGGCTGCATTAGCGCACTGGGCCACACACCCCAGCTCTCCATAGGGGCTGCCCACCCCTGCCCAGCCAGGGCTCTCTGCCAGTTTCCCAGCTTTCGCCTTGCCCCTGCAGGTGGGATTGCAGGCAGGACTGCTTTTGCTCACCTGGCCCGCAGCCAGGTTGGATCACTTTTGTGTGCCCCTTCTGCCCCCCAGGCAGGACTGAGCTAACACTGGGCCTCAGTCGCAGCTTGCCCAGCTTCTGCCCCCACTGACAGGACTGCGCTTCTGTGTCCTGCCAATGCCGCCTGCCCTCCAGCAAGCCCTCAGCAGTGTAGGAGGGGGTGCTGCTGCTTATACCCTAGCACTCAATACTGTATTCCTGAAGGCTCCCTCTTTCTAAGCGACTCTGCTCTGAGTGCTGTGGGAAAACTTGTTTGGCTAGTGTCCTGCTTCCCTTTGCTGGTATTGCTGGTTCCAGGAGAAATAGTCACTTTAGATTTGGGGAGTGACTCAACCCAGGGGTTAGGGTGGCTGTCCCTCAAAGTGTTTCTCCCTGCACCTCTTTAGATTACTCTCTCTTCCTGCTACTCTGGTCCTCTCAGTCTCTCCCCATCCCCCAGAGTCTCAGGTGAGTGGTTGTGAAAGAGATTTTCTGTGTAGTCCCTTTAAGAAGAATCCTGGGTCTGAGAAATCTGTCTCTTTCTCACAAACAGTATCCTGGCTTGTTTCATAGCTAAGTACTATCCATACACTTCTTCTAGGCTCTGGGGCTTCAGGCTGGGGCTTTGGTCTTGGGGCCCAGGACCCTCCCCTTTCTGCTAAACTCACTTCCCGCCACGCAAGATCTTCCAGGCTGCTGTTCACTCCCGGGAGCTGGGCAACCCTCTCTGCATTTCTGCTATTCCTACCAGTCTCAGTATGGCTTCTTCAGTGTTCCTTGGTTAAAGAGTCCTTTTAATTTAGTCCAAAGTTGGTTTTTCCAGATGATGGTTCTTAAAATTAAGTTGTAATCCACTTTGGTTCTGGGAAGTAGAAGTTAGTACATCTGCCTACTCCACCACCATCTTGCTGCCTGACATTCACTTATATAATAATCCAAGCCATTTGTTTTTAAATGTTTTATAATGTTGTTTGTGAGCAGGTGTTTCTTTTGTAATTGGAAAAAAAAATAGGTTTTTTGTAATGTGTTCAGCAGCAATTCTTTCCTAAATATAGTTCCTTGCATTAAAATAATAATAATAAAGAAATATTCCTGGCCAGTTGGTTCAGTGGATAAAGCAACAGCCAAGCATGCAGACATCCTAGGTTTGATCCCCAGTGAGGGCACACATGTGACCATCTATTTCTCTTTCCCTCTTCCTTCCCCTTCTCTCCCTGTTTCTGTTCGACAGTCAGTGGCTTGATTGGTTTGAGAATTGGCCCCAGGCTCTGAGGATAGCTCAATTGGTTCAAACGTTGCTCTCAGGCACTGAGGATAGCTTGGGTGGTCCAAGCATCAGTATTGGACACAGAAGATAACTTGGTTGGCCCAAGCATCAGCCCTGGGTGCTGAGGATAGCTCTGTTGATTCAAGCATCAACAAACGGGACTTACCAGGTGGATCCTAGTTTGGGTGCATGCAAGAATCTGTCTCTCTATCTTCCCTCCTCTCACTTGAAAAGAAAAGAAAAGAAAAGAAAAGATAAGAAAAGAAAAGAAGTAAGCATTCCACCTTTCCCTTTTGGTGAATTGAGTGCTGGGCTAACCTCGGCTCCTGTGGACAAAAAAGCAACTCACGTACATTGAATTTATTTAATGAAATAATTATATTACATAGGTACAATAATGATCCTATTCCACTAAAATAGAAGTTCTAGAGAGAGATCTCTGTCTCTACTACTTGATGCTGATTCATCTCAAGCACCAAGAACAATGCCCAGTGCAGTGTGGATGCTCAATAAACACTTACTGAATGGATGCACACTTTACAGATGAGGAAACTGAGGCACAGAGAGATTAGGGAACTTTTCCAAGGTCAAACCTTTAGCAAATGGTGGAACCAAGCTGTGAACCCAGGTAATCTAACTACAGAACATATCCTCTAACTTAGATACTTCCCTTTCTTTTCTTTTAACATGGAAAGAAAATCCAACATACTCTAGACACCTTCTTGATACAATAAGCAAGGAGGATAAATGGGAAGGTCTTATGGAAACTATCCTACTTAGCCTACTCATGTCTTCTAACTCAGGTTTGTTCTAGTACTGGGTTGGTGCCCCACTCTGCCTCACCATCAAAGGGGCTCTGGAGGAGCCACCCATCAACTCCCATTTTCAAAACTCTAGCTACTGGCAGTGAGGGAAGCATCCTTTTTTAAAATTATTTTTATTAGGATATAATTGACATATAATATTGTACAAGTTTAAGGTAGATACATGTTGATTTGATACATTAATATATTGCAATATGAGTACCACCATCGTGCTAGCTAACACCCCTATCATGTCACATTATTATCATGTCCTTTTTGTGGTGGAAAAATTTGCCAGCATCTGGGTCAGTTGGCTAGCGCCTCCTGGTTCCAACATTGTTTTTTCAGAGAGAGGAAAGGAGAAAGAGAAAAAGACATCAGTTTGTTGTTCTACTTATATATGCATTCACTGGTTGATTCTTGTATGTGCTCTGCCCAAGGATCAAACCCACAACCTTGGCTTATTAAGACAATGCTCTAACCAACTGAGATATCCCACCAGGGCTGGTTTCTCCTTCTTAACCACCCATGGCTAGTGGTCTTCTTGACCCTCCACTCACCAGAGCTAGTCCCCCCTTGCAGCACTCTTCACAAACAACAAGCTCCCCTCCACCCACACCCATCCTGGTACAACCTACTCCCAGGAGGAGGGGGTGGGTAACTGACAGGCTCTTTGGGTCCAAGCTTCTTCTGGTGCATTTAAAATAATATAAACAAAGGAAAACCCTCAAGTTTATGGCATCCAGACTAGAAAGAAAGTTTCAAACTTTTACTTTAATTTTAAAAGATAGTAAAAAGTATAAACTGTTAGCTCTAAGCCTTGATTATAACGCTTCAAGGGGGCATTCACATTATGAGCCCTTCTCAGCAGAGCCAGTCACTGGTCAGTATTTTTACCTACAATGAATTTTAGGATTGTCTTCTGCAGATCAAGCTCTATCTCACTTCATTCCCACCTGGTCCTCCCTTGAACTGCGATCTCACAGTCACAAAACACTTCAGCAAGACGTACTTGCCCATTTGATCCAAATCCCTAACTTTAGAAGTAAGGAAACTGAGACAGAGAGAAAATTATTTCCCACAGTCAGATAATGATAAAAGCATTGGAAAATTAAGGGCAGTGGTTGGCAAACTCATTAGTCAACAGAGCCAAATATCAACAGTACAACGGTTGAAATTTCTTTTGAGAGCCAAATATTTTAAACTTAAACTATATAGGTAGGTACATTCCTTATCGAGGTAGCACCCACATGTGGTCTTTTGTGGAAGAGCCACACTCAAGGGGCCAAAGAGCTGCATTTGGCTCACAAGTCACAGTTTGCCGACCAGGGATTAAAAGGAACCTATCCAGTTGTTTTTTGTCACTCATAAAATTTATGAAATTGTTCCCAAATTCTTATTCACCATATATCAATATTTATCATGTGCTTTCTCTGTGCAACCCGAGTGTGTCTAGAACAGAGAAAAGACCTGTCCTAAATAATTCAGTTCTCCCTGAGACTGTATTTTTTTTAAGCAGGAGAGAGAGGGACAGACATATGATAGGAAGGAAGAGAAATGAGAAGCATCAACTCATAGTTGCAGCACCTTAGTTGTTCATTAATTGCTTTCTCTTACGTGCCTTGACCAGGGGGTTTCAGCGACCTTGGACTCAAGCCAGTGACCTTGGGCTCAAGGCAGCGACCTTCAACTCAAACTAGTGACCATGGGGCCATGTCTATAATCCCATGCTCAAGCCAACAACCCTATGCTCAAGCCAGATGAGACTGCACTCAAGCCAGCGACCTCAGGGTTTTGAACCTGAGTCCTCAGCATCCCAGGTCAATGCTCTATCCACCACCTGGTCAGGATTCCTGAGACTGTTATATGAACATATAAAATAATCAAAAAAATAGTTCAAGGCAGTATTAAGTTATCTATTTCTTCATGTATACATTCATCCATTCATCCATTCAATGGATATTTATTGCACATAGAAATAAGTCAAAAATAGACTTTCTTCTCAGGGAGCTTATAATTGATTGAGGGAAAAAAAGATATGCTCAAAGATTTACTGCTGGGATGATATAGATTGATCTAGTGCCTAGTGAACCGCCCTGCTTGCAGTGTCAATCAAGGCTAATAAGGGAAATCAGTGGTCGGAGGTCCTAGGACATTTGGTTGTATTTAAAAGTCACGGCCTTCTGCTCAGGAAAGAGCTAGCAACTCACTTTTACAGAGCACCTACTCTTGCTGGATGCTTCACATTTAGACCACAGCTACCCTTAGAGGTCAAACACTAAGGCTCAGAAAGGTTACGTCACTTGTCCAAAATCACCCAACTAGAAATTGGAAATCAGGATTCTGACTCCAAAACCTGAGGTTGCTTACTACAGACTCTCTGTGCCTGCTCATCCAGCCTGGCTGGGAAGGACTCCCCACAGTGGCCTTGTCTGTGCTGACTCGCATCCCTGAGGGTAAAGGAAATGCCCTGAGCTGTTGTGATACTAAGATGCTTTGCCACTATGGCCCTAGAAAGGGACAGTGCAACTCCAAGGAGAACTGGTGATGTCATATGGTAGGTGTCCCACCAGGCATTTCTGTCATGGGACCACTCTCTAACATTCTTTCATTCCTGCTTTCATTTGTTCACCAATATTTAGGGAGCCAATCAGGCACAGGGCATAGGCACACAGCCACAAGGCTGCTTGGTCTTTTAACATGGGTGTCTGAAGCTGATTCGTCCAGAGGGCAGGAGAGGGGTCAGTTAGACCTCCTTCAGTCGTCCTGCCATGCAATGGTGAGTGAGACACCTCCGCGGCCCTCCAGGACTCTGCCTGCTGCCTGCTTTGATCTAGTCTGCCGAGTAACGTGACAGTCTTCCCCTCTCTTCCCCTCCCTTCCCTTCTCTTCCTCTCTTCATCCTTGGATCAGTTTGGTCCCAAAAGCCAATGAACACAGACTGGCTTTTCTGACTTTATAGTCTTTCACCCCCAGACTGACTGTCATAATTCAAGGTAGAATATAGCCAGTTCGGAGTGAGGAGCAGTTTAGACTCTGAGGAGGTTGAGACATGATTGTATGGCAGACTGTATGGTACAAATACCACGGTAGTTCCCCTGAATAGAGAGATCAAAGTGGGTGTAATGAATTAGAAAAGCTTCATCGAGGGTATCAGTGGCCTCGTGACAACTCAAATGCTGATGCTCCCAAGCCAGCTGGTGGGTTGGTGTCTGGGAAAAGTTCACGGACTTTATGAGCAGAAAGTTGAAGAGCCAGTTGTTGTGAACCTAGAGGAAAAGCTCAGTACTGGCCTCTGACCTTTCAGAAGTCAAGGGGTCAGCATGTCAGCCACCATCCTCCTCCCAACACTGGGATTCCTGGCGCCCTTTGCATGCTTGCCCAGGAACTCAGACAAACAGCGAAACTGAGGAGGAAATCCAAACTGTTCCCGAGTGTTTTCTGTCTGGCCCAGCATTGCCGTCAGAACAGTGACTGACGAATGGCCACATTATTCTGGGATTTTTGCTTAGAAGTTCTGCTTCCTGTGACTGTCTTGTTACTTGATGGAAGGTTTCCCCATTGGGCCAGAACGCCAGCCACAGGAGCCCGCCAGTCTGGCTGCGGGGCCGGGCAAGCGCAAGGGGGATCTGCAAGTGAGGGACCTGGGAAGGGAGGGGCCTCAGGGGTCCATCCCCCACCCCCTCTGGATTCCTTCCTCAACTCCTTCACCAAGTGGAGCTCCAGGGATCGCGGAATCACTTCCAGGGACTGGCAGCCTCTTTCCACCCAGTGTTTGAAATCTTTGCCTTATTTGGCACTGAAATGTGTATCCTTCTGACTTCCACCTGTTGACTCTGCTTTTTCTAAGGCTACAAAAAACAGAACAGTCCTTCGTCTTTTTTGAAGATGGTCATTACGCTTCATTCCACTTGGCTTTCTCTTTTTCAGGCTCAATATTCCTGCTTTCTCCAGCCTGTGGTTTCCAGTTTCCTCACCTACAGAACAGTTCCGCTGTCATCCTTGTGGGTCATTTCCAGCCCCTGCCCCCAGCAGAGTGACTCACCCCCTCATACATAGCAGTGGTGGAGCTGTGATGTGAGGGCTTCACATTGTCCCCTCCCCTGGGTCGGGAGGTCTTAGGGAGAGGGACAGGTCCTCCTACTCTAGCTGGACTCCAGCTCCTTAGGGTCTCCCCATCATTACTCCTCTCATCTCTCTCCACAGTGGCTCCTTTATCTCATATGCACACTTCCCATCTCAAAAATGAATCCATTCTTCAGTCCCACATCCCCCAATGGCTGTCACCTTCCCTCTACTTCATAGCCAAACTTCTTGAAATTCATAATCAATGACATTACCCCCCCCCCTTCCATTTACCCTTTAACCCCCTGCAGAATGGCTCCCTGCCTACTGTTCCACTTCTAAGTGCCAGCTCCCACAGATCTGTTTTTCAGGACATTTCAGCAGCATCTGACACTGCTCTGCCGGCCCACCTGCCACCTGGACGGTTCCCCTGCTCACTTTCCTTGGCTGGACTCGTTTCCTCGGTGCTCTCTGCTCTTTGGGCGTAGGTGCCCTGGGGTTCTGTCATTGGCCCGGCTTCCTGCTCACTGCACATGCTCTGCCTGAAACCGCATCTAGTCCCAGGACTTGCACTGCTCATGATGCCCTGGGCTTCATGTTCCTCTCTGCTCAGCCTCACAGTGTCTACTGCTCATAACATGTCCCCTGGGGCATCTCAGCTCCTCTGACTCAGCACAGCCCAAGCCTGTCTCACCAAGTAAGGCTGCCTGTCCTTCCCCACCCCACGCTCGGTGGGCAGTGCAATCACCTTCCACCACCCTGGGCTCCTCTTCCTCCTTCATCTTCCACATCTGGCCCCTTATGGAAGCCTGTCATTAATAACCATCGCCTCTGTGGACTGGCTGCCACGCTATATCACCTCGTTTAATTCTCTCAACAAGGCTGCAGGCCATTATTATCCTACTCTATTGTCAAAGACAACTGAAATTTGGATAAAATAAGTAGCTTAAGATCACACATTTAGTAAGTGATGGAGCCAGACTCTCCCGTCCCAAAGCTCACTGTACTCTGCCTTTTTTCCTTCACATCTTCTCCTACCCTGTCCCCATGCCTTTTCCCAGGACTTTGTATCTCTTACTGGGTGGCACACCTCTTTGTCTCCACATCTCCTCCCCGCTGCCAGCCCATCCTCTGCTCTGTTGCCAGAATGAACTTCCTAAAACACAGGCCTACAGCCCCTCAGTGGGTCCCCGCTGCCCTCCAGACTGTGGAGGCTCTTTACACAGGAGCAGCCCCTGGCTCCACCCAGCCTTGTCTCCGCAGTTCCTCCCCTGTCCACACCCCTCTCCCAAACTCCTACTTTATTTTCCTGCAGCTGCAGGAAGGCCTCCTAGTCTCTTCCCCCAAGCACAAGTGTTCCCTGTGCCGAGAGCACCCTTCTCCCGCCCCGGCCACACCTGCGCACCATCTGCCGGGCCTCTGCTCTTCCTTCTGCCCCACCGGAGGCTCCTGCTCTGTGGCGCCCTCACTGCCTCCCTCCCCCCCGCAGAGCTGCCCGCTCCTTTTGAGGCCTCCTTCATACCTAGCATGGACCTTTATTCCTACCCTTGCCACCGTATGTGGCAACTGCTTCGTTTTATTTTCTTGTGTCCCCATCAGACTGTAAGAGTCTTGGATTTGCCTTTGTCATCCAGCAGGTAAGACAAGCCCTTGCAGTGGACACTTAGGAATGTTTGCTGCTGAATGGAATGCTTATATCACACCTAAGATGGTTCCTAAAGCAAAGAGGATCCCCTGTTGTATACATGTCTTTAATATTTAAAACAGAAATGTCAAGAAATAATCGTGATGCAATGTGATATGTGCGATTATAAAGATGTCTCCAGAGTATCACGGCAGCCCAGAGGGGAGAGTTGCTGCTACCCCTAGGGTTGAGAAGGTGATGGGTCAGAGAAATCTTCCTAGAAGAGGTGACATTTCAGCTGGGACTTAGAGTTTGAGTAGGAGTTGGCCTGGTGAAAGGGAGCCTTCTAGGCACTTGAACAAAAGCACGGAGCTGGGCCAGGGCCCCCAGTGGTAGGGGAGGAGCAGCGTATGCCATGTTGGAAGACATGGCAGGGGTTGAGCATTAAGGTTGGTGCCAAACTCAACACCACCTAAGGAGTTTGGGCAGAATCTCAAAGATAAGTGGGGGCCTTCTAAGGATTGTCAGAAAATAAGTGGCCTGGACAGATTTGTGTTTAAAAAGATAGGGAGAATGGATTGGGGAGGCAGAATAAACCTCAAGGAGGTGAAATCAGTTATTATAAGATCCTGGCCAGAAGTGGTGATTGCCACATTCCCAGAGAGAGGTGGTCTTGCCCTGAGTCCACCCAGCCCCACTGGTAAAGGGGGTGGTGTCTCTTAAAGTGTGCTGCTCCACCATAGGTGGAAAGGGTGGAACTCAGAAGGGCAAGGTCTCCAGTCAAATAAGTTTTAAAAATTCTGGGTTAGGCCCTGGCTGGTTGACTCAGTGGTAGAGCATCTGCCCAGCATGTGGAAGTCCCAGATTCGATTTCCAGTCAGGGTACACAGGAGAAGTGTCCATCTGCTTCTCCACCCCTCTCCCACTTTATCTTTCTCTCTCTCTTTCCCTCCCACAGTCATGGCTCAAATGGTTTGAGCAAAGTTGGCCCCGGTGCTGAGGATGGCTCCATGGCCTCACCTCAGGCACTAAGAATAGCTCAGTTGCCGAGCAACAGAGCAGCATCCCAGATGGGTAGAACATCGCCTTGTAAGGGGCTTGCCAGGTGTATCCCATTGGGGCTCATGTAGGAGTCTATCTCTGCCTCCCACCTCTCAGTTAATAAAAAAAGAAGAAAGAAAGAAAAGAAAAGAAAAGAAAAGAAAAGAAAAGAAAAGAAAAGAAAATGCTGGGTTAAATAGGTTTCTTTTCATTCAAAAATGCAGGACTTTTCAGAGCCTTTAATATACATTGCATGTATTGTAGGTAGCATTCAGAGTTTCTCACATGGGGTGAGCCATAGAAACTCTTTCTGAGAGCATCTTGAGGGACTCGAGTCTAATGGAATGTGTGAAATAGAAACAAACACCCCAAGGTCTCATGACGCTGTCTGCTCTAGCTCCTGGCGGGAAAGCGTAAGTGAAAGAACTAGCTCTTCATCGGGACAACTGCTTCTCACGGAGCACTCTGCTGTGGGAGTCACGTGTGTGCACTGTTCATTGGAAGGACAGAGTGGGCTCCCAGGGAAATATGAGTGGTAGCTTTTAGTCATTCTGTTTGGAGGCAGGCTGTGCAAATTCACCTGCTCCTCCCAGGTCCCTCATGTGTTTGTTCAGGCCTGAAAGAGGTCAGACCCAGGTGTTTAGAAGAATGGCAGGTCCTGACCCATGGAAAGAGAAACCAAGTCGGCAGCCCCTGGAATGTGCTGCTCTCACCACATCCCTCGGCAGCATCAGTTGGCTTGCTGGGAGCAAGGGCGGAATAGCCACCTCAGAATCCCTTACCCTTGGGAGGCCGCGTCCCAGGTGGCAGATCTGGCTCTATTGGCCCAAGCCTGGGTCTTATCACATTGTCACACACAGCTCGCTAGTTTACAGGCTTCCTCTTGCCTCAGAGTTGGAGAAAAACAATGTAAACATTCACCACCACCCCCAACAGCCTGTCTTTAGTGAGCCCTTGCTGTGGAATGCCTCCCCAAGGCCCTTTCCCAGCTGAGCCCTCAGGCTTAAGAAATGCTGGCGCTCCATGTGTGGCTTGGGGAGGTGCCTTCTTCTCCATTGCAGGAATTCTGCCCTGGGAAGTCTCAGCTGCTCCTCAGCCCCTGCCAGAGCTTCGGGGCGAGGTGTTCAAAAGTATAGAAGGGGACAAATAAGCAGGAGCCTCCCTGGAGATCAGTGAGCAGCGGCTTCTGGCAGCCAAGAATGTCAGCGATGTGCTGCCAGCACCCAAATCGGGAAACTGTCAAGGACCCTTCCCAGGGGCCCGAGCAGCGACCCTTCCCAGGGGCCCGAGCAGCGTCCCTCCCCAGGGGCCCGAGCAGCGACCCTCCCCAGGGGCCCGAGCAGCGTCCCTCCCCAGGGGCCCGAGCAGCGTCCCTCCCCAGGGGCCCGAGCAGCGTCCCTTCCCAGGGGCCCGAGCAGCGTCCCTTCCCAGGGGCCCCCCAGGGGCCCGAGCAGCGTCCCTTCCCAGGGGCCCGAGCAGCGTCCCTTCCCAGGGGCCCGAGCAGCGACCCTTCCCAGGGGCCCCACTGCTGCTCTGGCTGTACCGCCCAGAGGGCGGCTACCTCAGACCTGCACACTCAGCCGTGTTTCAGCTCAAAGGGGATTCTAAAATACTGAATCTCAAGGCTGTCCTGCCACAAGGTGCTTTGACTCAGGATCGTTAGACCTCCCTACCTTGGACTCATTGGAATATCTGAGTGAAGCTCCTGGTTGATCTACTCCAACCCTACATTAAGTAGCCTGTGCTACTCCTCCAACACTCTCAGAGCAGAAAACTCACCCCAAAAAAGGGGGCTCAGCCCCATGTCAGAGACAGGGAGAACTCGGTGTTGTTGTCTCCCAGTACAATGCACTTTCTTTCTCCATGGAGAAAGAAATCCAACTTCATCATCTGCTCTTTTACAAATTCATACCGCCATTTAAACTACACTAAGGTGAGTTCTACAGGGATCAAGAGCCAGATTCAGATTCCTTCCCCACCATTTGGCAATCGCAGTGGAATCAGTAGCCCCCTGGCAAATAACATCTGTAGCAACTGCTTCACAAAGTCCTGTGAGGATTAATTGAGATAATATCTAAAGAGCTCAGGGAGATGTCCAGCGGGTAATAAACACTCAATAAAGTTAGCTATTTTTGTTACTATTGTTATTAATAGTAGTGCATTAATAAACATATATAAGGCAGTTATAATTAACATTTAAATTGGTGTTACCCTGAATGCTCATTACCTGTATTTGGATGTACATGAGTGAATTGAAAAAAGTTTCTTTTAACCTAAGCCATTTAAATTTTTACTTTAAAATGTTGCTATTCTTCTTAATTGGCTTTTAATTAGTTTCACAAATTGACAGGCAAACTCATAACACTAAATTTTTCCTGCTCCTTTATGCATAGCCTTTCCTAAAGCATCAATAGATGCTTTTGGATGGATGGATGGATGGATGGATGGATGGATGGATGGACAGTGATTGAATGGACCAACAGATGGGGCCCAGGACTGAGAAAAAATGGCAAATGTCCCCAAGGTCTCAGTGGAGACAAAGAACAGTGTAGTAGAAGCGAGGGCGGTGGAGTGAGGCTGAGTTCAGAGACTGAAACGGGCAGTGTGGAACTCTAGAGGAGGGCGGGTTTCTGGTGAGGAAAGGCGCGGGGAAGCTGTGGGGAGGGGAGTCGAAGGTGAGGAGGGGAGGAGGGCGGGTTTCTGGTGAGGAAAGGCGCGGGGAAGCCGTGGGGAGGGGAGTCGAAGGTGAGGAGGGGAGGAGGGCGGGTTTCTGGTGAGGAAAGGCGCAGGGAAGCGGTGGGGAGGGGAGTCGAAGGTGAGGAGGGGAGGAGGGCGGGTTTCTGGTGAGGAAAGGCGCAGGGAAGCCGTGGGGAGGGGAGTCGAAGGTGAGGAGGGGAGGAGGGCGGGTTTCTGGTGAGGAAAGGCGCAGGGAAGCCGTGGGGAGGGGAGTCGAAGGTGAGGAGGGGTGTCAAAGGTGAGGCGGGTTCCGAGGCTCTTTAGTTCAAGGAGGTCTAGGAATGCTGTGTCTAGGTTGTTTGGATGAGCGATTCACATAGTCTTTTATACAGTGCCGAGTTACGATTAAAGAGGCCTGAATTAATGAGGGTTTACTCAGTATCTCAGCAAATTGTTCCCTGGGGAGGTTCTCTTATATAAAACTGAATATAATATGAAAGAGTAATAGTGTACTGAGCAAAAGTGTTTATTTATTACTCTTGCCTTATTTTTATCTCAGAGTGGTGTTGTTTAAAGGTCAAATGTGTGTGTGAGAGTGTGTGTGTGTGTGTGTGTGTGTGTGTGTGTGTGTGTGTGTGTTTAAGACAGAGGGAGAAAAAGAAAGGAGGCCAGAATCACATTCTTTTGTTGTCTGACCTTTTCAGCATCTTAGCTCCTGGCCAGTTGTGGAGCCACACTGGGCATCTTGTGAGGATTATATATAGCAAAATGTCAGCAGCTACCAAAGGCTTTCTGTTCCCCCTCCCAACCCAAATACTTGAAATTCACACCCTCAACAAAAATTCACAGTAAATTTTGAGTTGGCAAGCATAGCGTTATATTTGTGCACAGGGTTTTTTTTTATATCATTTCTCTTCATTGTACAAGGGGAAAGGGGCTAGATGGTGGGTCAGGAAACACCACGAGCCCCCACCACGACCCCCATAAGCACTTGCTCTGTGACTGTGAATAAGAATTGTGGGCCCTGGCCAGTTAGCTCAGTGGTAGAGCATGGGTAGAAGTCCCAGGTTTGATTCCCAGTCAGAGCACACAGGAGAAGCGACCATTAGTTTCTCCACTCCCCCCTCCCCCTCCTCTCTCTCACTCTCTCTCCCCACCTTTCCACAGTCATGGCTCATTTGAGCAAGTTGGCCCTGGGCGCTGAGGATGGCTCCATGGTCTCACCTCAGGCGCTAAAATAGCTCGGTTGCCGAGCAACAGAGCAATGGCCCCAGATGGGCAGAGCATCGCCCCATAGGGAGCTTGCTGGGTGGATCCCATTTGGTGTACATGCAGGAGTCTGTCTCTCTGCCTCCCTATCTCTTGCTTAATAATAATAATAAAATAAATTTTAAAAATTGTGGCCAGGATGACACATGTATTTATTACTTTACAATGTAAAAGCCACCTTCAGGTTTTAGTCCTCAAAACAGCCCACAGAAGTTGGCCAGGCAGATATTATTGTGCTCACTGATAGATGGGGAAACTAAGGCAGGATAGAAAAGTGAAGTGACTTGTGCAAGCTCACTCAGTTGTATTTGACAAGAGTCAGGTGAAGCCCATAAGCCTAGTGATCTCAGCCCAGAACTCTTAGCCCTGGACTGTAGCAAGTTAACTGCTTCTCCATTTCTGTCCCTATAACATGAACCCACCCCAGATCCCCCACCAACAGCCCTAAATCACTGAGGTTCTGGGAGGACCATGGTAGAAGCAAATATTTGCCTGCCTACTGGCATTTCTACTGCACAGGGTAAGTCATGCGCAAAATGATGAGGGTGAAAAACAATGTTTTCTGGACCATTTCAGGGCTGCTCACCCTCCCGTCACCACTAGCCTCATCTGAGACAGATGCCCCCACAGCACAGGAAGACCACAAAGAAGTGCACGCCCCACCCACCTTTTCAGCAAGGTCATAAATCATTCTTTCCACAGCTGGTCCCCAGCCGTAGGTCACACCTGGTTGGGATAAGCAGAACACCCCTCCTACCACATGCCCCTGACATTCCTTGCTAATCAATCAGGGCATTTTTCTCAATGAGCATGACCTCAGATACTATTAGGCACAGATTGATCCATGAGATAAAATCTTTTTTTTTTTTTTTTTTTGTCTGTGGATTAAGCTCTCTCCTTTCTCACAGATGGTGTTAACGGCAAACGTAGGTGATGAATCTAGTCATTTTTTAAGTAATACAAACTTTGTCCTGACCTTGAAATCTAGGAGGCGTCTCAGGCAGCTTCGGGAGCCTGTCTGTAGCCACCAAAGCAGTGCTCCCCAGTTTCCTAGACCCTCAGATCAGAGCCGTCGGGGTGCTTACTAGCCGTGGAGATTCCTGTGCAGCGTGGAGACCACAGTTACTAATTAATACTGTACAGATACTTGAAGCTTGCTAACAGAGGAGACCTTCAATGTCCCCATCATGCAAAACAAGAGGGGGTAACTGTACAGGTGATGGATGTGTCAGCTTGATTGAGGTAATCTTTCACAAGGGATGTGTGTATCAAATTATCACGTTGTACACCTTGAATATATGCAATTTTTATTTGTCAGTTATACCTCAGGGAAGCCGGAGGGGGGGACGTGCAGTTTCCAGAGCCCCACCCCAAGCACACTGAGTGAGGTGCTCTGTGAGATGGGCCTGCTGATCTGCATGTGAGACTGATTCTTCTGTACCTTCAGGACAGAGAACACCATCGCCAGAGAACACGCGTGTAAGCGCGTGACAGTGGCTAAACATAGCAGCCTCTCTCAACCTTCCTTGCATCTTCTCAGGGAATAATGCCTGAACCCAGAAGAGTCTCTAGTGAGGAAACTGAGGCCGCAAGACCCACCCAGGGAGACACAAGGAGGCTGTAGAGGCTCCACAGGACCCAGTGCCGGAGAGGCTGGGCTCTCTGCATGCACTTGGGTTTAGAATGAGATTTCTGCTGGGATTCCAAATGGCCACGGGCCACAGGTCACAGGGAGAGCAGGCCCCACTTCGGCCCTTCCATCACCCTTGAGGGTCTGCCATCCATAGCTCCTGGAAGCCACCACCCCACATTAGAGACAGTGATGTGGGCTCTACCGACCACCACGCCCAGTGCCCCTACTTGCTCCCTTCCCTATCCTCAGCCATACGGGGCAGGCAGAGCCAAGAGCCCCAAGACAGCTTGGTGGCAAAACCCCCAGTGAATGAGTCAGGCCACACGCCCGGCCAGCTGACTTGAGTGTCCCTGCTCCCAGTGCCAGCTGGGATCTGCCAGCCATCAGCCCTGGGGGGCAACCATGTGCTCTTTCCTCTCCCACCCCACAGGTTTGGAATAAATTGCCTCATCCAGTTTGAAGACTTTGCCAATGCCAACGCCTTCCGCCTGCTCAACAAATACCGCAATAAGTACTGTATGTTCAATGATGACATCCAAGGTAGGTCTCCGCCCCGCCTGACAAAGCCACCGAGGGCTAGTGCCTTCTCACAAGGCTCACCCAGATGCCAAGGAGGCATCTCGCAGTGGCTTGCCGCCAACAGCTGTTGAAAGAGCAGGAAACTTGCATTCAACTCCCATGTGGCTAATTCTTAGCTCAGTGACCTCAAACAAGTCTCTTAAGTGGGCTAAGCCTCAGCTTCCTCACCTATAAAATGGAGATCATTACTATTTCAGAGGAAATAAAAATTAATATGATTTAATATATTAAATAAATACTAAACAACACACATTTTCTAGGTAGTTGAACTTGGGCAGATCAAGTCTCTGAGCCACAATTTCATCCTCTATTCACTGGGGATAATATACTGCTCACAAAAATTAGGAGATATTTCAAAATGAATATGAATTGATAAAGAAAAGAAGCATTTGATATTTTTTTAATTAAACAAGAACATCAGAAAAGCAAACGACAAGTCAAAGAAAGTTGTTTGATTATGCAAATGAGATGCAAAACCAACTTTTATTTCATTGGTGAAAATGCACTATACAAAAGGCTGAAAGTACTGGAGAATCTACACGTTCCCTGATCCCCTAATTTTTGTGAGCAGTGTAACTACCTTGGAAGGTTATTGTAAAAATTTAAAGAGCTAATATGTGAACAGTACTAGCATATAAGACCCTCAGAACAAAGCATCAGTTGTCATAAAAATGACCTTCCCCAGCCACAATAACTTGCTCTTGGATTTTCCAAACACAAGATCTATCCCCATCAGGGAATCGGAACAGTTCCTTCTCTTAACTTGGCTGGAATGTGTACTACACAGAATGATACCCCTGAAAGACATTGGCACTGGGGCCCCAGAGCACTCCAGAAGCCAATGGGAAGCATCTTCTAGTTCAGGGTCAATGTGGTTACCTGTCCTATGGACCAAAAATGTCTGAAGGCCCTTGCCTGTTGCTGTGGAGATGCTAGCATGTGAAACGGGAGTGCAGGGGGTGGTCCCTTCGGGATCATCTCTGCTGACCCAGGCATCACCAGGAAGGAGCTTTGTGAGCTATTCCTAGTACTTTATAAAGCCCTTGATGACATGTGGATTATTATATAACAAGTAAAGTTTGGCAGGCAAAATCTTTTAAAAATCAAGGAAGCATATGAGGTAAAAAGAACAAGCTAGTGGGGCACAGGTGTTGATCTTTGGGAGTGAAAAATTGGCCAACCCCCGTCTTGCAGATGAGCTAACTTTTCATCGAATGAGGTAAGAAGATTTAACCCCAGGTAATAATAGCTAAAGTTTAGAGCTGAATGTTTATTATACATCAGGCACTGTTGTAATAAGCATGTTACACAGTTAATCTTATAAGATATTATCATCTCTGTCTGATAAATTTCCAAGTTTATAATCACTCGCCATACTGTTCCCAGATATTACACTCCTAATCCAAAACCCAAGGGCTCCTCCTTTCCAGGGGTCCACATGAAGAGCTAAAGAAATGTGGTAAATGTTTTTGTGTGTGTGTGTGTTGCTTATAAATTTTCGAGAGGCCGAATAGCACAGTTAAGCATATTTTAGATAATTAAAATCAAAATATATGACTGCAGTGCCTGAAGAGTGGGTGCCCAGAGAGGGAAGAGCCGGGAGGGAGAGCTGACGCATGGTGACTTCCAGGCCTGTCGCCATTCTGTTGTCCCACCCCTGACACAGGGGCCTGCGGCCGGCACCACAGTCCTTAGGAAACACCTGCCGTCTAGCCCCTGGCCAGCTCCCCCGTCATGGCACTCACCCCGTGAGTCAGCGGCAAGACAGCCATCCCCCTGAGCCCACTGGGCTGCCAAGGCCAGAGAACGGAAGTGGCAAACGAGACCCTGTGGGCAGCACACCTGGTGCCCAGACTCCAGATGTGCAGACGCGCACTCAGCCACGTGTTTACACATCCTCATCGACACAGGCAGAGGGGCACATCCAGGTGCGGTCCGTCCCCTCCCGTCGCCCCACACTGCTGCCGGAACACACCTCTAAGATGAGACTGTGGCTGCTGACCCCTCTTCGTGGAAAGTTCTTACTCCCTCGCTGGAAGTCGAGGCATGGGATCTGCTGGCTTGTGCCCCCCACCCACTTATCTCTCTCTGTCCTCTCGCCCACCCTTACTCTAACCCCCATCCCCGTCAGTTCTCTCTGCACATGGAAGTCCTGATCCTCAGCTCGAGACACGTTCTGTGCCTGAGTGACTCCTAACCACCCTTTACGACTCCGCTCGAGGGTCTCCAGGCCAGGGAAGGCCCCACATCAGCCCCACTTCCCCTGGCTGGTTTGGGTGCACACCAGAGGCTCCCCCGCCTCCTGTGCTCGCCTGTCAGCTTTCCCACCACACTGGTCCCCAAATGCCGGCCCTGGGGTTTTGTCTCCTCAAGAAACAATAAGTTTTTAGAGGCAGGAAGCATGTCTAACCTATTCTCATTTCCCCGCTTCTAGCACAGTGCCTGGCACATTATAGATGCTTCATAAATGTTTAAAAAATGAATGAGTAAAGTATGCACATGCAAACTGACATTCTCATAAGCACACCCACCAATCCATGGGTGTTGATCCCACAGCCGCTTCTTGATATCATTCTGAACACGTCACGCATCGCAGAATCTGCTTCTCAGGGAACCCAACCTGGGCCAAATACTAACATTTGGCAGACATATAGAGCGTCCGGTTTGAGAAGTGTGTTCTAGTCATACTGTCTCAGAACTTCTTTGTAAAAACCCCCTTCCCCTTGTGCTGAGGACAGACATTGCTGTCCCATGTCACTGCTGAGGAAACTGAAGTTCAAGGGTTAAGTTCTGCTCCGGGTCGCATAGCCAGACAGGCACAAAGCTGGGATGAGCTATTTCTGGATAATAATAACTGGAACCTAGTTATTTCTGACTCAGAGCTCTCTACTGTGTCCCCATGACACCAAGCTGCCTCTTTTCCTTTGGGGAAGTAGTGCAGCAAGTCTTCTTGCTAAGGATGAAATTCCGGCCCCCACCTAAGTGGGGGGGGGTCACTTCTCCCCAGGATCCTGCTGCTCTCCTCACCTTTCCCACTCCCTCCTCTATCTCCTGAAGTGTACAGACCCACAGAGGAACCCAGGGAGGGCAAGGGTCTCCCCCACGCTCACCAGCTGGTTAGTGATGGGTGCAGGACCAGGAGCCTGTGGTGTGCATGATCATTGCCTAGTGCAATTAGAAGACTGGTGAGGAATTCCAGGGCTCATGGGGCAATGTGGAAGATTAGGCTCCTGCTAGAATTACCTCCCAATGCTGAGTAAAGAGAAATGAAACGTTAGACTGCGCAGCTCTGCTCAGAAATAGAAAAGGAGCGGCTGCGTGCACAGAGTCGGAGAGGGTTGGGGGAAAGGAAGAGAGCAGTCACAGCGGTGATCAGCAACCAAAGCCAGGCCACATGTGGGTGCTGGGGACAGGCCCGTCTGCCCCAACAGGACCAGTGGTCAGAATCTACCCAGACCTCATACATGCTGGGGGCCAGGGTCAGGTTGCCCAAAGGAAAGTGAGACTGGGCCGCACCGCCTGCTCTGGACATTGGCCCAGCCTCGTGTCCTCAGTGGGACAAGAAGAGACACGGCTCAGGATCCCACCAGACTGAGCCGCACGAGAGCAGGGCCATGCCTGGAGCTCAGCAGGTGCTGGGCACAGGGTTTGAAGTGTCTCTCAGCCAGCCCTCCTGTGACACACACATCTGGGGACCACCGACCCCACAGGGCCAGCCATGGGAGCCAGCCTCTGGAGCCCCGGCTGGAAGGGGAAAGAGCTCCCGGGGCTGCCCGTGGTCTCCTGCCCTGCCCCAGCCCAGACTCCCGGAGAGCTCTGTGCCCTGCTGGGGAGCCGGGCTGCCCTGCAGTTCTGACTCATCGCTGGCAGCCTCTGCAGGAATTTTGGAAAAAGCAGAGGCTCAGGTGACTTTGTTATTTCAGCTGAGACCAGAGAAGCCTCCCTGCTCTCGGAGGAGGAGAGACCTGGAGGCCAGGCCGGCCATGTCCTTCTAAAGGAGCCAGGTCCAGGACACTGCTGCCTAGTAACCATGGGCCCCTGGCCACCCACCAGCTGCCCACAGGGTATGGCTGGGACAGGCAAACCCAGCTGGCTTGTCAGCTCCAGAGCGTCCTCCCACTCTGCCAACCTTCCATGGGCCTGTACTGTGGCAACCCCGCCACATCCCCAGGGGCAGGTGGCCCACATCAGGGTGCCTTGTGGCACATCAGGCCATCGACACCCCTCACACTTTTAAGTTTTCATTTCTGAGCCACAGAGCTTAGCATCAGACGTTGGATTGAGACAAGTCTGGGTCTGCATCTCCACTTTTCTGTGGCTTTTCTTTCTTTGGGCTTTGGTGAAATGCCTTAAATCCTCACAGCCTTCTTTTCCTTTTCTGTAAAATGGACACAGTATCAATAGCCACAACCAATAATCAGCCAGTACCACCAGAGTGATCAGGACGCTTTTATAAAGCCATTATCTGTTCCAGCTTGCTGAAGCCTACACTGATTCATTGTTACGTGTTTCTATCATCACCCCTGTTTATGGCACCAGGTGGTTGTAAGGACTGCACTGACGTACAGGCAGGGACAGGCACGGAATAGTACTCTGTTCTAATACCTAGCACTGAGAACTCCAGTTTCTAGTGGACTCCTGTCGCCCAGGTATGGGAGGGAGGAAGGGGAGAGCCCTAGGGAGAGAGGCTCTGGGGGAGGGGAGTGGAGGGGAGGGACCACTGTGAGCACAGACCTGGGAGCCTGGGGCAGAGGGGGCAGGACCCAGCCTCAGCTCCCCACTTCCCACATGTACCCTTCCAGCTCAGAGAATTACATTTCTGTGGGTTCTCTGCCAACTCTGTGATTTTGAACATGCAGCTTCCTCTGTCCAGAACTCTCTCGTCTGCTCTTGACTAATTTCTCTTTGTCCTTAAAGGCTCAAGCCGTACCTCCCCCAGGACACAACATCCAGGGCCAAGCCTGTCTCCACCTTTCCCCAGGGCTTGGAAGGAAGTGACACTGGGCAGTGGTCACCTACTTTTCAGAATGCTTCAAAATACCCCAGGGCTCAGAGCCATGGTGGGAAAGGGGCCCTGGGGGAGGAATGACCCAGCTCTGGAAACTTTGTGTAGCTGGTGTGTTTTGAGACACAGGGTTATTTCCGGTAGTCAGGGGTATGCTATCCCTTCTTCCCCCCACCCCACCCCCACTCACTGAGCAGCAGCTCCTGGCCTTTCTCTTCTCTCTCCCTCACAGCAAAACTACCCCCGGATTCTTCAACCTGATCTCTCTCCTCGCCCCAGAATCTTCCTTTCCATCAAGTCTGGTATTCTGAGGCCCCACCCTGAGGTTCCCAGGGGTCTTGGGCATCTGATCCTGGCTCCTCTGAGAACCCCCACCACCCTCATAGCCATAAATCTCTGGTTCCTTCTGAATTGTGGCAGAATCGGCCTAACACCACCTTCTTTTGGGAGACTCCACGGGCCAGGAACTGCCTTCTAGAGAGTCTAAAGCTCTAGAAAATTCTCTTCATGAAACAGAAATAGGGCTGAAGTAGTCGTAGAAGGTCTTTGCTTCATATCCAATAAGGAGAACTTAAATTTTCTGCACATTTATGCTGTGAACGCCCTGGGAAAAAAACATTTCATTCATCCTTATGTCCCCAAGGCCTAGCCCAGTGAAGCCACAGAACTGGCGCTCATAACTAGTGAACAAACTGATGGTGGTAATTCTGAGGCTCACGGAAGCAAGCCTGGCCTAGAGCAGAGGACAGCCAGTGTCCCCCTGGCCCAGGCCTCCAGAGCCACCTCAGGCAGACCCTGACAGAGCCGAACTCCCTGTCCTTCCCGCAGTCTGGCCTCACCTGATAAATAACTACTTCTTTCCCTTTTCTCCAATAACCTGCTGTTTAGCATGGAAAAGCATGGAAACTCCTTAAACTTTGTCAAATGTGACTACTAGACGCAGAAGAGAAACCGCATTTTCAACTTGCGTTTTTGTGCTTTTCCTGAACCTTCCACCTCCAATACTTACTCAGTTTGCAGGAAATGCAATTATGGAAAGCTCCCTCTGAAAAGGAGAGATTTGTTTTTCTTTCATCATAAATGAGGAACAACCAGTCACGCTTTCTGCTGCCCTTAGCATTTATGGGCATAAACCATGTTTCAAAACAGCCTAGGATCCCCGGGCTACTGCAAGGGTTTCCTGCAGAAAGCTAAGCAGCTTCCTTCCTCTCCATTTTTAAGTCCCTAACATGTTACCCAAGAGTCCCCCAAAATGAGAGTTAATGGTGGAGATCACTTTATTTGCCAAACTTTATAATATGGGGTTTAAAAACTGCTGTTTTTCCTCTTGAGTTCTGGTCTGCAATTAGGATAACTTGCCACGTCAGGGGATGGCCGCAGAGGAAGATCCCAGAAAGGCGCTGGGAAGAAGCAGACGGTGAGGCAGCCAGTGAGTGTGGGGTTCCAGAGCCAAACGCAGGGAGAGCTCCCCAAAGGAATAATGAGCAACAGTCTCACCTGGCGCTGAGAGGTCAAGGACAAGAGGGCAGAGGCCCGCCCACTAAGTCTGGCAAGGTGGGGTGCTGGTGACTTGATAAGAGGTGGGGACAGTCACCTGACCAGACTGGGTTCCAGGGAGACCAAGAAGAAAGGAAACAGGCAGTGAGGAGATTCCGCTCTTGAGAAGAGTCGGACTATAGAGGGGAAATAAGAAATAGGTTCGAGAGAAGGCTTTTTTAGGAAGGGGACTTTATGACCTGCTTGTATGCTGATGGCAGTGATCCAGTAGAGAAGGAGGAATTTAGGATGCAGAAAAAAGACAGATTCCCTGAGTGGGCAGAAATGATGGGATCCAGCACACATACTGGGAGGCAGCTTTCGCTGGGAGCAGGGACGTTCATCGCTTGTTAGATGAGGAAAGGCAAATACAAATATATGGACTGGGAGGTAGAGGGTTCATAGACTTGCTGGTGAGAGGATTCAGAAGTTCTCTCCTGATAATTTCTCTTTTCTTTGAATTTCACTTTCCACTTTGGGGCGGGAAGGGAGACAATAGTACCTACTTCACAGAGTTGTGAAGATTCAGTGAGCAAATGCAGGTAAGTACATGCATAGCAAAGAGCCAAGGTCAGGTTGAGAATGATCCCTGCATCCCTTTATTGAGATTTTCAACTCCTTTTTATCAGATTTTCCATTGATTTGTACTCTCCACCTCTTCTAGGGTCACAGCTGAAAATGTACATCCACTGCCTAAATTTACTTCCCTGTACTTCAACTTCCACGCACCCCTCAGCCCTCCCCCAGGGAAACCCCACAAAGGCCGTTCCTGCCACCTTCCACTTGAGAGTCAGGAAAGGCTGTATGTGTGAGTGGTATAGACTGTGAAGGGCTGGAGCAGCCCCCAGGCTTCCCTGCTTTGCTTCCACCGGGATGACTGACAGGGGCAAGCCACTACCTCTCTCTGGCCTCAGTTTCCTTTTCTGTACAATTGTTGGATGTCATCCTCTCCAATCCCCATCCAGCACTGAATTGCAGCACTGAATCATGCACCTTCCCATAGTAGGCCACCTAGGTATTTCACAGGTAAGCCATTATTCAACCTGCAGGTTCTAGCACAAATAACCCAAGGAGAGCTCCATTGATGGCATATCTTTGGCGCCATCTGGTGGCAGGTGCTTTGTACATCTCCTCCTGTCAGAAGGCAGAAGATGGTCCGGAAATAGAATCCCACCAGCAGAAAACTCCCTCTGTCCAATATAAGGAAACTAGTACTTCACCTAGCGAAGCCATCTAGCTCACTGGGTCTCAAACTTCAGTGGGCCTAAAAATCATCTGAAGATCTTTCAGATTATAGACTCTGACTTAGTAGAACAAAGGAAAGTGGGTTTTGAGAAGCAAAAAGTAAGACAGATGAAGTTGTTTGCCAGAAGACAGAAAAATAGGGAATGGACACCACAATAAGGGGACTTTGAGAAAATGATGGACAATCAGTATTTGGGGATTTGGGAGGAAGGTCATACCATGCAAGTCTCACCACCTCTGTGGGTGATTTAAGTAAATATTTAGATCACTTTTTGATGCTTTCTTGGATTTCAGGTTGGTGTTCATTTTAAATGCAGTACAGAGATGAGCTGGCCCATGGCATAGCCAGCTTTATTCAGGTTGAATAAAAAGTAGATCTCAGAAAAGAAGGGTGGTAACGATGCCTGGGAAAAGTAGAGAATGCCTGGCAGGGAAATCATTTGGGCTTACTCTTAAGGAAAAAATAATAAACTATATAGAAGGGCCCGATGGATGATGGGAACAGCAGGGTCAAAGCACAGAAGTAGAAAAAAATAGAAGAAGCCTCTTAAGGAATGGTGACTAATGTGATTGGTACATAGAGTATATGTGGAGTAGTGAAGCTATAAAGAGCTCCATAACATGTAAAGAGCTTCATTACGTGTAAACTAACAAAAAGAGCATCGTTAACAATGTCTTTATAACAGTCATCACACTTGTAATCATTTGATAATAGTTTCTTTCTTTCCAAAGCAGTAATGAACCTATGTTGTTACCAATGGTATCCTCAGTTCCAGAATCTGATACATAATTAATGCTCAATAAATAAATGAATGAATGCAATTATTTTTGAAACAATGACCTCTGACTACAAATTGTGGTAATAGTTATTTGTGCCCGAGCCTTGCTGAACTTGGAGTTCCCTGAGTGCAGGAACCATGTTGATTCAGCTGTCCTCTGTAATGCCCACCATGGTGCTTTCACCTGGTAGGCCCTCAGTAAAAGCACACTGAGCTCCTTTGGGACCCTCAGACAATGTTAGAAAGCCCCAGCAGTCCTCAGCCCCGGTTCTGCGACCCTGCTGACACTTCAGTGGTCCCTCCAGGTCATAGTTGTGTGAAGGCTGGAGAGCCTGCACCTCATCTTCTGGGGCATATGCTCCTCTCTCAGGTCCTGCCTTCTGATATCCACAGTGATGAATGTGCATTTATTAAGCTCTAACTTTTTGCTGTGCCCTCTACCTCAGCCCATCAGACAGCATCTAAGCCAGGCACAAATCCAACACATGTTCTGGGGAAAGGCCCCACCCAGAGCTACAAAAAAACAACCCCTTTGGAAAACAAAACAGAAAATTCCCTCATACTTCCACTCTGCAACCATTAGTATTTTGTAGTCCCTTCCAGATTCTCTGTATGCGTGTGTGTGTGTGTGTGTGTGTGTGTGTGTGTGTGTGTTTTACAATTAGAGTCATGATATGTAGACTATTTAAGGTTCTCCTCCTTGCTACTAACCCAATCAAGCATAGTTCAGGGATTAAGAGCACAAGTCCTGGCACCTGATTCCTTGGGTTCAAAACCTCATTCTGTTATGTAATCTTGGACAATTCAGCAAACTGCTCTGTACCTCATTTTCCCAATCTGTAAAATGGGCACAGTAACAGGATTTAATAAATATCTTTACATTAAGACATATAAAGAGGGCTCACCGTCAGGAGCCAAGATGGCAGAGGTGGCCAGAGCGTCCTTAAGGTGCCTGTTTCCGGTCACAGCCGTTGGTGGAACCTGCCTGCAGGCCCGCCAAGGAGCCCAGACAGCTGCAGCCCCAGCTCTCCGAATCAAGAAATTTTCTATCTACTGTTGCGACCCGGGTAAGACTGAAGATAAACCTCATGTGCAAACTTATGAAATTGATCTGAATAAATGTGGTCCTGTGGTGCTGGATGCTTTAATCAAGATTAAGAATGAAAATGAAATTGAGACCTGACCTGTGGTGGTACAGTGAATAGAGTATTGACCTGGAACACTGAGGTTGCCAGTTCAAAACTCCAGGCTTGCCTGGTCAAGGCACATTTGGAAGTTGATACTTCCTGCTCCTCTCTCCCTTCTCTCTCTCTCTCTCTCCCTCCTCTCTAAAATAAATTTAAAAAAAATAAAAAACAATGAAATTAATTCTACCTTCCGAAGATCATTCAGAGAAAGTTATCTGTGGCTCCTGTGCAGTGAACATCAGTGGAGGTACCTAACACTCTAGCTTTCACCAAAGGATTGACACCAAACTCAACATCTTAAAAATCTACACTCTTCCGTGTATGTATGTGATAAAATCTTGTTCTTAATTTGAGCAACTTCTATACTCAGTACAAATCCACTGAGCCTTATTTTAAGAAGGAGAATGAATCCCAAGAAGGCAAGCAGTATCTGCAATCCATAAAAGATCTAGAGAAGCTGAATGGGCTTTGTGAGTGCATCCTCTAGCTGCAATACCTGCTGCCCTAGTGACTGATGGAATGGAGAAAATATTTGGGATCCCAGTTTTCATGCAGGTCTATTGCTGGATGATCATTTCCAGAGACAACTTCATTAAGGAACACCTCACCAAGCTGTAGAACCCCTTCTCTCTGTACCACTACCACACCATCAAGAACTGCACAGGACTTGTCCCAAGGGGCTGAGTCCAGGGAAAGCTATTGTTGAAACAAGAAAATGAGAGCAACCTACAAGGAAAAGAAAGCTTCAGCATAACTGTTCTCACGCTACGCATGACTTGTAATCAGCTCAGCTGAACATAATATATGTGTATCTAATTAGAGTTCCTTCAAAGGTCGTAATTTTTCATAAATGCAGCATGTATAATAATTTTTTAATAAAAGACATATAAAGCACTTAGAAGAATATACTAACTTTATAGCATTTTCTACACTACTACACCATCTCTATAATGATAATTTTTAATGGCTGCAATATAGTCCACTGAGTGTCTATACTATCTAATTTACTTAAGCATTACTCCTTTGTTAGGTTTTATTTCCAGTCACTTTGTATTATAAATAACACTGTCATAAATATCTTACGACATACATTTTGGATTTTTCCATACATAGATTCCCAGAAGTAGAAGCATGAGGTCAAAGGGCAAAAACATTTTATGCCTTTGGTCTATTTTGGGAAAGAATAGTTTTCCAAAAAGGGCTGTAGCTCTTTAAAATGCAGTGTACGCTAAAACGTTCTACTTTTCACTGCGCCTTCACTAACCTTAGACACCATCAATTTCTTTGTTGTGTAACTTTAACGAACCATAAATAGTCCCAGTTTAATTTCCTTTTCTTGGAGCATCATAGAAGCTTATCATTGCCAGTTTCAATTACTTTATTGTGAACTTTTATCAGGCAAGGTCTATACCAGTTGCTTTAAGAGAAAAAAAATTAATATAAAGAATTGTGAATTATGTATTAAAGAATTGAAAAAGCCAAATAAACAGTAAGCCTCTGCTCCCACCCTGAGGCTGGGGAAACAAAGGAAAGACAAGGTGGCTGCTGGCTAGTGTCTGTGCCTCTGACGGGCACGGGATGAGGCTAGTTCTGTAAGTGACGGACATCTGCACCCTGGACTCAGCTGCTGCTTCTGGAGCAAATTGCTATGGTAGGAGTGAAAGCCAAGGCGATGGGTAGCCAGATTTAGCAGAAACAAAATTGGGCAGATGCCCAGTTAAATTTGAATTTCAGTTAAATAACAAATAATTTTTTAGAATATTTATGCGATCTTCTGAGACATCCTTACACTAAAAAAAAAAAAAAAAATTCATTGTTCATCTAAAATTCAAATTTAACTAAATGTCCTATGTTTTACCTGGCAATCTTACAAGGCAAGGATGATGCTGGAAAAAGTATTCCTTCCCCCAGTCCAGCCTTTCAGTCACCCTTGGTGCCCCTGTCCAGCATAGAGCCAGTTGGCAAGGCTGTAGTGTTCTGCAGACAAAACGGAGTAAGGAAGGGTGGGTTTGAAGCTGGGAAATAATGACTCAGTAGCGACACAGCCCACCCTTTCAGCTATTCAGCATCCATACACATCATCCTAGAAACTGGTACTTCCAGACAATAACAAAACAACTCTTAACAAGATGCCTAAGAAAATGCAACTATCCTCCCAACAAATGAAGACATTCTGACCTTCTCCTCAAAAAAGGAAGAGGTGATTTTAAAAGTCCGTTTGTTCATCTCTGGAAGGGTCACACTATCTATCTCTGGGCAGGATTAACTACACTTACAACTCAGTCGCAGTCATGTTTGAAAATTCTGTTACCTGAAGACTAAATTTTAGAATTAACCACCAACAAAACTCATATAAAATAATAAGAGGAAGAAGAAAGGAGAAGAAATCAGCTAAAGTATACCATTATGTATAATCACATAATCAAGGAAGAAAATATGCATGGCTGCTACATTCCTCATTTCTATAACCAGTCATAAAGCCATAGTTGATGTTTATAAATTCCTTCCTCAAGTTCCCATTCCAATTTTCTTGCCAGGGTTCTTGACCTAGCAGAGTGACCCAAACCTTCATTTCTAAAGGATCGCAATTCTAATGGTCCTACCTCTCTTTAGTTGCGGTAGTATATATTAACATTTACTATTGAACATGGAAGTACTAAGATACACTGCAGAGGACCCCCTGGGCTCAGATATAGTCCTTCCTACTCCCAGTTTCCCTTGGTTATCAGGATGAATCACCACAGCCAGTAAAGTAACCCTCTTCTTAGCACACTGGTTTTGTGGTTAAAAGAGCATCAAATGGCCAGATGGCGGTCTCAAATCTCAACTCACTAAAACAATTTTGTTTGTGAACCCTGATGGAAACATTTGTCTCTTGGAAATTTTGGGAACCAAGACCTCCAATCCAGCCTGACCAGGCAGTGGTGCAGTGGATAGAGTGTCGGAGTGGGATGCAGAGGATCCAGGTTCAAAACCCCAAAGTCACCAGCTTGAGCGCGGGCTCATCCAGCTTGAGCACAGGCTCACCAACTTGAGCGCAGGGTCGCTGGCTCGAGTTTGGGATCATAGACATGACCCCATGGTTGCTGGCTTGAAGCCCAAGGTTGCTGACTTAAGCAAGGGGTCACTTGGTCTGCTGTAGCCCCCCGGTCAAGGCACATATGAGAAAGCAATCAATGAACAACTAAGGAGCCACAACGAAGAATTGATGCTTCTCATACCTCTCCCTTCCTGTCTGTCTGTCCCTATCTGTCCCTCTCTCTGTCTCTGTCACAGAAAGAAAAAAGACCTCCAATCCAGAGAGCACAGAACTAAAAAGACAGAAAGCAAAAATTCTGCAAGTGAGTTATTTGCTGAAATGGTGAGAGGTGCCACTCCCACTTCAACCCCTTGACTTCCAGAACCAAGCATTCTGGCTATGGGAGAAGAAGCACAATATATTGTTTGCTGAGTCAAATCATATGTTGTATTCGGTAATATAGAACCTCCCTGTCTCCATGGAGTGTCACCTGAACAAAGTCTCAAGTAAGCCTTCAGGAACCCATTCTAGTGATCTATTAAGGCAGCTGCTCCTGGGTGGTCGAGTACATGGTAGACACTGAATCTATGGGTGTGAGCCCACTGTTACACTGCTACTACTCTGAAATGAATTCCTGATTAGAAATCTTGTTGTCTGGAATATATCAGGATGGTGAATGGACATTCCAAACATCCACAAGTGATGGCACTGATGGAGCATTATAGACAGGGAAGGAAAATCCATATCCAAAGTAGAGGTTTATTCCAGTGAAAACAAAGCTTTTCCTCTGCCATTGACAGGTTAATTGTTTGGCAGTAACAATAGCAGCCTTGGTGAGAGAAGGTCCATACATAGCACCATCCTGTCATCACAGCTACTTTGTACATAAACTCATTGAACAAACCCTAGGTAACTGGGGAAAGATGCTGACTGACATACACAGGACATGCCATGCTGTCTGCCTGATTATAAAGGACTTATTCTCCCTATACCCTATGGTGAGTTTTCAAATGAGGCACAAATATCTTCACACTCTGCACCTGTTCCAACAGGTCCATCCACACACCCTTTCCCCAGATTTCCTCATCATCAATCTTACTATTGTGTTCTTTCTAATTCCCTGACCATCCAGCTAAACCAATGGCAACTGCCCATGAACCAGCGAAGATCTAGCCATCTCTTGGATCAAAGTGGACAATGAAATTTGCCATCTGAAGTTATGTCCATTGGAAAGTTTTTTTTCATCAATACCCTTAAGGGTACCTTTATATTAGGACTGTGAAGCTACATCCATATACTTCTAGTCAATGGCAGCATATCATTAAGAATAATCTGTAAACCAAGTCCCAAGTTATTTTCTCCCTGGGCAACTGGTCATGAGGAATTCCTGTTGAAGCCTAAGGTGCGGATTAAGGGAAAAGAAGTCATGCAGTGGAAGTAGGTGTCAAACAACTCTGAGCCTTCCGGACTGCTCAAGGCATTTGATGATAGTATGCTCTGGGTACAGCCAACCTTATGACTTGGTGGATAATAGAGGCAGCTCCGATCACACGGTCACTTACTGTTTCATGGTTAGTTTGTGGTCTCATGTTTAATGTTTTTTATTCACTTGTCCCTTAACCAAAGAATTTCTATGAGGTTTATACTCTGTTTTGGATTCTATTACATTTGTCCTTGTTATTGCATTTATAAATGATGATGGTAACACCACCTGACTTTCTGATCCTCTTTCCCAAGGTCAAGTAGCAAACCAGGAGCTGTTTCTCAAATAATAGTTATTTGCAAAAAAAAGGGGAAGGGGCATGAATTTGCTTTAAGAACCTCCAAGCCTTCAGGCGTGACTTCTAAAAAGCTAAGGAAAGTGGCTTGTTCCACCACAGGTTGTAGGCATGGGATCTCTGCCAAGGGACTTCTCTTGGGGGTTGGGACGCAGTGACGGAACACTGATCTTAGTCCTCTGTTGCAGGCACAGCCTCCGTCGCTGTGGCAGGGATCCTAGCTGCTCTGAGAATAACCAAGAACAAGCTCTCCAATCATGTGTTTGTTTTCCAAGGTGCAGGTGAGGTGAGTGCTATCAGGGGCTATCTTCTATTGTCCCAGTAGGAGAATAAAAATAGGTGGAGGGGTATCAAGGCAGGAAGGTGTTCTAGGTTCTGAGAAGAGGAAGAAGCACAGGTGCACTCTGGTCACTGCAGCGCCCTTGGCCCCAACATTTGGATGACTCAAGGTGAGGTCTTAACTGGGTCTCCCAGAAGTAGGGGGACAGGAGGGAGGATCTTGGTGAAGCATCTGGTAAATGCTGAATAGCTATTTGCCCCGTCTCTGAACATTCGCCATATTATATGTCCCAGGCAGCCATGGGCATCGCCCACCTCCTTGTCATGGCTCTAGAGAAAGAAGGCGTACCGAAAGCAGAGGCCACAAGGAAGATCTGGATGGTGGATTCCAAGGGACTCATTGTCAAGGTACTGTCTGTCTAGAGACCTGGAGGTTTCCTGACACCTTCAGCTATTGGAAGAGGACAGGATGAGGTCTCCAGGGGCAAACTGCTGAGACAAAATAGAGGGCAAAAGGAAGGCAACACTCTAACCTTCAAAGCAAAAAATTCATCACAAAGTAGCCTTAATTTCTCTTGTCCAATAGCTTTGAATATGGTTGTGTGTGGATATGTGCTCAACCAGCCTAATCTCCCGCTACTTCCTGCCTTGCACTAACCTCGAGCCATAGTGAATCGTAGTTGTCCACAAGTAACATGCACCCTCTTGTCCACATCTTTGCACACTTTGTCCCTCTGCCTGACACGCCTTTCTCTCTTTTCCCTCATACCCATTCTCAATTCCACATACCCCATCTCGTTCCTCCTTATTCTTCTGACTTAGCGCAAATGTTACCTCCTCCAAGACACTTTCTCTGAGCATCTAGGTCTCAGTTTACTACATCTCTGCTCATGTTGCCCTCTCCCCACAAATTGCACTAAGCACATTGTAGAGCAATTGCCCCTCTACCAGTCTGTCTCCCCACTAGGCTATGTAGTCTTGACGTCGATATCTGACATGGAAAGTGAGCAACTAACGTTTGAGGTGTGAGTGAAGGAGTGAATGAGAGTGAACGAGTCCAGCTTCTGACCGGAACATGGTGAGGGGCACAGTTGGTTGGATGACCTCCCCGCTTAAACTTTACTCAGAGATCCATGTTTTCATTCCCAGAATTTCACTAACATAGAATGTCAGTGAGAGATTTAAAAAAAATTGGCAACAGAGATAGGAATAGGGGAAGTAAATGGGACCACTGACAAAAATAGCCAAGGCCCCTCAGCATAACCTGACCTTCCTATTGTTCCCTATAGAGCCAGGTCACTGCTGGAGGGAACTGAGGCCCGGAGTCCTCCTCCCAGCCTAGGTCATTCCAGAGCATAATCCTGGACAGAGGCTGCCACACTTCCCTCTTGCCCACCTTTCCACATCATTTGGTAACCCCATTGAGCTCACCCCTATTAAAAAGACCTCTCAAAGCTGATGTCTTCACTCTGGTTCTCATGAGGGCAGCTAACCCAAATGAGTCATCAGAAATGTTTGTACCCACTTACCAGCCTATCGTCCACCAACTCCCATTTGCTGAACTGAAGGAATATGGTTGGTTTGGCCAATGTAAGCCTGTTCTGGAGCTCAGACTGATATTATTCACAGAGCTGTTAATGGCTCCAATAAAATACATTCAGATTATTTCCCTGACCCTAGGTGGCTAAACCCCTAGCTCTCAGTTGGACCTGGGTGCTAGATGCTTGGGTCCAAGGGCATTGGTCAGACTTAGGCATTTCCTGAGAGCTTCTGTGTTCTGGCCCAAGAAGCCATGACCCCAACAGATCAAAGAAAGGCTTTATAGATTCTTCATATTTGGTTTGGGTTAAATAAACACATCACACACACACACACACACACACACACACACACACACACACACACACACACACAATCCTTAGATTCTACCAGGAAATATGATCAAGAGGACAGGACCCAAGACTTCTGATACTCAGACCACAGCACAGGGCTCAGCGGGAAATGCTCTCAGAGTCTCCAAAAGCATCCAGGCCCCTGCCTGGTGGTTCTCACCACCACAGCTGCTTCGTGTTCTTTCTTTCCCTGCAGGGGAGAAGCCACCTGAACCACGAGAAGGAGCTATTTTCCCAGGACCATCCTGAAGTGAACTCCCTGGAGGAAGTGGTGAGGCTGGTGAAGCCTACGGCCATCATAGGTAGGAGGGGGGACGCAGCCCACTGCCCATCCCAGCTAACTCTCTTGACTTGCAGGTGGAGCCTGAGGCTCAGCAAGGAGGGATAAGTGGTCCATGGAAATGCAGCTCTTTCCCCTATCCTATGTCCAACTCAATGCCACATTTATTGAGTGACTACTGTATAAAAACCATAGAACTAAGGCACCAAGTTGGGGTTTAATGATGCAGTTGTACAGTACAGTGGAAAGGCACAGGGCTGGTCTCTAACCAGGATGCAGTGAGCATTTCCCCCGCCCCGGGACAGGGACCCTGGCATCCCTCTCTGTACTGACAGACTAGCCTACAATAAAGGACAACACCCAGAAATGCCCTCACAGGTGCACCTGAACTGGGCATGGACCTCAAGTGGACCAGTGGACCCTTAGGGATCAACAGGAGGTCTCAGCCAGCTCAAGCAGAAAGACCCTTTTCTCTTCTGCTCCCTCTGCCCGTGTGGCAGACAGGCATCCCCAAGACTCCTGAGTCTTTCGTGGGCACCTAGTTCCTCACCACAGCCAGGAGAGGAATGGGTTGTTTATAAAGAGTAGGCATTCCCACTACCCACCTTTTCCCTGTAGGTGTTGCTGCCATCGCAGGAGCCTTCACGGAGCAGATTCTGAAGGACATGGCCTCCTTCCACGAGCGCCCTATCATCTTTGCCCTGAGCAACCCCACCAGCAAGGCTGAGTGCACCGCTGAGAAGTGCTACCGGGTCACCGAGGTCAGCGGGGAGTCCTTCCTTCCCCAGGCTGAGAGGACGTAGTAACAATAACTATGGATAACCCTAAAAGGGTGAAAAAAATCCCCACATTGCTGACGAGCAAACGAGGTTCAGATGAAGTCACTTGCCCAAGGGTACTGAGCTTATAAGAAGTGGAGCCTCAAAGCCAGGTCTGACTCCACAGCCTCAGCTCTTATATAAATATTGCACACACTGCTCAGGGTTCTTCTAATAACATGGAGCTTCAACCAGAGCTCAGAGCACTTGCAAATTCTAGGCCATGCACATACCTGTCATGTCCTGGGTTGGCCTTCCAGGAGGAGACAGGTAAAAAAGGTCCACTTTCACCTTTCAGCAGTTTCTTGGCTACCAGGTGACTCAGCGGGGCTAACCTTTCTGGTCCAATGAGCGAGCGCAGTGTGCTCAACACAGTGCTGAGCATCTGGGAGAGGATGAAGGAAGGCCCAGCATTTGACACATAGGACTAGGCCACCATTACTGCCCAGAACGGATCTCCAAGCTGCATCTCTGATTTTCTTCCCGCTTCCAGGGCCGAGGGATCTTTGCCAGTGGAAGTCCCTTTAAGAGTGTGACTCTGGAAGATGGCAGGACCTTCATTCCGGGGCAGGGAAACAATGCCTACGTGTTCCCTGGCGTGGCTCTGGGAGTCATCGCCGGTGGGATCCGGCACATCCCCGATGAAATCTTCCTCCTGACGGCAGAGGTATCTGTCCCTGCTCCCTCGCATCTCCCAACAGGGCCGAGGAGCCACCTAAGGTCCTACACCAGGCCCCAAAGATTCCCCCTTTTCTCTTCTACCCACCTGCCCCCAAACCGACAATGGATCCCCAAAGTGCTTGCACCTCAAGTTTCTCTCAACATCACTTTGAGGCTTGAACTTCCCTCCAAACACAGGGTTTTTAAGGGGGGATGAGAAATAGTTAATTGGTGGGGTGTTAACCGGGGGCGCTGACAGTGAGGAGACACCCTGTACAGCTCCCTGCCTTCCAGTAGTGCCCATCCAGGTGCCTAGAGCAGAGGAGATTCTACCAAAGATTACGGCCTGAAACTGCGGGCCTGTGAGCCACTGCAGGCAATGGATGCTTCCAGCCATGGGTCTGGGCCACGTCACTGGGATGGCTGCTGGCAGAATAAGCCCCACAGGGCAGCTTTCTGTAACGAAGGGGATAGGTGGCACGTGTGGTGGGCCTGCCTCTCTGAGCACAGATATGGGGGTGTAGGGTGCTCCTGCTCCAGGTACCTCACTATAAAAGCTCCCAGAGGGGATCTCTACTGGATAGGATGAAAACAATGAAAGAATTCATTAAGAATGACAGCCCCATTCAAACTGTTATTAATAACAGTGACAGCTGATGTTTATCAAGTGCTTACTAAATGTCAACACTTCACATTTAACCTCACTCTGAGGCATAGAAATGTCTCTGTTGGGAGGTTAAGCTAATCAAAGTTAAATACAAATACCAAGTATATTTATCCCCAATGAGCTCCAGAGGCTCCGCTGTGACCTCCGACATCCGTTTGCACTTCCCCCTTGCCACGGCGGCACTGGCGAGCGCCCAGACTGGTAAGACATGGTGATGGCCAGAGGCGAATTTAATAGCAGGCGCACCCAGCACGCCCTAGGCCCGGACTTCTGAGGGGCCCCGCAAAATCCCAACTTTACACTTTTTTCTAATGACACCAAGTTTGGTTTCATATGTGCAATTTTAACATTAATAGTATATACTAGCGTGCGGAAGTCCTGGGTTCAATTCCCGGCCAAGGCACACAGGAGAGGCGCCCATATGCTTCTCCACTCCTCCCCCTCTCCTTCCTCTCTGTCTCTCTCTTCCCCTCCCGCAGCCGAGGCTCCATTGGAGCAAAAGATGGCCAGGGCGCTGGGGATGGCTCCTTGGCCTCTGCCCCAGGCGCTAGAGTGGCTCTGGTCGTGACAGAGCGACGCCCCGGAGGGGCAGAGCATCGCCCCCTGGTGGGCAGAGCATCGCCCCCTGGTGGGCGTGCCGGGTGGATCCTGGTCGGGCGCATGCGGGAGTCTGTCTGACTGCCTCCCTGTTTCCAGCTTCAGAAAAATACAAAAAAAAAAAAAAATAGTATATAATATTTTTTATTTATTTTAAAATATGGTTAACATGTATTTTTATTTTCCCTGTCTCTCTTTTTTTAAGGGGCCCAATATTTTCTTCTGCACCCAGGGCCTCAACCGACCTTAATCTGCCTCTGGTGACGGCTTCCATGCAGCCGTGTTTGGCCCCACTTTTATGAGTCCCACAAAGTGCCACCAGGTTCCTTCTTACTACATCTTGGTCTTTGAGTCCCAGCTCTGCACGGCCACTCAGATAATGTCACACAGGAACCTCTCCTCAATCTACTCACACATCAACTGCTATGAGCAGGACTAGGCTCCTCCCCTCTAGGAGCTGACAGTCTGGTCTTCAAAGACCTGACAAATTATATTTTTGAAAAGGGTGTTTTTAGTGAAGACAACTTAAGTTGTATCTGTTTTTCTTATGAGAAAAGAAATAAGTTTTAGGAGACTTACATGCACTAACGCATTTCACCCTGAGAACTCTGTAATGTAAAATAAGAATAGTGATTATTCCTATGTTACAGACAAGGAAAGTGAGGCACAGAAAGCTTAAGTAACTTGTTGAAAGTCACTGAGCACATAAGTGACAACGTGAGGATGACCCCGGGCAATGTGACTCCGGGCTGCAGCAGAGCATTACCAGCATGCAGCGTCCTGGCAGTGACCACACACACGGGACGCAGCTCCTCACTCTGCAGGGCGGCCTTTTCTCCTGCAGATCCAGCCTTGGAGAGCCTGCTCTTTAATCAGCCCATCTTACATACCTCCACACCGAACATCGCTCCACACCCGAAGCAGGCCAAGCCCCTGTCCTCATTTCAGACCTTTGTGTGGCTCCTCGGTGCTTATGAGATCAAGTCCAGACCCCTGCACACAGTTCCTTGCAACATACTTCCTCACCGGCCTTCCTGTCCTTTCCAGCCTCACTTTTGGCCTTGCCACACCGTCCGTCTCACACTCTTGCTCTCTCCTGCTCAGTCTTCTCTCCCACCTCTAAGTATTAGTCTTTGCTGGTCCCCCTCCTGTTTTCAAGTAATCCGTACATGGTCGTTCAGCTCTTAGCTATGTCAGTCACTCTCTCGGGGAAACCTTTCCTGTACCTGGAAGACTGGACCCAGCCCCTGCTGTGTGTCTATGTCCCTCCCCTTGCCTTCACCTCATTATAATTTTGTTAGCTGCCCACTGACCCCAGTCTCCAGTAGGTCCTCAGCCTACTGGAGGTGTGAGGTCCCCACCACGGGTCCTCAGCCCCGAGCACGGAAGCCCTTCAGAGAGCTCAGTGAACTTCCCACTGAATGAAATGGAGAGAGAGGAATGTGAGAATACTGTCTGCCAAATTCTGAGGCAAGACTAACTCTTTTGCCTTCCCCATTCTGGAACACACAGTTCTCAGAAAGCACCATGACTTTTCCCAAATTTAAATGTGACACAAGATCTTGTGGCAGTAGGATCAGAGCTACCGCATGAAAGAGGCCGTTCTGCAAGGCAGGACCTGAGGCTGGAGGACAAGGTTGTGGGGTGAGCTGGCCCTCAGAGACTGGCTCTGAATGAAGAGGAAATGTGTGGGCGGTGCTGTCCCCAGGGTGATGTGCATAGGGCGTTTATCCAGATAAAGCATAAGGCTTGTCTGCAGTGTCGGTCCTGGGGTAGAAGCATTTCTCCAGCCTGGGACCAACGCAGGAAAGGAGAGCTCAAGGAGCCTGGATTACAGAGAAACAAGATGGGCACCCAGAATGTTACTAAGCACATGGCTGTCACTCAGGAAGTGAGGGGCTAGGGACCCCTATGCAAGAGGCTAGACTAGCCAAGGGAAGTTCCCAGAGTTTACTGTGCGAGTTTATTCACCTTGGTCTTAGTGGTTTTCCTTTAGAATTCAGAGAGCTTCAGGTGGTTTTAAGCCTCAGCCAGTCTCACAGTGCAGAAAGGAAGTGTCCTTAATGCTTAAGCCCAAGCATTAAGGTCCTGTGGGCCACGTGGTGGCAGAGACAACAGTAGGAGACAACATAGGGACTGGCCACCTATGGGGGTAAGGGGAGTCTTTGGTGTAATGGGTTGGGCTTGTTCAGGGAAGGCAGAAACTGAGCTTATTTCTCTTGATTCTATCTCCCCAGAAAATTGCCCAGGAGGTCTCTGAGCAAGATCTGTCCCAGGGGAGACTATACCCACCACTCAGCACCATCCGAGACGTGTCTCTGAGAATTGCCATCAAAGTAAGGAAAATCCTACCCTTTTCAGTATGGGTAGTGAGGCCCGTTGACTTTCTCTGTGACTTTCAGAGTGCTAAGGGGGTGACAGTTGTAGCAACATCCTGAGCTCCTTGGGCTGCACTGCACACAACCCAGAGGCTGAGTGACAAACTCCTGCTTACAGCTTGAGCCCTACCCCCAACACCCACTCAGGCCAGTTCTGGGAATGATCCTGAATTTCCCCTCAAACACCAAGCAGAAAAATCATCAAAGTCCATAGTTTTGTGGACCAGAATGTGGGTGGAATTTTTTTAAGTGAATCATAAGTGCCCATTTATACAGAAAGGTCAACTTGCATAGCATCGTGGAAAGATCTAAGCTGTGGGGTCCCAGCTCTGCCAATCAGCAGCAGAGTTACTGGGGCCAATCACTTTACTTCCCATAGTCTGTCTCCTCTTTCTCCAAAGGGGCCAGTAATGCCTCTCTTCTAGAGTTCCGGAGAAGTTTAAAAGAGAACAGTGCAAAAGCGCCACACTCAATGCCTCCTGGCCAGACTAGATGGTCATTCCCCTCCTTTCTCTCAGAACGGTTGGGATCAAGTTCATGGAACATTCCACAGAAATATCTCACCCTAGAGACCATGCAGAGTTGATAGCTTTTCAAAGGGTGAGAATGTGCTGCAATAAAGACTGGCCGAGCATTGACAATTGTTGAATCTGGATGATAAATACATGAGGATTGTTATACTATTACTTCTTTTAATATATATATTTTACATTTTCTATATTCAATTTAAAAAATCATTTCAGAAAATGCGTTCCACAACAGCACTCACTCCCCATGAGTTAGTCATGGGATCCAGAATCAATCCTACTGCTCAGAGTCCAGCGTCCCCTTGTCCAATTCCTTCCTTTGGGGGAAATTTGGATTAATGCGCTTCTGAAGCCAAATCTAATACCCAGAGAACAATATCCAGGCTGTTCTCCCAATTCAACCCACCACATTTGAAGGGGGCAGGAGTATCAGGCACTGAACACTCTTGCCTGTGACCTGACTTTATCTTCACACCATTCTAGAGAAATATCTCATTACCCCCACTTCACAGATGAGGAAACTGAGGCTCCACAGGATAATGTCACTACTGAGAACCCATAGGCAGTTAGAAGCAGAGACAGACTTTAGTCTGAGACCTTTTGACCCTGGATCAGTGTTTATTCCACTATGTCACAGCTTCCTATTTGGGTAGAAAGCTCAACCTCCTTCCTAGCCAGGGGCTTCATGGGATACAGCTCATGAGAGGCACACATCTGGTTTTTCCTGTCCACAGCTTCCCAAACAAGGGTCCTTAGACAGGTTTCTCCTCAGATCCAATTCCTTAGCCAAACATGTTTTTCCCTAGGTTCTTGACTTCGCGTACAAACACAATCTGGCCTCCTACTACCCGGAGCCCAAGGACAAGGAGGCTTTTGTAAGATCCCTGGTCTACACTCCAGACTATGACTCCTTCACACTGGACAGCTACACTTGGCCCAAGGAAGCCATGAATGTTCAGACAGTCTGATGCAGTCCCATAGGCCAGTGTGGGACTAGACGAAGCCCAGGGTAAAGTAACACTGACAATATAAATGGATTCCAAAATGGCCATCCTTGTCACTGTGTTTTTCCTTTGAACTTTCTGGTGTGAGGGCAGATGCCCAGGCATACAGTGAACGAGAGCCTTGTCCCTGAAGGCCTTGAGTTCACTCTTCTATAACCCTCCTCTGACTTCCTTCCAAAGAATTTCTTTATATATTAATTGCCACTATTGACTAGCCCTGGTGGGAAATCTAGAATTCTGCCTAAAATTCTGCCTTTCAGAGCTCAAGGCCTAGTGGAAGAGATGAGAGATATGGACACAAATGCCTGACCAGGCAGTGGCGCAGTGGATAGAGCATTGGACTGGGATGCAGATATGGACACAATTCATTTTTCCAAAAAGGAGAAAATGATAAGTCCATGAAAGAAGTACAGATAAAAATCAAAGGTGCTCAAAGAAGGGAGAGGATGCTTCTTATGAGGTCATAAGAAAAGACTTTATGGGGAGCAGTGTTTGTTTTGCACTGAGTCCTAAAGATGAAGGTTAGGTGGGAGCCATTGGGAAATGAGGAATGTGAAGGCAGCCACTGGCCAGAAAGCCTGGCTCACCCATTGGCTGGAGGCAGCTCACTAGTCAGAAAGGGTCACTGCCCTGTGGGTTGCTGAATACTAGACATTCCTTTTTGGTTACTACTAAAAGGAAAACCAGAGAAATGTGGTCAGGGAGGGTCAGCTAGCCAAAGAGGAAGGAGGAAGAGATGTACTGAGGGGAAGAGCACCATGGGGAGCTCTAGGAATGACTTGATTTCATTTCCTGGACTTGGGACACTCTTCCACCCTTCACTCTCTTAAATAATTCAGAAAACCAAACAATTTTCTTATAGAATAGTTTCAGTCTACTCTTTGTGTTTCTTAGACCAAGTTCAACCATAACCTTCATCTCCCTCATGCTCATCAGAGTCCATCACGGGTTGGGGGAGGGTTCTGAAATCAAAGACTGCTAAATTGCTAAAAACCTATTGGAATGGTAGCTTCCAACCTCTAGCTTCACTGTAGAACAAAAGAAAAAATAAGCCGTGCTTAGGGGTCTACCACTGCCTACCCCTGACGCCAGCTCAGCTTCAGGACCCCCACTGACCCCAATAAATAAATCCTATATGGCCTATGACATAAAAGTGACAGGCTGTGAACTATGGACTTCTAGAAGAGTCATTAGCAGAGACACCAGTTACCCCTTGCCAATGTCATATTCTTTTAACATCTGCTTTTTCTGGTGCTGGTGCTCAGCCAAGAATTTCCTGAGAAAACATTCCTGTTCTATCATCCCTAGGCTCATAGAGAATGAGAAACTCTTTAGAAGAGGGTTGGAAGAGTAAAATTGGAATCTAAACACCAGGGAACCTTTTATACTGTTTTCTACATTCTGTTCCACAACTTCCTCTGAATCCCAACTATGCTTCTTTTATCCCAATGTAATAGAAAAGAAAAATAGTAGAGAAAAATCAATGAAACAAAAGCAAGTTCTTTGAAAAGATCAATTAACAAACTTCAGCTAACTATCTAAGACAGTGGTTCTCAACCTTTCTAATGCCATGACCCCGCAATACAGTTCCTCATGTTGTGGTGACCCCAAACCAAAAAATAATTTTGGTGGCTTCTTCATAACTGTAATTTTGCTACAGTTATGATTCGGAATGTAAATACCTGATATGCATTATGTATTTTCCAATGGCTTTAGGTGACCCCTGTGTTTTGGTCATTCGACCCCCACCGGGGTCGCAACCCACAGGTTGAGAACCTCTGATCTAAGACAAAAAGAAGATACAAATTATATTATCTTTATTCCAACCCCACTGAACATCTTTCTGGCACTAAACACAAATACTCTAGCCTGTGCCCTTTTACATGCTTGGTCTCCACCTAAAAAGTCCTCCCCTCGGCTTCCCTGCATTTTTTACCAGTTAAATTTCAGTTCACCCCAGCTCTCTACCTGGAGACAATGCAATTGACTCAGTGAAATCTTCTTGGACAGAATTAATAATTATATTAGAAATCAACTACAAAAAAATGGGATATTTCCAATTATTTGGAAATTAAACAATACATTTCTAAATAACCCATGGTTCAAAGAAGAAATCACAAAGTAGATTATATATGTTATATTGAATGAAAAAATCTGAATTAATGAGTTTTAACTAAAGAACTGCTTAGAGGGAAATTTTATAGTGCCTATATCAAGAAGAAAAAAGAAAGGTCTCAGAGCAAACATAAAATTTCTCAAAAAACTTCTATAAAAAAGAAAAACAAACAAAATCCAAAGCCAGCAAAGAGAAAAGCAGAAATCAACAAATCCATTAAAAGTAAAAAAAAAAAAAAATCAATTAGTAATTAAAAATCCTCCCAGATGCCCTTATTGGTAAAATTTTATCAAATATTTAAAGTAGAAATAATACCAAGCCTTCACATACTTTTTCAGAAAATAGAAGAGGAAACATTCCCAAATCCATTCTATGATATTGATATTAACCAATCAGTATCAGATAAAGACAACACAAGAAAACTGAAGACCACTATCCTTCATGAATATAGATGCAAAATCCTAAACAAAATATTAGCAAATCCATCAACATAAAAGAACTACACACAATGAACAAATGGAATTGATCCCAGGAATACAGTTGTTTTAACATTTTAAAATTAATCAGCGTAGTATATGATGCTAATAGAATGAACCAAAATCACAAGATCATGTCAATGGATGTAGAAAAAGCATTTGAAAAAAATATATCTGTTTATGATTTTTAAAAAATTTAACAAACTAGGAATAGAAGAGCACATTCTCACCTAGTGAAGAACCAAAGTCTAATATCATGCTTAATGGTGA
This sequence comes from Saccopteryx leptura, assembly GCF_036850995.1. Lineage (NCBI taxonomy): Eukaryota > Metazoa > Chordata > Mammalia > Chiroptera > Emballonuridae > Saccopteryx > Saccopteryx leptura. The sequence goes on along the minus strand of NC_089503.1, from coordinate 72,145,126 downwards.
AATAATGAATACTTTCTCCCTAAGATCTGGAACAAGGCAAGCATGTTGCTTTTACCACTTCTGGTCAACATGGAGAGTCTAGCCAGTTCAATAAAGAAGAAAAAAGAAATGAAAGGCATCCAAACTGGAAAAGAAGAGTAAAACTGCCTTTATTCGTGGATGATGTAGTCCTGTATGTAGAAAACACCAAAGAGTAGAACAGTGCCTGCCTCCATCTCCCAATCTCTCTCCCTTCTTTTCTCTCTCACCTCCCCCTCCAATAAATAAGTTTATAAAGATCATAGGATGTAAATTAAATTTTAAAAAATTAATTGAATTTCTATATACTAGCAGAAAACAATCTAGAAATAAAATTAAGAAAACAGTTCTATTCAAAATAGCATTCAAAAAAATACTTAGAGTCACCCCATTAAAATAAAAATTTCTTTATAAAAAAAAATACTTAGAAATATAAGAAGTACAAGCCTTGTACACTGAAAACTACAAAACATTACCAATAGAACTTAAAGAAAATCTAAAACAATGGAGGGTGTTCAATGTTCATGGATTTGAAAACTCAATATTGTCAAGGCTGCATTTCTCTTCAAATTATTTATAAATTCAACAATATAACTACCAAAATGCCTGCAGGCTCTTTTTGTAGAAACTGAAGGGCTAGTCCTAAAATTTGCATGGATATGCAAAGGACCTAGAATTGCCAATTTTTTTAAAAAAAGAACAAAGTACACTTTCCAGTTTCAAAACTTCCTCTAAAGCTACAATGATCAATACTATGTGGTCATGTAGATCAATGGAACAAAATTGAGAATTCACAAATAAGTCCTTATATTTATAGTAAATTGATTTCTCAACAAAGCTAAAATAGTTCAAGGAAGTAAAGGATGGTCTTTTGAACAAATAAAGCCGGGACAACTGGATATTGATATCTATTTTAAAAAATGAATTTATACATTTACCTTACACCATATGCAAAAATTAACTCAAAATGGATCACAGACCTAAATGTAAGTGCTAAAACCATAAAATTTCAAAAAAAAAATAGAAAAATCTGTTACCAATTGAGTTCTTAGATACAATTTTAAAACATGATTCATAAAAAAAATATTGATAAATTTTACTTCATCAAATTTGAAAACGTTTTCACTTGGAAACATACCATTAAGAGAAAAGAAGACAAGCAATAGACTGGGAGAAAATATTTGCAGATTATGCATCTGAAAATCCAATTGAAAAAATGGGGAAAATATTTGAATTGATGTGCTACTAAAAAAGATATGTGAGTGGCTAAAAAGTACTGGAGGAGATGCTTTAACTTCATTAGTCATATGAAAAATAAAACCACACTGGGATACCTTTTTACATTCACCAGAATAGCTATAAAAGAAAAAAAAAAAACAACAGAAAGTAAGTGTTGGTGAAGATCGAAACTTTTATATCTACAAAAATTTTGTCTCCTAAGCGCAAGATTAAGGATGATTTCTGCCTGTTTTTAAAGTCTGCATTCTAACTCCACAAACACATACCTCCAGAACTTATCAGCAAGTGTCATTTAAAATAGTGGATGCTGTGGTTGTACCACCCAGGCCCCTCCTCAGATCTGAAACACTCATTACACCAGCTGGCAGGGGTAGTAGCAGGTGAAGATTCACAAGTGCATCTTTCCTCTTTGGGAATTGCACTTGAGTAAAGGAAGATGCTTCATCCAAGGTTATACTCTCACCCTCAGGGACAGCCTGCATCCAATGACTAGTTGATTTAAGTCCACAGGCCCAACCACCTTACTTCAATTAGGGACATCCCTAAATAGCCATCTCAATTTCAGAGCTCCCTGCAAGATTGGCTGAGGCCATGGTTAAACCCTATATATCACCACTCAAGTTCTTCTGCCACCTCATTCTCTTGTTCCCACACAGGTGTTGTCAAGATGGCTCCTCCAAATGCAAATCTCAGATTCAGTATCTGTTTTCTGAGGAACTCAAATTGCAAAATATGGAGGAAACTGGTCAAGCTTCTCAATTTTCCAATCTGTTGCATCACCCCTACATGACCACCAAAAGCCTTGCTGGGTTTCTCTCTCCCTCAGTCAGCAAACAAAATGGCTGCTCACTAAAGAGAGCTCCTCCTCCTCTGGAATTCTTATTCACCTAGTCCTTGATGCTTTCACAGCTCTTTCATGTCTTTAAACTTATGACCTTTTTTTTTTTTTTTTTTTTTTTTTTTGCAAGAGAGAATAAGAGAGGAAGGGAGAGAGATGAGAAGCATCAACTCGTAGTTGTGGCACTTTATAAACTTAGGAATTTTCAAACTTATCCCTATTTTTCTGGTTGTTTTAGGGTTAGTGTTTTCCATGACCTACCATATCCTATCTAGAATGGAAGTCTCTAAACATAGATTTTAAAGATTCCAAAGGTATAGATATTAACCTTTTTCTTTTTTCTTTTTTTTTAATAATTTTATTTTTTTAATGGGGCAACATCAATAAATCAGGATACATATATTCAAAGATAACATGTCCAGGTTATCTTGTCGTTCAATTATGTTGCATACCCATCAACCCAAAGTCAGATTGTCCTCTGTCACCTTCTAAATAGTTTTCTTTGTGTCCCTCTCCCCCCTCCCCCCGTAACCACCACACTCTTATCAATGTCTCTCAGTCTCACTTTTATGTCCCACCTACGTATGGAATAATGCAGTTCCTGGTTTTTTCTGATTTACTAATTTCACTTCGTATAATGTTATCAAGATCCCACCGTTTTGCTGTAAATGATCCGATGTCATCATTTCTTATGGCTGAGTAGTATTCCATAGTGTATATGTGCCACATCTTCTTTATCCAGTCATCTATTGACAGGTTTTTTGCATGTCCTGGCCACTGTGAACAATGCTGCAATAAACATGGGGCTGCATATGTCTTTACGTATCAATGTTTCTGAGTTTTGGGGGTAACTTTTTTCTTAATGTAATTGAATTATAGTCAGAAAAGTATTTGTATCATTCAAATATTTTAAAATTTGCTGAAATTTTTATGGTTGTCTATATAGTCAAGTTCAATAAAATATTTCATGTACTTCTGAAAAGAATATGGATCCTCATTGTTGAATGTAATGCCCCTTATGTGTTCATGAGATCAAGATTGTTTTGTTTAAATCTGTATTCTTACTGATTTCTGAAAGTAAAATTTTCCACCACTATGAAAAACTTGTCAAATTTCCTTGTAGTTTTTTCATATTTGCATTATGTATTTTTGGATCAATGTTGTTTGATGCACAAAGTTGAGAACTGTTATAACTTCCTGGTGAATTGAAACTTTAAATAATGGTTTTCTTTATCTTTAGTAATGCTTTTGCTTCTACTTTTACAAATATTAACACAACTATACCATATTACTTAGATTGTCGCTTTCCTTCATTTCCTTATTTATTTAGATGTTAAAGCTCTTGTAGCAGCAGGTAAATAGTGAACACTGACATGTTATTTCTCCAGCACAACTGTATTCTCAGACAGAATGTAATGGTTAAACTAACATTAAACATGTCACTGTTTTATCAATTATATAATAAAACAAAGTATCAAGTACCCAAATATTACATTACATAGTTCAAAATGCATGTAAACCAAAAAACAACTAGATCAAATAAATGAAATTGGCAAAGTATCAGGATACTAAGTTAATATTTAGAAATTGGTGGCATTTTATACATTAATAATGAACTATCAAAAAGAGAAAGTAAGAAAACAATTCCATCTACTTTTGAAAAAAAAAGTACCTAGGAATAAGTTTAACCAAGGAAGCAAAAACCTGTACTTGGAAAATTATAGAATATTGAAGAAAGAATTTGAGGAAGATATAAATAAGTGGAAGCATACACCATGTTCATGGATTGAAAGAATTAACTTTATTAAAATGTCCATACTATCCAAAGCCATGGCATATTTCACATTTCTAGAACAAATATTCCAAAAATTTATGTGGAGTCAAAAAGGAACCCAAATAGCCTCAGCAATCTTGAGAAAAAAGAACAAAGTCGAAGGTATCATAATAGCTGATACCAAACAATACAACAAGACCATTGTAATCAAAACAGCCTGGTACTGGCATACAACAAGCAAATAGATCAGTGGAACAGAACAGAGAGCCCAGAAATAAACCCACACCTTTATGGTCAAATCATATTTGACAAAGGAGGTAAAAATATACAATGGAGTAAAGACAGTCTCTTCAATAAATCGTGTTGAGAAAATTGGACAGGTACATGCAAAGAAATGAAACTAGATCACCAACTTATACCATACACAAGAATAAACTCAAAGTGGATAAAAGACTTAAATGTAAGTCATGAAGCCATAAAAATCCTAAAAGAAAACATACACAGTAAAATCTCAGATATCTCTTGTAGCAATATTTTTGCCAATGTATCTCCTCAGGCAAGGGAAACAAAGGAAAAAATAAACAAGTCAGACTACATCAAACTAAAAAGCTTTTGCACAGCAAAAGAAACCATCAACAAAATGAAAAGGGAACCCACTGAATGGGAGAACATATCTGCCAATGATACATCTGATAAAGGGTTAATATCCAAAATATATAAAGAATTTATACAACTCAATACCAGGAAGACAAACAATCCAATTAAAATATGGGAATAGCCCTGGCCTGTTGGCTCAGTGGTAGGGTGTCAGACCAGCATATAGATGTCCCGGGTTCGATTCCCAGCCAGGGCACACAGGAGAAGCACCCATCTGCTTCTCAACCCCTCCCCCTTTCACTTATCTCTCTCATTCTTGCTCTCACTCTCACGCTCTCTCTCTCTCTCTCTCTTCTCCTCCCCTCTTGCAGCCAAGGCTTGACTAGACTGCAAGAGTTGGCCCCTGACTCTGAGGACAGCTCCATGGCCTCAGGTGCTAAAAAATGGCTCCGGTTGCAATGGAGCAAGAGCCCCAGATGGACATAGCATCGCCCCCTAGTGTGCTTGCTGGATGGATCCCATTTGGGGTGTATGTGGGAGTGTCTCTGCCTCCCTTCCTCTCACTAAAATAAAATAAATATATAATAAAAATATTGAGAATAGGGACTGAATAGATGCTTCTCCAAAGGAGACATAAAGATGAATAATAGACATATGAAAAAAATGCTCGTCACAATCAAATTATATTAAATTAGATGCAAATTAAAACCACAATGAGATACCACCTCACAGCTGTCAGTATGACTGTTATCATTAAATCAACAAATAACAAGCGTTGGTGAGGATGTGGAGAAAAGGAAACCACTCTGCACTGTTGGTGGGAATGCTGAATGATGCAGCCTTTGTAGAAATAGCATGAAGTTTCATCAAAAAATTAAAAATGAAACTGCCTTTTGACCCAGCAATCCCACTTCTGGGAATATATCCAAAGAATCCCAAACCACTAATTTGAAAAAACATGTGCACCCCCATGTTCATTGCAGCATTATTTACAATAGCCTATATCTGGAAACAGCCCACATGCCCATCAGTACATGAGTGGATAAAAAAGCTGTGGTACATTTATACAATGGAATACTACACAGCCATAAAAAAGAAGAAACTCTAACCTTTTGCGACAGCATGGATGGACCTGGAGAGTCTTATGCTAAGTGAAATAAGCCAGTCAGGGAAAGACAAATATGATATCACTTATATGTGGAATCTAATGAACAGAATAAACTGACAAAATAGAAACAGAGGCATGAATATGTAGAACAGACTGACAGCTGTCAGAGGGGATGCAGTGGGGGGACTGAATGAAATAAGGTGAAGGGATTAGCCAAAAGACATATGTACATAACACATAGTCACAGACAACAGTATGGTGACAGCCAGAGAGAAAGGGGGTGGGCGTAGATGGAGGTGGGCAAAGTGGGTGGGGGAATGGGAATGGAAAGAGACTTTGGGGCAATGGGCACACAATTCAGTGTGCAAATGATGTTTTGAACTGTACACTTAAATTCTGTATGGTTTTATGAACCAATGTCATCCTAATAAATATAATTTTTTTAAAAAAAGCATGTAAAATGTCTGATGGATTCATTGGTAGAAACCCACTATTTTTGTTGGGGAGATAAGGAAAAATAACATACTTCAAACAAAGATAACTTCTAACCAGTATGGCAAAGAATTATAAAATTTTCAGAAATTTTATAATTAAAATTGTTTTAGCTAAAAAGCATCTGTACCTTTTAAAAAATGTTTACTAATTAAAGGACGTCTTCTATACATTATGCCCAAGAAGACCAAGGCAATATTTTACTAGAAATACCTCATAGCCTCCTGCCATTCTGTCTTCAGGCTCTCCCCTCTAAGCTGCATGCTATATATAAATATTATGAGGTTTTATATGATTACATACATGTGAGTCTGTATAACATGTATTTTACATGAACTTTCAATTATATTTGTAATGATTTCAAAATGGCAGTTTCTTTCTTACTTTTTTTTTTAATTCAGTGAAAGGAGAGGAGGCAGAGATACAGAGTCCTGGATGCAACCCAACTGGGACTCAATTGGCAAGTTGACTAGTGGGCAATGCTCTGCCCATCTGGGGCATTGCTCCATCGTTCTGCAACCAAGCTCTTCTTAGCACCTACAGCAGAGGCCATGGAGCCATCCTCAGTGCCTGGGGCCAACTCGCTCCACTCGAGCCATGGCTGCAGGAAAGGAAGAAAGAAAGAGAAAGAGAGACAGAGAGAAGTGAGAGGAGGAGGGGTGGAGAAGAAGATGGGCACTTCTCCTGTGTGCCCTGACTAGGAATCAAACCCAGGACTTCACACGCCAGGCCGACACTCTACTACTGAGCCAATTGGCCAGGACAAATGCTTCTTTTTTTTTTTATTTCTTCATATTCATTTTGAAATGTCCCCTAATTTTCTGAGCAGTATATTTTCCTTCATCCAAAATCACCTTTTGGAGGATGCTTTCATTAATAGTATGTAATCAACTTTGATAACTATTTTTTTAATCTTAAAAATATCTTCAAAAAAGGTCAGCCATGAAAGTTAAAGTTGAGGACTGTTCCAGGTTGAAAGAGTTTAAGGAAATAATGGCAACTAAATGTAATATGCTCATAGTTTGGATCCCTTTGCTAAAAAGAATGTTATTGGGATAATTGGCAAAAGTTTAATCAAGACTTTAGATTACACTGGGGAACAAAATTTTTGTTGCATCCACAAAAACACTTGTTCTTATATAATTCAAGTGTGCTGATATCAAATCTGGCATTAGTTTTTCTCTGTGAACTACAGTTTTTTTGCAATTCAAGATTTTAGGTTTTCATCTTATTGTAAAATTTTCAACATTTAGTTTAATATAATGAAGTAGAATGTCTTCTTGGGCATCATCTTTGTGAAATATATAATGCAGTAAATACACTAAAAGATATGATTGCATCAGAATTTGTCTATAATTTCAAAATAGAACATATTAAAACACTTATTTTAATCATAAAATTTGTGCAAAACTTATTTAAATTCTATTCAGGCAAAAATTTGCGTTTGTAGCTCTTGCATTTGAGTACTTGTTGAGGACAATCTTCTTTGATGCTCCAGCAGTAGTCTGGTCATCACTAATAGCTCCAAAATTTTTGGGAAACTTATCAAGGTGATGTTCAGGAAGTGAATCTTAATGCTCATGTTACATCCAATGTCACGGAAAGCCAACAGCATCCTTTGAACCAGAAGTTCATAGTTTTCTGCTTTTTTGTTGCCAAGGACGTGCTTTGTAACTGCCACAAAAGACTGCCATGCTGCTCTCTCCTCCTTATTCATCTTCCTGGCAAATTCTTCGTCACGTATGAGGGTTCGATTTTGAGATCCATCAAATACACCTGCTTTTATGTTCTCGAAAGACAAGGCAGGAAAAGCAGAAATAATATGTTGAAAGCATTCACTTTCTCTATTCAAAGCCTGAACAAACTGCTTCATTAAGCCAAGTTTGATGTGAAGTGACGGAAAAATGATACTATCTCGATTAACTACATGTTCATTCACAATATTTTGCATCCCTACTTCCAGAGCTTCATGTTTTGGCCACTCTTCCTGTGTCCAGTGTTTCTCCCAAGCTTGGCTGTCCCACAAACACAGAAAGCAAGGATACTTTGTGAAACCTCTCTGTTGTCCTAGCAGGAAATTTACCATTTTAAGATCCACACAAATGATCCAGTTATGCTCCTCATACTTCAGAAAGTCGAGGACAACTTTTATGTCATTATAATCTTCTCACAGATGAGTTGAATAACCAATTGGAATCACTGAAAATAGGCAATATATGTACATGTCACAAATGATGAAATATTGTACCTTTGACATTGAAGTGTGTAACAGCCACATATATAATAGAAGGTGTCAGGACTATTCTTGCATTTACACCTCTCGAAGAAGCCATGATTCAATCTTAAAACAAACAAAAAAAAGGGTGTTTTTATCAGACAATAATTTTTTACATTTAAAAACAACTACAATTATGTAAAAGTGATGTATGTAAAACATTAATTGCCTTGTAGTTATGTTCAATCCAAGAGTCGTTGCCCTTTAACTCCAATTTAAAAACCAATGCATGCCATTAACTATAACAAAAAGAAATTAAAATTGCATAAAACTAGAGCATACACCAAAAAATGGATTTCAGATTTGGAATCAGCGATGCAGAAATATATAGAAACAGTTCTAAAACTTCATGCAACATAAAATGAAAAAAAAATGTTCCCCAGTGTTATATGATAATAATGAATTGATGTTGATTTTATTTGTAAGGCATTATACTCAAAGTATTCAGAAGTGATAGGACATATATGTAAAGCAATTTGCTCTTCATTCCGGAGAAGGTAGGGGGAAAAATTGAGGGGAAGGAAATATTTTACTATTCTTTAATCTAAGTTTGTAATTATTTCAAAGTAATTTACCTGTAGCATTAATTTAGAAGGCCTGCCCCTGGCTTGCTGGGTTAGAGCATCATCCCAATATGCAAAGGTTGCCGGTTTGATCCCCAGTGAGAGCACATACAGAAACAGATCTCTCTCTCTCTCCCTCTCTCTCTCTCTAAAATAAATTTTTTTATTTTTTTCAAAAGAAAAAAGGGACTAGATCATAAGTAATTATTTGATGCTTGTTTCTCTGGATTCTTTCTCCCATTTTGTGTTGCTACTTACTGCTTTACAATTTTAAAAGACTTTTAAAATGTTTTAGCCAATATTATTAGATATTTTATAGCTCTTCCCCCAAAATTTCAGGATATGACAATTGGTTGTCCACTATGATCCATTTCTCCCACGTTTAATACTAGCAGTCCCTGAGTATTTCACTAGACACATGGCCACTGAGCTAGAAACTTTATTTCCCAAGCTCCCTTGCAGCATGATATGACCAGTGATTAAATTCTGGCCAATGGGACATAGCCAAAAATAATGTGCCACTTCTGGTTATACCCCTAAAAATATGCACAGTTGCTCTCCTGCTCTTTTCTTCCTATTTGTTAATTGAGAAATGATGAGAACTAGATCCATTGCCTTGACCCAATGGTAGAAACCACAGGAGAAGCTAGTAGAACCATCTACCATTGTTGTAATAGAACAGTAAGAAACAAAATTCTTGCCACACAATCATGAAGCCAAACTAAGTAATTAGGGAGCCTTTATTTAGCTAGCTATGCACACGGACCACATGGAGGCCAAAGCCCTTCAAATCGTGTGGCCCCATCTGCAGTTTGGAATTAGCTTTTATAGGCAGAATTACATACTAATTGAGGAATGGGGAGGGGAGGAAGCATAGCAGTAAAACAAAGCAGTGAAACAAGCTTTCTTACAATGTTTATCTATAGGGTTAATTCAGGGAGAAACATTCTGAGAATGCCTGCAACCTTGCAAAGCCAGCCCAAGGCCACAGTCTGAGAAACCAGCCTCAAGGCCAGGAATAGGGAGTCTTTTCAGAAAAAGTAAGTTCTGCTAAAAGTCTCTTTGTTTTAGAGAAAGTAAGTTTTGCCAAAAATTATTCATGTTAAGAGCCTTTCTTTCTATACATCACCATCTTGGACTATTTACCTCTAGACCAGGGGTCTCAAACTCAACTCAGCATGTGGGCCGCAGAGCAAGATCACAGCCGTTCGGCGGGCCGCACTAGGTCTACAAAAGGCAACTGTTATGCAACACTTTTCTCACTGCAGTTGAAAACAAAAAAAAAATCAGTACAACAAGCACAATCATACATGCAGTTTACTCAGTGTCACAAAACGACCAGAAACTGTAGTTCGCATCACAACTGCTGTTAACTAAGCTAATATCTAGCTAGGATGCTAGAGAAATGAAAAATACAAGTAGGCCCCTAGGCTTACTTAATTTTATCCAAAATATTTTGAACTTCGTGGATTAGTCTGCGGGCCGCACAAAATTGTTCGGCGGGCCGCATGCGGCCCGCGGGCAGCGAGTTTGAGACCCCTGCTCTAGACAGTTTCTTGAAAGGAAAATGTACTTCTGTCTTGGTTAAACCACTGCTACTTGGTCTCTATTAAAGCCCTATATAAACTAATACAACTTCAATGAAAGGACTAAAGCCCCACCTGATTTGGGCAAAAGGTGAAAGGAAGAAAAATAAAGACTCAAAACCATAATAAAAGACCCTGGCCAAAATGGAATAAGCCAACAACAGTATTTCTCTCTAACCAATCATTACTGACCAGAAAATAAAAAGCAACTACCTGAGGACTCTGAAAAGTAAACAATAGCAGGGAGATTGTGTAAGGAATTCAAAACTTAGAGAATGACCAGCATGGTGATTAATTTACTGGTGAATTTTATCCTCTTCTGGCTTTGACCTGAGGGTGATGTGAGACCCAGCACTATTTAGACAGCACAGACTCAATAGAAGTCCACTCTTTCTGGCCAAGAACCAGGAAAAGGGGCCTCTGCGAACTGGAGAATGTGAAGGGAATGTCTTTTCTCCCTTTTTCCCACACTTGTGTGCCCCAATCCCAGCTGCAGTGAAGAAGCTGCAGGGCCGCAGCAGGGGTGGTGGTGGCACTGCAAGCACCTAAGACCCTGCGAGAGCCCGTCTTCCTGGCCAGAGGAACCAGGAAAGGGACCCCTGTGGTCAGAGAGTGTGAGAGAAGTCCCTGTTTATTATTTTCTGTCTTGTCTCCTGTATGGCCAGTAACCGCGGCCACCATCAAAGCCGCCTGACCAATGCAGGTTCAAGTTTGATTCAGACAGACGGTAAGGAATCAACAGAGCTAAAAACTGGTGGTCCATTTTCCTTTATTCTAGACTCGCACTCAGCAAGCGAGTAAAAACACACACTGGGTTCCAAAACCCACTCATTCGGCACTCACAAAGCTACTGACTCATCCGAGTTTTCCTAGAATCAAAGGCTTCTACCTCACCAGTCTTATTCACCTTTGTTCCCCGTCTCCTTCTCCTCCACGAACTGGCTCCTCCTTCCCCAATCTGCCATTTTGGCTGACTCCTCCATGTGGCCTCCCTGCCCTGTCTCCATGGGCTGTTCCTCTCTACAAGAACGTGACCACTCTCCCCCAGAACATCTCTCACCAAATGGCCTCTGAGCTCCTCCTTTTAAAACCTTTTGGTGTGAAAGCCCTTCCCCAACACACATTAGCATAACCATGCCCCTTCCCAAGCATAAGGCAATTAATGTTATCACCTAGGTGACAGCCATCCATGTGGGCAGAGCCACATTTAACAAAATGAGCAAAATATACCTTTTCTGCCTGACATCTCCCATTGCTTTACCCTGAGTTCAGCCCATCATGCGAAACTATGAGAGAGCGAAGGGAGCCAAAACTCTGGGACAGACCCTGGCTTTATAGCCAGAGGACTTTACAGCCAGAGGACTGGGAATAGCAGGCTGGAGAGTATGGGAGAAATTCCAGAGAGGAAAGAGCTGAAGAAAGAAATCTCATAATTCTGTGTAGGACTCAGATCAAGTCTCAGGTTTACTCCCAAGCTGCACATGAAAAACAGATGCAAAGAAACAAAGTCTTGGAGAATTGAACTGACATTATAACTACGAACCGCAGAAGGTGAGCTAGAACTTGCATTCTAAACTTAAAGAATTTTCTTGCTTAACAAAAATAAACATTCTCCAGAAGATTCTGCGTTTTACAACATTATAGTCAGAATGTCCAAGACACAATACAAAATTACTCAATGTTGGGCAGATAAAATATATTATGCTCACTTTGTTAAAGTTGGCGCTGCCCACATGGAAGCCTGTTGCCCAGGTGATATTAATGTGTGTTGGGGCAGGTTGTGGGTAGGCAGGATCCTTGTAGCCTGGGGCTTGGTTTTAGGACTAAGCCTTTCCCACCCTTTTTGATGTGGGGTGGTGCAATCCCATCATGCCCCAGATAAGTGACTTTGTATAAGAGACTTTCCTATTTTGTATATTGGATTAAAGGTTTTGATTTCTGCTCTATAAAATGGGTGCAGAACAAGAATTTGCTCTCTTGGTTCCTGAGATTAGCATTAGAGGAGAGAGCAGAGAGAGGCCATGTGGAGGAGGCCAGGAGAAGCAGCCAAGATGGTGGTGTAAAGCCAGTAAACAGGGCTACTATCACAGCCGCCTGGCCCATGCAGGTTCACATTGAATTCGGATAGTCGGTAAAGAAACAACGGAGCCAAAAACTGATGAGCCATCTTCTTGAATCCTAGTTTGCACTTGGCGGGCAAGTAAAAACACACACTGGGCTCCAAAACCCACTCACATTCAGTGCTCACAAAGCTACTGATGTATCCGAGTTTCCTAGAATCAATGGTTTCTAGCTCACCAGACTTATTCACCTCTGTTCCCCATCTCCTTCCTTCTTCTTGCACAAACTCTGCACCAACTGGCTTCTCACTCAACACTCCACCATCTTGGCTGCTTCTCCTGGCCTCCTCCACGTGGCCTTTCCCTGCTCTCCTCTCTAATAATAATCTCAGGAACCAAGAGAGCAAGCTCCTGTTCTGCCCCCATTTTATAGTGTAGAAATCAAAATTTAATCCAATATACAAAATAGGGAAGTCTCTAATACAAAGTCACTTTTCTGGGGCATGATGGGATTGTACCACCCCACATCAAAAAGGGTGGGAAAGGCTTAGTCCGAAAACCAAGCCCCAGGCTACAAGCATCTTGCCTGCCCACAGCCCGTCCCCAACACACATTAATATCACCTGGGTGATGGGCTTCCATGTGGGCAGCACCATCTTTAACAGAGTGAGCATAATATATTTTATCTGCCCAACAGGTGGAGTGCTAAGTGAGAAGCCAGTTTGTGCAGAGTCTGTGCAAGAAGAAGGAAGGAGATGGGGAACAGCGGTGAATAAGTGGTGAGCTAGAAACCTTTGATTCTAGGAAACTTGTATAAGTCAGTAGCTTTGTGAGCACTGAATGAGTGGGTTTTGGAGCCCAGTGTGTGTTTTTACTTGCCCGCCGGGTGCAAGCTAGGATTAAAGATGATGTCTCACCAGTTTTTGACTCTGTTGTTTCTTTACCAACTGTCCGAATTCAATGCGAACCTGAATGGCCAGGCAGCTGTAGTGGTGGCCGTGGATACTGGCTTTACACTCAACATATAAAAAAAATGAAAATAAAAATCAACAAAAAAGAGAACAAATACTAACCCAAGATGACCTTGTGTCATGGAGACAGTGACTACTCAGAGACCACATGGAGTATGCCAAGGGATCTAGGGGAGACTGCCTCACAATCCCTTATACACGTTTCATGAGACAGCCCTGACCCCCAGTCCTTACAGATATTTATTGATACACACAAATAGAAGCAGGGACAAGAATAAAGAAGTCAGGAAGGGGAACTTCTTTAGAGCAGATTAAAGGGCAAGTGAGGTAGCTCAAATGTCCCCACCTACTGATTAATCAGAATTGCTAATTCTATTCCTATTGTGCTTCTTTCAGCACAGTACTGTGTTCAGCACTTTCGTTAGGAAAGCCACTGTGGCTCTGCCTCAGAGCCCTGAACTCTGTCCCAGTTCTATGTTCCTATTCAGGGCCTCTACAACCTTAACATTAGAATTCTCAGATAAAGACCTTAAAGCAAATAGAATAACCATACAGCTAGTGCTCAACTTACGACCACAATTGGTTCTGACAGACTGGTCGTAACACGATTTGGTCGTAAGTTGAGTAGGCTATATGTACAGTACTGTGAAATGATGTTATAAAAATCTTTAAGTCATATTTTATCATAATTTTCTTTTATTATTGTTATATATCATAATTTTCTTTGTTCATTTTATGCCATTTGTATCATCTCTACACCATTTTGTTTCTTATTTTTACATTTGTCAGGTTTAAGTAAAACACTGCATTACCAGTACAACTGGTTTAATATTGGCAAAACATACAAAATTACAAAATACAGGTGCATACAAAAATACAAAATACAGGTGTAAAAATACCATAGGAAACATTTTCTCAATTGCAAAACATATCAAAGTATATAAACATGTCCGAAACATTTTATTGGCCGCTGGTGTTTGGCTGTGGATTGTTGATATCGTCATCTGAGGCAGTAGTTGGGGTTACTGGAGTTGGTTTTTTCATAAACATGTGCAATCACATTCACATTCTTTCCTCCTTTGTACTTGTTCATTGATTGCTTTTTCATATGTGCCTTGACCAGGGGGTTACAGCAGAGTGAGTGATCCTTTTCTCCATGATCTATGCTCTGTTATTCAACTCACCCAATAAATTTTGAAAAAATTTTATTTTTTCAGTTCTAAAATTTTCATTTACTTTGTTGATCAAGCCAGTGACCTTGGGCGCAAACCAGCGACCATGGGGTCATGTCTATGATCCCATGCTTAAGCCAGCACCCCTGCACTCAAGCTGGTGAACCCATGCTCAAGTCAGATGAGCCTGCACTCATTTTCATGTCAAGATCGATGGCCTTTCTTTCCTTCTTGGCAGGCTGAGGCATAGACAAAGACAATTTCCTCTTGGTAGACATCTTGGGAAGGATTTGATGAAAAATACCCAAGACACAAAACACAAATTGCTGTACTGAGTCTGGGATAACAGTTGAAATGGTGCACGCGGAGATGGTAGTGCTGCCGGAAGCTGGTCCACACTGTCATACGCCCAGCTGGGCAACGCTTGCGCTGCCAGATGCGGAGCAGTTGTAGCTAGTGATTGCGGTCATAAAGTGGAATGGTCATAAGTTGCAAAGGTCATAAGTAGATCAATATCTGTATTCCACAGGGTAAAAGTAAACTATTAAATGAATTACAAGATAGACATTCTCAGAAGAGAAATAGAAACTATTAAAACAAAGTAAATGAAAATTTTAGAACTGAAAAAATAAAATTTTTTCAAAATTTATTGGATGAGTTGAATAACAGAGCATAGATCATGGAGAAAAGGATCAGTATATTTGAAAATAGATAACAAAAATTATCTTATCTGAAAAACGAAGAAAAAAGGTGAATATAATAATGAATAAAGCCTCAGAGATCTGTGGGACTATGTCAAAAGATTTAACATGCATTTTATTGGAGTCCCAAAAGGAGAGGAGAAAGATATTTTTGCAGAACAAATATTTGAATAATGGCCAAAATCTTCTCAAATTTGATGAAACACATAAATTTAAAGATTCAAGAAATGCAGTAAACCCTAAAAATAATAAGCCAAAACAAACCACACTAAAGATACATCATATTCAAACTGCTGAAAACTAAAAATAAGAAGTAAATCTTGAAAGCAGCCAGATAAAACCAGTACATTACATATAGGGAAACTTTGTTTCAAATGACTGAATTTTTTTACCAGAAACTGTGGAACCAGAAAAATAAAACTAAACAAAACCAAAAGAGAAAGCATGGAACCAGAAACAATGAAATAATACCTTTAAAGTGCTAAGAGATAAGAACTGTCCATTCAGAATGCTATTTCCAGTAAAAAATGCCTTTCAAGAATAAAAGCAAAATAGACATCCTCGGATAAATGAATACTGAAAAGGATTATGTTGCCGCTATTATGGGCCAAATTGTGGCTTCCTCAAAATTCAGATGTTGCAGTCCTAAACCCCAATACCTAAAAGTATGACTAAAGGTCTTTAAAGAAGTACTGAAGTTAAAATAAGGTCATATGATGGGTCCTAATCCAATATAAATGGTGTCTTTATAAAAGAAGGAAATTAGGACACAGACATAAACTTCAAGCAAAAGAAAAATAATAAAATCAATCACATTGAGGGGAAAAAAGAATAGGAAAAAAATAACCAAAAGCTGGTTCTTTGAAAAGACCAGTAAGTATTTTTTAAATGTCTAGCCAGACACAAGAGAAAAAAGAAAACAAAAATTACTAATATTGAGAATCAAAGAGGGGATTTCACTGTGACCCCACAGACATTGAAGGGATAAAAAGGGAAGTTCTGGCCCAGTAGCTCAGTTGGTTAGAGCATTGTGCTGATATATGAAGGTTGCAGGTTTGATCCTTGGTCAGGGCAGATACAAGAATCAACCAATGAACGCACAAGCAAGTAGAACAACAAATCCATGTTTCTCTCTTTCTCTCTCCCTTCCTCTCTAAAATCAATAAATTAAAAAATGTTTTTAAAAGAATAAAAAAGGAATACTACTAACAACTGTAGGCCCATAAATTCAACAGTAGCTGAAATTCCTTAATACAACCTACCAAAATTGAATCTATCCTTTGAAACCTCCCAACAAAGAGGACTCCAGGCATATTCAGGAAGGAACTAATAACAATTCTCCACAATCACTTCCAAACAATGGAAAAAAGGGAATGTTTCTCATTTTATGAGGCCTTGATGAGCGCCTACAAAAAATAACATTGCAAAACATCTCAAGAACATCACAAGAAAATCATAATAAGGCTCTAATACTTGAATTGTCAAATGTCCTTCCTTTTCCGCCTCATATCTCTCCATAACCCTGAAAAATAAACCCCTGTTGGTCAAATAAGTTTGCAAATATGATATATATGTTTGCTTGCTTATAGTTTGCATTGGGTGTGGGGGACAGGCTGTAAGCAGGCAGGGTCATTATAGCCTAAGACTTAGTTTTAAGACTAAGCCTTTCCCACCCTAAGTGACTTTGTATCAGAGACTTCCTTGTTTGTGTATTGGATTAAAGGTTTTGATTTCTACACTATAAAATGGGGCAGACCGGGAGCTTGCTCTCTCTTGGTTCCTGAGATTAGCATTAGAGAGGAGATCAGAGAAAGGCCACGTGGAGGATATTAGAAGCAGCCAAGATGGCAAAGTGCTGAAGGAGATGGGGAACAGAGGTGAATAGGGCTGGTGAGCTAGAAACCTTTGATCCTAGGAAACTCAGATAAGTCAGTGGTTTGGGGAGCCCTGAATTGGAAAGAGAAGTGTTTTCCCACTCTGTGTATTTCTTGCCCGCCGGGTGCAAGCTAGGATTAAAGCTAATGGTCCACCAGTTCTTGGCTCCATTGTTTCATTACTGTCTCTCCGAATCAAATGCAAACCTGCATGGGCCAGGTGGCTGTGATGATGGCCGTGGCTACTGGCTTTACAACCCCCTTCCACAAACACGCGTATACACACAAGGGCACGTGCCCTCAGAGACATGTATGCCATTGAGATCCAAAGGAACAAAGCCAGCAGCTTCAGGTCTCACATTATATGCCCTCTGAAGCAGGGCCTGATGACTGGAGTAGAGCATGGGCTGAATTTTAGATTCTGTTCACTCTATGGTTGCTGAATTATAGTCCAGATCCTAATCCCTAGATCCTGTGAATGTTATCTTATATCATAAATAGTATTCTGCAAATGTGATTAAGGATCTTGAGATGAGAAAGTGATCCTGGAGTACCCAGTAGCCCTTGAAGGAAATTACAACTGATCTTATAAAAGAGAGGCAAAGGGAGATTTGATTGGAATAGAAGAGAAGGAAGATTAACAACAGAAGCAGAAAGAGGTTTGAAGATGCTACCCTGCTAGCTTTATGATAGAGGAAGGGGCCATGAGTCAAAGAATATAAAGAATGGCTCTAGTCTGACCTGTGGGGGTGTAGTGGATAAAATGTTGACCTGGAACACTGAGGTCTCTGATTTGAAACCTGGGCTTGCCTGGTCAAGGCACATATGGGTGTTAATGTTTCCTGCTCCTTCCCCTTTCTCAATCTCTCTCTCTTTCTCTCTCTCTCTTGCTCCCTCCTTTCCCTCTAAAAAATGAATAAATAAAGTCTTTTAAAAATAAAAAAGAATGGCTGTAGATGCTGGGAAAGACAAAGAAAGGGATTCTTCCCTCAGAGACTTCAGAAGAAACCCATCCTGTCAACAGCTTGACTTTAGTTGGTCAAATTTCAGATTTCTGTCAAGAACTATAAGAAAGCCTGACCAGGTGGTGGCGCAGTGAATAGAGCGTCGGACTGGGATGCAGAGGACCCAGGTTCGAGATCCCGAGGTCACCAGCTTGAGCGCAGGCTCATCTGGGTTGAGCAAAGCTCACCAGCTTGGACCCAAGGTCGCTGGCTTGAGCAAGGGGTTACTCGGTCTGCTGTAGCCCCCACGGTCAAGGCACATATGTGAACAACTAAAGTGTCACAACGAAAAAAAAAAAAGAACTGTAAGAAAATTAATTCATTTTGTTTTAAGCAGCTATAGATGTGCAGTAATTTATTACAGAAGCAATAGGAAACTGGGAGCTGGGAGCCTCTGTACAGGGCCGATCTGCACAGTGTTCTCGAGGGCCCTGCATATAATCCACTTCTTCCTCTGCTACCCACAACGAAGAAGTTACGACAGAGGCTGCACCTACTTAGTATTTCTTCTTTGGATTTCCAAGGCTTCTTCCAGCCTGCAGCCTCAGCATTTGGGCATATGTTTTCACCTGTTCTATCTCTGGCTCTTTTCTGTCAGGTCCTCACATGAACTGGAAGAAGTTCTGGGACTTAGTTGTGGGAGTTGCTTTTCTTGGGGTACCTTAAAAGGAGGAGGTCTGGTTATAACAAGGCAGGCACTTGTCAGTTGCTTAGCTGAATACCATGACAATATAATCTTAACCTCTAATGAATTCCAGCAAACTACAAATGAGAGTTTAGCAGAGGGGAGAGTAAAATTATATTTCTAAACCTGAAAATTATCTACTTACATTTGTGGCTTATTAATTTTGTTCAGTCTAATCTCAATTTTTAATGAAATAAAATAAAATAGGAATATCAGAATGCGCTACATATGGATGAATAAATATGAATGCAATTCTTTTTCTCAATTATATGTGTGGGCTCTGTGTTACAATATAAAATATATTTCTTTTACTGAGTCTTTAAAAAGATTGAAAAATACCGGAGTATATTCTTTAATAGCCATTCCAATTCTCATCTGACTACCCTAACGAAGATTCAAAGGGGAAAGCAAAATGGATATAGCTCTCCAGAACTGAAAAGGTATTTTCAAAAGCAAAGTCATTGATTTTGCTCACTTTTGATAACTTAAGCTTGTAATGTAGTAAAGGAAATCTACATAAAGCAAGCATTCTTAGCCTGGGCCCAGAGTAGTCTAGTATACTTCTATTTGCTTGTAAAATGTTGCATACCAAAACATATTTTTAGAAAGGGCCTATATTTTTCATCAAATTCCCCAAAGAGCCCAGGACTGTCCAAAACATTAAAAACCACTGACATAGAAAATTTTTTGACATATTAAGCCGGTCTGCAGTGCTATAGTTCTGGGAATGACAGACTTGATAATTCAGATTGATTTAGAAAAAGACATTCTAATTTGAGTCTGGCTTAATAATAATGTTAGTAGAGACTAATCCAACATTAGCAGTTATCAGTTAAGATCAGTGAAGAAGCCTGACCAGGTGGTGGCACAGTGGATACAGCACCAACCTGGGATGCTGAGGACCCAAGGTTCCAAGCCCTGAGGTCATCAGTTTGAGTTCAGGCTCACCAGCTTGTGCGTGGGGTTGCTGGCTTGAGTGTGGGATCATAGACATGACCCCACGGTTGCTAGCTTGAGCCAAAAAAGTTTTTAGCTTGAAGCCCAAGGTCACTGCTCAGTTGGAACCCCTCGGTCAAGGCACATAAGAGAAAGCAACCAATAAACAATTTAAGTGCTGCAACTACAAGTTGATGCTCCTCATCTCTCTCCTTCCTGTCTGTCTCTCTCTCTTGCTAAAAAAAATAATAATAATAAATAAATAAGATTAGTAAAGAAGATACCAAATTATAAAGACTTATTTTTTAAAAAGTTCATTCTTTATTTATTGTATGAAATCAGCTCTTTAATGAAGGGCTATAATGAAGTTTGAATCTTAAAATGGTTATGTGCCAAAAACCATATTAGGTTTCATAACCTAACTCACATAACCATGTCTCCATCTTAGCCTTGACAGAAGCACAGAGCCTTGACATCTGTTGCCATGACCCTTGGTTACTCTTCACCTAACAATTTCCTATTTATCCTCAAAATTCAGCTGAGGTCTCATCTCCTCCAAAAGCTTTCCTTCTCCATGCCAGGCAAATCTAACTAGAAGAACACCACTTTGCTCTTCAATAATATCAAATGCACAGCACTATTAGGTATTTACCTTGTTACTTGGCAAGCCTCTAGTCACTTATGCACTATACTACACAGTAAGTGCCCTGAAATCAGATGGGGACTGATGATGTCTTAAATATCCAGGTCACCAAAAATCAGCTTGGTGTTTGGCACACAGTAAGAGTCAGCACCACTACCAATGATGATGAATTATAAGTGCAGGTCCTACAGTTAAAAAATGTCTATGAAGTTAAATCTGTTCACCTGAACATATCAGAATTGCCTGAAGTATTTTTTCTTTATGAAGGAGCTCTAGCCTGACCAGGTGGTGGCAGAGTGGAAAGAGCATCAGCCTGGGATACAGAGGACCCAGGTTAGAAATGCCAAGGTCACCGGCTTGAGCATGGGCTCATCAGCTTGAGTGCGAGGTGACTGGCTTGAGCATGGAATCCTAGACATGACCCCACGGTCACTGGCTTGAGCCCAAAGGTTGCTGGCTTGAAGCCCAAGATCCTTGGCTTGAGTCTAAGGTCGCTGGCTTGAGAAAGGGGTCACTCGTTCTGCTGTAGCCCCCTGGTCAAAGCACATATGAGAAAGCAATCAATGAATAAGTAAAGTGCCACAATGAAGAATTAATGATTCTCATCTCTCTCCCTTCCTGCCTGTCTGTCCCTGCCTGTCCCACCCCACCCTACCCCACCCCCCCCATCTCTCTTGCTTAAAAAAGAAAAAGCTCTATTTTAAAAAATAATTAATGTAACACTATTTCAGTAATTTATTATATATGAAAGACAAAGAAATACTCCAAGGGTGTAGCAGGTATGTATTTCAGGAAAGTCAGGCAGTCCTGGAGGAAGGCTGTTGTTTTAAATATTAGTTGGTGATGACGGGACCCTCAAGATGGAGTGATCTTCTGAGGAAATGGAAGGAAGTGGCAATGTTGTTGGAAGCTTGGGGGAAGAGGTTCCAGACAATTCCAGTCATCAGCAAGCATACTTACATAGAAAAAGATAACAAGAGCAATTAATTCTGTCCAACATTAACTAGAGGAATACTTTCTCCTTAATGTCTGAGGGCTCAAAACATTCCTATTTGAACTTGAAGTTGGGAAAAACAATGTTTCGAAGACTCCCCACATATACTTCCCCTCATTTTCTAAGAAAGACATGGCAGACAGAGCTCGAGGCAAAGGGACTTCCTAGCGGTTGTATTCCACAAATCTAGACTTCACTCTGCTTGGCTCATTGTTTTACCTGCAGTGGTAACACAGGGCAGAGAGAGGAAAGATAAAGAGTGAGGAAAAAACTTCTTCTGAAGAAAGCTTTTGGTTGACAACTCTCGTGCCTTCACTGAAAATCAGTCCTTCAACGGGAAGATGTTCCTCTTCCGCCGCGGACAGTTTAAGAATGGAGGTGAGTGAGGCAGAGAGAGGGCGGCACAGGGCAGGCCCACCGGACACTCCCGCGGTGCACACTCAGCCCAACAGCAAACCTATAGCTGTGGTGCAGAAATGGCTGGACAATGGAATGTTAACCAGAAGGTCCAAGGGAATAATATCCCCTGAGGTCCCAACGAAGTCCCAGTTGTGTCATCAACCAGAAAACTCAGGAGGCATTACTCCCATCACCTGAGGGACACTGCCTAACTTACCTCTGGGGCGTTCACACACACAGCCCTCTGGAAAAATCTAGGGCAGGGAGGTGGGATGGTAAGCTTTACCAGTATGAATTGTTATACACAGTCGGTCAGGCATGAAGAAAATATTTATTAGGATATTATACATTACAGATGAAGAAAGATTCCATTTTTTTACACAAAGTCATAGAAAGTGTTACAGGCTTGGGTCAGCAGCACCCCCACAGCCAGAATGAAGCAGGTCCCCTCCCCAGCTCCAATGGCAGTGGGTCCTGTGGAGACAGAAGGAAGACAGGAGGGGAGAAACTGTAATACGTGGACTCAATAAGCCATTAAAATCATGCTGCTACTGAAAGCACAAAATCCACAAAATGCATTTTTAAACATTAAAAAAAAAAAAAAAAACAAAAAACAAAAAAAACTTCTGCCAGGAAATGCAGGTCCAAGCTTGGGTTTTACACAAACAACCGGGAGCCATGCAGGTGCTTGTTCAGGGGCCACAGGTTGCTGCTGCCCGTGTTGCACATGCTCCGCTGGCACTGCTTGCAGCGCTGGTACTTGTCACACTGGTCCAGGAGGAAGACTTTGTCTGAGGCCCTGAGGAGAGGTGAGGAAAAGCAGCCGTTAGCAGGCATTCCCTGAGTCCTAGCAGGGGCCCAGCTGGGAAGGCAGTGCGGTGGAGGGGTTAGAAAAGGAGAGGAACACCTGGTCCCTGCCCTGCAGGAGCGTATACCCTCCTGGCATCTCCCACCAATAGTCCCGCCCCCCCGCACACTGCTACCTGCAGCTCATCCCAGCTCAGCATCTCCCGCTTCCAAACCTCTGCTAGCTCCTCATTCCCCAGCAAATAAAAGGCCTGACCCGGTGCCTTCACAGTCCTGCCCCAGTCCTCCTCCCCAGCCACAGCCACCAACACCCTCAGACTACACGTAACTTGTCCAAGGTCACACAGCTGACTGAATGGTGGCTCCATCTCCTGTGTCTGCTTCTCTGCGTGTGGATGCACCATTACCTGGCAAGCTCCCAAGAGACAGAGTTTGAGGGGGACCAGGCCATCAAACGGCCGGCTAACAGCCCCAGCAGACAGTCAAGAGTACACTTGCGGCCCTGGCCGGTTGGCTCAGCGGTAGAGCGTCGGCCTGGTGTGCGGGGGACCCGGGTTCGATTCCCGGCCAGGGCACATAGGAGAAGCGCCCATTTACTTCTCCACCCCCCCCCCTCCTTCCTCTCTGTCTCTCTCTTCCCCTCCCGCAGCCATGGCTCCATTGGAGCAAAGATGGCCCGGGCGCTGGGGATGGCTCCTTGGCCTCTGCCCCAGGCGCTGGAGTGGCTCTGGTCGCGGCAGAGCGACACCCGCCCCGGAGGGGCAGAGCATCGCCCCTGGTGGGCGTGCCGGGTGGATCCCGGTGGGGCGCATGCAGGAGTCTGTCTGACTGTCTCTCCCTGTTTCCAGCTTCAGAAAAATACAAAAAAAAAAAAAAAAGAGTACACTTGCAGTGAAAAGCCACAGGAGGCCAGAGCCCTCTGCAGAGGTAAGAGCAGGAGAGTGGAATGGAGACAAAGAGGAAGAGGACGAAAGAGGCTGGAAACAGAGACGAAGGGATGGAAGTGACTAATTTTCCACTTCAATTATTTTTCTTGATATTGCAGGACAGTGCCTGGTGTGTTCTGCTACCCTATCAAAATTTCTACCTTGGTGGAATTCTGTCAAAAGCAGCATCAAGGACAGCCCTAAAATGAAAAGGAACAGTCTTGGCAGTAGGCGGGGCTACCTACCAGAGTTACCTTGGAGTATCAGGCGCTAACTGCAGACGTCTGAACCTTATTTTTGCATTTGCTTTGTTTTCTCTTTAAAACCAACCAATTCCTTCACCCTGCCCGCTGCCTGCTGGAGTCCCTGCCCACAGTTTGGCCTAAGTCTTCAGGGAATCATAGGTCTGCTCTGCCATGTCCTTGGAGCAGCTGTGTCATCCTGTCACTCAAGGCTATTTCCTGTGTTTCCCCTATCTTTGGTCACCATGTTGGCCCAGCATTCTTCCAAAATCCAACTAAAATCCCCCGTCATTAATCTCATTGCCTTTTACCGGCTTCCTCCCAACAGGGAGGAAATAGCTTGAAATCCGCAGTTCCCCTTCCGCCTCTTCCTCCCCACTTTCTCTGTGGAACCTGTTTTCCACGTCATCCCTCATACTTTCACTGTCACCCAGTATGGGTTCTACCCACTACGAAAACAGGCAAAACAAAAAATGCTCTCAAAGAACATCTAAAAGGAAAAGCAGAGTTACAGATCAATATCCATCATAACAAATTTTACCCATGACACAAATTAGTTGATAATGGGCAATTTATTATTTTGTTACATTAAGGGTTTTCATAACGTTGGACTGTAGAGGCCTGATGTTTTTTCAAGTTTTTAACATTCTATGAAATCATAGCTTACATTTGTAAAGTGTTTACATATTTTTAAGAGGAGTACTTTCCCACCTCCTTATTTGATCCGCAGAACTCCTGTGTTAACCAAGTCAGACAGACAAGTGTTTACTTTCCTCATCTTACAAATTAAAAAAATATTAGCTGCCTCTCCAAAGTTGGTGTTAATTTTCAAAACGATACGTAGAGTCCCTGGCTCTAGACTGTAAAAAGATAGCTGCAGAGGATATGAAAATATATTTCAGGAAGATGTTTTCAGTTGGTTCCATAATGGGTTTCTCACTTTTTCAGCTGTCAATCTTACCACAACCCTTTGACTCTGCTCTTAAATGATAATTCTGTAAGCCTTGCAAGTGTTCAGATGGAAACGCAGTCTCCCTATTCCCAACTAATAGTTCTTTCCAGAGAGAATTCCTGCCCTCTTGCCTCCATGCCTCCCCACCCTTCACAAAGAAAAAGAAAAGAAAAGAAAAAGCCACCCTATGCAGAGGCAAAGATTAGGGCAGGGATGGCACCTATATGACATACAACACAATATTCTCTAACCCCTTATTCATAACAGACATTTCTAATACATCACAGCAGTTTTTCCCACTGAGCCCAGAATCCTTTCCTCCGCAAAGTTCTCTAGGCAGCCACTTCTGGTCACCTGGAGTTGCCACTTGAAACCTATTTGCCATCCCACAATTAGAGGAAAGTAAACAAGGAGCAGGGAGATTTTCTCTGCAAAGAACTTCTAGTTCCAATCAGGTATTACCTCTGGAAAGCCTTCTCCTCCAGCTCCCGCCGCCTCTTCATTTCAACACTCCGTCTCCAGTCCTCCTGTAAGCTTCGGTTTATTCTGTTCACGTGCTTCGCTTCTGCACGTTTATCTGCCAAGTACCTAGAGACAACAGAATAGTCAGATTCCATTCACAATACTGGGAAAGGCATGCAACCTTGAGAGCCCCATTCCTTTTATGATAAATTAAACAAAAACTTTCTGGTTTTGTTCACTGCTCTTTGAAATATACTAAAAGGTCTGAACACTGTAAACAAACAAACAAAAAAGTGAAACTCCTCGTTCTCAATTTATGGCTTTAGGACTTTCATCTTCAATTCTGGTTTAAATTAGCAGGATTGAAACCTTTTTCCAATTAGCAAAATCAGCCTTTAAAGCTATTAATTTCCTTTGAAGCCAATTTAACTGCTCTGAAGAATCATCTCAACTGGATTTCCAGTAGTTTGTTTATTTCATATTATTACAACCTTACAGGTGTCAGTTTTAGCCTACCAGTTGCTATAGGCATTTTACAAGACAACATAGACAGGTGTACAAAGGTGAAAAAGAGAATCAAGAAAATATTTAACATTGTAAAAAGGGTAAAACAACAACAACAACAACGAAAGAGTGTTTTATAAAGGTCATATCTTCAAAGAAGAAGTGACTACTGTATATCTCTTCAAGTACAACGTTCCAGTGTTCCCAATGTTAAGTGCTTCTATTACTGGTATCCAAATGCGTAGTCACTGCTGTTGGGAATCACCTTAAACCTGGCTCAAATTACTTATATGTATCTATTTCTTGCCAAACTGATACTCTTACCACCAGTTCTCAATAGTCTAGAAGGGACTCTGTGTGACAGTTGATTCAGCCTGCTTTGAAAGTCTTTCTGTTACAGGTAGCCACCAGCACTGTCAGGACCCTCCAATAAAAATCAATAATGCCCTCTGTGCTGGTTCACTTTTCCTAACAGCATGGCCACATTTTCCTCTAATAAGCATTGGTTCAAGCAGTCATTATATAAACAAAATACTATACAGAAAGTATCAATGCCTATCACACAATGGGAACTCAATGACTGAATGATACCTATTACATGTTTTTTTATAACTTTTTTTTTCTTTCCATGGTTTTTTAATTGTAGTAACACATAACATAAAATTGAACAATAACAATTTAACCACTTTTAATTGTACAGATAGTGTTAAGTACATTAATATTGTTGTATAACCAATATTCAGAACTCTTCGCACATTGTAAAAATGCAACTATACTTTTTAAACAACTCCCCGTTTCTCCCTCCCTCTGACCCCTGGCAATCACCATGCTGCTTTGTTTCCATGAACTTGACTATTCTAAATACCGTATTTAAGTGAAATCACCTAGTATTTGTCTTTCTGTAACTAGCTTATTTCACTTAGCATAATGTCCTCAAAGTTCATCCGTATTGTAGCATATGTCAGAATTTCCTTCCTTTTAAGGCTGAATAATATTCCATTGTACATAAATAGCACATTTTGTTTATCCATTCATCTGTAGTTGAACATCTGGGTCACGGCCATTGCTCAGCTATTGTGAATAATGCTGATATGAACATGGGTGTGCAAATATCTCTTCGAGATCCTGTTTTCAATTTTTTAAATATATATCCAGAATTGAAATTATTAAATCATATTGTAATTTAATTTTTTAATTTTTTGAAGAACCATCATACTGTTCTCAATAGGGGCTGCACCATTTTCAATTCCCACGACAGTGCATAGGTTCCTATGTTTCCCTTGCTAACACCATTTTCTGGTTTCTCAAAGTAGCCATCTTAATGCATGTGAGGTAGTGTCTTTCTCTCTCTCTCTCTCTCTCTCTCTCTCACATTCTCTCTCTCCCCCCACTCCTGCCATTTGTCTTAGTTTTCTTTATTTTCTTCCCTTTACATCATATTTGCATTTAATAGCTTTGTCTACAACTAATGAGGAAATTTTCTTCCTCTCTCATCTTTTGAATAGTTTTTTAAGTACTTGTTCAATGTTTCATGATGTGTGTGCTTGTAAGAAAAAAATATACTGATATATATATAATTGTTCTTCATTTGTATATTTCACAAGGCAATCAAACCACAGAAATTATAATTCAAGACAAACAATAGCACATTTTGTCTTTGCATTTGTGAAAAATTATTATACTGTTCGGCAAATGTATAAATTTTTTCATAAAACCCTAAAAATAATAAGATAGCCATCATATATGTATACATTACACTGATATACATCTTAAATAGTAAAAGACTTTGTCCTGTATCTATGTAAGTGAATTGTGGGGGGTGGGGGACAGACCTTAACAATTTACTAATTGCTTAATCCATTCACACTGCCATAGAGGTGGCACTCCAGGATATATAGACTAGTGCAATTAAAATTTTTAATTGTATAATATAAAACACTTTTTTTTTTGACAGAGACAGAGAGAGTCAGAAAGAGGGACAGACAGGAAGGGAGAGAGATAAGAAGCATCAGTTCTTCATATTGTCACCTTAGTTGTTCATTGATTGCTTTCTCATATATGCCTCGACCAGGGGGCTACAGCAGAGCTAGTGACCCCTTGTTCAAGCCAGCAACCTTTGGGCTCAAGCCAGCGATCATGGGGTCATGTCTATGATCCCACGCTCAAGCCAGCAACTCAGCGCGCAAGTTGATGAGCCCATGATCAAGCCGGATGAGCCCATGCTCGAACCAGTGACCTCAGAGTGCAAACCTGGGTCATCCGCTTCCCAATCCTATGCTCTATCCAGTGTGCACTGCCTGGTCAGGCAAAACACATATTTTAAATCTCACCTTCCTACCTTGTCATCTTTATTCACTGGGGTGGAGAATCACTCTATCTCAGGTTCACATAAATAAATATTCAATAAAACACAAAATATCTCTTATCTTGGAAAGGCAAAAATATAGTTAAATGCTCAATGACTTCTACTTCAAGCAGAGCAAACGATGGCAGCTGATGGTTGAATAAGGCTTATTAAACACACCTTTCACAGAATATGGAAAACATTTGTTAATAAGCAGCTATCTTATTGTGGTTTTGATTTGTATTTCCCTAATGACTGCTGATATGAACACCTTTTCATATGTTTTTAAGCCCTTATAATATTTGAAAAGATAAGATAAATGTTTAATTTAAATGCCTACAAAGTAAGAAAATAAAATAGGGTTAAAGGAGAGGCAAATAATATTCTCAGCAGACTGCTGGTGGAAGCAGATTGTTATACCTTTTTAGAAAGCAAACTGACAGTATCTGTTAATATTTAAAATGCTCCATGTGCTTGATCTAGCAACCTCATTTTTAGGAATTTATCCAATAGAAAAGTATAAATTATATATAAAACCTGTATATATTTAAAATGTTTAATGCAAAATTGTTACAGCAAACTATCTAGAAACAAATTGAATGTTCATTAATAGTACAAATGTAAAATTATGACAATCCATATTATTAATTTAATGAAGAATGAATTCCACATATATGCACTGACAAATATAAATTAATAACACATTGTAAGATTAAAGAAAAGTTGGGTTGTAATGTATAAAAGCTCATGGTCTCATTTTTCATTTACAAAACTGGAGAGAAAATATAAGTGCATATTTTTTAATAGATTTGTAAGGGATAGGAAAAGATAGGAGTTTTCTTGTTTGTTTTTTTAAGTGAGAGGAGGGGAAATACAGACTCCCACATGTGCCCTGACCGGTATCAACCCAGCAACTCCCGTCTGGGGCCAATGCTCAAATCAACCAAGCTATCCTCAGCACCTGGGGGCCACACTCAGACCAATTAAACCACTGGTTGCAGAAGAGAAGAGAGAGAGAAGGGGGAGGGGAGGAGGAAAGAAGCAAATGGTTGCTTCTTCTTGTACTCTGACTGGGGATTGAACCTGGGATGTCCACATACCAGGCCAATGCTCTACCCACTGAGCAAACCAGCCAGGGCCAAAATATAGAAGTTTACACATTAATCTTAAAACTGACTACTTGGTTAAATTGGGGGAGATATATATATATTTTTTGACAGAGACAGAGAAAGAGTCAGAGAGAGGGAATATAGGGACAGACAGGAAAGGAGAGAGATGAGAAGCATCAATTCTTTGTTGCGGCTCTTTAGTTGTTCATTGATTGCTTTTTCATATGTGCCTTGACCAGGGGGCTACAGCAGAGTGAGTGACCCCTTGTTCAAGCCAGCAACCTTGGGCTTCATGTCAGCGACCTTTGGACTCAAGCCAGCAACCATGGGGTCATGTCTGTGATCCCACGCTCAAGCCAGCAACCCCACGCTCAAACTGGTGAGCCCGTGCTCAGGCTGGTAACCTCGGGGTTTCGAACCTGATCTTCTGGATCCCAGTCCAATGCTCCAACCACTGCACCACTTCCTGATCAGGCAGATTGGGGGCGATTATTAATTTGTTTTTTAATCTCTCCACCAATTGGCATTTTAATTAGCATGAATTGTTATATTTTTTAAATAACAACTTTTTAAAAAAAAAATAAAAAATAAAAAAATGTTTTAGCAGTCCTGTTTGAATTACACAGACTAAATTATTCCCTCTGAAAGAAAATGACCTTCTCTTTACCACACAAAGACCTAAGAGCACATTTTGAGACGGACCAGAGGGCAGGTAGTAAGAATAGATGAGAGAAGTGGGAGACTCTGGAATAATCAGGAAAGGATATAGCAACAGAAAACCAGGACCTGACCTATACAGAAAATGAGGTCTATGACCACAAAATAAAGACCACAGTTTGTATTTGTTCAAAGTTTTGTAGTTTCCAAAAATGCTCCCACATACATAATCTCATTGAGTTCTCTCTCATAGTAAGGTTAGGTAGGGCAGGTGTGATTCTCCTGCTTTTTCATATAATCATATGAAATCATATGAGCCCTTTGAGAGGGCTCAAAGAGCTCATCTGCACTTTTTAGTTCAGATCACACAGCTTGGAAGTGGCAAGTTTTACCCTCCTAACTCCAAGTTTCAGAGACCAAGTAGAGAAGCCAAGGGCTAGAAGCAGAAGAGGAAACTGTAATAATCTCTGCTACAAACACAAAGGGTCCCAGAACTGGCTGTGACAGGCTACGTGGAAGGGCAGAGCTACCAAGGGACAAGAGAAGGAAGGCTGTTTGCTGCAAAACAGAAGCTATTTACAAGAATTCTTTCCTTTAACCTTCAGCCACTCTGGAGGTAGATAACAGCATTACCCCTATAAACTGATAAGGAAACCAGTGCCCTCAGAGTTATGTAACATGCCCAATATCACACTAGTAAAATGGCAGAAGCACACCAATCTATCTGAATGGATCCTGGAAGTGGTCTTGGAGACCCAAGGTATTCATCCAGGAGGGGAAGATAATTTAACAACCAGTTCTCTGCCCTAATTACCATTTTAAGTATAAAGAAACAATATACCAAAAGGTAGTTTATTATTTCATGCATTTAATACTTAAATAAGAATAAAAGAAGCACATGAAACTAAATTATAAGAAAGAGTTTTAAAATATTAATGAAAAAATATTAGATAATACCTGACAAAAAACAATAAAACTGTTATTTAAGATATTACCAATGACAGCTTGTCACTCCCTGGTTGTTTGGCATTTTTTCTCTTTACGTTATATGTCTGTTTACAGAACTAACAAATGAGAAGAAATTAAAATGTACTTATAGTATTGCAGCCTTGGCCGGTTGGCTCAGCAGTAGAGTGTCGGCCCAGTATGTGGAAGTCCCAGGTTCAATTCCCAGCCAAGGCACACAAGAGAAGCACCCATTTGCTTCTCCACCCTTCCCCCTCTCCTTCCTCTCTGTCTCTCTCTTCCCTCCCACAGCCAAAGCTCCACTGGAGCAAAGTTGGCCCAGCTGCTGAGGATGGCTCCATAGTCTCCGCCTCAGGCACTAGAATGTCTCTGGTTGCAACAGAGCAACAGCCCAGATGGGCAGAGCATCACCCCCTGGTGGGCATGCCGAGTGGATCCCAATCCGGCACATGTGGGAATCTGTCTTTCTTCCTCCCTGCTTCCATTTCAGAGAAATACAAAAATAAATAAATAAAATGTAGTGTTTCATCAACGGTATAATGAGTTTTATGAAATGAATAAATAAATAATACAAGTATAGTTTCATCAAATTTTTTTCACCTATGGAAGGATTGAACATTACTATGGGTGCTTAGAATATGCTGTTGTGCAGATGAACGTAAAAAAAAAAATAAGGAATGTAAATTTATGATTTCCACATTGGGTGGCTGCCCAGGCACCCATCTTAGAAAGAACCCTAATTTCAAATGCCATTTTATGGCCAACAGATATATGAAAAGATGCTCAGCTTCATTAGTTATTAGAGAAATGCAAATCAAAACTACAATGAGATACCACCTCACCCCTGTTAGATTAGCTATTATCAACAAGATGGGTAATAGCAAATGTTGGAGAGGCTGCGGAGAAAAGGGAACTCTCATCCACTGTTGGTGGGACTGTAAAGTAGTACAACCATTATGGAGGAAAGTATGGTGGTTCCTCAAAAAACTGAAAATAGAACTACCTTATGACCCAGCAATCCCTCTACTGGGTATATACCCCCAAAACTCAGAAACATTGATACATAAAGACACATGTAGCCCCATGTTCATTGCAGCACTGTTCACAGTGGCCAAGACATGGAAACAACCAAAAAGCCCTTCAATAGAAGACTGGATAAAGAAGATGTGGCACATATACACTATGGAATACTACTCAGCCATAAGAAATGATGACATCAGATCATTTACAGCAAAATGGTGGGATCTTGATAACATTATACAGAGTGAAATAAGTAAATCAGAAAAAAACAAGAACTACATGATTCCATACATTGGTGGAACATAAAAACGAGACTAAGAGACATGGACAAAAGTGTGGTTACCAGGGGTGGGGGGAGGGAGGACGCAGGAGGGAAGGAGGGAGAGAGTTAGGGGGAGGGGGAGGGGCACAGAGAAAACTAGATAGAGGGTGACGGAGGACAATCTGACTCTGGGCGAGGGGTATGCAACATAATTTAATGACAAGATAACCTAGACATGTTTTCTTTGAATATATGTACCCTGATTTATTAATGTCATCCCATTAACATTAATAAAAATTTATTTAAAAAATAAAAAAATTAAAAAAAATTTTTTAAATGCCATTTTAACAACCATTCACTAAACTCAGCAAAAAATTAGGTATCGGTTCTGCTGAACAGGTGTGAACTGGCTGAATCCTGCCACTGCTCTTATCTCTCTCTACTAACAATCCAACCCCACCCTTATCACAACATACTCCTTTTCAACCTACTATTGTACTCACATTTTCATGTCTGAGCCTATTTGGTATAGAACATAACAGATCTTTGAACTATCCCAGTGACCATTTATAAAATTTTAATAAAATAACTTTTTCTAAGTAGAACTGCCTTCTAAAAAGAGGAGGTTCCTTTGAAGAAAAGCCCTTTTGGAACTCCTGAGTGCTTTGATGATTTTATCATTCTAATCAAAGATCTGAGAATTGCTAATCATCTACAAAGAAGAAACTGGAGTTCTCTGTGGCAATCTGGGCTGGAGGAGGGAGAGGAGATAATGCAAAATGGGAAGGCAAGAAGGAGCCCAGGAGATGTTGTGAGGCTGAGAGCTGACCAGGCCTTTTAAAAATTCCCCATTGGCGGGGTGCCTCAATTGGCCCTTTTAGAAACTAGGCGTCTGGTGTTTGAATGTAAAGACATTTACATTGATAGGTATGAAGTCCTCCTCTGCCTGCTGTTACCCTCCCCACCACCTCCCCAGCAATCATCAGTACAGCTTATGACATGCACAGGTGTTTGAAGAAAGGGGTGTAGTGGATGTTGGGAAAGGGCCTGAGTTCCACGTCTGTGTCTATTTGAGCACAACACACATTTGTGGCTCACATTGTATTTTCAATGGCTAGTGCTGGTATGGAAAACTCTTTTAAGAAGTGGTACTGGAAAAGGAAGGAAAAATATGGAGGGGTAACTGGAGAGAGAAATGAGATCAAGAGAGTTTAAGGGTTTTTTTGTTTTTTTAATGTGATAACTTTTCTTCATAGGGTGAATTGCGAGGATGAAACAAGAGGAAGCATATACCGTAGTTCTCCCTGTATAAGACGCTCCCATGTATAAGATGCACCTTAATTTTGGGGCCCAAAATTTGGAAAAAAATGTATTATATAAAGTTATTGAACTCAAGTTTTATTCATCTACAATGAGTGCAAAAACAAGTGTGAAAAAGCAGAAAATGCAAGTAAGAATATCTGCAACCACTGTATAAGATGCACCCAGTTTTTAGACCTCAAATTTTTCAATAAAGGGTGCATCTTATACATGGGGAAATGTGGCAA
Source organism: Saccopteryx leptura (assembly GCF_036850995.1). Classification (NCBI taxonomy): domain Eukaryota; kingdom Metazoa; phylum Chordata; class Mammalia; order Chiroptera; family Emballonuridae; genus Saccopteryx; species Saccopteryx leptura. The sequence continues at coordinate 72,111,399 of NC_089503.1, read as the reverse complement.
TAAGCTTAGCATGATATTTTGCACATAGTAATTCCTCAGTATGTTCACTAATCTTGACTGTTCTATGAGAAAGAGAGAAGGGGAAATAGGGGAGAGACGGTGGGGAGGAGGAGGAAGAATGATCCATGGTCTCTTACTCTTTTCTTGTCTCCTGAAGCACCTGCAAATCCCACTCTCGGTCTGCCAGCTGGCTCAGGATGGCTTTCCTCTTGCGGTTCACAGACTCCTCCAGCTGGTGCTTCATGCAATTCTGTTCCCACAGTCGCCTCTCCATCATCAGCGCACGTTCATCTTTACCAAAGACGGGCTCAGAAGACACTGACTCAAATGCGGGCAGCTGGGAGGATTTGTTCTTGATCTGAAACAGGGACACACATAATGCAGATTACAATTATACCAAGGAATACACTTGATGTACAAAGCTGTAGCACAAAACCTACAGGAAGAAACAGGGGCCTCAAAACCACCAAATGGATAACACAAAAGGGTATTCACAGCCTTATGGTATTTGTACATATATTTAGACTGCCACTGAAGCACTGCACAATCTTTAACTTAATCACTGTTCCCTTACCTGTGCATCCAAATCTCGCTTGTAACACTCTGTTTCTTCCCTCTTATCTTGTATATATTTGGCTCTTTGGGCGGCAAGTCTGACAGTTAAGAATAAGAAAAGGTGGGGCCAACGTTTGCTACCGAGTCTTTAGTAGTACAGATTAACATCATCAAAACATGTCTAATAAGTATTCATAGGAACAAGAGTCTGATAAATAAAAAGTGAAATTTCCTTCCAGGAGCCTTCATTTTAAGAACGAAAATAGGAATTCAAACCCATAGGCTAGTGGACAATGTATTGAACACAGGACAGACCAGACAGGTAGAAGAGGTGACCAATCAGATCAGACAAATGCACTGCTCCTGAGACAGGCACTCTTCCTTTCCCCATGCTTTGAAAACATCTAGGTGGGAAAGCAGGAAGTGTCTAGTATTACTATAAAACGATTCATCATAAGATTCCTTTTAAAGAAAAGTGGTCTTTCCTGTTATAAATTATAATTCTGTTATATGTAATCTCCAGGGAACCCACCTGATCTGTACAATGGGTATAACAGAACATATACATATTATAGAAATATGGTTTTTTGGTGCCAAAAACTAGTATTATTTGTTTTAAGAGTCGCTCTCACACCGGAGTGAGCTTCTTTATTGCTCTCCTAACCTCAGTATCAGAAGAGTAGCCCCATTAGGAATGTTTGAACTCTGTGGCCCTGATCCTATCCTGGGCCCCAGATGATCCAACAGGACCAATCAGATGCCTCTCCTTGAAAATTTAGAATTGAGACTAACATTCATCCATGTTTGAGCTGAAATAAAGACAATGACATTTAAGGAACTGTGGGCATTAGCAGAGGGAAAGCTTTTATAACATGGCTTTTTATTTCCCAAACATTCCTGCCCTCGGGTTCCAGAGGACAGCCCTACACACTAATAAAACCTCAGCTTCGCCTTGAGATCACCTGGGAATAGCTAGGAACGATGCCCTGCTCAAGACAAGTCTCTTCCTCCATCTACCGGGATTAGTAATCACACAATAATGCAAAATGAGACTCTATAATTAAAGTAATTGTAGACTGGCAATCATTACTGTGATGATAATTATAATACAATGGCTTTTTCATTTTTCTAATGATATGTATACTATGGTATTGGCCACTAGCTGGGTTAGTTTGCTCAATTGGTTACAGTTGTGCTAAACCAGTGGTCCCCAACCTTTTTTGGGCCACAGACCGGTTTAATGTCAGAAAATATTTTCACAGACCGGCCTTTAGGGTAGGATGGATAAATGTATTACGTGACCGAGACAAGCGGCAAGAGTGAGTCTTAGACGATGTAACAGAGGGAATCTGGTCATTTTTTAAAAATAAAACATCGTTCAGACTTAAATATAAATAAAATGGAAATAATGTAAGTTATTTATTCTTTCTCTTCAGACCGGTACCAAATGAGTACAGTCCATAGCCCAGGGTTTGGGGACCACTGTGCTAAACGACCAATACTGAGTCAATCCCACAGGGAAATAAGCTTCACATGAAAACCCCGAATCCGTTTTCCTGAACATGTCCAGCTAGACTCACTCCTCTGCGAGCTGCACTTGTTCTAGGTGTTCCATCAACTTTTGATTTTTTCTTTCGTTTAGCTCCTTTTCCCGTTTATTAACCATTTGTTTCCGGAGACTTTTAAAATGTTCCTCTTCCTTTAAAGCATTATTCTCATGACTGAATGGCCGTTTATCAAGTAGGAAGGATTTCTAGAGTGAAAGAGAAGCAATTTATTTATTTTAGAATACCAAAAAAACAACAAAGAATAAAGGTAATAATTCAGAGACTAAAATCAATCAGGAAGTATTAATTATTTTTTTAATTTATTCACTTTAGAGAGGAGAGAGAGAGAGAGAGAAGAGGGGAGAGGAAGAGCAGGAAGCACCAACTCCCATATGTGCCTTGACCAGGCAAGCCCATGGTTTCAAACCAGCAACCTCAGCATTCCAGGTCGAAGCTTTATCCACTGTGCCGCCACAGGCCAGGCAAGTATTTATTAATTTATAATATTTATAAATCTTCAACACACTGACCAGTTAGTATTGAGATAACTCACAGAATAATATGATTGTGCTCAAGGATAAATCTGAGCAGAACTGACCACAGCCCAATATTTGAGCAAGATTAATGAAAAAGAACTCCATGGAGTAGGTCCTGAGCTAGTACATACAAAACAGAGAAGAAAGAAGAAGGAATTCTGAGTGAGTGCAAAAGCATGAGCAAGGATAGAGCAGAGGTGAGGAGAGAGAGAACCGAACACTGGCTCTGGGCCTGGCCATTCTAGACACTGATGATGCAACAGTGAGCAACAACGGAGATCCACAGCCTTGCTCTCATCAAGCCTGTATTCTGGCGCAGGAGACAGACAGTGAACAAATAGACAATACATTAGTAACTTAAGGTCGTGATAAGCGTGATGAAGCTCTTATCCTAGACAGTGATTGGGTTGGAACAGGATTAAATTGATTAGTCATCAGAGAAAGCTTTTCAGCGAAGATGACAGAATCACCTCCATTGTAAATACCAGGAAACCTGTGTCTCATCCAGGAGGAACAACAAATGCAAATACACTAGATGAAAACAAGCAAGGCATGTTTAGTAAGTAGAAAGGAGGTCTCTGTGGTGAGGCATAGTGAGCTAGGGGAAAGTAGTAGATGAACTCAATGAGGGTGGTAGGGGCTGCATCATGTAGGTAAGTGGTCCCCAAACCTCCGGGCCGCGGACCAGTACTGGTCCGTGGGCCATTTGGTACCGGTCCGCAGAGAAAGAATAAATAACTTACATTACTTCCGTTTTATTTATATTTAAATCTGAATGATGTTTTATTTTTAAAAAATGACCAGATTCCCTCTGTTACATCCATCTAAGACTCACTCTTGACGCTTGTCTCGGTCACATGATAGAATTATCCGTCCCACCCTAAAGGCAGGTCCATGAAAATATTTTCTGACATTAGACCGGTCCGTGGCCCAAAAAAGTTTGGGGACTGCTGATGTAGGGCATGATAGGTCAAGATAAGCTTTACATTTTAATTTAATGGGAGGCTATTAGCTATGTTTTAGTTAATCATTTTGAAAGGCTGCTGTGTGGACAATAGATGGTAGAACAAGTAGACTAACAACAAGCCTAATTAGGGAGGCTATTGCACAAGTTCAGCCTTATAATGGGGCTTGGAATAGGCTGGTAGCATTGAAGATGAAGAGATAATAGGTACGTTTTAGAAGTAAAAGGCAACTGGACTTGCAAATGGTTGGATGTGGAGGACAGAGAGGAATTGAAATCAGGTGTGTGCAACTGTCTGCCTGGTGATGCCACTAACTGAAATGGGAAAGCTGAGAGAACAGGTTGAGAAAGGGAATCAAAAGCCCTGTTTTGGTCTTTTTCCATTTAAGATGTCTACAGATATATCAAAGAGGAGCTACTAAGTGGGCAGTAACAAATATAATCAGAAACATATCTAAGAGGAAAGAGAGATCATGCCTAAATCTCAAAAGCACTGTGCTCTACCTTCATCCCCCCCGCCACCCATGCCTGGAAGGCTCTTCCTCTACTCAGGTCTTTTTCTGATTCCTTTATATAAGGATGTCTTCCCAGATTTCTGGCCTGGGTTGACTCTCCTCTTTGTTCACATAGTGCCGTATTCAAAGACTTAGCATAGCATTCAGTATACCACACTCTTGTCTCTTAAATCTGTCTCCCCCACTATCTTCTTTAGGTCTCTTAATAAAGGAAGCTCATCTTATTCATCTTTGTATTCCTAGCTACCAGCACAGTGGAAAACATATAGAAATTCATTAATAAATGTTTGATGATAAATCAAGAAGATATATTTTATCAGATTATTGTCCAGAGTATCAGACTACCACCTAGAGAGTGGGTGGAAGGAGAAAGATTCGGGCAGATAGATGTAAAGGTAGGCCCGTGATGACTGAAAACATTATATCAATGACAGAGCAGGTAGGTGGCTCACCTCCATCTGAAGCTGGGCTTCTCAAACTTCAATGCATCTACATATCATCTAAGTATTTTATTCAAAATGCAGATTCCTATTCTGAGGTCTGGGATGAGACCCTAGATTCTGCATTTTCAGCAAGCTCTCAGGTGAGATGCTGGTTCTCTCTTCAGATCAGCTGGTCCTGGGACAGGAATTTAATATACTGTCCCTTACCACCCACCCCAGCTCTTGGTTAAGAATTGCTATCATTAACAAGCACTGTAGTGACTAATAGGAACTGTATTGTGAATGTGAATGGTGTAGAAGCAGACACCAGGCCACTCCAGTCCTAAAAGGGAGCTTCAACCTTGCATAAAAAAGTGGGTTACACTTTTCCCTCTGCCAGTTAAAAAACCAGCACAATCTGCAACATAGTATGAAAGAAAAAGGGGCCATATACTAAACCTGACAAGCTCAGGAGAGCCACGTGGCAAGCCGTACAAACTTGGTGACCAAAAAGGTCTACACAGGATGGTCTGATCATAAGTTCCTAACTGGGCAGGTCATAGCTGGTAGTCACGTCCCAGGCCTACGGCTTCCTTAGCAAAGGGCAACCTTTACCTGAAGTGAGCTCTGTCCATTGTTCTTATGCACCTACGATACCATACCTTTATTATTATTATTATTCATTTTAGAGAGGAGAGAGAGGCAGAGAAAGGGAGAGAGAAGGGGAGAGGAGCAGGAAGCTTCAACTCCCATATGTGCCTTGATCAGACAAGCCCATGGTTTCGAACCGGCGACCTCAGTGTTCCAGGCCGAAGCTTTATTCACTGTGCCACCACAGGTCAGGCCTAGGATAACATATTCTTTGAAATGTCAGAGTAATTTTCTTTTCTTACCCTTCAAAGGCACACCCACTTGTACCAGAACACAAAACAACCAGAGCAAGAGACCACAGAACCCTTCACTGTTATCTTGTTCCCTGCGCACCATCTTTATGTGCTATAAATATTCGGCTCACAAAAATTAGGGTAGTATATCGCTTCATATTGATTTTGAAATATCCCCTAATTTTTGTAAGCAGTATATTAATTCTTTTCTATCCTGTATCCCCAATGTAAAAATATGTTTCTCCACTTTGCTTTTTATCCAATCTTAGTGATTTCCCCCACTGCTTTCTCCTGCCTCCTTAATCTACCACCAATGGATTTCACGTCCCTTCCTTGTGTTCTCTCCTCTGATTCTAATGTTTAAAATAAGCTGCTAAGTTGCCAGACTCTGGAGCATTTTCTCTATCTTTTGAGACTTTGCTCCCACGTATATCCTCAAAATTCTGGCTCAAATAAACTCTTAAAAACCTTTTCTATAAGCTTGCATGTTCTTTTGTTGACAACAGAGAACAGACCCAAAATTCACAGATGGGGCAGGTATTCACAATAGAAATTCTGAAATGACCCTTACATGAAATTCAGATTTCTTATTTTTGTAGATTTTCATAGCTTCAGCCACTCCAAGGTTAAAGGCAGCATTTTCTTGATTCTGTCTTCTAAGAGCCAAATTTCTCATCTTTTGTGGGGGGGAGGGGAGAGAAAACACATTAAAATACAGCCTTTAAAATATATAATTCTATTACATTAAAATAATTCTACCACCTGACCTGTAGTGGTGCAGTAGATAAAGCATCGACCTGGAACACTGAGGGCGCCAGTTCGAATCCCCGGGCTTGCCTGGTCAAGGCACATATGGGAGTTGATGCTTCTTGTTCCTCCCCCCCTTTCTCTCTCTCTCTCTCTCTCTCTTTCCTCTCTCTAAAAAATGAATAAATAAAATCTAAAAAACAAAATTAAAAAATTATAACAATAATTCTACCGAGGTAAAAACCTGCCTGGTCGGTTGGCTCAGTGGTAGAGCGTTGGCCTGGCGTGCAGAAGTCCAGGGTTCAATTCCCGGCCAGGGCACACAGGAGAAGCGCCCATCTGCTTCTCCATCCCCCCCCCTCCTTCCTCTCTGTCTCTCTCTTCCCCTCCCGCAGCCAAGGCTCCATTGGAGCAAAGATGGCCCGGGCGCTGGGGATGGCTCTGTGGCCTCTGCCCCAGGCGCTAGAGTGGCTCTGGTCACAACAGAGCGACTCCCCAGAGGAGCAGAGCATCGCCCCCTGGTGGGCAGAGCGTCGCCCCCTGGTGGGCGCATGCGGGAGTCTGTCTGACTGTCTCTCCCCGTTTCTAGCTTCAGAAAAATACCAAAAAAACAAAAACCTGCCTTTTGGAGGCAATGGTATTATACTTTCTGATGTCTTCATAGATTTATAAAAGTGGGTTTGGAAAGGCTTTTTATTTCCTGTTCTTGGGCTTTAGGCAACACCTTTGCAGGGACTATAAGAAGGAATGGAAGATTTTCTAATAGTTACATGATATCACAAACGCAGGAAAGGGAAGTAGGGTCAATTATTGGAAACCACAGACCAATTATTGATAGTGCAAATGCAAAGGTGCCATTTTGTCTTTGCTTCTTGAGATAGGCCATGAATTCGAAGAAAAATGCCTTGACTGGTATTGTATTTTACCAGAAATAAAAAAATATAGTCATATAAATCCAGGAATTCTATCTTTAAAACTCAGTCTTTATGGGTTGAGGGAGGAAATCAGCAGCATGAGCAAGCATTCAACTGCTTGAATATTCATCCCAGTGTTGTTTATTATTAGTGAGAACTCAGACACAACCTAAGTTTTAGGTTATCCTGAACCATATAAATTATTAAATAGGTTACAGTAGTACAGCCACATGATAGAACATTTTATATGGCATTTTGTAATTATGATCTACTACTATCTCATGTGAAATATTCTTTAATCGAGGTGTTGAATTACCTGGTGTTTTGTTGTTGTTGTTTTTAGCAAGAGAGACAGAGACAGAAAGAGGGACAGACGGACAGACAGACAGGAGGGGAGAGAGAGGAGAAGCATCAGTTCTTCATATTGTCACCTTAGTTGTTCCTTGATTGCTTTCTCATATGTGCCTTGACTGGAGGACTGCAGTTGAGCCAGTGACCGCCTGCTCAAGCCAGCCATGATCCCATGCTCAAGCCAGCAACCCCGCGCTCAAGCTGGTGAGCCTGCCCTCAAGCCGGCGACCTCGGGGTTTTGAACCTGAGTCCTCTGCATCCCAGGATGACACTCTATCCACTGCTCCATTTCCTGGTCAGGGAAATACCTGTTGTTCTAAGAAACTCTCTTGATCTCGCAACATCTGATACTGCTGTAAGAGTTGCTCATCTTCTTTCTCTCTCCTCTGTCGCTCTTCGCTGTAGTAAACTGGAAAATTCTGTTGTGCTCGTTGCAAACATACGTAACACATCTCCTACAATACCAAGTTTTAAGACAAATTAAGTTTTACCTTTCATTTTTCTGCCTTCACAAGCTATCCAAAAGCTGGGTGCATCAAAAAGCATATGTTATAAAAGGATCTGTTAATAATAATTAGCAAAGTGAGATATGCAAAGTGGGCTCCACAAATATTCAAGAGGATTTACTGAACTCTCATTTGATCTGAATTATAGCAGCTGCAAATTAGTAGGAGATTTCCCAACTCCATTTCTATTAACCAGTCAATTTTGACTAAGAGACAGATTTATCACAGTCCAAGTTTGGGTCCTGAGTACTGGAGCCATACCCATATATTAAAGAGTGATTCTCAGAACTCTCATTGAGAAACAGAGTCAGAGGAAGGTTCTGATTAAAGTTTGCTTGTTTGAAGACACTTTACCTGTCCTGCTTTATCATGATCCTGGCAAGATGTGGCGGAAAAAAATTCAGGTTTCATTTTATTATCATTTTTCAAACATCTTGGCGATGGTAAGCTATAAAAACAATGCAATGTTAATTAATGTTTAATACAGTGTGGCATCTAGAGCAATGATAATTTTAGAGGCAAGTATAAATATAAAAGAAATAATAGGTCCTGGCCTGGAAGCTCAGTGGATAAAGCAACATCCCGGTGTACCGAGGTTGTATATTTGACCCTGGTCAGGACACAAACAAGAAGCCATCAATGAGTACACAACTAAAATGGAACAACTAAGTGAAAGAAGTTAATGCCTCTCTTTCTCTCTCTGTTCCTCTTTCTCTCTCAAATCAATGAAAAAAATTAAAAAATAAAAATACCCTGACCAGGCAGTGATGTAGTGGAAAGAGCATCGACCTGGGACACTGAGGACCCAGGTTCAAGACCCCAAGGTCACCAGCTTGAACATGGGCCCATCTGGCTTGAGCCTGGGCTCACCAGCTTGAGCCCAAAGTCACTGGCTTGAACAAAGGGTCACTGGCTCAGTGGGAGCCTCCTGGTCAGGGCATGTATAAGAAAGCAATCAATGAACAACTAAGGTGCGCAACTATGAGTTGATGCTTTTCATCTCTCTCCCTGTCTTTCTATCCCTGTCTCTCTCTCTCAAATAAGTAAGTAGATAGATAGATAGATAAATAAATAAATAAATAATTTTAAGAATAAATATCTTAGTGGTTTTTTCAAAGCATTTGTATGTACAGAGTTTAAGAGCCTATACTTTGTACCAGATAAATGTGGGTTTGACCTGATTTTTTGTTTACAAGCTGACTAGCATCAGACAAGCTAGGTAGCCTTGCAAAGTCTCAGTTAACAATTCTGTGGAATGGGAAAAAAAGTTATTTATTCTACACAAATGTATTGAGTGCTTGCAATGTACTTTGTTCTCGGCATAGGAGATGCAGTGAAGAACAACACACACACACACACACACATCCCTGTCCTCATGAATTCATATTCTGATGGGGCTAGACAGACAGCCAGTAACCAAATAAATAAATAAATAAGTGACCTAGAGAGTATTTTTGAAGGTGATAAGTGCTACACAACGCTGAAGAAATGGAGTATTAAGCCATAAGCAGAAGGACCTAGGAAGTTCTCACCAAGAAAAAAACATTGAGTAAATAACAAGAAGGAAATGAGAAAAAGATAATCCAGATATCTGATGACAAGGGAATTGTAGGCAGGATGAATGAGTTCAAAGTCCTTGAAGTGGGAGCACACCTGTGTTCAGTGTGGCTAGAGGGAGACCCGAGACCAGGCAGGCTCTCGCAGGCCATAAGAATATGTATGTCTTGGGCCACGGGTGACAATGGGAAGCCACTGAGGGTAAGATGTCCAGTATTAGCAGGGTACAATGTCCAGGATTAGCAAAGCTGTGGAGAACACAGCAGTCCCTCATGTTATTGCTACTAGAAAGGTAACTCAGTACAATCTTTTTGAGGATAATTGGTAATGTGCAGCAAAGGCATAAAAAATGGTCTCATCCTTTATCTCTAAATTTTTACTTTAAAGTTTTTATCCTGTACAAATATTCAAGTGTGTGCAAGAAATTATGTGTAATTATATTTATCACAACATCATTTTTAAAAACTAGTACTCATCTAAATATCCAATAGGAGATTGGCTAAACAAAAGGTTTAATCAATGACATGACATGCAATCACTTGTTCATGTTTTGGAATACTTAAGGCCATGGGAATTTTTACCACTTATACTTAAGTGTAACAAAGATTCTGATGATCTCAGTTTTATTTAAAATGTGCGTATATGTTGCAAATATAAATATATGTATTTATATATATTGTATATGCATTAGAGTGAAGAATAGAAATATAACAAAATTTCCTCTATATCTTTTTTTGCTTTTCTAATTTTTCAAAAATCTTGTGATAAACATGTATCACTTTAGTAATCAGCACAAAAAACATTTATTAGTCAATTTCTGTAGGAAACCTTCACTGACAATCCCTGACAATCACTCTCCCCTCTGCAGCCTCTGTGCTTTCTTTTGTTGTCTTCACACGTGTGTTATTTCTTTTTTTCTTTTTATTTAATATGGAGTGCTTCACAGATTTGTGTGTCATCCTTGCACAGGGGCCATGCTAATCTTCTCTGTATCATTCCTGTGTTAGTATATGCGCTGCCGAAGCAAGCACGTGCATTATTTCTTGAGCATCAGTCTCCCAACAAGGCTATAAATCTTATTAAAGTAGGTTTAGATGTCTTTTATATGCCTTCTAGCTCTGTGTATTCATTCTAGGTCAAGAAACTGCTTGGCACACAATGATGCTCAATATTTGTTGAATTGAACTAAACTACAAAACACTAGACACTCAACTCTCAATTATATTTCCTAACTGACATTAAACACAAGCATGCTTGGGGTTTTGAACATGACTTTAGTAATTTTAGCAATTGCTTTTTTTTTATTATTCATTTTAGAGAGGAGAGGGAGAGACAGAGAGAGAGAGAGAGAGGAGAGACAGAGAGAGAGGAGCTGGAAGCATCAACTCCCATATGTGCCTTGACCAGGCAAGCCCAGGGTTTCGAACCGACGACCTCAGCATTTTCAGGTCGACGCTTTATCCACTGCACCACCACAGGTCAGGCCGACTTTAGTAATTTTAAAAGTACATGAATTGCACACATGATAGCTAATATATTGTGACACATTAATAAATTGAAACTTGACAGCACAGTACAAGGTACATAAAGATACTCAATAAATACTTGAGTGTGGTCGCCTGATATGGGGTCTTAAAAAGTATCCTACTCAAAGGGAGAAGGGAAAAATAAAAAATTTTTGACCTAACATAACAAGAAGACATGGCCATTATAAATCACTATACATTCATTTACTCAAAGAACATTTAGTGAGTGCCAGCCATGTATATAGCAAACCTCCTTTCAGTTTGATCTAAATATGAAACTGTCTCACGCCATAATATCCAAGCACTCAGAAAAGAACAAGGGAAGTTTTCCCAAATCCACAAGGAGAGTTGGGTGTTCCCTCCTTTGTGCTATTGTTTCCATCTGTGTCACGGCATTTAACCTACTGAATTGATTGTTCTATGTATATGTCTTTCCCACTAGATCATGAGCTCTGATTGTCTCTCTTACCCCCATCACCTAGCACAGAGAATATACTCAAGACTACTGGATAAAGGAATAAATGAACACTTACTTATATTTCCTGCATCAAGAATGACTCAAACATTTATAAATGTAAATGTAAACAAAAGATGTAAGTAAAGTGTAACAAAAGATACCAATACGTTACCTTGCAGGGTGGTGCATATCCTTCTTGCATCTCCCACTCTGCTCTAACTTGTTTGCCAAGTCTACACCTTTCACTTTACCAGGGGAAATAGATTTTCTATCTTGAAGTTTCTTGAGTGATAAGAGCTCTGTAGAATGAATGAAAGTGAGTTTCTTTTCAATTTTAAATAGGTGGTTTGTGCTTAACATAGATTTTTAAAACTCATAATTTTACCAGGGAAAATTTTCACGTTAGATCATTTTCTTATCTTTAAATTATTGTTCCTTGCCCTACTGTGGTTTATAAATACAGGGTGCACAGACAACAGCATGGTGACTACCAGAGGGAAAGGGGGATGAGGGAGGCAGATGAGGCTATATATGGTGATGGAAGGAGGCTTGACTTGGAGTGGTGAACATACAATACAATATACAGATGATGTTTTATAGAATTGTACATCTGAAATCTATATCACCTTATTAACAAATGTCACCCCAATAAGTTCAAATATAAATAAATAAAAAGAATGTTAAAGAAATAAAAAATACTATGTATTTTTGCTGTATACTTATTAAATGCAAATCACTGACTGGGCACGTTAGAAAATACTAAGAGGCAAGCCTGACCAGGTGGTAGCACAGTGGATAGAGCATCAGACTGGGACACAGCAGACCCAGGTTCGAAACCCCGAGGTCACCAGCTTGAGTGCAGGTTCATCCAGCTTGAGCGCAGGGTCACTGGCTTGAGCCCAAAGGTCGCTGGCTTGAAGACCAAGGTCACCAGCTTGAACAAGGGGTCACTCATTCTGCTGTAGCGCCCCCCCCTCAGTCAAGACACATATGAGAAAGTAACCAATGAACAACTAAGATGCCACAATGAAGAACTGATGCTTCTCATCTCTCCCCTTCCTGTCTGTCCCTATCTGTCCCTCTCTCTGTGTGTGTCTGTCACACACACAAAAGAAGTACTAAGAGGCAAGTCTTTTCCCTTAAAGATCTTTCAATTGATATAGTTGGAGAAATAAGATATAAACAAAAGACATGAAAAGTCCCATTTTTGTGGAGGTCTCACTACATGCCAATGATGTTGAGGGCTTTATATATGTTGCATAAATAGCAACTCAGAACAATGATGCAAAATGTCCAAATCCCTAACAAATAGTGCAATCTTTAAGGGTCTGACATGTTCAGGGAAGAGAGAAGCTATTTCAGAATGCAGTGATGAGAGAAGTGTTCACGGAAGACATGAGACGTGGAAAGGGTACTAAGAGGTGAGTGGGATTGGGATAAATTGTAAGAAAAGGAAGAGCAAGCTAGGCAGAAGGCAAAAAGTGGACAAAAGCATGAGGTCAGGGAAGGGTAAGGCGTGTTAGAAGAACATAAACAGACAATTTTGCTCATAGAAGGAGTCTATAGTGACAGTGACAGAGAGGCTAAGGAAGTGAAAGCATGTGAATTTTGTTTGTATGTAAAGTTTGTATGTAATCCTGTAGGCCACATTACAAAACCAACATCTTTAAGTCAATGTTTACCCATTGATATGTTTTCTTTGGTTCAATCGCCTTTTCTGTTTCAATGTCAATTAGTTGCCAACATTTAAAATCAATAGATTTCAGGATCTCGGCTTCTCTTGAAAAATCAGAAAATATAATACCACTTGGCTCACATTTCAACAAATCAACAATCTGATAGAGGAACAGTTCTCAACAGATAATCTGGCAACCCCTGCCATCCCTGGGACCCTCTTTAAAAGTCTTTAAAGTTCTAGTTCTTCTCATATGCTTCAACCAAAACAATATATCACAACAGATTAAATGAAGACACGGATATGAGAATCCACTATTTTCTATTGAGCCAGATATCAGAAATGTAAAATTACCACACTTCATTTTTCATAAAAATAATTATTTATACTAGCATGTCTTCCTATTGTGCTATATCCATCCCACTTTATGTGTTTGTGTTACCTGCCTGGACCCTGTAGGCATCTGAGTTTTGACCCCTTTAAGCAATGGGGAGTCAGCAAAGAGATCATACTCTAAGAGACTGAGAGTCATAGTGATTAAGGTAAGATAAAGATTCTAGGAATAGCAGACGTTTTAGAGAAGAATACAGTATTATTCATGAGTCTAACTTTATTTGCTTCTAAGTGATATGGCTAGGTTCATTTAGCAGTAAAGAATGACAGATTACACCACTGGCATACCTGTGACAGCTGCTTCTTTGTCTGTCCCTTCTTTTAACTTGCACTCCTTTGATTTATTCTTTCCCTGTTCTTCTACAATGGTCTCCATAAGTGGTTTATTCTTCATCTCCTTGCTTTCAATCCTGGGAACAAGCCAAGCTGTTTGTGAATCTGGACCTGAATAAGTGACTATGTGAACTCTCAATTCTGAAAAGCAACTCAACTAGCTTGCTGATTCTGAAATAAGCCCACTTCTCTCAAGGGGGCTGAGAGCTTTGGTTTGCTGAGTACAAATCACCGACTCACTCTCTTTGAGGCTAAGTCTGGGAGCAGACCAAAACCTTCCCCCTTTATATGAAAGGCGCAAAAGCAGCTCTTACATAAATTGCTTTGAAGGACTGAAATTAAGTTTTCAGTTTTGGTTTCAGTTTGAATTTGTCTTTTCCAGTTCTGTATCCAGATGCCATAGGGATGATACAGTGGAAGCTGGTGGTTGGATAGCTTAGAGGCAAGGATTCACAGCCTGGTAGACAGTCTGCCCAGAAATAACCATTAACCCCTCAGGCTTTCTCCTCCCCACTTCTCCATCCTTTCCCCAGGCAGAACTTGCAAAGGCACAATGGGAAAAAGGGTTTGTTCCATTTGTGTGTGTAGTTGTAGATTTTTTTTGGTCTTGGGTATGGAGTGTTAGTGGGTTAAAGTTTGGGGTGGGGGACTTACAGTAAATTCAAAAGTCAAACTTCAAATCAATAAAAGATCTACAATTGTTTTGAGTATTTGAGTCCTCACGTTCATTTCTAATTTTCCTTGACTCACCGCAATTATTTCACTCCTGTAATGCTTAAACTAACATATGTCCAAGGGGACATCCAAATTTGCCTTACAAAGTATAATCATAAAACTATTTCAAATTCACTCATTCATTTTTAATGAGTAAGGCAATGGCCATGGCAGGACCATGGGAACAGTCAGGAGCCATGGTTTTATCTCCGGCTCGGCCGCTAGTTAGCTATGTGGTCATTTCAGCTGCAACATGAGGGGGTTAGACTAACTAATCTCTAAGGCTTATTCTGGCCTTCATACTGATTTTGCTGAGGTGTGTGTCATACAGTCCTTTATAAGAGGGAGGTGTTCAAAACCAACAAACACAAGATGTCACTGACTCACAAAAACATGAGAAACTAATACTCTTGGAATTCTAGTTGTTATTCCCCAAACTTCCTCCACCTGAAATGCATAGGAGTGAATGGCACAGAAATTAAGAGTGTGATTAGCCTGACCTGTGGTGGCGCAGTGGATAAAGCGTCGACCTGGAAATGCTGAGGTCGCCGGATCAAAACCCTGGGCTTGCCTGGTCAAGGCACATATGGGAGTTGATGCTTCCAGCTCCTCCCCCCTTCTCTCTCTCTGTCTCTCCTCTCTATCCCTCTCTGTCTCTCTTTCTCTCCTCTCTAAAAATGAATAAATAAAATAAAATAATTAAAAAAAAAAAAAAATTAAGAGTGTGATTAAGAATGCACAATGAGTGTGTGATGGCCAAAATGGAAATAAAACCCGAGTCTCCCAATTCTCACTCCAATGTCTTCATATCACACCATGTTGCTACACTTGTTAAACAAAATGAAAATTTTATAATTAACTTTGCACCTCTATAAAACGGATAACATTTTCATACCTATCTGAAATAACTATAGAGGAGATTAAATACAGTAATATTTAGAAAGTGCTTAATAGTATCTGGCATTTAGTAAGAGCTTCATAGATGATAACTAGTATTATTAATCATTATCGTTATAACAACCGTCATCAGCAGCAGCCCCCAGTGACGCCCACCCCACTGCACTCTTGGGGGGAGGCTATTCCTAAAAGGAGCACCAGCTGCCAAAGGCTGAGCAACACTGATGGTGCCTGGAGGAGCCTGTGGCCCGCATCACTGACCTTGGAAATGTAAGCACGTTGTCAGTCGGCTTCTTGAGTGCCTCTCTGCTAGACAACACTGAGTCCTCAGTGCCAGGCCTCTGAGGGACAGGGACAGAGAAGGATTACACCTGAGCTGTGGTCCGGGGCACAGACAAAAATCCAAGCTATGGGATATCTCAGAGCCAAAGCTACCATGAGCATCTTAACTGTTATTTTTATTCCGTGCTTAACGTTGAGAGCTAAGAATCCAATAAGGAGTGATCTCAGTTCTGAAAATAGTCATCCTGTCTACGGCCATACAAACTGAACTCGCTCAATCTCATCTGATCTCAAAAGAAAAGAGTCACCCTGGGTAGTAACCTAACAATTCCAGTGATGCTGCCTTTTCTCAAACCATTTCCCCTTTGGAAATTGCCTTCAAAGCTGACGGCCTCTTTCACGCGTCTTTGAGAGGATAGCAGACTTACCAACACTACCTGGAAGAGAGCACACTGGTGAATTCCTCCCTTGACACAGATAACTCTAAAATTGGGCTCTAGGTTTTAAAAGAAGGGTTTGGATTCAGGTGGCCTCGTGTTCAAATCCCTACAGTTAACAACTATGTAGCCTTAGACCCCAGGTACCTGGGGATGATAATAGGGTCTCATTTATAGGAGTTTTATGAGGTACTCTGTTGAAGAGCCAGCACTTTACTAAGCATGCAACAAATAGCAGCTATTGTAATTATCCTTGCACTATAAAATAATCACATTATTACAACTTACTAGTACAAAATAATATATAAAAATTACTCCTTTTGGATTAATGATACAACTCACTCAAGACTTTGGAGGGAATTCCCCAAAAGAGATTTTAAAAATGTTTTGAGCTAAAGGCAGCCTCACTGAAATAAGCAGACAGCTTCCCAAGGAACTCTTCTGCAGAGGGGCACTCAGGTTTAAGTAATGGGACATTTGGGAGAAAAACAATCACTCTCATCACTTTATAGCAGTTTCCCAAAATATGTTTTAGAGATGTTAACGATCTCGTCTGATCTCAGAAGCTAAGCTGGGTCAGGCCTGGTTAGTATTTGGATGGGAGATGTTAGCAAGTATTGGATTAGCCTAAAGTTTATGTTAAATACATTCAGGCAGATAAAGTGGCTTCTCTCTAGCCACACTTCCCAGATCCTTCCGCATGCTCTGTCCGTGAGGGGGAGACATGCAGCAGCTCCCATCTGCTCTGGCCCCCAAACCCTTCTTGCAGAGAATGTCTCTCAGCACTAGTTCTTTTAGAAAATGCCCCTTAAAAAAGATGTCTTAGAGAGCAGCAGGCCATTAAAACATTATCTTCTCTTAAACACGTATCTAAGCTATAAAGTTCTGTAGATTCCCTGAAAGTTAGAGATGGGCCAGGGCTTTGGCCTTGCCTCTGGTTTTACAGATCTTGCCTTGTGTTTTTATGGAAGAGAGGGGGTTATAGCTGTGCGTGTTTCCACTTTCCACACTCAGGCTTGGCATACCTCTTAACAATCCTGTATGAAGCCAGATTGTGGAGAAAACACTAACGCCTGACTCTGCGCAACTCCATCTCCTAAATCTGCACCCCAGAGCTCCATAAAAGGAGAATTAAAGGGTAGAATGAGACCATATTTATAGACTTTCATTTTAGAGATTTTTCACTTAAAAGTCAGGCTTTTGCTCTAGGGGACACAGGATTACTACATTTGTGATCATCCAATTCATTCACACCAAATATGTTAGTTCCCAGAGGTGCACCCAAAGCACATTAAGTATTCAATTAGTGCTGTTGGTTGACTATTTCATTGCCTCCTTAAACTCTAGGTACAACTTAATATAAAGGCCACTACTTAGTGGTTAACAATGATGGGGCCAATTACAGTGTTTCTTCTATAACATGGCAAATTAAAAGCTAAAGATCCATCTCCATGACTTGAATTAGATTTTATTGTAGACTTTTCATTAAAATAAAATAGTATAGCCAGAAAATAAAAAGGGTGATTAGAAATTCTGGGCTTGAAGTTCAGTTCTGTCGCTTGTTGGCACCCCACCCTCAGACTCTCCATGCAACCTCGTTGAGCTCCCATTTTCCTCATTTGTAAAATCAGGATGATGATAATTCTGGTTTTATAACATTTTGAGACTCAAATGAAATAATATATTGTGGAAGAATTTTTTATAAGCTATAAGGTACTACAAAATATTCAGAATTATGAGTTTTATAATTTATTTTTCAGTTGGTATTGACTCAAAACTTAGTTTAAAGCTCCTTTGCCCTTCTAATCTTTTGCGAAAGAGTTGTCATCTATAAATAAGTGCGTCTTTGCACTTGGGGTTACTGCCATTTAAAATATATCAACCTGAATTTTACTTAATCATGTCACACAGATGATTCAGAGCTATGATGGGGAGAGGGGTTAGGAGAAGAAAAGCATTAATTTACATTTGCTAGGGCTTTTGCCAAAGTCCCACTTCCATCCACTGTACAAAGGAAGTCCTTAAAAAATCTCATCTTCACCCTGCCATCTCTGATCACGAGGACCCCAACTCCTTTGAACGTGAACTCCACATTTTGTTTGATGGAGATGGATCGTGATAAAAAAAGCAACGTCTCCTTCACACATCCTTCCACTGTATCCCTGTTAAATGAACTCGCCAGGGATATCATGGCAAAATTAAGTGGAATAATTGGGATATCACCTAGAGGAGAAAGACAGTTGGGATGAGGGGAAAGGAAGTAGAAATTACAACAAGAACATATCACATACATTTACAAATAATCATCTGATTTTTAATACTTGAAAGTAGAATTATAAATGTGAAGCCTTTAGTTGTACCCAATGTAACATTATTCCTATAGACAACTAACAACTAGCTATTAATAGATATTAATCAGTACAATTTTCCTAAAAAGTGTAATGTTTTTTGCTCAAAATAAAAACCATTAGCTTTCTAAAAAGTACTCCAGACAAGCTTTAGATTTTCTCTTGGAGAGACAGTAATAAGTGCTTCCCTTCATCAGAGGGTTTTCTGAATGTTTCAGCCCCCTTACCTTTTAGAACATGCTGCAGCAATATCTGTCACTCTCTTCCAGTTCGCATATGATTTTTAAATGATTATAAATATTTACCAACATTAAGTGTTTTTTGTTTGTTTGTTTGTTTTCAGGGACAGAGAGAGAGTCAGAGAGAGGGATAGATAGGGACAGACAGACAGGAACGGAGAGAGATGAGAAGCATCAATCATCATTTTTTTTTGTTGCGACACGTTAGTTGTTCACTGACTGCTTTCTCATATGTGCCTTGACCGTCAGGCCTTCAGCAGACCGCGTAACCCCTTGCTCGAGCCAGTAACCTTGGGTCCAAGCTGGTGAGCTTTTTACTCAAGCCAGATGAGCCCGTGCGACCTCGGGGTCTCGAACCTGGGTCCTCTGCATCCCATTCCGACACTCTATCCACTACGCCACCACCTGGTCAGGCAACATTAAGTGTTTTGATAAGATAGTCATTTCACTAAAGTTACCTTTCAAATGAAATTAGGTCTTATCAAAGGATAACTTGTAGAATCTATCCTCTCTAATGAGTCCACGGATGGTATTGCAAAGGAAAATGACTATATCTAGCTTAGAGCAATGCAAGGTCCACAAGTCAGAAATGGGATAAATAGCAATGATCAACATGACAAATCCCAACAAGGACAATAAACAAAATCCACTGGTAAAGGAACAGAATAGAGAGAAGATACCATTCTAAACAATCATTCAACAAGCATTAATGTCCAATTCTCCTGGGTGATGAGGATTAACAACTCTGTAAAACACAAGCTTCCCTATATTAGACTGCTGTCTCCTGTACAATTTACTGGTGATTCTATGCCATCTCCCTCCATTTCATTTTTTAAAATAAAAATCTTAAAAAGGAAAACTATATTGCCTGCCTCTAGCTTCTCCCCGCCCATGGATCTAATGCCCCTCTGTAAGGGCACTGTCATCTCATGATGAACAAACCAATGGATACATTGCACATCTTATTGTCATGACCTCTCTTTAACTTCTGTTTAGCACATCCTCTCTTCTTTCATACCTGTGGTGCCACTGTTTATTCTCCAGTTTCCTCCTCCTTGGTCTCCTTTGCTGGCTTTCTTACTCTTCTATTTCTTATAAGATGGTATTTGTTTCTTTTACAGGATTTTTCCCTTTGCTATCTCCTCTTCCTTATTGTCTCAGCTGGGTAGATGTATCCAAATCTTGACCTCTAGTCTCCACCCCTCTTCTGAGTTCTAGAATCATCTCTACATAAATATTCCTACAGAAATCTCAAATTCAACATGTCCAAAAGCAAACTCACTATTATATTTGCCACCAGAACCTGCCTTTACCCCTTCACTCCTTATGGCAGTTAATGGTATGAATATTAATCTATTCTCCAAGAAAGCTGAGTTACCCTAAATATTTTTCCTTCTTGCTGCCCAATACTTCAACTGGTAACTGAATTCAATCAGTTCTTCACCTGAAATGTCTCATGAATAGATTCCTTCATTTCCCCCCAATGGCCACTGCCCTCACACAGGCTTTTATCATATATTACCAAACTGTTGTAATTAAAAGAGGTATCTTCCTAAATGAAAAACTAGACCAGTACAGATAATCCCCTGCTCAAAAACTTTCTTTTTTTTTTTTTTTTTTTTTTTTTTTTTTTTATAGTTTTATTTTTTTAATGGGGTGACATCAATAAATCAGGATACATATATTCAAAGATAACAGGTCCAGGTTATCTTGTCGTTCAATTATGTTGCATACCCACCACCCAAAGTCAGATTGTCCTCTGTCACCTTCTATCTTGTTTTCTTTGTGCCCCTCCCCACCCCCTATCCCTCTCCCATTACCCCTCCCCCCCCGTAACCACCACACTCTTATAAATGTCTCTTAGTTTCACTATTATGTCCCACCTACGTATGGAATAATACAGTTCCTGGTTTTTTCTGATTTACTTATTTCGCTTCGTATCATGTTATCAAGATCCCACCATTTTGCTGTAAATGTTCCGATGTCATCATTTCTTATGGCTGAGTAGTATTCCATAGTGTATATGTGCCACATCTTCTTTATCCAGTCATCTATTGATGGGCTTTTTGGTTGTTTCCATGTCCTGGCCACTGTGAACAATGCTGCAATAAACATGGGGCTGCATGTGTCTTTACGTATCAATGTTTCTGAGTTTTTGGGATATATACCCAGTAGAGGGATTGCTGGGTCATAAGGTAGTTCTATTTTCAGTTTTTTGAGGAACCACCATACTTTCTTCCATAATGGTTGTACTACTTTACATTCCCACCAACAGTGTATGAGGGTTCCTTTTTCTCCACAGCCTCTCCAACATTTGCTGTTACCTGACTTGCTAATAACAGCTAATCGAACAGGTGTGAGGTGGTATCTCATTGCCGTTTTGATTTGCATTTCTCTAATAGCTAAAGAAGATGAGCATCTTTTCATATATCTGTTGGCCATTTGTATTTCTTCCTGGGAGAAGTGTCTATTCATATCCTCTTCCCATTTTTTTATTGGATTGTTTGTTTGTTTGTTGTTGAGTTTTATGAGTTCTTTGTATATTTTGGATATTAGGCCCTTATCTGAGCTGTCGTTTGAAAAAATCATTTCCCATTTAGTTGGCTTTCTGTTTATTTTGTTATCAGTTTCTCTTGCTGAGCAAAAACTTCTTAGTCTGATGTAGTCCCATTCATTAATTTTTGCCTTCACTTCTCTTGCCATTGGAGTCAAATTCATAAAATGCTCTTTAAAACCCAGGTCCCTGAGTTGAGTACCTATGTCTTCTTCTATGTACTTAATTGTTTCAGGTCTTATGTTTAGATCTTTGATCCATTTTGAGTTAATTTTTGTACAGGGGGAGAGACTGTAGTCCAGTTTCATTCTTTTGCATGTGGCTTTCCAGTTTTCCCAGCACCATTTATTGAAGAGGCTTTCTTTTCTCCATTGTGTGTTGTTGGCCCCTTTATCAAAAATTATTTGACTATATATATGTGGTTTTATTTCTGGACTTTCTATTCTGTTCCATTGGTCTGAGTGTCTATTTTTCTGCCAATACCATGCTGTTTTGATTGTCGTGGCCCTATAATAGAGTTTGAAGTCAGGTATTGAAATGCCCCCAGCTTCATTCTTTTTCTTTAGGATTGCTTTGGCTATTCGGGGTTTTTTATAGTTCCATATAAATCTGATGATTTTTTGCTCTATTTCTTTAAAAAATGTCATTGGAAGTTTGATGGGAATTGCATTAAATTTGTATATTGCTTTGGGTAATATAGCCATCTTGATTATATTTATTCTTCCTAGCCAAGAACAAGGTATATTCTTCCATCTCATTATATCTTTTTCGATTTCCCTTAACAATGGTTTATAGTTTTCATTATATAAGTCCTTTACATTCTTTGTTATGTTTATTCCTAAGTATTTTATTTTTTTTGTTGCAATCGTGAAGGGGATTGTTCTTTTGAGTTCCTTCTCAGTTGTTTCATTGTTGGCATATAGAAAGGCTATTGACTTCTGTATGTTAATTTTGTATCCTGCGACCTTACTGTATTGGCTTATTGTTTCTAGTAGTCTTTTTGTGGATTCTTTGGGGTTTTCGATGTATAGTATCATATCATCTGCAAAAAGTGATACCTTTACTTCTTCTTTTCCGATATGGATGCCTTTTATTTCTTTGTCTTGTCTGATTGCTCTGGCTAGAACCTCTAGTACCACATTAAATAAGAGTGGAGAGAGTGGACAACCCTGTCTTGTTCCTGATTTAAGGGGGAAAGCCTTCAGTTTAGTGCCATTTAATATGATGTTAGCTGATGGTTTATCATATATGGCCTTTATCATGTTAAGATATTTTCCTTCTATACCCATTTTGTTGAGAGTCTTAAACATAAAATTGTGTTGTATTTTATCGAAAGCCTTTTCTGCGTCTATTGATAAGATCATGTGGTTTTTGTTCTTTGTTTTGTTGATATGGTGTATTACATTAACCGTTTTACGTATGTTGAACCATCCTTGAGATTCTGGGATGAATCCCACTTGATCATGATGTATTATTTTTTTAATATGTTGTTGTATTCGATTTGCTAGTATTTTGTTTAGTATTTTAGCATCTGTATTCATTAGAGATATTGGTCTGTAGTTTTCTTTTTTTGTGCCATCCTTGCCTGGTTTTGGTATGAGGGTTATGTTGGCTTCGTAAAATGTGTTTGGAAGTATTGCTTCTTCTTCAATTTTTTGGAAGACTTTGAGTAGAATAGGAACCAAGTCTTCTTTGAATGTTTGATAAAATTCGCTGGTATAGCCGTCAGGGCCTGGACTTTTATTTTTGGGGAGGTTTTTAATGGTTTTTTCTATTTCTTCTCTACTGATAGGTCTGTTTAGGCTTTCTGCTTCTTCTTGACTCAGTCTAGGAAGGTTGTATTGTTCTAGGAATTTATCCATTTCTTCTAGGTTGTTGAATTTAGTAGCATAAAGTTTTTCATAGTATTCTACAATAATTCTTTGTATATCTACAGTGTCCGTGGTGATTTCTCCTCTTTCATTTTGGATTTTGTTTATATGAGTTCTTTCTCTTTTTTCCTTGGTAAGTCTTGCCAAGGGTTTGTCAATTTTGTTGATCTTTTCAAAGAACCAGCTCCTTGTTCTATTAATTTTTTCTATAGTTTTTCTGTTCTCTAATTCATTTATTTCTGCTCTGATTTTTATTATCTCCTTTCTTCGGCTGGTTTTGGGTTGTCTTTGTTCTTCTTTTTCTAGTTCCTTAAGGTGGGAAGTTAAGTGGTTCACTTGGGCTCTCTCTTGTTTGTTCATATATGCCTGAAGTGATATGAACTTCCCTCTTATCACTGCTTTTGCTGCATCCCATAGATTCTGATATGTCGTATTGTCATTTTCATTAGTCTGTATATATCTTTTGATCTCTGCACTTATTTCTTCTTTGACCCATTCATTTTTTAAAAGTATGTTGTTTAGTTTCCACATTTTTATGGGATTTTTTTCCTCTTTTTTGCAGTTGAATTCTAGTTTCAAGGCTTTATGATCAGAAAATATGCTTGGTACAACTTCAATTTTTCTGAATTTGCTGATGTTGTTTTTGTGGCCCAACATATGGTCAATTCTTGAGAATGATCCATGTACACTGGAGAAAAATGTATACTCAGTCACTTTGGGATGAAATGTCCTGTAGATGTCTATCATATCCAGGTGCTCTAGTGTTTTGTTTAAGGCCACTATGTCTTTGTTGATTCTCTGTTTGGATGACCGATCTAGAGCCGTCAGCGGTGTATTGAGGTCTCCAAGTATGATTGTGTTTTTGTCAGTTTTTGTTTTAAGATCAATAAGTAGCTGTCTTATATATTTTGGTGCTCCTTGGTTTGGTGCATATATATTAAGAATTGTTATGTCTTCTTGATTCAGTGTCCCCTTAGCCATTATGAAATGGCCATTTTTGTCTCTGAGTACTTTTCCTGTCTTGTAGTCAGCATTATCCGATATGAGTATTGCTACACCTGCTTTTTTTTGGATGTTATTTGCTTGGAGTATTGTTTTCCAGCCTTTCACTTTGAATTTGTTTTTATCCTTGTTACTTAGATGAGTTTCCTGTAGGCAGCATACAGTTGGATTTTCTTTTTTAATCCATTCTGCTACTCTGTGCCTTTTTATTGGTGAGTTTAATCCGTTTACATTTAGTGTAATTATTGATACTTGTGGGTTCCCTATTGCCATTTTATATCTTGCTTTCTGTTAGTTTTGTGTCTTGTTTGATCCTTCTCTTTTGTTTTTCTATCTTTTGTTTTTATTTGGTTGTATTCCATACATCTTTCCACTGTTGCTATCTTTTTTATCTCATGTGCTTCTGTGGTGGTTTTTTCAATGGTGGTTACCTTTGAATAATGAAAAGGGTCCCTACCCTGTTCATTGTAGCGAACTATTTTGTGAGTACTTTTGCACTCCATCGTCCTTTGCTACTGTTAATCTCCATCTTCTCCCCCTCTTTCTTTTTGTTGTTGTCACAGTTTAAATTTGGTTTTATTGTGTTCTTCTTGGAGCTTTTACTTGTGGCTCTGTTTTTTTTTGTTCTTTGTATCTGATTGGAGAATCCCCTTTAGTAATTCCTGGAGTGGGGGTTTTCTGATGATAAATTCCCTCATCTTTTCTGTATCTGTGAATGTTTTTATTTCTCCTTCATATTTGAAGGATAGCTTTGATGGGTATAGTATTCGTGGCTGAAAGTTCCTCTCTTTCAGGACTTTAAATATTGGGGTCCACTCTCTTCTAGCTTGTAGAGTTTCTGCTGAGAAATCTGATGATAATCTAATGGGCCTTCCTTTATATGTTGTATTCTTCTTTTCCCTGGCTGCCTTGAGAATTTTTTCTTTGCTGTTGGTTTGTGTCAATTTCATTATGATATGCCTTGGAGTAGGTTTGTTGGGGTTAAGAAAACTTGGAGTTCTGTTTGCTTCTTGAACTTGAGGCTTTAGTTCTTTCCACAGGCTTGGGAAGTTCTCATCTATTATTTGTTTGAGTATGTTCTCCATTCCATTTTCTCTCTCTTCTCCCTCTGATATACCTATTATTCTTATGTTATTCTTTTTGATGGAGTCAGATAATTCTTGTAGGGCTATCTCATTTTTTTTAATTTTTGAGTCTCTTTCTTCTTCTCTCTGTTGTGCCTCAAGTTGCTTGTCTTCTATTTCACTAATCCTCTCTTCTATCTGACCTGTTCTATTAGCTAAGCTTGTTACTTCGTTTTTCAGCTCGTGAATTGAGTTTTTCATCTCTGTTTGATTTGTTTTTATAGTTTCAATTTCCTTGGACATATATTCTTTGTGTTCATTGAGTTGTTTTCTGAGCTCCCTAAATTGCCTTTCTGTGTTTTCTTGTATATCTCGGAGGATTTTTAGGATTTCTATCTTGAATTCTCTGTCATTTAGCTCCAAGGTTTCCAATATATTAAATTTTTTCTCCATAGATTTTTCCTCATCTAGCTGTGTTACCTCTCTTTCTTTTGTATCCATGATATTCGATTTTCTCTTCCTTAATGGCATCTGAAGGTGGTTTTGTTGATAGTATTAATGAGATTTAATAAAGAATAAAAAGTTTAAAAAAATAATAAAAAAAAATCGAAAAAAGTTTTTTTTTAAAAAAATTAATAATGTAATAAAGAAAAATAAAATAAAATAAAAATTTAAAAAAAAAAAAGGAAATTATTCCCCCCCCTCCTTTTTTCCTCTCCTCTCCTCTCCCCTCTTTCTTGATAAAATCTTGTGGTGGACTGTGAATTATAACAAACAATGCCTGTGATGGAGGGCCTGAATTGGGGAAAAGTAATAAAGGGGCAAAAAAAAAAAAAAAAAAAAAAAAAGAGCATATGGACCCACAAAAAGCAAATAAGGAAAAAATTTGGGTCAAGAATAAAATGATTTGCTTTTAGGTGTTGGTTGTCTAAGAGTTATGATGAGAGGATTAAGAGGAAAACGGAAAAATGGGGGGACAAATTAAAAAATTACTATTGTATTTAGTGGAACAAGAACTAGATAATATGGATAGCCAGGGATGGGAGCACTGCTAGTGAGTTAAAAAGGTGAAGTAAAAACCCCCCAGAATGCCACAAACATAAGTTTGAGTCCCAGATAAGATAATTTGTTTGTTATTGAGGTTTGAGTGAGAGGAGATATAAAGGAGAAAGGAAGAAACTAATATAGAGGGAGAAAAGAAAGAGAGAGAGAGAAAAAAAAAGAGGGAACCACTAAAAGAAGAAAAAAGAAAGGAGAGAGAGAGAGAGAGTTAAGGGTTTTGGAGTGCAACCCTCATAGAGAGAAAGGAAGAGAAGAGAAAAGATAATGGGAGATGTAACACTTATGGGTAGTGTAGTTTAAGGAGAGGAGAGAGTAAGACCGGTAGAGAGTTAATCGGCCAAATTGGAGGAGGAAAAAAAAAGTATCAAGAATGAAGATAAGAGAAACAAACGAACAAATATAATAAAATGGGATAGGTTATAAAGTCTGCAGATTATTCTTGATTTTGAGAGGTTATCTTCTTGCTTTTTCTTTTCTCTCCCTCTTCCTGGTCGGTGACTCTGTACCCCGGGTTTTGCCCCTTTGCCACGCTCAGGTGGAGGTTTGCAGTTGATAAGTCTCTATGGCAATGTCATGTATTGTGCTTTAGTCTCGTTGGCAGTCTAGGCTATTAGCATTTATAGGCTCCGACAGTGAGAGAGTCCGTGTTCCTAGAGCCTTTCTCCTAGTCTTTCCTTCCTCAATTAGCAGCCTGATAATCCAGCTATGGGGTTGCTGCTGCCTCTGCCTGGAAAGTAAGAGGCTCAAAGAGCTGGCAACTCCCCACTCTATTTCCACTCAGCACAGGGCTCTGGGTAAGGCTCAGTCAGTCAGAGCTGCTAGCATAATCAGGTGGGCTTTCCGGCCATTCAAAGACCTCTGGCTCTGCCACTCTGTCCGGTAACACAAGCGGGTGCCCACTTCCGGGGCGCTTGGAGGAAACTCTCACTCACTGGCTGCGTGCGCAGACCAGGATATCCGGCCAGCAGTCTCACGCTCTGAGTGAAACCCCCAACCGCAGGGAAAAGTTGCAGCGTTGGAATTGAGTCTCGCTCCGTCCCCGTGCGCGGCTTTTGCAAGGCGCTGGGGCGGCCCGAGATTCCGCTTTGGCCCACACAAAGGCCCCTGACTCTGCCCCTCTGTGCGATGACACGGGCGCGCACTGCCGAGGCACTCGGAGGAATCGCTCACTCCTTATCTGCGCGCGCAAACCAGGATATGAGGCCGGCCGCTTTCCCTCTGAGTGAAATACCCTCCGGCACGGAAAATCTCCACCGTTGGAATTAGTTCTCACTCCCTCCTGTGCGTGGCTTTCCCAGGGCGCTGGGGCTGCCCAGAGACTCTGCCCTCAGCCCACAGAAAGGCCTCTGACCCTGCCTCTCCGTGGGGCAACACGGGCACTGACTCCCGGGGCCTAGGAAGAAATCTCTCGCCCACTAACTGCGCACCAACCAGGAGACCGGGTAAAATGGCCGCGCCGCTTGTCTTTCTTTGTTTGGGTTTGGCGCGAGTGTTAGCTTGTATTGCCCGGGTTGCCACAGGATCAGATTTTCCTCGGCTTGGATCTCCGTGCCACAGCCTGGTTCGGCCGTTTGTATTCACCCCCTTTGCCCGCCTCAGTTTCTATATTCACAGTTACCAGAGAAAGCCGCCCTGTTTAGGTTAGTGAGGAAGGCGGAGCATTTCTTACTCCCTAATTCCTTCGGGGTTTGGTTATATATTTAGCCAATTTTTCACTCAATCATACCTTTGGGTGTATTGCGAAGCATCTGGAAGCTCCAAGTATAGGTTTTTCTGTTTCTGGTTGAAGATCTTGTTGAGTTTTGGGGGAGATTTATCGGTATTGCTTCCTACCCCGCCATTACTCTGACGTCATCTCAAAAACTTTCAATAGCTCCTCAGTGCCTGTACGATGAATTCCAAAGTCTCTATAACCCCTGAAGGTCCCTCACAATTTAACCCCTACCAACCATTTTTGTTCTAACTCCCTCACTTGCCTCCACAACCATATGCCCAGGTCACACAGACACCCTTACCAGGCTTTACTTGTTTCCTTACTCTTGAACTGTCCATACTTTTCCTGAACATCTTTTACAGCCTCTCTAACAACAAAGTCCTGTCATCCTTTAAGACCTGCTCATATGTCATCGTCCTAAACCTCCCCAAGCAGAGTTAGGTGATCCAGCATGTGATCCAAATCTGATCAATGCTGCTCTTACAGCCTTTACCTATTTTTGCATCATTTGCTTATATAGCTATCTCTCATGCTAGATTCTGAGTTATTCAAAGCATGAAGCATGTATTAATAATGTTTAAGAATCAAGTGTTTGACCAGAAGCCTAGTTAGCAGCAAGATGGTGATGGAGTAGACAGACATACAAACTTCCACCTCCCATTTTAAGAACCATCATTTGGAAAAACCAACTTTGGACTAAACTAAGAGGACTCTTTAACCAAGGATCACTGAAGAAGCCACAACTGAGACTGGTAGGAAAAGCTAAAACAGGGAGAGGGCTGCCCAGCTCCTGGGAGTGAATGACAGCCCAGAGGGACATGCATGGTGGGAAGTGAGTTTAGCAAAGAGGGGAGAATCCTGGACCCCAGGAACAAAGCCCCAGCCTGCAGCCCCAGAGCCTAGAAGAGGCGTGCAGACAGTATTTAGCTATGAAACAAGCCAGGATACTGTTTGCAAGAAAGAGACAGATTTCTCAGACCAAGGATTCTTCTTAAAAGGACCATGCAGAAAACCTTTTTCACAACCACACACCAGGGACTCTTGGAGACAGGGAGAGGGGAGAGGACCAGAGTAGCAGTAAGAGAGTGTAATCTAGGAGGCACAGGGAGAAACACTTTGAGGGACAGCCACCCTAACCCCTGGGCTGAGTCACTCCCAAATCTAAAGTGAATATTTCTCCTGGAACCAGCAAAACCAGCAAATAGAAGTAGGTCACTAGCCAAACAGAAGCTCTCCTTCTGCACTCAGAGCAGAGTCGCTTAGAAGGGGGGAGCCATGAGGGTTACAGTATTGAGTGCTAAGGTCCAAGCTGCATCACCACCACCCACACTGCTGAGTTCTCACCAGAGGGAGAGAGGCAGCTGGACACAGAAGCGCAGTCTCATCAGCAGGGGCAGAAACTGGGCCACCATGACAGAGGCCTGGCGTGAGCTCAGTGAAACCCAGTGGGGGTGGAAGCTGAGAGCAGCTGTGGTGGTGGAAGGGACACACAAAAGCAGTCCAACCGCTTGACCAGGCGGTGGCGCAGTGGATAGAGCATCAGACTGGGATGCAGAGGACCCAGGTTCGAGACCCCAAGGTCGCCAGCTTGAGCGCGGGCTCATCTGGTTTGAGCAAAGCTCACCAGCTTGGACCCAAGGTCACTGGCTCGAGCAAGGGGTTACTTGGTCTGCTGAAGGCCCACGGTCAAGGCACATATGAGAAAGCAATCAATGAACAACTAAAGTGCCACAACGAGAAACTGATGATTGATGCCTCTCATCTCCGTTCCTGTCTGTCTGTCTGTCCCTATCTATCCTCTCTCTGACTCTCTCTCTCTGTCTCTGTTAAAAAAAAAAAAAAAAGCGGTCCAACCCACAACTATAGGCCAGGTGAGCAAGAGTGGTCCTGCTTGCAGTCCCACCTGTGGGGCAAGGTGAAAGCTGGGAACCATGAGTGCAGGTGTGGAGGTTTGTGGCCCTGGTGCGTGAGCAAAGCCCAGCCGGTGGGGACAGGGCGAAAGCTGGGGAACCAGTGAAGACCAGCGGCAGAGTGGGGTGTGCAGCCTTCCCCATGGCCGAGGCGTGTGGCTAGCCTGTGGCTAACCGATGCTGGCGAAGGTTTGTATTCTGAGCACATGAACACAGTCCCACTGGGGAAGGAGAGCGCAGTGGGCCAGTGCCGGCAATGCCCATACCCAAATGCCCAAGGCAGCAACAGTGGGGGTGGTAGGTCTCCAGACAGACCACACTTAGGGAACACAGAGGCCACACCCATAGGACTCCTGTGGCCACACCCTTCTTATACACAGACAAAATGAGAAGGCAGAGATATGCAACTCAAATGAATCAGTAGAAATGCCCAGAAAAGGACTTGAATGAGTCAGATATAACAAATTACCAGATGCAGAGTTTAAAATAATAATTGTTAGGATACTCAAAGATCTTAGAGCAACAATGGATGGACATAACAAGCACCTAAATAAAGAGATAGCAAATATAAAAAAAGGACATTGAAATAATAAAAAAGAATCAGTCAGAAATGACAAATACAATATCAGAAATGAAGACCATGCTGGAAGGAATTAAAAGCAGGACGGATGAAACTGAGGATCAAATCAGCGAGTTAGAGGACAAGATAAATGAAGGCATGAAAGCAGAGCAGCAAAAAGAAAACAGACTCAAAAAGTCTGAGGAAACTCTAAGGAAGCTCTGTGACAACATGAAGAGAAATATCATCCGCATCATAGAGGTTCCTAAAGGAGAAGAGAAAGAACAAGGGATAGAGACCTTGTTTGAAGAAATCAGCTTTAAACTTCCCTAAATTGATGCAAGAAAAAGTCACACAAGAAGCACAGAGAATTCCATTAAAGAGAAACCCAAAGAAATCTACAAGACACATTATAATTAAAATACCAAAGGTAAGAGATAAAGAAAGAATACTAAAAGCTGTAAGAGAAAAACAGTCTACAGAGGAGCCCCCATAAGGATGACATCTGACTTCTCAACAGAAACACTTGAGGCCAGAAGGGAATGGCAAGAAATATTCAAAGTAATGCAGAACATGAGCCTACAACCAAGACTTCTTTATCTAGCAAGGCTATTGTTTAAAATTGAAGGAGAAATAAAAAGCTTCCCAGACCAAAAAAAAAAAAACTCAAGGAATTCATTACAACCAAACCAATGCTGCAAGAAATGTTAAGGGGTTTATTGTAAACATAACAAAGGGGGAAAAGAATATAGTAAAAAAGGAATGTAGCTTTAAAGAATAAAATGGCAATAAACAACTACATATCAATAGTAATCTTAAATGTAAATGGATTAAATGATCCAATCAAAAGACACAGGGTAGCTGCATGGATAAGACAACAGTACCCATATATATACTGTCTACAAGAGACACACCTCAAAACAAGATGCACACAGACTGAAAGTAAAAGGTTGAAAATAAATATTTCATGCAAATGGAAATGAAAATAAAAACTGAGGTAGCAATACTTATATCTGACAAAATGCACTTTAAAACAAAGGCTATAGTAAGAGATAAAGAAGGTCACTACATAATGATAAAGGGAGCAATCCAACAGGAAAATATAACCATTATAAATATCTACGCACCTAATATAGGAGCATCTAAATATATAAAGCAGACTTTGATGGATATAACGAGCGAGGTCAACATCAATACTATAATCCTAGGTGATGTCAATTTCCCACTAACATCACTAGATAGATCCTCAATAAAGAAAATTAACAAAGAAACTGCAGACTTAAAGGTCACACTAGATCAACTGGATTTAATAGATATCTTCAGAACCGTTCACCCTAAATCAGCAGAATATACATTCTTTTCAAGTGCTCATGGTACATTCTCTAGGACAGACCACATGTTAAGGCACAAAAGGAGTCTCAACAAATTTAAGAAGATTGAAATCATATCAAGCACTTTCTCTGATCACAGTGGCATGAAACTAGAAATCAACCACAGAAAAACTAAAAAATACTCAAACATTTGGAAACTAAATAGCATGTTATTAAATAATTAATGGGTTAACAATAAGATCAAAGAAGAAATAAAAAAAATTCCTAAAAATGAATGATAATGAGCATACAACAACTCAAAATTTATGGGACACAGCAAAAGCAGTCCTGAGAGGAAAGTTCATAGCATTACAGGCATGCCTTAAGAAGCTAGAAAAAGCTCAAATAAACAACTTAACCCTGCAACTAAAAGAACTAGAAAAAGGACAGCAAGTAAAGCCCAGAGGTAGTAGAGGGAAGGAAATAATAAAGATCAGAGTGGAAATAAATGATATAGAGGCTAAAAAAACAATACAGAGAATCAATGAAACCAAGAGCTGGTTCTTTAAAAAGCTAAACAAGATCGATGAACCTTTAATCAGACTCACCAAGAAAAAAGAGGACTCAAATAAATAAAATTAGAAATGAAAGTGGAGAATTAACAACTGGCACCACTGAAATACAAAAGATTGTAAGAAAATATTATGAAGAACTGTATACCAAAAAATTAGACAACCTAGGTGAAATGGAAAAATTCTTTGAAACATATAATCTTTCAAAAATCAATCTGGAAAAATCAGAAAACCTAAACAGACCGATTACAACAAATGAGATCAAAACAGTTATCAAAAATCTCCCAACAAACAAAAGCCATGGGCCAGATGACTTCACTGGTGAATTCTACCAAACATTCAAAGAACTAACTCCTATCCTTCTCAAGCTATTTCAAAAAATTCAAGAGGAGGGAAAACTTCCAAGCTCCTTTTATGAGATGAACATAATTCTGATTCCAAAACCAGGTAAAGACAACACAAAGAAAGAAAATTATAGGCCAATATACCTGATGAATTCAGATATTAAGATACACAACAAAATATTAGCACACCAGAATATAGCAATATATGAAAAAATCATACACCAGGATCAAGTGGGATTTATTCTGGGGAGGGAAAGCTGGCACAACATTCACAAATTAATCAATGTGATTCATCACATAAACAATAGGAAAGAGAAAAACCACATGATAATTTCAATAGATGCAGAAAAAGCATTTGATAAAATCCAGCACCCATTTATGATCAAAACTCTCAGCAAAGTGGGAATACAGGGAATACACCCCAACATGATAAAGGCCATCTATGACAAACCCACAGCCAACATCATACTCAATGGGCAAAAATTAAAAGCAATCTCCTTAAGCTCAGAAACAAGGCAGGGGTGCCCCTTTTCACCACTCTTATTCAACATAGTTCTAGAAGTCCTAGCCACAACAATCAGACAAAAAGAAGAAATAAAAAGCATCCAAATTGGAAAAGAAGTAAAACTATCATTATTTGCATATGATATGATACTGTATATAAAAAACCCTAAAGTCTTAGTCAAAGAACTACTGGACATGATAAATTAATTCAGCAAGGTGGCAGGATATAAAATTAATACTCATAAATCACAGGCATTTTTTTTCCCCATTTTTCCAAAGCTGGAAACAGGGAGGCAGTCAGACAGACTCCCGCATGCGCCTGACCGGGATCTACCCGGCATGCCCACCAGGGGGCGGTGCTCTGCCCATCTGGGGCGTCGCTCTGTTGCATCCACAGCCATGTAGCGCCTGAGGCAGAGGCCACAGAGCCATCCTCAGCGCCCGGGCCATCTTTGCTCCAGTGGAGCCTCAGCTGCTGGAAGGGAAGAGAGAGACAGAGAGGAAGGAGAGGGGGAGGGGTGGAGAAGCAGATGGGCACTTCTCCTGTGTGCCCTAGCCAGAAATCGAACCCAAGACTCCTGCATGCCAGGCCGACACTCTACCACTGAGGCAACCGGCCAGGGCCTCACAGGCATTTTTATACACCCACAATGAACTGTCAGAAAGAGAAATTTCGTTGGCCTAGCGTGCGGAGGACGCGGGTTCGATTCCCGGCCAGGGCACATAGGAGAAGCGCCCATTTGCTTCTCCACCCCTCCGCCGCACCTTCCTCTCTGTCTCTCTCTTCCCCTCCCGCAGCCAAGGCTCCATTGGAGCAAAGATGGCCCGGGCGCTGGGGATGGCTCTGTGGCCTCTGCCCCAGGCACTAGAGTGGCTCTGGTCACAACATGGTGACGCCCAGGAGGGTCGCAACATGGCGACACCCAGGATGGGCAGAGCATCGCCCCCTGGTGGGCAGAGCGCCGCCCCATGGTGGGCGTGCCGGGTGAATCCTGGTCGGGCGCATGCGGGAGTCTGTCTGACTGTCTCTCCCTGTTTCCAGCTTCAGAAAAATGCAAAAAAAAAAAAAAAAGAAAGAGAAATTTAGGAAACAATCCACTTCTCTACTGCAACAACAAAAAAATAAAGTACCTAGGAGTAATTTAAACCAAGGAGATTAAAGACTTGTACTCAGAATATTATAAAACATTGATAAAAGATATCAAGGAAGATATAAACAAGTGGAAGCATATACCTTGTTCATGGATAGGAAGAATAAACATCATTAAAATGTCTATATTACCCAAAGAAATTTATAAATTCAATGCAATATCAATTAAAATACCAATGATATACTTCAAAGATATAGAACACACATTCCAAACATTTATATGGACCAAAAAAGAACACGAATAGCCTCAGCAATTTTGAAAAAGAAGAATAAAGTGGGAGGTATCACACTTCCTGATATCAAGTTATACTACAAGGCCATTGTACTCAAAACAGCTTGGTACTGGCATAAGAACAGGCATATAGATCAATGGAACAGAATAGAGAATCCAGAATTAAACCCTCACCTTCATGGACAATTGATATTTGACAAAGGAGGTAAGAGCATACAATGGAGTAAAGACAGCCTCTTCAACAAATGGTGTTGGGAAAATTGGACAGCTACCTGCAAAAAAATGAAACTAGACCATCAACTTACACCATTCACAAAAATATACTCAAAGTGGATAAAAGACTTAAATGTAAGTCATGAAACCATAAGCATTTTAGAAGAAAACATAGGCAGTAAGCTCTCTGACATCTTTTGCAGCAATATATTTGCTGATTTATCTCCACGGGATAGTGAAATAAAAGACAGGATAAACAAATGGGACTATATTAAACTAAAAAGCTTTTGCACAGCAAAAGACACCATAAACAAAATAAAAAGACAACCCACTCTATGGGAGAACATATTCGTCAATACATCTGAAAAGGGGTTAATAACCAAAATTTATAAAGAACTTCTAAAACTCAACATCAGTAAGGTAAACAATCCAATCAAAAATGGGCAAAAGAGCCTAACCAAGTGGTGGCGCAGTGGATAGAGCGTCGGACTGGGATGCGGAAAGACCCAGGTTCGAGACCCTGAGGTCGCCAGTTTGAGTGCAGGCTCATCTGGTTTGAGCAAAAAGCTCACCAGCATGGAGCCAAGGTCGCTGGCTTGAGCAAGGGGTCACTCGGTCTGCCGAAGGCCCACGGTCAGGGCACATATGAGAGGGCAATCAATGAACAGCTAAGGTGTCGCAATGAAAAACTGATGATTGATGCTTCTCGTCTCTCTCTGTTCCTGTCTTTCTGTCCCTATCTATCCCTCTCGCTGACTCTGTCTGTCTCTGTAAAAAAAAAAAAAAAAAAAGGGCAAAAGAAATGAATAGACACTTCTCCAAAGAGGACATACAGATGGCCAATAGATAGATTAAAAAATGTTCAACATCACTAATCATTAGAGAAATGCAAATTAAAACCACAATGAGATACCCTCACTCCAGTCAGAATGGCGCTCATTAACAAAACAACACATAATAAGTGCTGGCGAGGCTGTAGAGAAAAGGGAACCCTCCTGCACTGCTGGTGGGAATGCAGACTGGTGCAGCCACTGTGGAAAACAGTATGGAGATTCCTCAAAGAATTAAAAATGGAACTGCCTTTTGACCCGGCCATCCCACTTTTAGGAATATATCCCAAGAACACCATAGCACTGATTCAAAAGGAGAAATCCACCCCCATGTTTATGGCAGCATTGTTCACAATAGTGAGGATCTGGAAACAGCCCAAGTGTCTGTCAGTGGACAAGATTAAAAAGCAGTGGTACATATACACAATGGAATACTATGGGGCCATGAAAAAGAAGGAAATCTTACCTTTTGTGACAACATGGATGGACCTGGAAACTATCATGTTAAGTGAAATAAGCCAGTCAGAGAAAGAAAAATATTGTATGACCTCACTCATTTGAGGAATCCAATGAACAGTGTAAACTGAGGAACGGAATTGAGACAGAGGAGAGATCAAAGGGACCAGAGGAAAAGAAGACAGAGGGAAAGAGGATGACCGGATGGGATAAACCTGAAGGGAAGGGGGGAGGGTGGTATGAAGAGGCAGCAAGGGAGATGTTGAGGGAAATACGGGGGATTGGGGGAAGGCATTCAGGGTGACACTAGAATCTATGTAAACACAATAAATTAAAATCAAGAAAAATTAAAATTAAAAAAAAGAAGCCTAGTTAATCGATGGTGAAGAAGCATAACCCCAAAGCTAAACTGTGGACAGAATTGTTTTTTGTGAACTAATTCAGTCATACGTTTAATTCTGAAATTTCCTCAACCTTGTGAAAAAAATAATTATAGACTTAAACTACTTTTTTAGACTATATTAAAAATACAAAACAGAAAATAAGCTCTAATTCTAAGGTACAATGTTTTTGCAAAATAATAATAATAACTATTTTGTTTTGTCTTATTTTGTAGCCTTTTGATAAATTAGGATATTTATGTCATGAAACTGTAGGTAGAAATGTGAAAAGGCCATCAAACTCATCATACTAAGTATATGCAGAATGAATTCTAATTTTTTCAATACATAATATTTTGGGGGAAAAGTTACACTGAAAATTATTAGGAAACTTAACCCACAGGTAAGTTTTGTTGTTTGCACCTGCTGCCTCTGCAAGTAGACTGCTCTCTTCATCCCTATGAGTCTGACACAGAACGGGACGATAAGAAAGGTCAAAAGAAACACAGCCAGAAATCCGGAAGGAAACCCCTGCAGGCCTCTAAGTAACTAGAGCAGGGGTTACAAGGCCACACACCAAAGCAGGAATGTGAGTGTCCGGTGACAGGCACTGCACCTGTTTTGTTTACCACTATATCTCAAGCACGTGGGATCAGGCCTGACACATAGGTAGCCCTCCATAAATATTAGCAGAAGGAAGAGAGAACAAAAGAAAGAAGGGAAAGAAGAAAGGGAGGGAGAGAGAAAGGGAAAGAAGGAAGGTTTTAGGGAGTGAGAAGTATATAAGGTATTCATTTTTATGGAGTTATTAACCTTTTAACTTTAAAATTTTAATAATTTAGATTATAAATATGATAGATACAGAGTTAGTGATCTTTTTACAACTGATACTGACTGTAATTCTCCCAATCAGATATTCTATGTAATTAATTTACTTTATAAACCATTTTTAATGTATTGGGGTCTGAAATGTGAATAAAGTCTGTACAACACTGCACCATGGCCTTTATATAAATCTGCCTTAATGTCACACCATGCTTCCTCAAGCCTCCCTCTTAGCTACTGAAGTTTAAAATGTTCTTCAGCAAGACTGCACCCTATGTTTCTACCTTAGCCCCACCTGCTGCCAGAGGTACCACGTGAGAAATGAACTCCAGCAGGCCAAGTTTTGTCCTTTCATTTGCACCCCCAGGCCAGACATCCTCTGGGAAAATCGTGAATATTAAGCGCATTTACCAGGAGTGTGTACTTTCTTTTGCTGGAGTCCATGGAGCTGCAGGAGCTTCTCCGCCATGATAAATGTGGGTCTCTGAAACAGAATGAACTTGTTGCTTCCCACATCAAGTTTTTGTCTCATAAAAGTGAAAGCTCCCAGTCCTGGAATGTGAGCCCCCTGAAAGGAAAAAGAAGGGGAAAAAATAGCAACAAAGTTACTGAAGGGGTGAAGAAAAAAAAAATGCTTAGTACTGGTATCCAGAAACCATGAAGAGAATTCTCTAAAGCACTTAAAATTTCAATGATCCTACTACCCGTGACAGCCATAGCATTTAATGACTCAGTTTTCAAATAAGTTTTGTATAAAATGCAATACATTAGTCCATGATGCTTTTCTGACATCGGATCCCTCATCTCCGTATCATCCCAAGGCTGTGAGAACTGAAGAAGCGTGTTTGGATGCCAGAACTGCTTGTAATCTATGTCTGAGATTCCTCTTGTCCTAAATTGTGGGGCATTTTAAATTTTAGTCATTTGCCATTAAAGGAAGAGAATTTAAGGGGTCATGAGAATTTCTGCTTTCCCGTTCCTTCTTTTCAATTTGATGCCTCTTAAATAAAATCAGACAACCCAGACCCAAGGTATATATATATATGGTGCAGTGTGGTGATCTTGGCTGATGGATAGGAAGAAATGTTTCTGGCTCTCAGACTGGGACTCTGTCTCTCTGGAAATCAAGGTTTACAAAGTCAAGTGCCTACAGGGGCCAAGAAAGGATGAGCGTGAGAGGTGAATGTGTGCAGTCCGAGAAGGCAGTGGGCTGGGAGCGCACGCCCAGCCAAAAGGGAAAGCCCACTGCCGGCTCCAGCCAAGTGTCAGATGCAGAAATGAAAAACTGGTAGTACTATGGAATACTACTCAGCCATAAGAAATGATGACATCGGATCATTTACAGCAAAATGGTGGGATCTTGATAAGTGAAAGAGTGAAATAAGTAAATCAGAAAATAAGTAAAATACGAAGTGAAATAAGTAAATCAGAAAAAAACAGGAACTGCATTATTCCATACGTAGGTGGGACATAAAAGTGAAACTAAGAGACATTGATAAGATTGTGGTGGTTACAGGGGTAGGGGGGAGAGGGAGAGGGAAAGAGGGAGGGGGAGGGGCACAAAGAAAACTAGATAGAAGATGACAGAGGACAATCTGACTTTGGGTGATGGGTATGCAACATAATTGAAAGACAAGATAACCTGGACTTGTTATCTTTGAATATATGTATCCTGATTTATTGATGTTGCCCCATTAAAAAAATAAAATTATAAAAAAAAAGAAAAGAAAAACTGGTAGTATTAAATCTGATATTTTGGGGGGAAAATATTCAAAACTTTATATAAACTCTCCCAATTGTAAGTGGTGATGACTAATTCAAATTATCAGACCAAACAAAATTAGTTCGAAGGATGAACTCAGCCCAAGGACTGTCACATTGGGGCTTCTGAGTAGGATATAAAAGTTTCACAACCTCCCAGCTCCCTCCAAACTCCCCAAATCTCTGTCAGGAAAAAATTTCTCATTTTTGGCAAGTTGAGTTCAGTCCTTGTCATCTTATATTTCATTTGAAACCCATTCCTGGCAAGGGAACAAGACAAGAAGCATTATATCCTTCTACAGCTAAGCCAGGAACTATCAGATCACAGATAAACAGACTTCATCTACTTCCTCTCCATAAGCACAGGATGCTCAGTGGTATACTTTGTATCAGTAGAAGAGCAGAACTTAGAAATATCCAAAAGTCCTAAGTGTGAGCATCATAA
The DNA here is from genome assembly GCF_036850995.1 of Saccopteryx leptura. Classification (NCBI taxonomy): domain Eukaryota; kingdom Metazoa; phylum Chordata; class Mammalia; order Chiroptera; family Emballonuridae; genus Saccopteryx; species Saccopteryx leptura. The sequence continues at coordinate 72,071,842 of NC_089503.1, read as the reverse complement.
AATCACAGGACCAAAAGTTAAACTGGGTGGCTCTAAAGTCCACTACCCTGCCCCCAACAAAATTATATGAGACCAAGGTGGAAAAATTCTCTGGACTCTTACATTAAAATTAAAGTATAAATCCTACCTTATATTGGGATAGTTGCTGTCCCACAAATTCTGAAACATGTTCCCAAATAGTAGAGACTTCTGTAATTCAAAAGAAACCAAGAATAATTTATATAAGTACCCATGTATTAGTATGTTAGTGCTAATAAATTAAAATGTAAATATTAAATGCAGAATCAAATAATAGTGATTCCTGATTAATTTAGAATTAATAGAAAATAGGGTCATTTCACAAAATTAATTTTCTGGGTAACTAATGCTTATCTCTTTAAGTTCAAAAACTGTGATTAAAAATATAATAATTTTTGAAGAATATATTTCTAGAACAAAAGGAACTCTGTCATATATTTCCCTTTGTGCTATAAAGTTAACCAAATATAATCTACCTTTTTCTTAATCACCCACTCAATGAACAATTGCCTAATCTGTGCCATCTGATTAAGGTGAACATTCATTCTTTATAACATTCTATAGCACAGGAATAAAGTCAAGAGCCACTAGGCATGAAAGGTTGTTGTCTGAACATTAACTGTCTCTATACTTTCATTTAGTTCTTTTAAATTTTTATTTATTGATTTTAGAAAGAGGAAGAGAGAGGGAGACACATCAATTTGTTGTTCCACTCATTTTATGTATTCATTGGTTGACCCTTGTCCAATGGATTTCACTGTGGTAGAAAAATAAGTTGTTGCCAATAACTAAAGTGTTGATGCGTGATATGAAGGTATACCCTAGGTAAAACTAATATTAGAATATAGAAAATTATGTGTGTATTGATGTCTCCATTCCGAATATAATCGCGTGTATGAAAAATACTTTTCAGTCAGGAACTCTTTGGAAATCAAAACAGTATGCTTTAATTCTCAAATTAAAGATCAAGAAGTGATATTTACCAGATTGCCCCTGTGGGACATAAATGCAGTTGGTAACAAAAGACCAATTCTTTCCCCTACTTCGAAATTGCTTCATTTATTGGTATGATTTTTTTTCTAAAGGTTTAAACCACTACCTAAAACAGGGAAATTATAATCTTTTAATTTCAGAATATCAGGGTTATAAATATTTTTATTAAATGCCAAGGAAGGAGAGGGTTAGGCAATGAGAAGTAGCTGTGACTCTCATGAGCATCTGAGAACAGCTTGGGTGATGGAAACTCATTCAAAAAAACAAGGGTGACATGCCCTTTGCTCTAAATCATGGATGTACAGTTTACTACAGTCAAGGGTTTTCTCTATTCTTCCCATCCTACTGTCCTCAACTCCTCCCCACCCCCTTAGACCAAAGAATTCTACTGTTAGCTGCTAAGGACCGGGGTTCTTTCACTCAGTCCCAACTATATACTGAATAAAAATCATTAATTCGGCCCTGGCCGGTTGGCTCAGCGGTGGAGCGTCGGCCTGGCGTGCGGGGGGACCCGGGTTCGATTCCCGACCGGGGCACATAGGAGAAGCGCTCATCTGCTTCTCCACCCCTCTCCCCCTCCTTCCTCTCTGTCTCTCTCTTCCTCTCCTGCAGCCAGGGCTCCATTGGAGCGGAGATGGCCTCTGACCCCGGCGCTGGAGTGGCTCTGGTCGCGGTGGGGCGATGCCCCGGAGGGGCAGAGCATCGCTCCCTGGTGGGCAGAGCGTCGCCCCTGGTGGGTATGCCGGGTGGATCCCGGTCGGGCGCATGCGGGAGTCTGTCTGACTGTCTCTCCCTGTTTCCAGCTTTAAAAAAAAAAAAAAAAAAAAAATCATTAATTCATCAATAATACAGAATCTCAGTATCCAGATTTACATGGAGACCTTTCAAAGTTATTAGGTCAAAACTGTTAAGGTCTGGCCAGATAGCTCAGTTGGTTGGAGTGTTGTCCCAAAGCACAGAGGTTGCCGGTTTGATCCCCGGTCAGGGCACATACAGCAACAGACCAATGTTCCTCTCTCTCTCTCTTCCTTCCTCTCTCTCTAAAATCAACAAATAAATGTTAAAATTTTTAAAAAAACAAAACAAAACTGTTACGTCTTTTACCTAGACTCCTAATATGCAGCTCAAATTTCAGGAAAACAATCTACACTAAAAGGAAATGATTTAATTAAGGTTAGGAGAAACTATATAGCCTGCAAGCAAACCCTAGTGAAAAGAGTTGACTGAGCTTAATTGGAAATTTGAGGATAGCCTTTCTTCATTAGGATGATATAATCAAGTCCACCGTGTTATTTTACTCTATAAATCTAATAGGCGCCTGACCAGGTGGTGGCGCAGTGGATAGAGCGTCGGACTGGGATGCGGAAGGACCCAGGTTCGAGACCCCGAGGTCGCCAGCTTGAGCGCGGGCTCATCTGGCTTGAGCAAAGAGCTCACCAGCTTGGACCCAAGGTCGCTGGCTCCAGCAGGGGGTTACTTGGTCTGCTGAAGGCCCACGGTCAAGGCACATGTGAGAAAGCAATCAATGAACAACTAAGAAGTCGCAACGCACAACGAGAAACTGATGATTGATGCTTCTCATCTCTCTCCGTTCCTGTCTGTCTGTCCCTGTCTATCTCTGCCTCTGTAAAATAAATAAATAAATTTAAAAAAAATAATAAAATAATAAATAAATAAATAAATCTAATAGGCAAGGTTATATAAGAACAGAGTTTATTATTGTAGGCTGAAATTTGCTATTTCTCACTGAAGAAAAAGGAAAACATGCATGCAAATTATCCCCCTTAAGTAGTTTTCAACCCACGCAATTCCATTGGAATAGATTGGGAAATTTTACAGACTTTGAGTTCTCTGATTTTTCTGACATCCCAATGTATCAGAGAGGGTGTCACTAAATCTCAAAAAGAATTTTAATCCGGTTTAAAAAATAAATTAAATAATATACTTTATTGTTTTAAGGAGAGTTGGTGTTATTTTCATCAAATATTAAAATACCAAGAATGAGTATTATAGAAAAATAATGCCTATTTTCAGTTCAACCTTCATTTGACTTCAAATTCTAAAGTTTGTACATTCAAACTGTATTTTAAACACAGTACCAAGTAACAGGAATACTGTATTTCATATATGATCATTAAAGTGCCTATTGTGTAAATTATAGAATAATATATATGTTTGAAATAGATGTTAATATAAAAAATGAAAAAATAAGCTCCCTGACTTTATACAAATACTCTAAAGTTAAAATACTGGTACCCAGCCTGGCCTGTGGTGGCACAGTGGCTAGAGAGCCAATCTGGAACACTGAGGTGCCAGGCCCAGAACACTGGGCTTGCCAGGTCAAGGCACATACGACAAGCAACAAGCAAGCAATGAACAACTGAAGTGAAACTACTATGACTTCTTGCTACCTCCCACTCCACCCTGTCCTCTCTCTGTAAAATCAATAAATAAAAAATTTTTTAAAAGAAATTTTAATTCTGGTATACAAACAGAACAAATTTTTACTAAGCAATTTGAACAACAACAAAAACTTTTTCCCAGAGCATAATGCAGTGGAAAGACCAGTGTGCTGCGTGTCTAAAGACCTTCCTGCCTCCGTGGATTTCTAGCTGTGCAGTCTTCAATAGTTTCTCCCAGTACACAATGATGATGGGACCTTCTGAGTACTATAATTACGTAACATCAAACTTTGGTGAAACATACAAAACAGCAAGACTTCACGTGTACAAGGATGAAAGTTAATTTATGTGTTTTACCGAGATAGGAAGTTTATCCTCTATCCTCATCTCCTTTACAAGGGTCACTTGCGAAAGTTACTATAGTGGTGATTTGATTTCTGCTTCTGTCATCCAAGCAATAAAGCTCTTGCTGAAGCCAACAATGGTCTCCTTGTCAATAACTCAATGGGCATGTTTAATTTTCATCTCTCTGACCCCTCAGTCATCTTTGACACTTGTGGCCACTTTACTAAGTGTACACCAATATTTATTTCCGTATTTGGTTAATGTGTATCTTTCCTTAGTAGATTATAAATTCCAAGGTTTTTGTTCACCATTGGTTCTCTAGTGCCCAAGCAAGCACCTAGTACGTTCTAAAAATTACTTGAACTAATGAACTACATGTAAACTTATAAATATGGCAAATATTTTTTAAAGAACTTTTTTATTGATTGATTTTTAAAGAAAGAGAGGAAGGGGGGGAAGAGAGAGAGAAAGAGAAACCTCGATTTGTTGTTCCAATTACTTATGTATTCTTTAGTTGATTCTTGTAGGTTCCCTGACCAGAGATTGAACCCACAGCCTTGACATATCCCGGCAATGCTAACCAACTGAGCTACCCCACCAGGGTTCATTGGTTGACTCTTCTATGTGCCATGACCAGGGATCAAACCTGCAACGTGGGCATATCAGGATGATGTTCTAAACAACTGAGCTACCTGGCCAAGGTGGCAAATACTTTCTAAATTCATAAAACCATTATCTTTGATCCTTATTTTAGAATTATTTTGACAAGAAAAATAGGAGTGATGCAGGGGAAAGAGAAAAAAAAGATACATCTACTCATTTATTTGTCTCCTTAGGTCATTTGGTTAAAGCCTAGGCAACATCTCCAGGTTACAATGAATTGACAGTAACAATAACTTCCATTTCTGGAGCACCTCTCTTCCCAAGGGCTTCTATCTCTTATATCTCAGTGTCACTTTGGGGTGACATTCCTAAGAAACTATGCTTTTAACCAAGCTTAAGAGGTTTTCTATGAAAAGCTGCTAGGTCTTTCAAATACCCAGTTCTTTATATGATCATCTCACTTTCTTAACACAACCCCAAGATATCAAAAGAAACAAAAGTAGGCCCTGGCCAGTTGGCTCAGTGGTAGACCGTCGGCCTGGTGTGCAGGAGTCCCAGGTTTGATTCCCGGCCAGGGCACACAGGAGAGGCGCCCATCTGCTTCTCCACCCCTCCCCCTCTCCTTCCTCTCTGTCTCTCTCTTCCCCTCCCGCAGCCAAGCCTCCATTGGAGCAAAGTTGGCCCGGGCGCTGGGGGTGGCTCTATGGCCTCTGCCTCAGGCGCTAGAATGGCTCTGGTTGCGGCACAGCATCACCCCCAAGTGGGTGTGCCAGGTGGATCCTGGTCGGGTGCATGCGGGAGTCTGTCTGACTGCCTCCCCGTTTCCAACTTCAGAAAGAAAAAAAAAGAGTAACTGTGTTTTTGCATGAACTCAGAGAAGGAGCCGTTTTGGGGTGGTTGCTATTAGCTAACATTTATTGAGCACTTACTTTATGCTAGTGACGGAACTAAGCGCTGTATATATTATCTCATTTAATTAAAACGTCAGCAGGTCCCTGCCCACATACCCCACCCTTTTTAAAATCGCTTTGAGAGAGAAACATCAATTTGTTGTCCCACTCACCCATTCATCCAACTTGACTCCCGCATGAGCCCTTATGGGGGATGGAACCCACAACATTGGTGCATCCAGAGGACATTCTAACCAACTGAGCTACCCAACCAGGGCCAGCCCCTGGCCTTATTAAAATAATTAATTAAAATTGTCCAGACTAAGCCTGATGTAACTACCAGCTAGTTGCCAAAGTGCCATGACCAGGAGATAGAGAAGATCTTCCACTTGTCCTCAAGCAGATAAAGGCTCAACCCCTGGGCCCCCATCTCAAGTTGCTTACCCTCCTGACTTAGCAAGGGCAGGGTGGGCAACACACTCCTGCCCCGGCCCTGCAGGGAAGGAATGATGGTGTCCAACATCTCCAGTCCCCAGTTGGCTCTTGCTGAGTTCTCAAAGGATCTTTCTTTTTTCTTCCTTCTTTATATGAAGCTTATACAAAAATGATTTTTTTTTAACACCTCCAGTCTCCTCTCCCAGGAGCTCTGGATGATCCTTAAATATGAAAATTACCAAATATTAAAAATTTTGTTTCTTAAACGTTTTTCTCCCTATCTCTTCCCCTGCTCTGGCTCTCCTGGAGCGGCTTCCACCGCAGGAAACCCAAAGCTGAATGGCACCGGAATCAGAGTGTGCAAATCCAAGAGCTCTGCACCACTGAAAGACCCAGTGAAAGAATGAGCCGGCAGGAGTAGAAAGCCGGAGACCCTAGTGGAGGGACCAGCGCGTTGCTAAGACGCAACAAAGGGTTGCTCCGTTGCTAGGACCTTGGCCCCGCCCCCTAAGATGGGCCCCAGGTTGTCCCTGTGATTTTGTGAGCTTCAGACATCAAGGTTGGGAAGTAACTAATATTTTTTCCTTCCCCCTTCCCCTGGTCAGCAAAGATACTTGGTCACTTATGTAATCACCTTGTACAAATCTGGAACTACCTTTAGCGCGGAGTGATGGACTTTGAATCTCCGGTTATGTTTGAGGGTTAAAGTTTGAGCTGGAATTTCTCAGCTTAGGTTTTTCCTGGGCTTCCCTCCTAGGAAGTGGAGGGCTGGAGGACTGGGGAGGAGGTTGACTTTTTAAAAACTACAGTCATTTTTCCCTTCACTATACACTTTATGGGTCTCATCCTGCAGAACTGTTTTCATACTCTCCCTCTGCTGACAAGGAATTATCACAGAGTGACCACAGGTGGAAACTCCACCCAGGCCAAGCACTAGTGTTCTCTCAGTACCACAGAAAGACACTGCACTCCCTCTCCAGGCATTATGCCAAATAATATAATAAATCTGTTTTGCCTGTTTGAACTTTTGAAATCACATACTATATATTCTTTTGAGCGTGGCTCTGTCATTCAACATTGTTTGTGAGATTCTGTAGCATCCACCGGGTCAAGAACAAACGTCGGAGACTTTCAGGAGTATAGATGTAACTTTATTGGCCAGTTTTACCTGCGCAGGGGCAAATTCCCGAGGTGTCCAGAGACACCGTGCTCACAAGGAGCTACAGATGGGAATCGCACCTAGCGCTCACAGCTAAAGCTTTTTATAAGCTAAGCAAGCAAGCCTCATACAGAAGCAGATGTGGCGGTAACCTATTTGCTAAGTGGGCTGCACATAGCATAGCAACAGGGGCTGGGGTCTAGCTCATTGGTGAATTCCAAACCTAAACTTCTGATAAGGGTCTTTTAACCAATAGAATGCAAACGTTTGTCTCTTTTTCCTTTTTTTTTCTTCTTTCTCAGCTTCCCAGAGTCCCTATCTGTCTCTGCTTCTTGAACGACCTTGGGCATGTTACTCCTAACAGAACAGGAGCAGGACCTGCCTGTAACCCTTAAGTTCCCTGTTCCATTAGTGCCTTGCTTATTTTCTGATCTTCTCTTGGTCCTTACAATTCCTCCATGTTTTCTGTGGTAACAATTTGTTTACTTTCACTGTGGCATACTCTTCCTCTGTATGACTATGACACAATTTCTTTAATCCATTTTGTTGTTGAGGGGACATTTGAGTTGTTTCCACTTGGGGTTATTAAGAATAATGTCACTGCCTGGCTTGTCGTGGCACAGTTGATACAGTGTCAACCTGGATGCTGAGGACCCAGGTTTGAAACCCTGAGGTCACAGGCTTGAGCCCAAAGTCTGCTGGCTTGAAGCCCAAGGTCACTCGCTTGGCTGGAGGCCCCCTGCCCCAGGTCAAGGCACATATGAGAAGTAATCAATGAACGACTGAAGTGATACAACTATGGGTTGATGCTTCTCCTCTCTCTCCCTTCCTGTCTCTCTCTCTCTCAAGAAAAAAAAAATTTAAAGAATAATGTTGCTGCAAACATTCCTTTTTATTGAATTTATTGGGATGACATAGGTTAATAAAATTATATAATTTTCAAGCATACAATTCTATAATACATCATCTGTCTAATGCAGGGGTTAGTCAACCTTTTTTACCTAACACCCACTTTTGTATCTCTGTTAGTAGTAAAATTTTCTAACTGCCCACCAGTTCCACAGTAATGGTGATTTATAAAGTAGGGAAGTAACTTTACTTTTTAAAATTTATAAAGCAGAGTTACAGCAAGTTAAAGCATATAATAATAATTACCAAGTACTTTATGTCAGATTTTCGCTGTTTGGCAGAACAAATCTTTATAAACAACTTCCTATAGTTAAATCTATCTTTTTATTTATACTTTAGTTGCTCTGCTACCGCCCACCATGAAAGCTGGAACACCCACTAGTGGGCTGTAGGGACCAGGTTGACTACCACTAGTCTAATGTATTGTGTGTTCACCAGACTGAGTCTAGTCTCTCTCCATCACCATTTATCTTGTTCACCCTTTTCTACCTGCCCACAGACCATACTGTTGTCTGTGTCTGTGAACTGGATTTTTTTTTTTTTTGCTTAATCCCCTCACCTATTTACCCAATCCCCCAACCCCCTCTCCTCTGACAGCTGTCAGCCTGTTCTCTGTTTCTATGAATCTGTTTCTATTTTGTTTGTTAGTTTATTTTGTTCATTAGATTCCACATAACAGTGAAATCATATGGTATTTGTCCTTCTGACTGGCTTATTTCACTTAGCTTAATACTCTCTAGGTCCATCCATGCTGTCACAAAAGGTACAATTTTATTCTTTCTTTATGGCTAGGTAGTAGTCCATTCTGTAAATGTACCACAGCGTTTTTACCCACTTATCTACTGATGAGCATTTCAGCTATTTCCAGATCATGGCTATTGTAAATAATGCTGCAAAGAACATAGGGATGCATATATTCTTTCGAATTAGTGTCTTGGGTTTCTTCGGATATATTTCCAGATGTGGAATTGCTGGGTCATAAGACAGCTCCATTTTTAATTTTCTGATAGAACACCAGACTGTTTCCCACAGTGGCTACACCAGTCTGCATTCCCACCAACAGTTCATTAGGGCTCTTTTTCCTGTACATCCTTGCCAACACTTGTCATTTGTGAATTTACTGATGATAGACATTCTGACAGGTGAAAGATTATATCTCACTATTGTTTTCATTTGCATTTTTCTGAAAACATTCTTGAACAAAACTTTTGATGCACATATGTCCTCATTTCTGATGTGTATATAACTAGAAGTAGATTACTGGGTCATAGAAAATGCTGACTTTAACAGATAATGGCAAGCAGATTTCAAAAGTGCTTGGTTGTCACAATGCTGGCGAGAGGGACAAACTTCTGGCACTTAGTGTGAACAAAACCTAGGGATGCTCACAGCCTGCAATTTACAGGACAGTTCTGCATGGCAGAGACTGTTCCATATTCTGTACTATTTTTAACATTTTATCCGACTTCCACATAAGAAAAAAAAAGCTGCTTATGAGCCTATAAAATAAATCCACTTTATATATAAATACAAAGAACTTTTTGCTCAATTTCAGTATCATTTAATTTCCTAAGAATTCAATTCCAAATAAATTAGGGCAAGACTAATTTACTGAGGTTTTTTGGTTGGTTGGTTGATTGATTGATTGATTGATTGATTTTAGAAAGACAGAAGAAGGGAGAGAGAGAGAGAGAAGTGCTCATTTGTTGTTCCACTCAGTTGTGCATTCTCTGGCCACTTCCCAGATGTGCCCTGACTGGGGATCAAACCCTCAATCCTGGTGTTTTCGCAGGACACTCTTAACTCAGGGGTCCCCAAACTATGGCCCGCGGGCCACATGCGGCCCCCCGAGGCCATTTATCCGGCCCCCGCCGCACTTCCAGAAGGGGCACCTCTTTCATTGGTGGTCAGTGAGAGGAGCATAGTTCCCATTGAAATACTGGTCAGTTTGTTGATTTAAATTTACTTGTTCTTTATTTTAAATATTGTATTTGTTCCCATTTTTTTTTTTTTTTTTTTACTTTAAAATAAGATATGTGCAGTGTGCATAGGGATTTGTTCATAGTTTTTTTATAGTCTGGCCCTCCAACGGTCTGAGGGACAGTGAACTGGCCCCCTGTGTAAAAAGTTTGGGGACCCCTGCTTAACTGACTGAGCCAACTGGCCAGGGTCAAGATTATGTGGGGTTTTATTAAGAATTTAGGAAAATTTTATCATCACAATCAATGAATCTGGTAGCAGTTGAGTAGCCAACACACCTGAACCAGGCTGCATTTATAGCTGTTACATTCATTGTGATTCTTCCTATAAGCATGTGGTGACTTCATTTGCTTTCTAGCATGCCTGCACATGTACATATTAACACATGTATTATTTTACTTATCTTTAATTTTTCTATTATACTAGACTTATGACTATATATTCTTTTTTTTTTTTACAGAGACAGAGAGGGCGTCAGAGAGAGGGATAGATAGGGACAGACAGGAACGCAGAGAAATGAGAAGCATCAATCATCAGTTTTTTGTTGCGACACCTTAGTTGTTCATTGATTGCTTTCTCATATGTGTCTTGACCACAGGCCTTCAGCAGACCGAGTAACCCCTTGCTCGAGCCAGCGACTTTGGGCCCAAGCTGGTGAGTTTTGGGGGTTTTTTTGCTCAAGCCAGATGAGCCCGCACTCAAGCTGGCGACCTCAGAGTCTCGAACCTAGTTCCTTCAGCATCCCAGTCCGACACTCTATCCACTACACCACCGCCTGGTCAGGTTATATATTCATTTTTAAATAGTATAGGTAGATATTATATTATCCATAAACCTCATTTCAGATAGTAACAGACATTACAAAAAATTTATTATAAAAATAAATCAGGCCCTGGCCAGTTGGCTCAGTGGTAGAGTCAGCCCAGTATGTGGATATCCTGGTTTGATTCATAGTCAGGGCACACAGAAGTGCCCATCTGTTTTCATCTGCTTCTCCACCCCTACCCCTCTCGTTTCTTTCTCTCTCTCTCTCTCTCTTTCTTCTCCTCCCATCCTGCAGCCATGGCTCGACTGGAGCGAGTTGGCCCTAGCCAAATTCTATTGAAGATAGCTCCATGGCCTCTGCCTCAGGTGCTTAAAAATAGCTCCAGTTGCAACAGAGCAAGGGCCCCAGATGAGCAGAGCATCGCTCCCTAGTGGGCTTTCCAGGTAGATCCTGGTTGAGGAACATGCAGGAGTCTGTCTCTGCTCCCCATCCTCTCACTGAATTAAAAAATATATATATAAGGTCTACCGGAAAGTTCTGTCCATTTTTGGAATAAAACAAAATACAAATTTTTCTTACCGTCAATAACTTTATTAAATAATATAATTGCCATTATTATTAATGATTTCTTGCCAGTGTGAGAGCAATTTGTATATTCCATTTTTGAAAAATGTTTTATCTTTTGATGAGAAAAATTGAACCAGTGCTTGTTTGATATCTTCTTCATTTTTGAATTTTTTGCCCTTCAAAAATTTTTGTAAGGACAAAAACAAGTGATATTCGGAGGGTGCTAAGTCCAGGGAATGTGGTGGATGCGACAGACATGCTTCTGTAGCATTTCTTCCTTGTTGAAATTCGTAAAAATTACAGTGGTGTAAATGAACTTTATCAGTAGCCATGGGTACACTATCGCTTCACACATAAGACTAATGTGAATCAACTTTGTTTTAGTTCATTTGCTACGTCAGTATGTATACATTAAGTGATAAAAATAGAGAGGCACAGGCCCTGGCCGGTTAGCTCAGCGGTAGAGCGTCGGCCTGGCATGCAGGAGTCCCGGGTTCGATTCCTGTCCAGGGCACACAGGAGAAGCGCCCATCTGCTTCTCCATCCCTCCCTCTCTCCTTACTCTCTGTCTCTCTCTTCCTCTTCCACAGCCAAGGCTCCATTGGAGCAAAGTTGGCCCGGGCGATGAGGATGGCTCCATGGCCTCTGCCTCAGGTGCTAGAATGGCTCTGGTTGCAACAGAGCAACGCCCCAGATGGGCAGAGCATCGCCCCCTGGTGAGCATGCCGGATGGATCCTGGTCGGGCGCATGCGGGAGTCTGTCTGACTGCCTCCCTGTTTCCAACTTCAGAAAAATACAAAAAAAAAAAAGAAAGCTGTAAATTTATATGCTGCTATTTTTTAAACTTTCAAGATTCTTAAGTGAAAGTCTGTTGCAAAATAGAATTGATATGATCTTATGTGTTTTAAACATATACTATATATATGTAAATATACATATACATTCATATATGTTTACAAATACACAGAATATTTGAGGAAAGACAAAAACTGCTTCAGTGGTTATTTTTGGATAGTGTGAAATTACGTGTGGAGGTGGAGGAGTTCAGAGAACTTTTAGGTTTACTTTTGTCCTTAATTTACTGTTTACCAAGAGCATGTACTACTTTAATAATATTTTAATGATAATTTATTCAAAACAGAGAGACAGAGAAAGAGGTACAGGCAGAGTGCTGTGTAAGTACTGAAAGAAACTAATTGGGCCAAAGTTTTCCTAAACATTTTAGTGTACGTATACTTTTCTACAAGCTCTAACTTGCTTTGCAAAACCCACATTGAATGAGTGGTCACTTTTACCCAGGCCCCAAAGCATACACAATACTCAGTGGCTCACATTAAGAACACTTACAAACCTATTGAAAAAAAAATATTTACAATACTCTTGTTTCAATAATATACAACACCAGAATAAATATTTGCAATACATAACTTAACCCACATCTGTTGAGGAGCTCATTTATGTCAAGCAGTTTGCTATTTGCTAAGAGAAAATTTCTGCACATGAGAAGTACATAATTCATTCACCATTTAGCAAATATTTATTGAAGAAGGTTGTAAAACCAGGATTGGGTTCCAAAGTCAAAGCTTAAATTAGAAACTGAATATGGGCAAAATTATTGCAGAAATATCCCTAAGGAAGGCACCATGTTGGAGACCCACATACTAACTCTTGGTTCATGAACTCAAAGCAACCAGTCTTTCCCTCCAGCATCGGAGCAGCCATCTTCTTTAGGTAAGCGTGTAATGAAGCAATGGCTTGTGAATAGGAAACCATTCTTGTTTGAAAATTCAACCAAATAGTAGAATTTCACTGAGCACTGTGAGATGCTTACACTATGAGAGATACTTGGGAACTGAGACAGACTGGAAATATACTAGATGCTTCCTTTCAACCCCTTCCTTACTCCAGGGCTTATTCAGAAATGGATTTATGGTTTTGTTTCACCTCAACTAGTCTAAGATAGAACTGCATTTCCCAGAATTTCCCTTTCTGTATGATTCTAGGATAGGGTTCGTGAAAGGAGAAATCTGTGTGAGATTTGAAAGACAGACTCAGCAGAGGACATTTTTATGCTCTGAAGATCACTGTGGGGTCAGAGCAGCCAGCAGCCTGTCCTGCAGCTCTCCGGCTCCCACCAAATCTCCTTCGGCTCCTATCGCTCCCCCACGAGATGCATGTTCCACACAGTGACCCCAGGTACCATCTTATCCTGCAGGCCACTCACATCACTACAGGTGGCTGCAATGAGAGACAGAAATAGGTTCTAATTTGTCCTTACAGGTTTGTTTGTCCTTGTGGATTCCAGCTTTTCCTCACTAGTTTGTCATTCCTTAATCTCCCCCCCCCTTTTTTTTTTGTTTTCTTTTTTTAGTGAGAGAGAGAGGGATGGACAGGGACAGATAGACAGGAAGGGAGAGAGATGAGAAGCATCAATTCTTCCTTGAGGCACTATAGTTGTTCACTGATTGCTTCTCATATGTGCCTTGACTGGGGGGCTACAAAATGTATTGTATATTCTACAGACCAAGGAATATCTCTTGACTATTTACAAATGATAAGCATACTCAAAACAAACAAACCTGAAATGTAAATTACTTTAGGCAATAAGCAATAAATTGGTCAGCCAACTCATCTCACACAATACACAAAGATGAACTTAAAATGAATCATAGATCTAAATCTAAAAGTAAAATTTATAAAACTTTACAATAAAACATAAGAGAAAAATCTTGTGATTTGGGGTTAAGCAAATATTTCTTAGTATACAAAAAATCACAAATCATAAAAGCTACAAATTTGACAAATGAGACTTTATCAAAATTAAAAACTTTTACTCTTAAAACAACACCATTAAGAAATGAAAAGGCCTGACAAGGCGGTGGTGCAAGTGGATAGAGCGTCGGACTGGGATGTGGAGGACCTAGGTTCGAGACCCCGAGGTTGCCAGCTTGAGTGCGGGCTCATCTGGTTTGAGCAAAGCTCATCAGCTTGAGCCCAAGGTCACTGGCTCAAGCAAGGGGTCACTCTGTCTGCTGTAGCCCCCTGGTCAAGGCACATATGAGAAAGCAATCAATGAACAACTAAGGAACCACAACAAAGAATTGATGTTTCTCATCTCTCTCCTTTCCTGTCTGTCTGTCCCTATCTGTCCCTCTCTCTGACTCTCTCTGCCTCTGTCACACACACACACACACAAAGAAATGAAAAGGAAAGACATGGAACCATACAATTCTCTGACAACTGGCATACAAATATATATTTTGAAAATTTCTTAAAACTCAATAATAACAAAGATGGTTCAATTTTTTTTATTTTTTTTATTTTTTTTTTTTTGTATTTTTCTGAAGCTGGAAACGGGGAGGCAGTCAGACAGACTCCCGCATGCGCCCAACCGGGATCCACCCAGCATGCCCACCAGGGGGCGATGCTCTGCCCATCTGGGGCTTCGCTCTGTCGTGACCAGAGCCACTCTAGCGCCTGGGGCAGAGGCCAAGGAGCCATCCCCAGAGCCCGGGCCATCTTTTGCTCCAATGGAGCCTCGGCTTCGGGAGGGGAAGAGAGAGACAGAGAGGAAGGAGAGGGGGAGGGGTGGAGAAGCAGATGGGCGCCTCTCCTCTGTGCCCTGGCCAGGAATCGAACCCAGGACTTCCGCACGCCAGGCCGACGTTCTACCACTGAGCCAACCGGCCAGGGCTGGCTCAATTTTTTTAATGGGCAAAATATTTGAATATACATTTTACAAAGGCAGATACACAAATTTCAGATAAGCAGGTAAAAGCACAAGGAAACACCTATTAAAACCACAAGAAACACCACTACAACATTAGAATAGCTACAGTTAAAAAAGACTCATCTACCAAGTGTTGCTGAAAATGTGAAGCAACTGGAACATATAATATATTCTGCAGGTGAGACTTTAAAGTGGTGATATACTTTGAAAAACTGGCAGTTTCTAACAAAACTAAATATACACCTGTTACAGTTCTAAGTATTCAACAGAGAAAAATATATATACCTGAAAGATATATATATATATATGCAACACGATTTGTATGTATATGAATACAAAGTGTTACATACAAATATTCATAGCAGCTTTATTCACAAGAGCCAAAAATGTGCAATGACACATGTATATAGCCATGCAATGTAACTGGTCAGTAATGGAAAGGAATGAACTTACTGAAACCGGCAACAACATGGATGTACCTCAAAATCATTACATTAACTGATAGAATCCAGACACAAAGAATGAATACTATGTGATTCAATTTGTATAAAATTTTAGAAAATACAAACCAATTTAGAGTGACTCCAGCAAATCAGTGATTGGCTGAGCTCAGGATCAAAAGGAAAGATAAATTGCAAAGGAGAATGAGAAATTTTGGGGGGTGAGGGAAATATTCTGTATCTTGAGTTGGTGGTAATTTCACAGAGTATATGACCATCACAATACTTTAAAGTATACTCTTTAAATGGGTTCAGTTTATTCTACATAAAATCTATCTCAGTATGAATTTTTTTTAAAGAAGTAACCCAGAGTTCTGGGGGAAATAAGCTTAACTAAATAATTCATAAGTAACCTAAAAAAAATAACTCATTGCAGGATTTTAATGGAAGACTGAAAACAGCCTATGTCAAGATTAATAAACTTGAATAATCCAGATTGAACCTCAAAGGGGAAAATGGGTAAAAAGAACCTAACATAGCAAGAGAAATGGAGACAAATGAAGTTCTAGGAACAGAGAGAAGAGAGAATAAGTGCAGTCATTTGAGAAACAACGGTTGAAGAGTTCGAAACTGATAGAAAACATTAACCACAGTCACATATTCTGAATATAAACAAATAGACTAAAACTAAAGGCATGGCAAAAAGTATACCGGGCTAACATCAATCAAGAGAAAACTGGAGTGGTTACAGTAATATCAGACACACTGGATTTCAGGAAAAAGAATGTTACCAAGATAGTGTCATTTCATCATGATAAAGGTTCAGCTCATGAAGAAGACATGAAAATCCTAATTATTCTACTAGCACATTTATGCTCTTAATAACAGAGCTTCAAAATACATGAAGCAATAACTGGCAAATTGTGCATCACCAGTTTTCAATCCTTTTTAAAAAATTTATTTAGAAAATTTAATGGGTGACATTGATCAATAAGAGTACATAGATTTCAGGTAAATATTTCTATAGCATTTGAAATGTTGATTGCATTGTGTGCCTACCACCCAAAGTCAAATCACTTTTCATCATCATATATTTGTCCCTCTCTATCAATCTTTTTACTGTAAAGACATATCTATGGCTTTTTATTTTCATGTAAACTTTTAATTTATTACTTAAGATAAAACAATACATAATTCTAAAGATACATAATACATCATAACTGAGAGGGGTTTATTCCAGGACTAAAAGAATAGTTTAAATTTTAAAAGTTCCATCAGTATAATTCACATTACCAGAATAAAAAATGGGGGCAAGCTTAATAATCTCAGTAGATAAAGAATGCATACTTAATAAAATATGCATTCTTTTTTTTTTTCAGAGACAGAGAGTCAGAGAGAGGGATAGACAGGGACAGACAGACAGGAATGAAGAGATGAGAAGCATCAATCATTAGTTTTTCGTTGCGCATTGCGACACCTTAGTTGTTCATTGATTGCTTTCTCATATGTGCCTTGACCATGGGCCTTCAGCAGACCGAGTAACCCCTTACTTGAGCCAGAGACCTTGGGTCCACGCTGGTGAGCTTTTGCTCAAACCAGATGAGCCTGCGCTCAATCTGGCGACCATGAGGTCTCAAACCTGGGTCCTTCGGCATCCCAGTCGGATGCTCTATCCACTGCACCACTGCCCCATCAGGCTAAAATATGCATTCTTGATTTAAGAAAAAAAATTCTCAACAAAGTATAAATGGAAGAAAAGTTCCTTGATCTTAAAAAGGTTATCTAGTGCCTGATCAGGCAGTGGCGCAGTGGATAGAGCATCGGACTGGGATGCCGAGGACCCAGGTTCAAGATCCCAAGGTTATTTTAAACAGACAGCTCACTTTTCCAAGTTCAGGTTATAGGTTACAAAAGTCATATGAACCAAATAATAAGCTAAACAATTAAATAGCCATAGTTGAATCTAAACTTATGCATACATATTTCTCACCTTTGTTCATCCTATTTCCTCCACCTAGAATACTCTCCATGTCTCCATCCCCAATTTACCACCTGCAATTCCTAAAAGGTACTGTGCTTTTTCTCAAGCCTGTACCTCTTTAATGGTTAAGTTGAAATTCCACTCCTGTTTATTATCTTGTCCTTGTGCCCAAGCCTCAGCAGTTATTAGGAATCCTTGCTCTCCCTATCTGTAGAAAGAGGCTAGGTGTCTCTCTTCTGGGCGTAGACTTCTCATCGCCAATAGAAGCTCAATATTTTTTAAATGATTATTACGCAAAAGCACTTTGTAACCAACAGGTGTTTGGGAACTTCCCCAGGATACATGTCACACTATACATACATTAAAGCACCACCTAGTGGTGAAAGAGGGTGACTATAAGTGTAAGTCACCAAGATGAGCGTTCCCAGAGCTGTAAAGATCATGTGAGGGGAAAAAAAAAAAAAAATCCATGATTTATGTGTAAATGTATCTATTGCCAACAATTTTTTCTTGAGGAAATGTTTACTACTCTTTTACCTACTCCTATTTTTTTTAACCTTCCTCTCTGTTTCCTTCCATTCTTCTAAATCCCTTTCTCCTGCATTTCAACTGGTCCATTGAAAACACAGTTCTGGTGGGCATTTGCTCTGTTTCGGCTACCCTAAGAGCATCCAGATTTCCTTTTGGAAGTTGCACACCAGCTGTGTGTGTCATCTCTGGTGCAGTAATTCCTGGTGACCACATTCCATTACCAAAGCTGAAGAAAACAGATCCTTACCCTCCCTGACTCAGCAGGACACGCAACCCAAGCTCAGTTCTCAGATGCTTTCTTGGGCCCAGCCTGTTGAACCAGTGACACAGAGAAAACAGGAAAGCCTGGAATAGATGCATTGCAAGGTTGGTGTGTTCTCCTCACTAGCCTGCTTTACCAGGCCTGCCAGGCTTTCTAATGCCCAGCCCTTCACAGCCCCCTTGATTCCTGCCCATTTCCAAGTCTGATTCTCCCAGTTCCCACTATTCTGTGAGCTTCCTATTACTCTTCAATGACTCCCCCTTCCTTAAGTTAGCCCAAGTCAGTATCTGTAGTCTGGTCTGCTTACAATTTGTAAAACAACTAAATGTCAGACTAGAGTGGTGGCATAAAATAAGGCTACCCAACCTCCCACCTTATTATCAGGGAACAAATTTAAGGATTACAGAGAAACACTTAAATCCTAGCTTTAGTTAGTCAGGTAGATTAAGCAGAGCCATGTGCACTTAATAGGAAGGTCCTCTGAAATGAAAATGAGAAAAAGAAAAGGGCAAATATCAACAGGAAGATTAGACATTTCTAATAAAGGTTGCGTAGTCCTGGGCTGGAAATTTATCTTCACAACAGTACACTAATGGGAGGCATTTGGGGAGAAAAGGAGCTGCAGCTGGGAAGCATTCAGTGGACTCGCGCTGCTCTCCCCCACGTGACAAAACCTATCCCCTTCAAACGGAAGGGGAAGCGGAAAGAACACATATATGCACACATTCAATGAGTATTTCCTACAAGAGCATTTATGGGACCCAAAAGAAACTAGAGGCTAGAACTTCTTTGTTCTGTGGGCTGAAGACAAGCATGGAAATTTTCTACTGAGATACTCTGTTATCTGATGGCTTATGCAATGAGGTTCTCCTCTGCTCTTGAACAAGACAGAGTAGAGAGTTCACTAGACCAATGCCTGCTCCCTGCCTAACTTTGGAACACTCATTTAACCTGTTAGTAAAAACACCTAGAAATTCTGTAAAGGTCTAGTGTATACACAAAGAACCTATATGGAACAGGAAAACAAAAACCTACTTAATGGCTGCTAACAGCTTATCAAGTATTACCTTCAGGCAGGGGTAGTCAACCTTTTTATACCTACTGCCCACTTTTGTATCTCTGTTAGTAGTAAAATTTTCTAACCGCCCACCGGTTCCACAGTAATGGTGATTTATAAAGTAGGGAAGTAACTTTACTTTTTAAAATTTATAAAGCAGAGTTACAGCAAGTTAAAGCATATAATAATTACTTACCAAGTACTTTATGTCGGATTTTCACTAAGTTTGGCAGAATAAATCTTTATAAAACAACTTACTATAGTTAAATCTATCTTTTTATTTATACTTTGGTTGCTCTACTACCGCCCACCATGAAAGCTGGAACACCCACTAGTGGGCGGTAGGGACCAGGTTGACTACCACTGCCTTCATGGATCATAATTTTGGTATATCTAAAAAGCCACTGCCAAATTCAAGGTTAAATTTTATTCCTATGTTATCTTCTAGCAGTTTATAGTTTTGCATTTTATATTTAGGTCTATAACCTATTTTAGATTGATTTTTGTGTAGCATGTAAGATCTGTGTAGATTCTTTTTTTTTTTTTTCTTTGCGAGAGAGAGAAAGACTAGACCTTTATAGAACTTCGAGAAAGAGAGGAAGGGAGGGAGAATGAGAAGCGTTAACTTGTAGTTGCTTCACTTTAGTTGTGCATTGATTGCTTTTCATATGTGCCTTGACTGGGGATGGGACCTCAGGCTCAAGGCGAGCCAGCGACCCCTTCCTCAAGCCAGAGACCTTGAGCTTCAACCCAGTGACCAGTGGGCTCAAATCAGCGATCTTGGAATCATGTAGATGATCTCATCATGCTCAAGCCAACAAAACCATGCTAAAGCCAGTGAGCCCCTGTTCCAAGCTAGTGAGCCCATTCTCAAGCCAGCGACCTCGGGGTTTCAAACCGATGGCATCAGCATTCCAGGTCCACTCTCTGTTCACTGCACCACCACTATTCAGGCTGTAATTTCGTTTTTTGGCATGTAGATATTCAGCTGTTCCAGCACAACTTGTTGAAGAGACTATCTTTGCTCTATGATATTGCCTTTGCTCCTTTAACAATTGACTGTATTTAAGAGTCAATATCTGGGCTCTCTAGTCTGTTTCAATGATCTATTTGTCTATTCTTTTGCCAATACCACAGTCTTGATCATTGTAGTTTTAGAGTAAGTCAGTCTTGGAATTGGGTACGACCAGTCCTCCAACTTTGTTCTTCTACTTCAATATTAAATGGGCTCTTCTGGGTCTTTTGCCTCTCCATATGAATTTAGAATCAGTTTGTTGATATCCATAAACTAACTTGCTGAGATCTTAATGGGATTTCATTGAATCTTGACAAAATTTCATCTTCCTATCCATGAACATGAAATATCTCTTCATTTATCTAGTTCTTAGACTTCTTTCCTTAGTTTTGTAGTTTTCTTCATATAGATGTTGTACACGTTTAGTTAGATTTCTTCCTAAGTATTTCAATTTGGGGTGCTAATGTAAACAGTATTGTATTTCATTTCAAATTCCACTTGCTCATTGCTAATATATAGGAAAGCAATTGACTTTTGTGTATTAACCTTGTATCGTGCAATCTTGTTATGATCACATAGTAGTTCCAGTGAATTTGTCAATTCTTTCAGATTTTCTACATGGATGACCATATCATCTGCAAGGAGTTTTATTTATTCCTTCCCAATCAGT
Source organism: Saccopteryx leptura (assembly GCF_036850995.1). NCBI lineage: Eukaryota > Metazoa > Chordata > Mammalia > Chiroptera > Emballonuridae > Saccopteryx > Saccopteryx leptura. Next base: position 72,051,088 of record NC_089503.1, on the reverse strand, counting down.
ATGCCTTTTATTTCCTTTTCTTGTTGCATTAACTAAGACTTCCAGTATGATACTGAAAAGGAGTGGTGAGAACCTGACCAGGCAGTGGCACACTGAATAGAGCATCAGCCTGGGACGCTGAGGACCCAGGTCTGAAACCCCGAGGTCACCAGCTTGAACGCAGGTTCGCCAGCTTGAGCGCAGGGTCAATGGCTTGAGCTTGGGATCATGGACATGACCGTATGGTCACTGGCTTAAGCCTAAAGGTCGCTGGCTTGAAGCCCAAGGTCACTGGCTTGAGCAAGGGGTCGCTGGCTCAGCTACAGCACCCTGGTCAAGGCACATATGCAAAAACAATCAACAAACAACTAAGGGCCACACTATGATTTAATGCTTCTTGTCTCTCTCCCTTCCTGTCTGTCCTGTCTGTCTCTCTCTTTCTTGCTAAAAAAAAAAGAAAAAAAAAAAAAGAGTGGTAAGCAAGGACATCCTTGTCTTGTTCCTGATCTTAGCAGGAAAGCTTCTAGTTCCTTAAAATTACATATGATGTTAGTTATATAGAATTTTTGTAGATGTTCTTTATCAGGTTGAGGATGTTTCCCTCTATTCCTAGTTTGATGAGAGTTTTTACCATGAACAAGTGTTGAATTTTGTTAAATGCTTTTTCTGTATATTACTGTAATGTGGTTTTTCTTCTTCAGTTTATTGATGTGATGAATTACATTAGCTGATTTTCAAATTTAAATGAGACTTGCATACCTGTGATAAATCTGACTGTGTTATGGTGGTGTATAATTCTTTTTAAAAAATTTTTTTAATTTAGCCCTGGCCGGTTGGCTCAGTGGTAGAGCGTCAGCCTGACGTGCAGGAGTCCCAGGTTCGATTCCTGGCCAGGGCACACAGGAGAAGCGCCCATCTGCTTCTCCACCCCTCCCCCTCTCCTTCCTCTCTGTCTTTCTCTTCCCCTCCCGCAGCCGAGGCTCCATTGGAGCAAAGATGGCCTGGGCGCTAAGGATGGCTCTGTGGCCTCTGCCTCAGGCGCTAGAATGGCTCTGGATGCAACAGAGCGATGCCCCAGAGGGGCAGAGCATCGCCCCCTGGTGGGCATGCCGGGTGGATCCTGGTCGGGCGCATGTGGGAGTCTGACTGCCTCCCCGTTTCTAGCTTCAGAAAAATGCAAAAAATAAATAAATTTTAATTTATGGATTTCAAACAGAGGAAGGGGGAGAGAGAGACAGAAACAGATAGAAACATTGATGTGTGCCCTGACCAGGGATCGAACCCACAATCTTCGAGTTTTGGGATGACGCTCTAACCAATGAAGTTATCTGGCCAAAGTGTGTAATTTTTTTTATGCATTGTTCAATTCAATTTGCTAATATGAGAATTTCTGCATGTGTATTCATGAGAAATATTGGTCTGTACTTTCTTTTCTTGTAATCCTTTTGTCTGGTTTTGGTGTTTGGATGATGCTAGGCTCAGAATTAGTTAGGAAGTACTCCCACTGCTTCTGTCTCCTGGTAGAGATTGTAGATAATCATATATTTCTTCCTTATGTTTGGTAGACTTCACCAGTGAACACATCTTAGATACGACACCAAACATATAAATGACAAAAAAAAAAGATAAACTGGAACACATCAAAATTAAAAACTTTTATGTTACAACTAATATTGTCCTCAAGAAAATGAAGACAACATAAAAATGATAGAAAATATTTGCAAATCATACATCTATTGAAGGAACTTGTATCCCAAATACATAAGGAACTCTTACAATACAACATTAAAAAGACAAATAAACCAACTGAAAAATGGGCAAAGGATTTGAATAGACATTTTTCCAAAGAACATAAAGAAATGGCCAATAAGCACATGAAAAGATACTCAACATCATTTAGTCATTAAAGAGTTGCAAATCAGCCCTAGCTGGATAGCTCAGTTGCTTAGAACATCATTCCGAACCATAGAAGTTGCCGGTTCGATCCAGTCAGGGAACATACAGGAACAGATTGATGTTCCTGTCTTTCTCTCTACGTCCTTCTCTCTAAAATCAATAAACATTAAAAAAAAATTTTCTAATGTTGCAAATCAGGTTGACCATCTGATAGCACAATGGATAGAGCAGGGGTTGGGAAGCTTTTTGGCTGAGAGAGCCATGAACGCCACATATTTTAAAATGTAATTCTGTGAGAGCCATACAATGACCCGTGTACATTACGCATTATCCAATAAAAATTTGGTGTTGTCCCAGAGGACATCTGTGATTGGCTCCAGCCACCCACAACCATGAACATGAGCAGTAGGAAATGAATGGATTGTAATACATGAGAATGTTTTATATTTTTAACGTTAGTATTTTTTTATTAAAGATTTGTCTGTGAGCCAGATGCAGCCATCAAAAGAGCCACATCTGGCTTGCAAGCCATAGGTTCCCAACCCCTGGATAGAGTGTCAGCCTGGGATGCTGAGGACCCAGGTCAAAACCCCAAGGTCACTGGCTTGAGCACGGGCTCATTCAGCTTGAGTGTGAATGAGGTTACCAGTCTGGGCATGGGATCATAGATATGACCCAATGGTCACTGGCTTGAGCCCAAAGGTCACTGGCTTGAAGCACAATGTCACTGGCTTGAGAAAGTGGTCACTGCTTGGCTGGAGATCTGCGGTCAAGGCAAATACGAGAAAGCAATCAATGAATAACTAAAGTGCTACAACTACAAGTTGATGCTTCTTACCTCGCTCCCTTCCTGTCTGTCTGTCTGTCTCTCTCACTAAAAATGAAACAAAACAAAAAACCCTGCAAATAAGAATTGAGATAACCACTTTATATCTACTGGAATGGCTATAATCAAGAGACAATAACTAATGATGGCAAGTATATGTATATGGGGATACTGAAACCCTCATACACTGCTGATGGAAATGTAAAACAGTACAATGGCTTTGGAAAAGTTTAACAGTTCTTCAAAAAGTTAAACAGAGTAACCATATACCCAATTAACTCCACTCTTCAGTATATATTCAAGAGAAATGAAGCATATACCCACACAAAAACTTGTACATGAATGTTTGTAACATTAATTTATAATAGCTAAAAAGTGAAAATAACCCAATGTCCATCAACTGATGTATGGATAAAATGTGATATATTCAGACATGGAATATCATAACAATAAAAAGAGTGGGTACTGATACATGCTGTGACATGAATGAATCTTGAAAGGGTTATGCTAAGTGAAAAAAGCCAGTCATATGGAATACTGTATTCCATGTATATAAAATATCCCCAAAATGCAAATCTATAGACAGCAAATTAGTATGCTTAGGGCTGGGGTGGGGTGGGGGGTTGCTGAGGGCTAGGGATTAACTACTAATGGGTACAGGATTTCTTTTAGGCAGGATGAAAATGTTCTAAAATTAGACTGTAATGATGGCTACACAAACCTGTAAAAATACTAAAAACAATAATTGTACACTGAGTTGAAGGAAAATGGCCAGAGATTAGATGCTGCCCTGAAACAAGTCTTTGTTATGGACTTTGGAACACCAAGTCCTCTGGGGTCAGAACGCTGTCCAAGCAAGCACTGATGAGATTGTTTAAGGAAGTAGCTGATCCCTAGAGCCATTTCCTGCATACCTGAAAAGTGTTAGTTAATCATCCTTTTCTGCACCTGAACCCATGCTCTGCTAATTTAACCCAGGCTCTGCTAATTTGCTTCATGATTAAGAAACAAATAAATACAATGAGGCTGCAGAGATCTGGGCTCTCAGTCCTAGAGACTGGGCGTCCCTAGAGACTGTACCCATCTTTTCTCTATGTTGTGTCTTGTGTGTTTTCTCTTAAGTCCTGTAGTGCCTTCCTTTCGTGCACACCCATTGCCGAGCTGGTCTCAGCACTGAGTGAATCTGATGGCATATGAATTACATCTCAATAATGTTCTTGGTTTGTTTGTTTTTAAGAGGCAAATGCTTAAAACAGGTATATATGCAAAAGTTATGGAAATAGAAGATGTAGAAATAAAAAAAATTATTTGATCACTTTAATTGGCAGTTATAACTCTAAAAAGAAAAATGTCTGGCCCTGGCTGGTTGGCTCAGCAGCAGAGTGTCAGACCAGCGTGTGGAAGTCCCAGGCTCAATTCCCAGTCAGGGAACACAGGAGAAATGACCATCTGCTTCTCCATCCTTCCCCCTCCTCTCTCTCTCTCTTCCCTTCCCACAGCCAAGGCTCAAATGGTTCGAGCTATTTGGCCCTGGGCACTGAGGATGGTTCCATGGACTCCTCTCAGGTGCTGAAATAGCTTAGTTGCTGAGCAACAGAGTAGCAGCCCCTGATGAGCAGAACATAGGCATGTAAGGGGCTTGCTGGTGGATCCCAGTTGGGGCGCATGTGGGAGTCTATCTCTCTGCCTCCCTGCCTCCCAGCCACTCACTTAATAAAAAAAAAAAGAAAATGTCTTACAAATATGGAGCCAAGACAGTCATTTCTTCAATATTTGCTGTCAGTTTTCAATTATTTATGTATTGCATTCTGACAATGCAATAAAAAGAACCAGAAATAAGGTAGAGCCTATTAGCAATGTATTTGAAATCTAGAGACATTTACAAGATTGTTATGTCCCAAGTTCATATACAACAACTGATGCATGGTGACATTCAGAAAACAATGCCCTTATCAGGTACATATATAATCAAAGCTATGGAAATAGCCTAACCAGGCGGTGGCTCAGTGGATAGAGCGTCGGACTGGGATGCAGAGGATCCGGGTTCAAGACCTGGAGCTCACCAGCTTGAGCGCAGGCTCATCTGGTTTGAGCAAAAGCCCACCAGCTTGAACCCAAGGTCTCTGGCTCCAGCAAGGGGTTACTCGGTCTGATGAAGGCCCGCGGTCAAGGCACATATGAGAAAGCAATCAATGAACTAAGGTGTTGCAATGTGCAATGAAAAACTAATGATTGATGTTTCTCATCTCTCTCTGTTCCTTTCTGTCTGTCCCTGTCTATCCCTCTCTCTGACTCACTCTCTGTCTCTGTAAAAAAAAAAAAAAAAAAAAAAAAACAAAAACTATGGAAATATAAAACACATATTTCAGTTTCCTGTTTTCTCATTATTTTAAATTATTAAAAAGTTCCTTATTATTTCTTTTTTTCTGTAAGTTATTCAAAAAATAACTTAGAAATATTTTTTAAATGGATCCACTGGGCACAGATGATAAATGGTTATTTTTTTCCTAGTATATTGAATGTAGATATTGGCTGAGTCCATTTCTTGCCTTTAGATATTCTTAACTTATGGTCTTATCTCCTTTGACAACTCCTAAATTTTGTATTTCCCCAATCCAGGCATACAAAATGGTTAAGATGTCTTTTTTTGTCTAAATTCTTTGGGTTTCCCTCATCTTATGAAAGAATAGAAGAAATTAAGTTTGTTTGGAATTTTGCAAATTTTAATTGATTCAAAACTATTTTGGCCCTGGCCGGTTGGCTCAGTGGTAGAGTGTCGGCCTGGTGTGCAGAAGTCCCGGGTTCGATTCCCGGCCAGGGCATACAGGAGAAGCACCCATCTGCTTCTCCACCCCTCCCCCTCTCCTTCCTCTGTGTCTCTCTCTTCCCCTCCCGCAGCCGAGGCTCCATTGGAGCAAAGATGGCCCGGGCGCTGGGGATGGCTCCTTGGCCTCTGCCCCAGGCGCTAAAGTGGCTCTGGTCGCAGCAGAGCGACGCCCCGGAAGGGCAGAGCATCGCCCCCTGGTGGGCAGAGCGTCGCCCCCTGGTGGGCATGCCGGGTGGATCCCGGTCGGGCGCATGCGGAGTCTGTCTGACTGTCTCTCCCCGTTTCTAGCTTCAGAAAAATACAAAAAAAAAAAAAGAAAGAAAGAAAGAAAAAAAAACTATTTTAAGGACTTGGCCAGATAGTTCAGTTGGTTAGAGCAGTGGTCCCCAACCCCCAGGCTGTGGACCGGTACCGGTCCGCAGAGATAGAATAAATAACTTACATTATTTCCGTTTTATTTATATTTAAGTCTGAATGATGTTTTATTTTTAAAAAATGACCAGGTTCCCTCTGTTACATCCATCTAAGACTCACTCTTGACACTTGTCTCGGTCACGTGATACATTTATCTGATCCACCCTAAAGGTCGGTCCGTGAAAATATATTCTGACATTAAACCAGTCCGTGGTCCAAAAAAGGTTGGGGACCACTGGGTTAGAGCATTGTCCTGAAGCACAGAGGCTGCTGGTCAGGGCACATACAGAAACAGACTGATGTTCCCGTCTCTCTCTCGCTCTCCCTTCCTCTCTCACTAAAAATAAATAAAAATTTAAAAAATCAAAACTATTTTAAAAGTCCTTCAAAAGACTGAACTTAAAAATAAATCTTGACAAATCAAGATTCAACCTTCTTTAAACTATGCATGAGTAAAATCTGTTAATAAAAAATGTTTCGATGTATCTTAATCCATTCAAGCTGCTATAACAAAATACCACAGAAAGCTTATTATCAACAGAAATTTTTCAGTTGTGGAGGCTGAAGTCTAAGATCAAGATGCCAGCGTGGTCAGGGGAGGGCCCTCTTCCGTGTATTACAGACTTAAAAGATGTACCCTCACAGTTTTTAAGAGGCAAGGGAACTCTCCCGGCTCTCCCAAGGACTTGCATCTCATTTATGAGGGCTCTGCCCTCCTGACCTAATCACATCCGAAAGGCCCCACCTCCTACTACCATCACACTGAGCATTAGAATTTCAATGTAAGAATTTTGTGGGAACATACACATTCAGACCTTAGCAAGTAACTACTTTTCAAGTAAAAAGAAACACATTCATGTTCATGTCAAGACTGATACATTAAATGTCTACAAAAAGATATACTTATTACAGGCCTTCTAAGGCACAATCATTGCCCATAATGTTTGTAGTCTCATAATAATTATAATTTATAATAATCTTATAAATTGCGCTATACCTCAATAGAGGATTCCAAGCTCACCCATTCTACAAAAACATTAATGTCTTTAACATCCTCAATCTGTAGCAAATTTAGTCTTCTTGAAGAGACATCAGAGAAAAACTGCCCTCAATGAAAATCAGCTTATCAGATACTGTAACAACTAGCCTGGCAGTAAAACTCCCAAGATGTTGATTCCTGGATTCCTTTTCCCAGCTAAACCACAAGTATCTTCTCCAGACTGCTAGACAACCACTCCATCAGGACCTTGAAACCAGTGATTCTCAGGAATCCTTCAGAAGCCAACATCTTTGGAGAAAGACCCTAAAGACAAATAGGTGAGAAAAAGTGAAAAAGTGAACAGCTCCCGTCCAAAGCAAAAAGTAAAAAAAAAAAACAAAAAAGGCTGATTTTCTGATACCTTTGCTCCTTTTCCTTCTTTTGCTTATTATGGTTTGACATTTCCTGAAAATCATCCAACAGGTTTTTTGGTTGTTTTTTATTGAGAGGAGGGGAGACAGACAGACTCCCACATGTGCCCTGACCAGAATCCACCTGGCAAGCCCCCTACAGGGGGATGCTCTGCCAATTTGGAGTGTTGCTCTGTGGCTCAGCAACCGAGCTATTCTTAGTGCCTGAGGCAGAGGCCATGGAGCCATCCTTAGCACCTGGGGCCAACTTACTCCAATCACTCCAATTGAGTAATGACTACAGGAAAGGAAGAAAAGTGAAGGAGGGAGGGGTGGCCTGACCAGGTGGTGGCGCAGTGGATAGACGTCGAACTGGGATGCAGAGGACCCAGGTTCGAGACCCTGAGGTTGCCTGCTTGAGCGCGGGCTCATCTGGTTTGAGCAAAGCTCACCAGCTTAGATCCAAGGTCACTGGCTCAAGCAAGGGGTTACTCGGTCTGCTGAAGGCCTGCGGTCAAGGCACCTATGAGAAAGCAATCAATGGACAACTAAGGTGTCGCAAGGAAAAACTGATGATTGATGCTTCTCATCTCTTTTTGTTCCTGTCTGTCCCTATATATCCCTCTCTCTGACTCTCTCTCTGTCTCTGTAAATAAATAAATAAATAAATAAATGTCTTTAAAAAAAAAGAAAGAGGGAGGGGTGGAGAAGCAGATGGTTGCTTCTCCTGTGTGCCCTGACTGTAATTGAACCTGGGACATCCACACGCCAGGCTGACAATCTACCACTGAGCCAACTGGCCAGGGCCCCACAGGTTTCTTAATATAGTATACTCATATCTTTTTCATTTTCTTCTTAATCCTCTATGGTCTTTTTTGGTAACTTTAAGAAATGCAAAACTGGCGACTTCCCTGGCCTCCATCTTTCCTTGGGGCCAGGGAACCTCACCGGGCAGAATGTGCTCTGTACTAAATAAAGCCTTTTGTTATTCCACACTTTGTGGCTCTGACCCCATTCCTTCCTTCTCTGCGGGAAAAATACCTTACATTTTGGTGCCGAAAACCCAGGAGGAGTTTGAAGTCCGCAAGGACCGCTCCTCTTCCCCTTCCCCTCCGAGAAAGAACAAGGACCTCTGACCTTCCACCCACTTTGGTGCACGGTGCGGTAAGTCCCCTACCTCCAGCCTCCCCTCAGTTCTTTCCACCGAGACTCCCTGTCCGAAACCGTAGTTACATCAGGGAAGTCTTTCCATTCGGAGTGCATGTGCTTGTGGAGACATCTCGAGCACATCCACTTTACTTTATTCTTCCGTGGCCAGAGCTTGAGTTTTGGGACGCTGATACTCAAATATGACCACTCCGAGGACTGAGGGCGGCTGTGGGGGCACAGGAATCTCCCTCCCTAATGAAGGAAAAACTGTTCTTCTCCACTGTAGCCAGGCCACAGAACCCACTGAATTAGCCTCCTGAAGGGACTTTCGGTGTTATACCCTCACCAATTTAACTATCGCCAATAAAGCTCGGAACTGATTGGAGATCTCTTACATACACGGCTTCTAATTATTCACGCACCCATCCTTAATCTCTGTGCCGCCTGTTCCACCACACAGGCCTTTTTCTGGCCAGAGAAACCTCACCTAAAACCTCCACTCCTAATCTTTCCTTCTCCACGGACTCCCAACTCTCTTTCCCTCCTGCCTGACCCCCGGGGGCGCCCCTCTCTCGGGACTTTTCTCTGGTCCCTCTGCAGACCTCTTTTGTGCTCGGGTCTCTTCTGAGAGCCCCCTCCCCTCCCTTCGCAAAATCCTGTTTCTTATTCACCACTACCATCTATCTCTCTTTCTCCTCCCCTGCTGAGAAAGAGAAAAGAAAAATAAAAATAAAAAAAGAAATGCAAAACTTTTTATGAGTTTTCTCAGACCATAACTACTCTCTGAATCTGTCAAATTCCACTGTAATAGGTTGAATAATTGTTCTTAAAATTCTTGAGATCAATATCCTCCAAGCCATCCCTTCTGATTATTTGAATTTTCCTCATAATTTGCCCCATTCTTCATTCTCCCTTTCCTAATATTCATTCTTTTTCTTCTTTTTCTGATGAGACAGTCAAAGGGATAGATAGGGACAGACAGACAGGAAGGGAGAGAGGTGAGAAGCATCAATTCTTCATCATGGCTCCTTAGTTGTTCATTGATTGCTTTCTCATTATCCTTGACCAGGGGGCTACAGCAGAGTGAGTAACCCCTTCTCAAGCCAACAACCTTGGGCTTCAAGCCAGCGACCTTTGGGCTCAAGCCAGAGACCATGGGGTCATGTTTATGATCCTATGCTCAAACCAGCGACCCCTGGTGAGCCTGTGCTCAAGCCAGATAACACTGCACTTAAGCCAGCAACCTCCAAGTTTTGATCCTGGGTCCTCCTCGTCCCAGTCTGATACTCTATCCACAGCACAACCGCCTGGTTAGGCTCTAATGTTTATTCTTGTAAAAACTGGGACTTTAAATCAGCAAAATGCTTCTGCTATTATCATTATAGCAGAACCAAGCTCACCAGGGGAGGGAACAAATGCTGAAGGTACTCTCCCTGCACTATGCATTTTCTCCAAAAATCTTCCAGACTTCTATGCAGGAATTAAACTCCCGAGAATGTGCCCACCTCAAAGAAACAATTACTGATTCGTTCCTGTTTATGATAAAATATATCTCTATTCCCAATATTATATGTAACTCATCAGGGATTAGTTTTGTCAACACCAGGCTTTCATCCACCTAATACTCTGGTTTCTCTTCAGATTGTATAAATCCTCATCCACTTCCTAAACCCAAACATGTCTTATGTGCATGAAATATTGAAGAGGCCCTTTTCTCTCCATAGTAGTGATTTCAGAGACTTCCAAAATGAACTAGTTATTAGCTAATCAAGAGGACTCTCAGAAGAAATAACTGACTCTCTTTATGCAAACTGTGCAAGACTGCCTACTTCAACAGAAAAGGTGGTCTACATTTTGACTCATCCACTGATATGAAAGGTGATTCAAATTTTGACTTACTCTCTGTGGAAACCCAACAAACCAGTTTACATTTACTACCCACAACTGTCATAGACAATCACATAGTCTTTTATTTCCTCTCAGTGAACCAAGGGCCAGTGTGTATTTAGTGAACACTTCCTGTTGTAGCTATATGAAGACAGCTGGACATATGGAGCAGTCTTTGAGTAAGCTAAAGGAAAATTAGACTAGACCCAGCTGGACTCAGGGACATGTTTTCTGTGGCTAAGTTCCCGGCTTTGCATTCTAGTAAAAAGAATGATCATTCTGCTTCTACTAATTTTATTACCGTTGGCTGATGCATTCTGTGCATAGTCTTAAATACTGCTGTGTAGCAAGCCACGTAGTCACATGATTCATCAATGATCAATCGTTATTAGCATTAAAGAAATACAAATGTATGAATTTGCAGATGTAAAAACTGACAGCCAACAACTATATTAACTGAAAAAACCTGTAATCTTATCCAATACTAATTGAACACAGTTCTCCATATTTGTGTATATTTGATGTTTTCAAAAATTACCCCGTTTTGATGTAGTTGATTTTAAGTTAACTATTCTAACCAACTAGTATAAAACTAAATAAAAATTATAAATGCAATGGCATTTGGCATACTATGGTTGTGAATCTGTTTTATTTTTAAGTAAAAATAAATCATAGCCAAAACAAAATGTTTTGCCTCTGAATACTATTTTAGGCTTAAAAGGGAAAAGTCATTAATGAGGAACATATTTTCATTTTTCAATGTTTTTAATTTTTTATAAAGATTTTAACCAAGCTTCACAGTCACTAAGCAGTATTTAAACTTAGGTGTCATGATCCTTTTGACTTCATGCTTTTAAATAGTCATTTATCTGCAAAACATGACAAATTCCTGAATCCATTAAAAATTATTTTATTCAAATTATGTTTTCCAAAAGAGAGGGTTCTGTGCTAGTCGTCTTTGAAAGTTTTCATACCTACAAAACAAAAAAGATATTTATAAGAAAATTAAAATAGAATCTTTCATAATTTGCCAAATGACTTACCAAAAAGCAAACAATTATACATGTCAGTTCTAAAAAACTAAGGTAAAACACTAAAAAGTTTAGCTATTAGTTTATAAAAAGATAGCAATCATAGTGATTTAAGTATAACTGGTTTGCAACAAACAGCACAAATGATAATAAATTTTTTCTTCTGCAAATCTGAGAGCTAGAAGAGACCTAAGAAAAAAAAATCAAATCTAACTCCTCTTTCCTCATTTCACAGATAAACAGATGAGAGTAATTTGTTCAAGAACTTATAGCTACATTATAACAAAACTCAAATCTAACATTTCAGCGCTATCCACGCACACCATGCCACCAACCCTCAACAAACTCCCTGTGCATTCCTCCATCACTGTGATAGTCAAAGTGGAAAACAAATCCTAGAAAATACGTAGAAACAGAGGAAAGTTGGGGAAATATATTTATCAATTGTCCTGGCTGGTTAGCTCAGTTGATTAGTGTCACCCCAATGCACCAAGGTTGCAGGTTCAATTCCCAGTCAGGGCACATGCAAGAATTAGCCAATGAATGCATGATTAAGTGAAACAACAGATCTCTCCCCACCCCCCAATCTTCTGCTCTCCTAAAAAAAAAAAAAAAAAAAAAAGCCCTGGCCGGTTGGCTCAGCGGTAGAGCATCAGCCTGGCGTGCGGGAGGCCCGGGTTCGATTCCCAGCCAGGGCACACAGGAGAAGCGCCCATCTGCTTCTCCACCCCCCTCCCCCTCTCCTTCCTCTCTGTCTCTCTCTTCCCCTCCCGCAGCCGAGGCTCCATTGGAGCAAAGATGGCCCGGGCGCTGGGGATATCTCTGTGGCCTCTGCCTCAGGCGCTAGAATGGCTCTGGATACAATAGAGAGACGCCCCAGAGGGGCAGAGCAGCACCCCCTGGTGGGCATGCCGGGTGGATCCCGGTCAGGCGCATGCAGGAGTCTGTCTGACTGCCTTCCTGTTTCCAGCTTTGGAAAAATGAAAAAAAAAAAAAATCTATAATTTTTTTTAAAGTAATATATTTATCAGTCATTCATGTACAGGGTGCAGTCCATACCACCGTGATGCCTTATACATAATACACATTTACTTTAGATCAAGACTTTCTAAACTTATATAAAAAATAAATTAGTTTTTATTGCTATTTCAAGCCTTATATATGGCAGTTATAATTCAAAATAGAAAAAAATTTACACTCCTTAACTGTGGTCTATTATACACAGGCAATTTTATTTTCGTGTCTTTATATATTCAAAATGACTACTGTATAAGAATATGTAAGGAAAGAACCATTCCTAATCTGAATCCTATCATACATATTTTATAACAGCATGCAAATGTTAATGTCTGATGTTCACAATAAAAGAATGTTTAAATGTCAAAGAAGAAATACATTCACAGGCAAAAATACAGATATATAGTAACAAAAAATCCAAAATATTAGAGGAAGAAAATGCTCCATACCATTTCAGAACCACACTTGCTGGAATGAACACTTCAGATGGACTTGGTGTCATCTGGGCCTGAGAAACAGCAAATGATGAAGCAAAATTGTAGAAGTTATCCAACATCTTTTGTGTGAACTGAAAAAGTAATAATGAATAGATTCATTAGTGTATTATACTAATTACTCCACTTAGACCTTAATAGTTTAACTTTAAAATGTTCTCATGCCCTGGCCAGATAGTTTGGTTAGTTAGAGCGTCATCCTGAAGTGTGGAGGTTCCCAGTTCAATCCCTAGTCAGGGCACAGACAGGAGCAGATGTTCCTATCTCTCTCACCCTCTCGCTTCCTCTCTCTAAAATCAATAAAGTAAACATTTTAAAAAAAAAAGTTCCTGCGTGACTAGGCAGTAGTGCTGTGGACAAAGCATTGGCTTGAGACACTGAGGACCCAGCTTCAAAACCCCAAGGTTGCCAGCTCGAGCATGGGTTCCTCCAGCTTAAGCGGGGGCTCTCCAGTTTAGCACGATATGGGATCACAGACATGACCCCATGGTCACTGGCTTGAGCCCAAAGGTCTCTGGCTAGATGAACAAGGTCATTGGCTTGAGCAAGGGGTCACTGGTTCAGCTGGAGACCCCAGTCAAGGCACATGTGAGAAGCAATCAACTAAGGAGCTGCAACTACAAGTTGATGCTTCTCAAATCTGTCCCTTCCTGTCTGTCTCTGTCTCTCTCTAGCAAATAAATAAATAAATAAATAAATTTCCTGCATTACCTTGGTTTTAAAGACTAAGTTCTAAGACAGTCAAATACTAAAAGTTAAGGGAGGTCATAAAATGACATTATGGCACAAAATCATAAGAACTGCCTTTAGTACCTTCTTTATGACTTGAAGAATTTCTGTTACCAAAAATTTTGTTCCTAACATTCCTTTTGGGGAAAAAGATGTTTTGTTTTGTTTTTTCTTTTTTGTTTTTTTTTTGTATTTTTCTGAAGCTGGAAATGTGGAGAGACAGTCAGACAGACTCCCGCATGCGCCCAACCGGGATCCACTCGGCATGCCCACCAGGGGCTACGCTCTGCCCACCAGGAGGCGATGCTCTGCCCACCAGGAGGCGATGCTCTGCCCCTCCGGGGCGTCGCTCTGCCACAACCAGAGCCATTCTAGCGCCTGGGGCAGAGGCCAAGGAGCCATCCCCAGCTCCCGGGCCATCTTTGCTCCAATGGAGCCTTGGCTGCGGGAGGGGAAGAGAGAGACAGAGAGGAAGGGGGGGGGGGGGTGGAGAAGCAAATGGGCGCTTCTCCTATGTGCCCTGGCCGGGAATCGAACCCGGGTCCCCCGCAGGCCAGGCCAACACTCTACCGCTGAGCCAACTGGCCGGGCGAAAAAGATGTTTTTCCTTCAAAATATCTTTATTTATCTCCACTTCTATATCGATTATGCTCATCTCCTCAAATAAACCTATTTTCTCGAAGAAGTCTTTTTCCTTGCTGAAAAGATAAAATTTAATAAAGGAACAACTGGTTACTTGTCATCCATTGGAAGGAAGGAAGGGAGGGAGGGAGGGAGGGAGGGAGGGAAAGAGGGAAAGAGGGAAAGAGGGAAAGAGAGAGAGAGAGAGAGAGAGAGAAAGAGAGAAAGAAAGAAAGAAAGAAAGAAAGAAAGAAAGAAAGAAAGAAAGAAAGAAAGAAAGAAAGAAAGAAAGAAAGAAAGAAAGAAAGACTGACTTTAAAATATTTTTTAAAAAAGGCTAAAACAGCCTGATCAGGCGGTGGCGCAGTGGATAGAGCATCAGACTGGGATGCGGAGGTCCCAGGTTCGAGACCTCGAGGTCGACAGCTTGAGCGCAGGCTCATCAGGTTTGAGCAAAGCTCACCAGCTTGGACCCAAGGTCGCTGGCTTGAGCAAGGGGTTACTCGGTCTGCTGAAGGCCCACAGTCAAGGCACATATGAGAAAGCAATCAATGAACAACTAAGGTGTCACAACGAAAAACTAATGATTGATGCTTCTCATCTCTCTCAGTTCCTGTCTGTCTGTCCCTATCTATCCCTCTCTCTGACTCTCTCTCTGTCTCTGTAAAAAAAAAAAAAAAAAAAAAAAAGGCTAAACAAGCTGATAATAAAACTTGTGGAAAGTAATTCTAAGAATCTCTTGAAAGAAAAAACAAAAAAAAACAATGAAAGGACCTATGCACCTATGTACCATGTTCACTGGAAAGATAAAACATGTTAACAGATAGGAAGACTCAACGTGAAAATGGCAGCAATTCTTCCAAAATTAAACCTGTAAATCCAATGTTATTTCCAACTAAATTCCAACAAGGTTTTTCATGGAACTCAACAAGATAATATTAAAATTATTATGAAGAATATGTAAGCCTATTTTGATGACTAGTAGACGGAACTTGGACTACCAAACATTAAAACTTTTACTGACAAAGGGACAGGCAAGTAAACTATTACATAGGAATAGGAGAACCCGAAAAGAAACCTAAGTATACATGATGTGATATATAACAACATACTATTAGAGTTTAAAAAAAAAAGAAAAAAAAATTGGGCCCTGGTCAGTAGCTCAGTGGATAGACGGTCGGCCCAGTGTATGGACATCCCGGGTTTAATTCCTGGTCAGAGCATTCAGGAGAAACAACCATCTGCTTCTCCACTCCATTCCCCTTCAGTCTCTCCTCCCCTCCCATGGCCAGTGGCTCAATTGGTTTGAGCGTGGCCCTGGGTGCCGAGGAGCTTCCTTGGAGCTTATCAGCTTCAGGTACTAAAAATAGCTCAGTACTTGAGTATCAGCCCTGGATAGGGTTGCTGGGTGGATCCCAGCTGGGGCACATGTGGGAGTCTCTGCCTCACTATCTCCCCTCCTCTCACCTAAAATATAAATTAAAAAAGATTTCATTTAGGCCCTGGCCGGTTTGCTCAGTGGTAGAGCGTCAGCCTGGCGTGCAGGAGTCCCGGGTTCGATTCCCGCCCAGGGCACACAGAAGTTCCCATCTGCTTCTCCACCCCTCCCCCTCTCCTCCCTCTCTGTCTCTCTCTTCCCCTCCCGCAGCCAAGGCTCCATTGGAGCAAAGTTGGCCCGGGCACTGAGGATGGCTCTGTGGTCTCTGCCTCAGGCGCTAGAATGGCTCTGGTTGCAACAGAGCGATGCCCTAGATGGGCAAGAGCATCGCCCCCTGGTGGGTGTGCAGGGTGGATCCTGGTAGGGCGCATGCGGGAGTCTGACTGCCTCCCGTTTCCAACTTCAAAAAAAAAAAATTTCATTTATTAATTTTAGAAAGAGGAGAGAGAAAAGAAGGGAGGAGCAAGAATGCCAACTTGTAGTAGTTGCAATTCTTGTATGTGCCTTGCTTGTCCAAGCAAGCCCAGGGTTTCAAACTGGCAACCTCAGCATTTCAGGTTGGTGCTTTATCCACTGAACCACCATAGGTCAGGCTTTCAGCCAACATCTTTGGATCAATAGTTTAATGTCTCTCTTCATCTCAGACCTCACATGTGATCCATACCAAGAAACACTACTTGTTCCATCTTCTAATTGTCTCTAGAAATCAACTACATTTCATCACCTCCACTTCTAGCTCCCACACCCCCTGGTTCAAGTCATCATCATCTCTCATATAGATTTTTCACAAGAGCATCCTAACTGATCTTCCTCCTTGCACCTTTGCCTCACTAGTTTCCAAAGATTAAAAAGTGAGCCTTTTAAAATGTAAGTTTGATCATATTATTATTCTGCTCATAACTCATTTTTTAATTTTTTTTTATGTTTCTTGAGAGAGAGTCAGACAGGAGAGATATGAAAAGTATCAACTCATAGTTGTGTCACTTTAGTTGTTGCTTCTTTTTTTTTAAAGATTTTATTTATTGATTTTACAGAGACAGGAGGAGGGGGAGAGAGAAGTAACAACTCATACCTATAGTTGCTTCACTTTAGTTGTTTATTGGTTGCTTGTCATAAGTGCCCTGACCCGGCCAGCCTAGAATTTCAAACTGGCAACCTCGGCATTCCAGGTTGACAATCTATCTACTGTGCCACCACAGGCCAGGCCACTGACTGCTTCTTATAGGTGCTTTGACCTGGGGGCTCAAGCCAAGCCAGTGACCCCTTTCTCAAGCCAACGACCTTGGGTTCAAACCAGCGACCTCTGGGCTCAAGCCAGTGACCGTGTTGATGATCCCACACTCAAGCCAGCAAACCTGCACTCAAGCTGGCAACCTCGGGGTTTCAAGCCTGGCTCCAGCCAGGCTCAAAACTCTTCCTTATGTTTTCTCCTCCAAAGACAATATAAGCCTACTTACAAAAGGCAATGAGGTCCCATTGATTTATCCTGCAGCCATGACCCCATAATTTCCAACCTCATCTCCCATGTCTCACCTTTGCTCATATTACTCCAGCCACAAAGACCTTCCTATCACTCCTTAAACATAACAGATTTCTACCTCGAACCTTTGTACTAGTTTTACCTCTGCCTAGCTCCTCCTCCCCTTCAGGCCACTGCCATACAGAGGATAATTATATCCCTTTGAGCTCCAGGAAGACAAGAATCCTGCTCATCAGGTTCACAACTCTATAGCCACAGTCTAGCACAGTAATGGGAGGAAAGGAGAAAAATTTATAAATAAACCCATTTTTACCACTATAAAAATGTAAGTCTCATAAAGGCATTGACAAATTTTTTAAATATTGATAGCAGAAAACTGAAAGTATCCATAGAAGACAATAACTTATATCATATGGTATGTTTACCTTCATTTTTACATGTTCTCTACCAGCAGCCAAATTTTTGAAGTATAAAATATAATTTAAAAAATTATTTTAGAAAACAATAAAATGTGCATTGCATTACCTGAGTGAATGAGTCAACTGAGGATACAGCAGCATTGCCTACAGGAGTCTGCTGAGCAATGCTGTCCAATAATTCCACTGAAATTCCAATCTGAGCAACAGAAGGAGTTCGGACGATATTCATGGCTCCAAAGGGGTGTTGGCTTCCTTCTCCTAAAAGAGAGTAACATACGCCACATATATATTTTAAGTTGAACTTGCATCCCACACAAATTCCTTGTAGATACGTAAAGAACCTCTGATCTACATGCTCAAAAAAGTTCTGGTATATGCAAGTTTGCCTCTTTTCAAATAAATGTAAAAAGCTACCTAGTTTTTACCATATTAACAAAGAATAAGCCCTGGCTGGGTTGCTCAGTTGGTTGGTGTCATCCTGATACTCCAAGGTTGTGGGTTTGATTCCCAGTCAGGGCACATACAAGAATCAACCAAAGGCCTGACCAGGCGGTGGCGCAGTGGATTCAGCATCAGACTGGGGCGCAAAGGACCCAGATTCGAGACCCTGAGGTAACCAGTTTGAGTGCAGGTTCATCTGGTTTGAGCAAAGCTCACCAGCTTGATCGTAAGGTCGCTGGCTTGAGCAAGGGGTCCTCATGGTCGAGGCACATATAAGAAAGCAATCAGTGAACTAAAGTGTCACAATGAAAAATGGATGCTTCTCATCTCTCTCCCTTTCTGTCTGTCTCTATTTATCCCTCTCTCTGAGTCTCCGTCAAAAAAAAAAAAAAGAAATCAACCAATGAATGCATAAATAAGTGGAACATATTAATGTTTCTCTTTCCTTTTCTCTCTCTAAAAATCAATTTTAAAAATGTAAAAACTAAAATTTTTCCTACCAGAAAGTTACCTTCTAAAACTCATTAAAATGCAGCCCATTCAAACATATTGAAAGTATTTTATTAAAATAAAATATTGAGATTAAATTTCCATTTGAAATAAACAGAATGAGAGAGAAATAAATTAATGAGCATTAATTAGATAAAAGATTCTTAATGCTAACTTTGAGGAAAGACTATTTTTAAAGTTTTATAATTACTTTTATCATTTTCTGATTATTCTGCTAAAGATTTTTAAATTGCCATTATTACTAATAAACAGCATGGCATATTTTACTGAATGTCATGGATCACCCTACTCAACACCTGATGATCTATTATCAAATAGGCAATACAGAAATCTGCCACTGCCCTGGCTGGGTGGCTCAGTGGATTAAGCATCACCCAGGTGCCCCGAGGTCGCGGGTTCGATCCCTGGTCAGGGCACCTAAGAGAAGCAATCAATTAGTGCACAACTAAAAATTGAACAACTAAGTGGAACGAGTTGATACTTCTCTCTCGTGTGCTCTCTCTGTTTCTCTCTCCCTCTCCCTTTGTCTCTCAATTCAATGGAAAATTTTAAAGAAGAAAAAGAAATTTGCCATTTATTCATGAAAGATATTTAATATTAAACTTACCCCTTTATATTTTATAATATATTTTACATTTTACCCTTTAAAATATAACAAGTATAAATCTGTTCCTATAAGTGCCAGCTTACTTACACATAGAAAGTATAGACCAATTTTATTAATCTACATAAGATATAACCAGAAAAGTTAGTCTGATAAGAGGGGGAAAATCATTCAATACACAGATTTGGAAATTACCTGCTGTCTTTATGACTATGAAATATTTAAACAAATAATAAAGAATAAAATTCTGTAACAATACAATTCCTAATAAATAAAATACTCAATGCAAGTACCAAAACTCTTCTTAAATTTCCAAGCATATCAATAAAAACTTATTTACTGTGCTTCACTACACACACACCTCACTAAACATGACTGTTTAGGCCTTGGCCAATTGGCTCAGTGGATAGAGTGTTGGCCCAGAGTGCAGACGTCCTGGGTTCAATCCCCAGACAGGGCACACATGAGAAACGACCATCTGCTTCTCTTCCCCTCCCTTTTCTCCTTCTCTTTCCCTTCCCCTCTCACAGCCAGTGGCTCAACTGGTTCGAGCATCTGTCCTGGGCGCTGAGGATGGCTCGGTTGATACCAGCATGTCAACCTCGGGTACTAAAAATAGCTTGGTTGTTTCCAATATCAGCCCTAGATAGGGGTTGGCAGGTGGCCCCAGGATAGGGCACATGCGGGAGTCTGTTTCATAACCTCCCCTCCTCTCTCACTTAAAAAAAATAAAAAAGAAAACATTCTTAGTATTGAATATAAATATTTAGAAATTATATATATGGGGTGGGGCAAAATTAGGTTTACAGTTGTTCATATGAAAAACACAATGATTAACCTGACCAGGCAGTGGTGTAGTAGATAGAGCATCAGATAGAGCATTGGCCTGGGACACTGATGACCCAGGATCAAAACCCCAAGGTCACCTGGCTTGAGTGTGGGCTTATCAGCTTGAGTGCAGGGTCACCAGCTTGAGCATGGGATCATAGACATAACCCCATGGTCACTGGCTTGAGCCCACGGTGGTTGGCTTGAGCAAGGGGTCACTGGCTCAGCTGGAGCCCCCCCCAGATCAAGGCACATATAAAAAAGCAATCAATCAATGAACAACTAAGGTGCCGTTGACTATGAGTTGATGCTTCTCATCTCTCTCCCTTCCTGTCTGTTTGTCCTTGTTTCTCTATCTCTCTCGCTTAAAAGGAAGAAAAGGAGGGAGGAAGGAAGGGAGGGAGGGAAGAAAAAGAAAACACAATAGTTAATAAATAATATTATGTCTGACCTGTGGTGGCGCAGTGGAGAAAGCACTGACCTGGAACGCTGAGATCATCTGTTCAAATCCCTGGGCTTGCCGGGTCAAGCATATACCTGCTCCTCCTCCCCCACCACTTTTCTTTCTCTCTCTGTCTTTCTTTCTCTCTCTCTCTCCCTCTCCTCTCTAAAATAAAAGTAAATAAATAAATAAATAATACAAGAATAAACTTTCACATACTCACAACTGTAAACCTACTTTTCCCTCACCTTTTCTAAAACCTCTTTGCTTATTTCTACTAAAAGCCTGATAAGTGTAAAATTATATTTTTTATATAAGAGCTATGTAACTCTCAAAGTTTATCAATAATATTTTAAACCACATAAAATGATGAACTTGACATTGTAGCATGTCTAGAATTTGGATATCTGAAATGTATTTAAACAAGCCATACTTTGGAAAGCATCTAAAGTCCATCACTGTGTTCCATACACTCAGAATATAAAAGATACAAATAGTCCCTACTCTCAAGGAACTTATACCCTAAATGGGGCAGTAACAGTCTCTTAGCTTTCCTGCAATTTTCATTATCTGGGTGATTTTTAAGATCCCTTCCTAAAGCTGTCTTTCTATAATTTTATAAAAACATAATAATTGATTTCTTTTTCTCCTTTTTGGAAGGAAGATGAGAAGCATCAGCTTGTTATGGCACTTTAGTTGTTCATTGATTGCTTTCTCATACTGTACCTTGACCAGGGGGCTCCAGCTAAGCCAGTGACATCCTGCTCAAACCAGCGACCTTGGGCTCATGTCTATGATCTCATGCTCTAGGTGGTGACCCTGCACTCAGGCTGGTGAGACTGTGCACAAGATGAATAGGCCAGTGCTCAAGCTGGCGACCTTGGGGTTTCAAACCTGGATCCTCAGTGTCCCAGGTCAATGCTCTATGCACTGGGCAACTGCCTTGTCAGACGTAACCTTTTCTTGAGCATCAACTATGCACCAGGTACCGTTCTGCATTTTGCATTCATTATCTAATGCTCAAAGAAACACCTGCACTGTAAGTACATTTTACCTGAATTCTCCTCTAAGGTAAAAATAACTGAGTCAAGACTACTCAGCCAACTTGACCAGGTGGTGGCGCAGTGGATAGTGTCAGACTGGGTTACAAAGGACCCAGGCTCAAAACCCTGAGGTCGCCAGCTTGAGCACGGGGTCATCTGGTTTGAGTACAGCTCAACAACTTGAGCCCATAGTCGCTGGCTTCAGCAAGGGGTAACAACAGGCTCTGCTGTAGCCCCCTGGTCAAGGCACATATGAGAAAGGAATCACTGAACTAAGGTGCCACAACAAAGAATTGATGCTTCTCATCTCTCTCCCTTCCTGTCTGTCTGTCCCTATCTGTCCCTCTCTCTGTCTCTGTCACAAAAAAAAAGAAACAAAAAACCCCACAAAAACACAAAACTACCGAGCTAGTAACAAGTATCACCAGGATTCAAAACAGGTCTATCAAGCCCCAAAGCTGATGCTCATTACAGTTAATTATCCTACTTGTTTATAACAAATTCTATAGTATGAAAGAACTCTTAACTGAGTTTAATCCACTACTTACTTCAAAATACATCTTTCAAGAAAGCAAGTCAAGAAATGTCAGGAAGTAAAAGGTTCCCATTTGGCTCACTAGCTGCACTTCACGTCAATAGAATAATAGTAACATCTTGAGCATTTTTTGTCCTTTCTAATCCTCTTGACAAGCTCAACCCATATTTAGAATGAAAACTCGAGTAAGTTTAAAAGGATCTTCCTGGCAACTAAAGCTCAATGAAATGAAAGGAGACCACAATATTCATATGTAGAGAAAGCCAAAGCAATGGCATTAAAACATGGCACCATGCCCAAAATGAAAAGAGCAGAATTATAAAAAAGAAATTCATACGATGATTTATGAAAAACTATAATTTTAACATTTCTTAGAAATACCTATTTGGTGCTATGTGTTTTTCCATGAGTATTTTTACTATCAATATCATGAAAGACAAAGAAAGGCTGAGCAACTGTGGCAAAGTGAAGACTAAAATAAAATGACAAATGCAATCCACAATCCTGACTGGATTCTAGATGAAGGGAGAGGGGGAATTGTTATAAAAGCCATTACTGGAAAAACTGGCAATACTTTAATGCAGATTGTATATTATTAGACAAGAATATTGTATTAAATTTGCTGAATATGAAAATTAGACTATTATAAAAGAAAATATCTTTGTTCTAGAAAATATATGCTGATGTATTTAAGAGTAAAGGGGCATGGGGCCCTGGCCGGTTGGCTCGGTGGTAGAGCGTCGGCCTGGCGTGTAGGAGTCCCGGGTTCGATTCCCGGCCAGGGCACACAGGAGAAGCGCCCATCTGCTTCTCCACCCCTCCCCCTCTCCTTCCTCTTTGTCTCTCTCTTCCCCTCCCACAGCCAAGGCTCTATTGGAGCAAAGTTGGCGCGAGCACTGAGGATGGCTCCTTGGCCTCTGCCTCAGGCGCTAGAATGGCTCTGGTTGCGGCAGAGCAACGCCCCAGATGGGCAGAGCATCGCCCCCTGGTGGGCGTGCTGGGTGGATCCCGGTCAGGCGCATGTGGGAGTCAGTCTGACTGTGTCCCCATTTCCAACTTCAGAAAAATACAAAAAATAATTAAAAAAAAGAGTAAAGGGGCACGATATCTACAAGTTATTCTCAAAAGTTTTAGGGGAAAAAATTTATATGCATACATACATACATATATAAATCTCCAAATAATGATAAATAACGTAGCAAAACTGATGAATATGGGAGAAAAATGTAAGAAATTCTTTATACTATTCATATAAGTTTTTCTAATTATAAAATTATTTCAAAATAATGTTTTAAATCCCTAATGCAAAAAAATTTTAGAATTTCATTTCAAACTAACACAACCTTACAGTAGGGACTTGGCCAAAAATATAAGGTAAAACCCTACCACAAAAAATGCTTCATTTACTCTGAAGGCCTGAAACATAAAATACTAACTAGTCTTTTCTCATAACAATATTCTAGGCCCTAGCTGGTTGCCTCAGTGGTAGAGCGCTGGCCTGGTGTGTGGAAGTCCAGGGTTTAATTCCTGGGCGGGGCAGACAAGAGTAGTGATCGTCTGCTTCTCCACCCCCACCACCCATATCTGTCTCTCTCTCTCTCTCTCTCTCTCTCTCTCTTTCCCTCCTGCAGCCATGGCTTGAATGGTTTGAGCCTCGTTGGCGCTGAGGATGTCTACATGGCCTGCTTCATGTGCTTAAATAGCTTGGTTGCTGAGCAATGGAGCAGTAGACCAGCCAGGCAGAGCATCGCCTGGTAGGGGGCTTGCTGGGTGGATCCCAGTCGGGGCTCATGCGGGAGTTTGTCTCTGCCTCCCTGCCACTCACTTAAAAAAAAAAGAATATTCTACAAAGCTCTACCACATTCATCATTCTACATTGTTCACATGAATATCTAGTATATAATCCTCTTCTTTAGATCATAGGCAATTTAATCAACTATCTCTTTTCCTTCTATTAAATACAACCACATATTAAAGTACTATAAACACAGTAAGAATATTTGTTAAATTCCACATAAATGTTTTTATTATATCTGACCTAATGTCCTACTCCCCCACCTGCTCTTCCAATCTTGGCCTCTTCTGTCTCCCATCTCCACATAATTCTCTACTGCAGATGTCACTGGAATTCTCCCTGACTGACATTGTGCCATTCTTTGTCTCATTGCCTCTCGAAACACTTTACAATTAGTTAACCTACAGAGAAAAGGAAGGTTTTAAGTTGAACTCTGTGTATATAAAAAATAAGTAGATGAGGCTTTAACAAGCTCTTCAAATTGTATATGAACTCTACAAATATTTAACTTTGCATACAAACACGCATAAATATGTATAATTTAAATTCTTTCAGTTACATATTTTTGGTAAGTAGCTGCTTCTACCTCTCCATTTCAGAACCAAAAATTTAAATGTAATTCAAAATATGTTGTACTTATGTTCCTTGTATATCATGAACCAAAACTTCTTAAAGGTAATATTATTTAACATATCATAATTCATGGTTATTATAGGTTTTATTACATATACATATTTAAGTGATTATAAGTAGACACCAGAACTCAGTTGACCTACTATATCTTACAGACAGTTTAATGATACTATTAAAAATAGATACCACTTTCAGAAGTCAGGTAAGATATCTGAAGATAAAAATATGAAAAGTACTGTAATATCTAACAATACTAATATCATAGAACTAGGACTATTTAAATGTAGGTGGAAAATTGATATCTAATTCTAACTACAGGTACCTTCTGTGTTAATGAGATGGACAAAAATAAAAAAGCAACCTATCGCCTGACCAGGCGGTGGCGCAGTGGATAGAGCACTGGACTAGGATGCAGAGGACCCAGGTTCGAGACCCCGAGGTCGCCAGCTTGAGCGCGGGCTCATCTGGTTTGAACAAAAGCCCACCAGCTTGAACCCAAGGTCGCTGGCTTCAGCAAGGGGTTACTCGGTCTGCTGAAGGCCCGTGGTTAAGGCACATATGAGAAAGCAATCAATGAACAACTAAGATGTTGCAACACGCAACAAAAAACGAATGATTGATGCTTCTCATCTCTCTCCGTTCCTGTCTGTCCCTGTCTATCCCTCTCTCTGACTCTCTGTCTCTGTAAAATATAAATAATAAAGTTAAAAAAAAAAAAAAGCAACCTATCACTCAGAAGACTTCACTGAGAAAGTTAAAGATCAAATCCGTTGAGAAAATTCCCAGTACAACCTGAATCTGATCATGAAATACGTCTTTAGACCAGATAAAGTCAAAACAAAGGTGAGTAAATAATTCTTGCCTCTGCTCTTGAAGAGAGTAAAATTCTTAACTTTGAGGAATATATGCTAAGTTTTTATAATAGTCCGTTTGGCTTCCTATTATACATCTCTAACTCTCTCACATTCTATTAAGAGTTACTAATGCTGAACTTTCGTACAAAGATGATGAGAATGGAGATGAGTATCTTTAACCTAAAATAAATCACTAAGATGTGATTTTTGCCCTAAGGTTTTTATCATTATATTCAGAATTTCACTGAGGAGTAGATTGACATAGCAAAGAAAAGTGAAGATGCAGTCCTATAAAAATGACCAAATCCGGGGTCATAATTGTCAAACATAAATATTTGTTAATATTTGTTGTAGACTGCAAGTGGCAAAAAGCCTTGTAAATCCGAGGCTTAGCAAAAGGCTAAGTTCTCTCCCCTCCACCTCCATACTGGCTATGATGCTGAGTATTTGCACCCACTTCACTTGCTTCCTTAAGTTGCTGGAAGCAATTTACATGCCCTTCCTCTCACTCTTTGTTCAGATGTTGGTTGATTTCACTTATGCATGATGGGGGGACTTCTGTTTATGCCTTGGGAGAGTTCTTGTTTTTGCCTCAGATGTGTAACTTTGTAACAAGGACTTCCTTGTTTTGAATATGGCTATATAATAAAGCAAACTGGAGTTATGGAGCACTCGGATATTGCCATCAGCATTGAAGAGGCCTCCCGATCCCATCCTTTTTTCTTAATGAGTCTGTTTTCTTAATTCCGTACCGTTCTCCCTCAAGACCTGGAATTATGAGCCACGCTGGTCTGCGGCAAATACTAATCATAGAACATTGTGAAAAGTGAACTATGTATTATAATCTATAATACCCAGTGGGACCACTAAAAACTAATATAAATATAAATATAAGTAACTAAAACCAACAGAAGAAATAAGAATTAAAAAAATACTCAATCCAAATGAAGGACCCCCTCAAAAGGAAAAAAAAAATTAAAAATATTTAATTAAAAAAAATTTTTAAGAAAAATTTTAAAATAACCATATCAATAACATTAAATATTTATGTGCTAAACACTTCATCTAAAAGGCAAACTATAAGAAGGGATTAAAAAAAAGGAGGCAGCACCTATTTATTTATTTATTATTATTATTTTTTTTTTTTTTGTATTTTTCTGAAGCTGGAAACGGGGAGGCAGTCAGACAGACTCCCGCATGCGCCCGACCAGGATCCACCCGGCACGCCCACCAGGGGGCGATGCTCTGCCCATCTGGGGCGTCGCTCTGTCTCGACCAGACCCACTCTAGCGCCTGGGGCAGAGGCCAAGGAGCCATCCCCAGCGCCCAGGCCATCTTTTGCTCCAATGGAGCCTTGGCTGCAGGAGGGGAAGAGAGAGACAGAGAGGAAGGAGAGGAGGAGGGGTGGAGAAGCAGATGGGCGCCTCTCCTGTGTGCCTGGCCGGGAATCAAACCCGGGACTTCCGCACACCAGGCCGACGCTCTACCACTGAGCCAACCGACCAGGGCAGCACCTATTTATTGTTTACAAGAGACACATAACCTGACCAGATGGTGGTGCAGTAGGTAGAGCATCAAAATGGGACCCAGGGACCCAGGTTCAAAGCCCCGAGGTCACTGGCTTGAGCGCAGGCTCATTCCGATTGAGTGCAGGATCACTGGCTTAAGTGTGGGGTCACTGACTTGAAGCCCAAGGTCGCTGGCTTGAGCAAGGGGTCACTTGCTCTGCTGTAGCCCCCTGGTCAAGGCACATATGAGATAGCAATCAATGAACAACTAAGGAGATAAGGAGCCACAATGAACAGTTGATGCTTCTCATTTCTCTCCCTTCCTGTCTGTTTATCCCTCTGCCTCTCTCCCTGTCTCTGTCACAAAAAAAAAAAAAAAAAAAAAAAAAAAGAGAGTGAGAGACACATAGATTTATGTCAAAAGTAAAAATATAGAAAAAATATAGCACATGAACACTAATCATAAGAAAGCTGGAAGAACTATATACATTTTAGACAAAGTAGACTTCAAGTCAGGAACATTACCAGAGATAAAGAGCATTTCATATTGATGAGAAGGCCAATTCATCAATTTTACCAACTTATAAAATAGAGGAAGAGAGAATAATTCCTATGCCTTATATTACTTGTACAGTAGTACCTTAAGATACGAACAGACCAACATACAAATTTTTTAAGATGTGAGCTGCGACTCGGTCCATATTTTTGTTCGAAATTCGAGCGAAATTCTGAGATATGAGTCCTGATTCGGGAAGCTGCTGCTAGTTGGCACATTGGCACAAGGGTCCAGTATCGGCAGTCTGATATATGGATTGACTGACATACGAGCTTGGTTACAGAACGAATTAAATTTGTATTTCAAGGTACCACTGTATTCAACATGATGCTCAAAGAAGATTGAGGTAATATAATAAAACAGTAAAAAAAAATAAAAGGCATAAAAATTGGACAGAAAGAAGTAAAATGTATTTTCCACAGATATTATCATCTATATAAACAACCCTAGGAAGCTGTTAGCAAGATAGTTTATATACAGGGGTGGGCAAAAGTAGACTTACAGCTGTTCATATGAAAGAATATGTAATTAATAAATAATAATACAAAAATAAACAGTTTCACACACTCACAATAAACAGTTTTGCCCACTCATGTGTTACATTTCCTTCATCCTTCAGGATACAGTCAGTATATAAAAATCAATTATTTGACAACACCAAAAACTGGCAATTTTATTCCTTGGTTTTTAGCCTAAGAAGCTAAAAAACTTCTGCGCACACAAAAACCTACATATGGATTTTTATAGCAGCTTTATTCATAATTGACAAAACTTAAAAGCAACCCAGACCTCCTTCAGTAGGTGAGTGGATAAACTGTGGTACATTCAGACAGGGAATATTATTCAGCACTAAAAGGAAATGAGTTATCAAGCCATGAAAAGACATGAAAGAACCTTAAATGCATATGACTAACTGAAAGAAACCAATCTTTCTGTATCTGACATTCTGGAAAAGGCAAAACTATGACATCAAAGGAAAAAAAAATTAGTGGTTGCTGGGAGTAAGGACAGGGTGGGAAAGTGAACAGGCAGAGCACAGAGGGCTTTGAAGGCAGTGAAAATATTCTTAGATATTATATTTATGTCATTATACATTTGTTAAACTCACAGAATGTACAACTGTGGACTTTGGGTAATTATGTATCAATGTAGGTTCATCCTTTGTAAAAAAAAAAAAAATGTACCACTGTGGTAAATGATGCTGATAATGAGAAAGGCGATGCATGTGTGGGGGCAGGGGTATACAGGAAACCTATGTACCCTCCTCTCAATTTTGTTGTAAACTTAAAACTGCCCTAACAAAAATTAAATTATTGCTTGGCCTGTGGTGGCGCAGTAGATAAGAGTGCAGACCTGAACTGTTAAGGTTGCCATTTCAAAACCCAGGGCTTGCCCAGTCAAGACACATATGAGAAGCAACAAGCAAGCAATGAACAAATAAAGTGAAGTAACCATACTTCTCGCTCCCCGCCCCTCTCTCCTATCTTTGTAAAATCAATACATAAAAATCCTTTTTGTGTGTGTGTGTGTGTGTGTGTGTGTGTGTGTGTGTGTATGACAGTGACAGAGAGAGAATCAGAGAGAAGGACAGAGAGAGAGATGAGAAACATCAATTCTTCATTGCGGCACCTTAGTTGTTCACGGATTGCTTTCTCCTATGTGCCTTGACCACGGGGCTACAGCAGACCGAGTGACCCCTTGCTCAAACTAGCGACCTTGGGTTCAAGTCAGCGACTTTTGGGCTCAAGCAAGCAACCAGGGGGTCATGTCTATGATCCCACACTCAAGCTGGCTACCCGTGCTTAAGCTAGCAACCTCAGAGTTTCAAATCTTGGTCCTCTGCATCCCAATCTGACGCTCTATCCACTGCACCATTACCTGGTCAGGCAATATAAATAAAATCTTAAATAATAAAAAAAAATTCTTAAATCAATTGTACATCTACGTATTAGCAACAAACAACTGCAAATATAAAGTATCTTCAGAGATTTGGGTGGGGGGGCCAAAAGGCCTGACAAGGAATAGGTAATCAAGCTGTAGTTTACCAACAAAATACTATACAGTACTAGTAGAAAGAAGGACAGTATCTCTATATCAGGGTTTCTGAAACTCATGTCACATTTTCCTTTTAAATAAAAATCTTTCCTGACCTGTGGTGGTGCGGTGGATAAAGCGCCGTCCTGGAATGCTGAGGTCGCCAGTTCTAAACCCTGGGCTTGCCAGGTCAAGGCACATATGACAAACAGTCAATGAACAACTAAAGTGAAGCAGCTGTGAGTTGATACTTCTCGTGACCTCCCTGATCCCCTCTCTGTAAAATCAATATATAAAATCTAAAATAAATAAATAGCTCATATTCTGTTCCCACTCCAGCCCATCTGAAGATGAAAATGTCTGTTTCTCACTTTACTTAGTTAATAGTAAAGGAGAGGGGTAAAAAAAAAGCAGGGAAAACATTTAATACTTTTTGAATACATTAAAATTTCATAACCCATTATGAAATAATATCAAATAAAAATGGCAGAAAACAGCCGTTACATATGAACCATATATATCCCTTAAACAATGGAAAGAAATTTTGTTTCTGAGACTGAGAGACAGGAAGGGAGAGAGATGAGAAGCATCAATTCTTTATGTGGTACTTTAGTTATTCACTGATTGCTTTCTCATATGTGCCTTGAACGGGGTGGTGGAGGTGGTGTGACGGGACACGACAGCAGAGCGAGTGACCCCTTGCTCAAGCCAGCGACCTTTGGACTTAAGCCAGCAACCCCATGCTCAAGCCACCGACTCAGGGTGTCAAACCTGGGTCTTCTTCCACATCCTAGTCCAATGCTCTATCCACTACACCAGGGGTCCCCAAACTGCGGCCCCCTGAGGCCATTTATCTGGCCCCCACCGCACTTCCGGAAGGGGCACCTCTTTCATTGGTGGTCAGTGAGAGTACTGTATGTGGTGGTGCCGCAAAGCGCTGCGTCACTCACCACTCACGTACAGTACTACTTCCGGTGACACGGGACGCACGTGTCACGGCTCCGGAAGCCCGTAGTATCAGTTGTTATGGCTAGCAGTGACAAATATGGAACCAGACATTGACCATCTCATTAGCCAAAAGCAAGCCCATAATTCCCATTGACATACTGGTCAGTTTGTTGATTTAAATTTACTTGTTCTTTATTTTAAATATTGTATTTGTTCCCGGTTTTTTTACTTTAAAATATGTGCAGTGTGCATAGGGATTTGTTCATAGTTTTTTTTATAGTCCGGCTCTCCAGCGGTCTGAGGGACAGTATACTGGCCCCCTGTATAAAAAGTTTGGGGACCCCTGCACTATACCACCATTACCTGGTCAGGTAGAAAGGAATTTTTTTATTTTTTTTATTTTTCTGAAGTTGGAAACGAGGAGCAGTCAGACTCCCACATGTGCCCGACCAGGATCCACCCGACATGCCTACCGGGGGGCGATGCTCTGCCCATCTGGGGCATTGCTCTGTCTCAACCAGAGCCATTCTACAGCTCCCAGGTCAACTTTGCTCTAATGGAGCCTTGGCTGCGAGAGAGGAAGAGAGAGACAGAGGGGAAGGAGAGGGGGAGGGGTGGAGAAGCAGATGGGCGCTTCTCCTGTGTGCCCTAGCCGGGAATCGAACCTGGGACTCCTGCACGCCAGGCTGACACTCTACCACTGAGCCAACTGGCCAGGGCTTTGGAAAGGAATTTGATTGTAGTTTTCTCCTTATACTTACTTTGAGAAAGGAAAACACCTAAGAACTTACAATACTAAACTAAAAATGAGTATCTAGACTCTAGGCTTAATTTCTGCTCTAATTTAGGAATACTCAAACCTTTCCAGATCTTATGAGTCTCAACAGTAAAATAAGGATTAGACTAAATGATTTTTAGGGCCTTCCATTCTAATATTTCATGGCTTACTCTGTATATACCTACTTGGCAAGAACATAGTCTATTAGTTTTTTATGTATGTAGTACCAAGAACACTGTACCTTTATTATAACTTCCTAAAAACTGCCACGACAATCAACCTATCCACATTCAGTACCCTTTAAACTCCAGGCCTCCTATACCATTTGTTTTAAAGGCCATATTACTCCGGGAATTCAGTTCCACTTCTAGGAGTTTCTTCTACAGAAATACAGTGCTAGAAAATATGTACAAAGA
Source organism: Saccopteryx leptura (assembly GCF_036850995.1). Taxonomy (NCBI): domain Eukaryota; kingdom Metazoa; phylum Chordata; class Mammalia; order Chiroptera; family Emballonuridae; genus Saccopteryx; species Saccopteryx leptura. Next base: position 72,019,567 of record NC_089503.1, on the reverse strand, counting down.
TATGTGTAAGAATATTTATTGTAGCATTTCTAATAAAACGATAAAAAATATACAAACAACCCAAATTTCCATTAAGAGATATTTGTTAAATAAATTATGGTATTATCAAACAATAAATAAATTATGATATTACCAAACAATTGAAAGAGGTAGATACACATACTGCCTAAAAGTTAACAAACGTTCTTCTCTGAACAAAATATTAAATTTCTCTGAAATCTAACCTTTTGAAAACCACAGGCTGATAATACCCACTTCGAAATGTTATTGTTAAAGATTAAAAATACAGGCCCCGGCTGGTTGGCTCAGTGGTAGAACATCAGCCTGGCATGCAGGAGTTCCGGGTTTGATTCCCAGCCAGGGCACACAGGAGAGGTGCCCATCTGCTTCTCCACCCCTCCCCCTCTCCTTCCTCTCTGTCTCTCTCTTCCCCTCCTGCAGCCAAGGCTCCATTGGAGCAAAGTTGGCCCGGGCCCTGAGGATGGCTCCATGGCCTCTGCCTCAGGCGCTAGAATGGCTCTGGTTGTGACAGAGCAAAGCCCCAGATGGGCAGAGCATTGCCCCCTGGTGGGCATGTGGGGGGGGAAGGGGGGACAGAGCAACGCCCAGATGGGCAGAGCATCGCCCCTAGTGGGCATGCCGGGTGGATCCAGGTCAGGCGCATGCGGGAATCTGTCTGACTGCCTCCCTGTTTCCAACTTTGGAAAAATACAAAAACAAAAACAAAACAAAAGATTAAAAATACAAGTGAAAGCCTAGCACAGTGCATTGAATATTCTTTAATCATTATAAAATCTTCCTAACTGACTTCTCTGGCTCTAATCTCCACAAGACTCTCCAAGCCATTCCAGAAATGATTTTCCTAAAACAACATTTTTAATATTATTCTCTTGCTCAAACACTTGCCTACCAGAAGAAAAAAGAATTAAACCCCACACAGCATGACCAACAGCTCTACTTTTCCTTTTAGGCCTTAAAACCTTTCCCCATCCCCTTATCTCCCAAATGAGAGACTAACATGCCACCTTTAAGTCTCCTCCTCACTGTCCCTTGAAGATGCAATGCATATTTTTATGATTTTAATCATCTGCAAATGCAATTTCCATCCTCCCACTTTCATCCCACCCAATGAAGTATGAATATTCACACTTCAAATTCATGTTCCAGTCTAATATTTCACAGAGCCATTTTCAGTTATCTCAGCTGTAATGTTTCCTTTTACAATTTATTTATTTTTTACATTTTATTTATTCATTTTTTTAGAGAGAGGAGACACAGAGAAAGGAAAGAGATAGAAAGAACAGAAGGAGGAGCAGGAAGCATCAACTCCCACATGTGCCTTCACCAGGCAAGCCTGGGGTTTTGAACTGGCAACCTCAGTGTTCCAGGTCGATGCTTTTACCCACTGCGCCAAGACAGGTCAGGCTAATGTTTCCTTTTAACACTGTCTTGAAGTGATTTTAACATTCACACACACATATAAGATCCCACTGAGAAAAGTCGTCAATCTGAAAATTATATACTGATTGAAATAGATGCTCAATATTTACTTGAGGAATGAGATCTACAACAAAGTTTTAACAACACAAGCAGGTATTTTTTTCTTCTGTAATTTTATTGTAAAGTAGCACACCTTAATTCCACGGGTTATGTAGAAATACCAAGGCAGGATAAGAAAAATTTTTAAGAGAAGATTTATTAATAAGCCGGCTGCATATGACTTACACGGGGTATAGCTAACCCAAATCGTGTAGCCTCGAATATAGCTCTGAGGCTAGTTATATACACTTGGATCACATACAGGTTGGGGGAACAAGTAGGGGGCTTACATGATGTCAGAGGATAAGCCACATGGGGGAGAGAAAAAGCAGCCAAGATGGCGAAGTGCTGAAATTGAAGCCAGTTTGTGCAGAGAGGAGATGGGGAACAGAGGTGAATGGGGCTGGTGAGCTAGAAACCTTTGATTCTAGGAAACTCGGATAAGTCAGTGGCCTTGGGAGCCCTGAATGGAAAGGGAAGTACTTTCCCACTGTGTGTATTTCTTGCCCGCTGGGTGCAAGCTAGGATTAAAGCTAATGGCCCACCAGTTCTGGACTCCGTTGTTTAATTACCGTCTGTTCAAATCAAATGCAAACCTGCACCGGCTGTGTTGGTGGCCGTGGCTACTGGTTTTACAATTGTCTATATATTTTCTATTTATAGACTGTCTAGTATTTTTAGGTACAGCCACAGAAGAAAAAAGTGATTTGTGATTGAATATTTTTTATTTTTTTTAATTTACTTATTAATTTTTTTAGAGGTCGGGGGAGACAGACAAGCCAGAAACATCCATTTGTTCCTACATGTGCCCTGACCAGGGATCGAACCCATAACCTTTGCGTATTGGGATGACTGTTGGTCAAATGAGTTTATAAATATATATATGTTTGTTTGCTTATAGTTTGCATTGGGTGTGGGGGACAGGCTATAAGCATTCAGAGTCATTATAGTCTAAGGCTTAGTTTTAAGACTAAGCTTTTCCCCACGCCCTTGACTGTTGCATGATAGGGGGTGGTGCAGTCTCATGAGGAATCCCATTATGCCTCAGATAAGTGACTTTGTATCAGAGACTTTCTTGTCTGTATACTGGATTAAAGGTTTTGATTTCTACACTATAAAATGGGGCAGAGGAGCCCATGCAGGAAGAAAGCAGAGAAAGGCCACGTGGAGGAGAGGAGAAGCAGCCAAAATGGCAGAGTGCTGAAGGAGAAGCCAGTTTGTGCAGAGTTTGTGCAGAGAGAAGGAGATGGGGAGCAGGGGTGAAGAAGGCTGGTGAGGCAGGAACCTTTGATTCTAGGAAACTCGGATAAGTCAGTGGCTTTGGGTGCCCTGAATGGAAAGGGAAGTGTTTTCTCACTGTGTGTATTTCTCACCTGCCGGGTGCAAACTAGGATTAAAGCTAATGGCCCACCAGTTCTTGGCTCCATTGTTTCATTACCATCTGTCTGAATCTAATGCAAACCTGCATGGGCCAGGTGACTATAATAATGGCCATGGCCACTGGCTTTACAGATGACACTCCTACCAACTAAGCTATCAGGCCAAGGCAAGACTATTTTCTTAACTCTTCCACAGATTGTTTAGAACTAATACCATGCAATATATAAAAGAGGCAGTAATTTAATACAAATATTGATCGACTTACGACCTATGCAACTTACAACCATTTGACTTTAAGACCACAATTGCTAGCCATGACTGCTCTGTGTCTGGCAGTGCAAGCGTTGCCCAGCTGGGCATATGACAGTGTGGACCAGCTTCCCGCAGCACTACCATCTTCGCGTGCACCGTTTCAACTGTTATCCCAGACTCAGTACAGCAAATTTTGTTTTGTGTCTTGGATATTTTTCATCAAACCCCTCCCAAGATGTCTACCAAGAGGAAACTGTCTTTGCAAATATTAAGCCAGTTGTACTGGTAGTGTAGTGTTTTACTTAAACCTGACGAATGTAAAAATAAGAAACAAAATGGTGTAGAGATGATACAAATGGCATAAAATGAACAAAGAAAATTATGATATATAACAATAATGAAAGAAAATTATGATAAAATATGACAAAGATTTTTATAACATCACTTCACAGTACTGTAATATAGCCTACTCAAGTTACAACCAAATTGTGTTACGACCAGTCTGTCAGAACCAATTGTGGTCTTAAGTCGAGCACTAGCCATACATGCAGTGGATGCCCTAACAGTCGTTCTCAAACTTGAGCATGCACCACAAACACCTAGGGAACTTCTTAAAATACGGACAACTAGATTCCATCTATCAATAGTTTCTGATTCAGTATATCTGGAGTTTGACCAAAAATGTACATTTTCAATAAGTTCCCAGGCACTGCTAATGCTGATGCTGTTGATTAGAGTCAGGCTTTAAGAACAACTGCCTTAGAGATTAAGGATAATTATCTCACAGAACACTCACTGAGAAGGACTCTAGGGATTTGTCCTGTATCTGAAATCTAGAGATTAGTATCTGTCATCAGTTCTAAACAGTTTTTAGCTTCATATATTATTACTCTCTCCAGTTTCTTCCTGTACAATTTCAACTACATAAAATAATAGCAGCTAACAGTCCATCATCTTAACAGAACAGCTCCAGCTAACAGTAATTCACACAATCCTCAGATTAAATCTAAATCTGATCATATCATTCCCCTGCCTAAAGCTGTTCACTGGCTCTTCTATACTAAAGGAGAGAGATACATGAATGGGCTCAGAGTACTTGCAAAAACTTTACTGTTTCACCCTGGCAGGATAGCTCAATTGGTTAGAACATCTTCCCGAAAAACAGGTTGCGGGTTCAATCCCTGGTCAGGCACATACAGGTACAGAACAATGCTTCTGTCTGTTTCTCTCTCTCTCCCTTCCTTTCTAAAATCAATCATAAAAAATTTTAATGTTTCTATTATATTACACACACTTTTTATAATACTATCAAATAAGTTTGTAATATAAGCATGTTTAAAACTGCTGACCTATTAAATTCAAATGAGTCAGTTGATACTTAAAGCTTCTCATGATCTGTGCCTGCCTATTCCTATCTTTATACATCCTGCCTGTGCCATTCTGAGTACACCACAAGCTTTCATCATTATGCCCATATTTCCTCCATCTAGAAAACAACGCTCAATAGGCCTCTTGTCAGCTTGATCAACTTCTACTTATGTTCCCAAGAGATCCAATATCACCTCCTCTAGGAAGCCTTTCCTAATCTATTTAAGAGTTAATTGCTCTTTTCCCTATTCTCTCTCAGCACTGTGTACAAACATCCACTACAACTTTACACCCTACTAATTACTGGTATACAGAACTATCTTCCTTTATAAGAATGTGAGCTATATCAGGCAAGAATTTAAATTATCTTTAAATCCACACAGCAGACACCCAAATGTTTATTAAATACATAAATGTTTCCTAAATACACTTTTTTCCTTGGACTCTACAGACAATCTCTAGAATGTATATTTATATTCTAAGAATTTCCATGTCTATTTTCTCTAGATTTTCAAGGGAACCAGAGATTCAACAGGAGTAAATGGTATCTAGTTTTATTCTCACATTTCTTCACAAAATAACTCAAAAGCATCCAAGCAAGGACTCTGTCCCAGTAAGGTCTAAAATCTGCAACGCCAATACAACCAAGAGAAGAACACTGAAGGAGTAATCAAATCTAAGCATTCAAATGTCTTCACAGAAAAAAATGACTCCCATTTCATTTCCTTTATGAGTCTACACAGTACCTGTTTATTTAAAACACAGATGTGCATATTACAAATTATGACAAGATTCCTCCTAGTATTTACGAAATACCCACTAATTCAGAGAAATCCCTTTACAATGGTATATACCCTACAAAGAGAACAGTGTGTGGTTCTCTCCAGGAGAATATAGGAGAGTGACAAGCTAAGGTCTTCTGCTTACTATTTTTCAAATGTTTCATAGTCTCCTAATTAAAAATATATGTATTATATATTACCTTAGCAACCAGAAAAGGTATAATAAAAATTTTAAAAAGCCATATTCTATGTTATTCCAATAAAGAAAACAATTTAATTATGAAACTATTGCAGTATATTATTCTTACCAGATTTAAGACCTGAAATTTTGAAGATGGCACTTGGTTTCCCATTGGTAACAAATCCTAGGAGTTGCCATACCGGCATTCCATTTGAATCAGGATAGGAAAAGTAGACAGATCCTCCCATTCCCTCAGGAAATGGGACTGTCCCCAGCATAAAAACCACAACATGGTTGATATTTTCATAATCAGGCAAGTCAAAAACAAATTTATCTTCTGCCACTTGTTGTGCAGCTGTTTGCACCTAAAAAATAAGAAACTCGTCTTAGTTCAATAGTTTGATGAGTTTTTATAGCCCTTATAGTATGGCTATAAGCTGTTACCAAGTATAGTCAACTATAGTCATTATACCAAGTATAATGTTGAATTAATCTGAGATTCTAATTATAGAATTACCAAATATATCAGATAGAATGCTAATATTAATAGTAAATCCCACCCTGGTTGAGTAGCTTAGCTGGTCAGAGCATCATCCCAATATGCCAAGGTTGCTGGTTTGATCCACAGTCAGGGCACACCCAAGAATCAATCAATGAATGCATAAATAAGTGGGACACCAAATCAATATCTACCTCCCTTCCCTTTCTAAAACCAATTTATAAAAAAAAAATTTCTTTTAAATAGCGAATCCTATCAAAAATAGGATGTAGGCCCTGGCCGGTTGGCTCAGCGGTAGAGCGTCGGCCTGGCGTGTGGGGGACCGGGGTTCGATTCCCGGCCAGGGCACACAGGAGAGGCGCCCATTTGTTTCTCCACCCCCCCCCTCCTTCCTCTCTGTCTCTCTCTTCCCCTCCCGCAGCCAGGGCTCCATTGGAGCGAGGATGGCCCGGGCGCTGGGGATGGCTCCTTGGCCTCTGCCCCAAGTGCTAGAGTGGTTCTGGTCTCGGCAGAGCGACGCCCCGGAGGGGCAGAGCATCACCCCCTGGTGGGCAGAGCATCGCCCCTGGTGGGCGTGCCGGGTGGATCCCGGTCGGGCGCATGCGGGAGTCTGTCTGACTGTCTCTCCCCGTTTCCAGCTTCAGAAAAATACAAAAAAAAAAAAAAAAAGACTAAAAAAAAAAAAAGGATGTAACACCTGACCAGGTGGTGGTGCACTGGACAGAGCGTCGGACTGGGATGCAGGACCCAGGTTCGAAACCCCAAGGTCGCCAGCACAGGCTCATCTGGTTTGATCAAGGCTCCCTGAGGTTGCTGGCTTGAGCAAGGGATCACTCGCTCTGCTGTAGCGCCCCCCTCCCCCATCAAGGCACATATGAGAAAGCAATCAATGAACAACTAGGGTGCCTCAGTGAAGAGTTGATGCTTCTCATCTCTATTCCTTCATGTCTTTCTTACCCTATCTGTCCCTCCCCACCTTCTGTCTCCATCACCAAAAAAAGGAAAAAAAAGGGATGTAAAGTGTTAGCGTTAAATTGGCTCCTTTAAAACTCAAATTTCCCTCACCTAACTTCCACTAAGGCAACTTTTTTCAGTTAACACTTCCTTCACCCAACCTCCCCCTCTCCTTAAGCAACTCACTCCACCCTGGGGAGGTTCTGAAAAATATCCTTGAGACAAGACCATCATGAGGGGCCTGAGGGTTAGGAAAAGGAGACAGTCTATAACCAAGGTAACCAACCTGGATATGCTAATCTAAGAATGTCCAAGTGCCTGCAGTAACCACTATATCTAATGCTCTCTCCTACAGCTAGTCTGACACTCTTTTGCTGGTCTCAGCTCACTTGTATCTAGGATCCAGGCACTTTTAAAATAAACTTTTCTTTTGGAACACACTAGCCTCGTATTTTTGGTTCATCCAGCATTTTCTGCCTTTCATAAAGCACAACAAAGGAAATACAGTCAATAATACTGTAATAGCTATATATGATTTCACTATGTTGTAGGTCAACTGTAATTAAAAACTTAAAAATATTAAAAATAGGGAATCAAAAAATACTTAGCCTTGGCTCTGGCAGGTTAGCTCAGAGGTAGAGCGTAGGCCTGGTGTATGAAGTCCCAGGTTCGATTCCTGGCCAGGGCACACAGGAGAAGCACCCATCTGCTTCTCCACCCTTCCCCCCCTCTTTTCTCTCTATCTCTCTCTTCCCCTCCCACAGCCAACACTTCATTGGAACAAAGTTGGCCTGGGCGCTGAGGATGGCTCTGTGGCCTCCACCTCAGGCGCTAGAATGACTCTGGTTACAACAGAACAACGCCCCAGATGGGCAGAGCATCGCCCCCTAGTGGGCTTACGGGATCCCCGATCAGGCACATGTGGGAGTCTGTCTCTCTGCCTCCCTGCTTCACACTTCAGAAAATTTTTTTAAAAAATTAAAAAAAAAAAGGGGGGGGGGACAGATAGGGTCAGAAAGACAGGAAGGGAGAGAGATGAGAAGCATCAATCATCAGTTTTTCGTTGCGACACCTTAGTTGTTCATTGATTGCTTTCTCATGTGCCTTGACGGTGGGGGGGGGGGCCTACAGCAGAGCGAGTGATCCCTTGCTCAAGCCAGCAACCTCAGGGAGCCTTGATCAAACCAGATGAGCCTGTGCTCAAGCTGGCGACCTCGGGGTTTCGAACCTGGGTCCTCTGCATCCCAGTCCAACGCTCTGTCCAGTGCACCACCACCTGGTCAGGTGTTACATCCTATTTTTGATAGGATTCGCTATTTAAAAGAAATTTTTTTTTTTATAAATTGGTTTTAGAGAGAAAGGGAAGGGAGGTAGATATTGATTTGGTGTCCCACTTATTTATGCATTCATTGATTGATTCTTGGGTGTGCCCTGACTGGGGATCAAACCTGCAACCTAAATACTAAAGCCTTAAAATGATTTCATTAATCTTTTAAAAATATAATTATTTCAGAGGTCCCCTGAGAGTATTTTACTTACAAAAGTAAGTCACAATAGCTTCAGAATGTTATTTAAAAAATGAAAAATTGTTCAAAACACACCACCAAACTTCAATCTTCTCATTTAGATGTAAACAGCCTCTGCAAGCCTGACCTGTGGTGGAGCAGTGTATAAGCATCAACCTGGAACGCTGAAGTTACCAGTGTGAAATCCCCGGCTTGCCCTTCAGGACACATACACAAAGCAACCACCAGTGAATGCTGCCTGCTCCTCCTCCTGCCTCTCTCTCTTTCCTCTCTTAAAAATCAATAAAATCTTCTAAAAAATAAAATAAAATGGTAAGCAAACCAGTAGTGAATCATTATTTGCAGATTCCATACTTGCTAATTTGTCTCCTCACTGAAATATATTTATAACTCCCAAATCATTCTTTGTTGCACTTAAAAAAAAAAAGATTTTATCTTATTTTTAGAGAGGAGAGAGAGAAAGAAAGTAGGGGAGGAGCCAGAGTATCAACTTGTAGTAGTTCCTTCTTGGACCTGCCTTGAATAGGCTAAGCCCAAGGATTTGAAACGGCGACCTCAACGCTTTATCCACTGCTCCACCACAGATCAAGCACGTTGCACTTTCAAAGCAGCAAAAAATTTGAGTTGCCTGATGCACATGTTCCCAGCTGCAGAACAAAACTACACTGTGCTTTCTGGTTTCAGCTCTCATACTGGGAACAAGTGTACTTTTCAGAGTCTATTTAGTACCCTGTTTGTTTGTATTTTTGTTGGTGATTTGACTGTTTAGAGAGAGAAGGGGGAAGGAGTGGGAAGCATCAACTGGTAATAGTTGCTTCCTGTATGTGCCTTGATTGGGCAAGCCTGCGGTCTTGAACCAGGCTTGGCAAGTATTCCAGGTAGATGCTTTATCCACTGGGCCACCACAGGTCTGATTTGACTGTTTAAAAAGGCCCACCTGAGAGGCCCTGGCCGGTTGGCTCAGCAGTGGAGCGTCAGCCTGGCGTGCGGGGGACCCGGGTTCGATTCCCGGCCAGGGCACATAGGAGAGGTGCCCATTTGCTTCTCCAACCCCCACTCCTTCCTCTCTGTCTCTCTCTTCCCCTCCCGCAGCCGGGGCTCCATTGGAGCAGGGATGGCCCAGGCGCTGGGGATGGCTCCTTGGCCTCTGCCCCAGGCGCTGGAGTGGCTCTGGTCGGGGCAGGGCAGCGCCCCGGAGGGGCAGAGTGTCGCCCCTGGTGGGCGTGCCGGGTGAATCCTGGTCGGGCGCATACGGGAGTCTGTCTGACTGTCTCTCCCCGTTTCCGGCTTTTTTTTGTATCAGAAAGATACAAAAAAAAAAAAAAAATGTAGTTAAAAAGGCCCACCTGAAATAGCATTCCTAAAGCCCAAGAAGGCTGTTAGGTGCCTTACTGAGCAAATAGGTGTTAACTAATTTTCATTCAGACATGAGTTAGAGTGCTGTTGGTTAAGTCCAATGTTACCAAATCAACATTACATACTAAATGTCTTTATACAGAAATACACATAAAACAAGACCGATAAAATTGTGACCAGCTGCACCCAGGCCAGCTGGCTCGGCAGTTGAGCATCAGCCAGGCGTGTGGAAGTCCCAAATTTGATTCCCAGTCAGGGAACACAGAAATGACCATCTGCTTCTCCACCCCTCCCCCTCCCTTCTCCCTTCCTCTCCCACACCCATTCTTTTGGAACTGGTTCGAGCAAGTTGGTCCCAGGCAATGGCTCCATGGCCTCACCTCAGGCACTGAAATAGCCCAGTTGCTGAGCAACAGAGCAACTGCCCCAGATGGGCAAAGCATCACCTTGTAAGGCAGTGGTTCTCAACCTTTCTAATGCCGTGACCCCGCAATACAGTTCCTCATGTTGCGGTGACCCCAAACCAAAAAATAATTTTGGTGTACTTCATACTGTAATTTTGCTACAGTTATGATTCGGAATGTAAATACCTGATATGCATTATGTATTTTCCGATGGCTTTAGGCGACCCCGCTGGGGTCGCGACCCACAGGTTGAGAACCGCTGTTGTAAGGGGTTTGCTGGGTGGATCCTGGTCTGGGCGCATGCAGGAACCTGTCTCTCTGCCTCCCTCCTCTCACTTAATAAAAATAAAAAAATAAAAAAAAGTTGTGATCACATGCTTGCAGGATCCTAAAATTCCCCTAGGGGTGATGATTTAGTATTTACCAATTCAGTGTTTATAGTGACTTTATAGAACACAACTACTCCAACTAATGAGAAGAGACTGTATATATAAAATGTAAAAATCCACCGGACCTGTGGTGATGAAGTGGATAAAGTGTCAACCTGGACCACTGAGGTTGCCAGTTCAAATACCTGGGCTTGCCCAGTCAAGGCACATAAACTAGTACAAGCAGATCCTTTCTGCTTCTCCCCACTTTCTCACTCTCCCTCTCTTTCTATCTCTCTCCACCTCCAAAAATCAATAAATAAAATCTAAAAAAAATTTAAAAATGTAAAAGTTCTACCTTGAATGTGCTAAGTGGGAACTTTTAAGTTTCCTCAACTCATTTCATAATCTAATTTTCTGTTCTAGAATTGAACATCAATTTATAGAATAAGAGCCAGACTGGTAGTGGCGCAGTAGATAAGAGTGTCAACCTGGGATGCTGAGGTCCCAGGTTTGAAACCACAAGGTTGCCAACTTGAGTGTAGGCTCACCAGATTGAGTGCAGGGTTACTGGCCTGAGCATGGGATCACTGGCTCGGCTGGAGCCCTCCTCCCACTGACCCATCAAGGCACATATGAGAAACAATCAGTGAACAAAGTAGCCACAATGAAGAATTGATGCTTCTCATCTCTCTCCCTTCCTGTCTCTTTCTCTCGCTAATTATATGTATGTATATATGTGTGCGTGTGTGTGCGTATACATATATATATACAGTGGTACCTTGAGAAACAAATTTAATTCGTTCTGTAACCAAGCTCGTAAGTCAGTCAACTCGTAAATCAAACTGCCGATACTGGACCCATGAGCCAACGTGCCAACTAGCGGCAGCTCCCAGAATCATGACTCGTATCTCGGAATTTCGCTCAGATCTCAAGTAAAAATACAGACCGAGTCGCAGCTTGCATCTTAAAAAATTTGTATGTTGGTCTATTTGCATCTGAAGGTACCACTGTATATATATATAAAATAAGGTCTTATTTTGAAGTCTAAGAAATCTTTCACAAAGAAAATTCATTTTATACACAATTTTTAATAAAATTATTGATAATTCCTATACCACATCCATTAGCAAAAAGAAGTATCAAAATTTTGAGTCACTCTGGTCAATAGGCTGACATTTACCTTTTATATGTTTTTGTGTTGTTTTTTTTTAAGATTTTAAGACTTTACAGAGAGGAGAGAGAGAGAATGAGAAGGAACAAATGTTATCTACTCAGAGTTGCTTCACTTTAGCTGTTCATTGGTTGCTTGTTGTGTGTGCCTTGACCAGATTTCGAACCAACCTCGGTGTTCCAGGTTGACACTACTCACTGCACCACCACAGGCCAGGATGGTTTTTTCAAATTGCTATTACCTTTCCATTCATCAAACCACCAAATCTGAATTATTACCAGTAGTTCCAAAGACTCTAGTCAATTGTCATTACCTAGAATGCACCTTTTGTTTTCCTAATATTTGCTGGTTATTACTAAAATGCTCACCTTTTTCCTCTGTAATATTCTATGTACTACTACAAAGACACTTAAGAAAAATATGCTGTTATGTAACTGCATCTATGTGTCAGTGATAAAGTAATATCAATTGCCCTAAATTTGTTCCCAAGAGACCAAGCATATGTATATTCCCTTTTTTTTTCTTTATTTTACTGAATTTATTGGGGTGACATTGGTTAATAAAATTATACAGGTTTCAGGCTCACAATTCTACAATACAAGGGATGAGTGTTCTTTTTTAATTATTACTTTCATTTTTAATTTGTGTTGACATGGTTTTCAAGTGTCCTACTCAGGGATGTGTTCTTAATGTCAAGCTCTGATTCCCTCTGCTGAAGATTTCCAACAATTAAAAACCCTCTGGTTTAAATATAGAGAAGCAGCCCTGACCAGATAGCTCTATAGGTTGAAGCAGAGCACAGAGGTTGCTGATTCCATTCCCAGAGAGGGCACATACAGGAACAGGTAGATGTTCCTGTCTGTCTCTCTCTAAAATCAGTAAAACGAACACTTAAAAAAATGGAAAAAGAGGTTATGGCCAGGGGCCGTGCCTCTTTCTTGGCCATTCACATGCAGGTTCTCATGAGATTCGGGCAGATGGTAAAGAAATGGCGGAGGCGGAGGATGGTGGGCCATTCTGTTTACTGGTGTCTCACCAAGACAGGCAAGCCACAAGAAAAGCCAAGGGAAACGCAGAAACACTTGCTTTTCCCACGGAGGGCAAGGGATCAGGGAGAGGAGAAAAAAAAAAAAAATCCTCCTGCACTTCTCAGTGGGGGGGCAGAATCTCTCTTCCAGTAAACATTAGCAAGACAATGGCCCCTCCCAATCAGGAAGGCAACTGCAACCTCACAGACCACTATATCTGGTGTTGACCAGCCCTCAATGCAAAACTATAAGTCAGCAAACATATACATCATATTTACAAACTTATCTGACCAACATTAGGAAACATAAGAAGAATATAAATAAACACTTATTCATCCGTGTCCCACACTCATCCCAGGCTGGTCCTTCCGTTTTTCCTATCATGAGCAGGGAATCAAGTTATCTCACCAGTATTACCAATTATCATCATCACCAAATAGGCCTCCCAATCAATCCAAACACAAACAAAAAATTTTCTGAGGCCAGTCGTCTCCAATTTATCTCTGTGATTCCTTAGAACTGTGTACAAAATACAATATATTATCAAAGACTCAGGAAAAACTTAACATTCAACAGAGGGGCTGCAACATTTAACAAAGCAGGGCGGAAAAAAAAAAGTTAAGAAATCCGAGTGAATGGAGTCAAGTCTGAAATGACTATGTGCTTTTGATGAGGCAAGCAAAATACCCCTTCCAGGTTATTCCTGAACAATTCCAGGTGCTGATCTCATTTAATTCTAATATTCCAGCAAGTGAGGTTATTATCGCTTCCGACCTTATAAGGACACAAGCGGCTCACATCTTCCCAGAGTCACCTCTGATCTGGCTCACACTTAAGTGTCTAAGAGCCAACTTACAATTACTTTAAGTCTATTTTTACTAGAGCCCTTCCAAAAAGTCCCAGCGCATAAACACTGCCCGAGCACCTTAATCTTTGATAAACAGGACGCTACAGCCTAGATTCAAATGCCGAACTTACGTCGAACTCACTCTACGAGGTTAGGCGAGTGCTTACTCTGCCGCCTGAGCTTCCCTCGACTGCAAAATGGGTCAACTGTTAATAACTACCTCACAAGTTGTGAGGGTTAAGACTGAGTTGCCAAGAGGCGCTAGACAAAAGGCTAAAACGACGAGAAACGGACAAAAGGCGTGCACTCCCCAGTATGTAATGCCGGCTCCACACACGGCAGCTCATGTGCGACTACTCAAATGACTACGGACAGAACAGAACCAACACCCAGCGTCCCACTCCCCATGCTCCGCTGCAAAGTAGACAAGAGGGGTTTCACCCGCACCCTTCCAACCCGCACGCCTAGCCTTTCCCAAAGCTTTGCCATCAGTGTCCAGCCCCCTGACTGATGGGTCCCGGCCCCATCCTCACCAGCCTCCCCGCCACCAAGCAGCCAAACATGGCGGCAGCAGCGACTCCACTCAGCCGGCAGGGACCCGAAGCCACGACTACAAGTCCAGGGTCTGCTATAAAAGTGGAGGCCAAGAACCTTCCAGAACACACAGGAGGGCTCCAGTACCGCCACTACATAGCGATTTCGCCAGCGGCGGGAACACCTTCCGCGCTGTGACCTCTGACCTCTTCTTCCTAATCAGGACTGTCTTAGGTCACAAGTACTTCCGGGGCTTACATCCGGCCGCCCCAATAAGAGAGAAAGGTGGACCAGAGCCAATACAAGACTACGAGTCCCAGAGGGCCCTGCGCGGGTTTCCGGGAAAAGCGCCAGGAGCCTTTTTTACCTGTTTGGATTGATGGTCAGGACCCCAAGTTTCCGAATCCAATGCTGAGGGATGTTTCTCACAGTGTGCTTTTGCAATCATCACTTGACTAGATCCTTACAAAAACCCAGTAAGGTAGGCATTGTTGTCTTCATTTTCTTGGCGAGGAAACTACCCAGAGTGACCAGCCCCAAATCTTTACACAGCAGTATTAGTTATAGCCCGAATCCAAATCTGGTTTATTTCTGCTACGCAGTAGCTCAGTACTAATGTTTAATCGACTGTTTTGAACTTTCTATCAACATTTTTGTAGTTTTTTCCAGCTTCATATAGCTCCCCCACTTACTTGCTGCAAAAGTGTGACCAAGTTATATATATTTGGGCTTTATTGTCTCTATTTGTAAAGTAAAACTTTTTGTGCCTCTCTCCTAGGGTTGATGTGAGACTTAAATGAATTAGTATATACACAAAACGCTTAAGAACCTGGCAGTGCTTAATTAACGGGAGTTTTATTCTAATATATTTTTTCTATGTGAATTTTCATAGGAAATAAAAAACAGCCAAAACAACTGGCATTGCCCTGGCCGAGTAGCTCAGTGGGTTAGAGCAGTTGTCCTGATAAGCCAAGGTTTTAGGTTACATGATGCCCAGTCAGGGCACATGTAGTAATCAACTAATGAATGCATAAATAAATGGAAAAAAATCGATGTCTGCCTGCCTGCCTGTCTCTCCCTCTACCTCTCTAAAAATCAATAAACTTTAAAAGTATATTTTTAAAAACTTTTCATTTCCTTTGCAATGATTGGTTTAGAATAAGCCTTATAACCCAATTCTAGTCAATGAGCGGAAGTCTGCTGGGGACTTCTGGGGAAGGTTTCTTGGTCTTAAGAAAGTCACATGAAGAGATGATCACTTTCTCTCTTTGTACATTGACATACCTGAAAATGACACCTGGAGTTGTAGCAACCATCTTGAGACTTCAAAGAGAACAGCCTGAGAAAAAAAGCCAGCACAACCAACCAAACCTTTTTTTCTCCACTGATTTCAGAGAGAGAAGGGAGAGAGAAGCATCAACTTACTGGTCCACTTTGTTGTGTACTCAGTGACTGCTTCTCATATGTGCCCTGATTGGGGATCAAATCTGCAGCCTTGTCTGACCTGTGGTGGCACAGTGCATAAAGGGTCGACCTGGAATGCTGAGGTTGCTGGTTTGAAAGCCTGGGCTTGCCGGGGCACATAAGAAAAGCAACTATGAGTCGATGTGTTTTGCTCTCCCCCAACTCATCTGTCTCTCTCTCTCCTCTCTTAAATCAATAGATAAATTCTTAGAAAAATAAAAAGAAACCTAACCAGTGGTGGCACAAAGGATGTAACATCTACCTGGGACAATGAGGTCCCAGGTATGAAACGCTGAAGTCGCTGTCTTGAGCACAGGCTCCTCTGGCCTGTGTGGAGTTGCTAGCCTGAGTGGGTTTCTGGCTTCAGCGTGGGATCAGTGAAATGCTCCTATGGTTGCCGGCTTAAGCCCAAAGGTCACTGACTTGAAGCCCAAGGTAGCTGGCTTGAGCAAGAGGTCAGTGGCTCGGCTAGAGCCCCCTGGTCAAGGCATGTATGAGAATCAATCAATGAACAACTAAAATGCCACAACTACAAGTTGCTGCTTCTCATCTCTCTCCCTTCCTGTCTCTCTCAAAAACAAAGCAAAACAAGGAAACTGTCGGGAGCCGATCCACTAATGCTGGCTAACTAGGTCACAGCAGAAGAAGATCCACAACTGCTGGCTGACAAAGTCACAGCAAAAGAAGATAGAGTCACCGCAGTAAGACCAACAGCTGCGGGTTGACAAAGTCACCGCAAGGAAAGGCACGATACTTCCCCCTTTAATCTTTTGAATTAATCTGGCCTTATATCCCCCCTTTTTCTGGGTGTGTGCTATTATTTGTGGCACAGGGATAATAGTACCGTGCTTTCCCTGTAGATTTGTAGTAATTTCTTTGGAAATGAGACAGAAGGTGTAAGTTCCACAGAAAAGCCTGTAAGCCCCTTGAACTGGGCTCATAAACATAAGAGGCTGGCTATGATATCCCTCGTAAAGGGTTAAGTTTGTAGAATTTCTTCTTACTAATCATGTTAGAAAGAATAGATTGTGACTTGTGTATGAATAGAAGGCAGTGGCTGTGCACAGAGCACCTTTCGGCCTTCACTTAATTCATCATTTTTCCTCCCTAGCCTTTTCAGGTGATAGAGTAGAGAAACTTTCCTTTCTTCTTGCTTATTTGATCTGCAAATAGTGGTACACTCTAAGAAGAATATAGTTAGAACTTAACTAGTGTGTGAATATAGTAAATAAATAAAGTTTGACTAGACAATAGAATCTTAGGTAAGGTGTTATGGAATGGCCCGTTGCGTGGCCTGGGATGGGAATGCAGTCAGCAAGAAAAGAATGTTTTGCTAAGAGAATTGTTTTATGACTGAAGGCAGTTGCTGGGCTTTCTCAGTGAGACATTCTCATGAGATTTATATACTTTCCCAAGGTTTTTCGTTCAGATAATAAAGAGGAATATGGAAGAATCCATAGAAGCAATAGCAATTAATGCCTTCTGATATTATGTTGCTACTAGCTATCTTGCAGGTGCACTCTATATATCTTTAAGCAAAAGTTACTCTTGATGTTATGATAATTTCTTAATAAGCAAGCCTTTTGAAGTCTTGTGAGAAAAGTTAGGACACTGCATAAACTCAAGGCCATTTGCCTGAGCAAGCGGTGGTCCTTTGCTAGTCCTTAATGATTTTGTCTGTTAATCTCTCTCTGCCCCTTGACTCACAACAACAGTAAAGTTGAGTTATTAGTTAGTACTAATCCTTTAAAAGCTTTTACTGATGTTATCGCTATTCAAGTTATTTTTTAATTGTACTTTGAATGATTTGCCACCTGATTTGTAGTTTATAGATATAAATTAACTGTTATCTGGAAACATGTAAACATAGTGAAACAGAAGCAATGATTAATACCATGTAATTGTAACTTGGTGTGTGTGTATAAAAAAGAAAGCTAGACCAGCATTTGGGAGAGATGCCTGGCAGTAAATGCTAACTAGAGAATAAAGAGAAAGAAAAGAATTCGGCTCTCTCACTCGATTTCGCCGACGCCGTCTCCTCCTGTGGGACCCCTGGATCCCCCCCGGGGCTGGACCCCGGCAGGAAACCTGCAACCTCTGTGCGCCAGGACAATGCTTTTCCACTGAGCCACTAGACCACAGCACTAAAACATTTTTAATACAAAATTTTAGCAGTTTCAAAAGCAATTTTGCATCACATTTTTTTTAAATTAAATAATGGCTAGTGCAGTCCTATATATTTCTCACAACCAGTGATTTTCTGAAACTCAATTCAATAATTTTAGAATTAAACATATATACACCCTCCCTCACTCATTACACAAAATGTGACAAATCACACAACTTTTTACCCTTCACGTCAGCCTGGCATAAAACGAAGCAAAAGGTGAAATGAGTCTGCTTTTATTCATCTGAAGCACTGCTCTGCATCAGAAAATAACCACAAAATACCAAGAATCTTTTTTAAATCTACCAGTTCAATTCCAAAATGACAGTAATTTTCTACAAATCACAGCAGGGGAAATCCACAGGTGATAAATGAAAGTAAACAAAGTAATAGTGTTAGAGCTATGTTCTGTGGTTAGAAACCATGTAGCATTTTTTTTTCTTGTGGGAGAGAGAGAGAGAGAGACAGAGACAGATAGGGACAGACAGACAGGAAGGGAGAGAGATGAGACACAACAGTTCTTCCTTGCTGTTCCTTAGTTGTTCATTGATTGCTTTCTCATATGTGCCTTGACGGGGCGGGGCTGGGGAACCTACAGCAGTCCACGTGACCCCTTGCTGAAGCCAGGGACTTTGGGCTCAAGCTGGTGAGCCTTGTTCAAACCAGATGAGCCCGCGCTCAAGCTGGTGACCTCGGGGTCTTGAACCTGGGTCCTCCACATCCCAGTCCCACACTCCATCCACTGCGCCACCGCCTGGTCAGGCCCATGTAGCACTTTTTACATATACTTGTATATCCGACAGTGTGAGTCCTTGGTAAAAGCCATCTAGACTCATTTTCCCTAGATCAGTGTTTCAAACGGTTGAGATTCATTATTGGGTTCTGAAATCGATTTAGTGAGTTGCATTGCATTAAAAAAAAATCAAAGAGAAAAAGGAAGAAGCCTGACCAGGAGGTGGCACAGTGAATAGAGCATCGAAGTAGGACGCAGAGCACCCAGGTTTGAACCCAAGGTTGCCTGCTTGAGCATGGGCTCATCAAGCTTGAGCAAGGGATCATAGACATGACCTATGGTCACTGGCTTGAACCCAAAGGTCATTGGCTTGATACCCAAGGTTGCTGGCTTGAGCAAGGGGTCATTCGCTCTGCTGTAGCTCCCAGGTCAAGGCACATATGAGAAAGCAATCAATCAACAACTAACATGCCAAAATGAAGAATTGATGCTTCTCATCTCTCTCCCTTCCTGTCTGTCCCTGTCTCTCTGTCTCTGTCAAAAAAAGAAAATTTCAGATTACATCTAACATAAGTAATTTGTTTCATGGAACACTTTGTTATGTGTGAGACTGGCATATAATATATGTAGTCTATTTCCTACTTTGGATTGCATTTTTTTTTTTAAGTTTAAAAATTACTGTCTTATCCTGACCTGTGGTGGCACAGTGGATGAAGCATAGACCTGGAATGCTGAGGTCACTGGTTCAAAACCCCAAGCTTGCCCAGTCAAGGCACATACAAGCAGCAACAAGTTGATGCTTCCCAATCCTCCCCACCCTCTTTCTCTCTCTAAAATCAATAAATAAAATCTTGAAAGAGAAAAAATTACTGTCCTAGGTCCTGGCCAAGTAGCTCAGTTAGCTAGAGCATCATCCCAATACACCAAAGAGGGTTCAATACCCAGTCAGGGTACATACAAACAACCAATGAATGCATGAATAGGTGGAACAACAAATTAATGTTAGGATTTTTCCCTCTCAAAAAAAAATTTTTTTTAATTACTGTCCTAGAAGATACCTTATCCAAGCTTGAAGATGCAGTTAAGCCAACTGATTCCCCCCTTTGCTGCAATTAGCATTTTAATTCTTTAAGCATTTCTGGACAAGGTAACCATTAATTTTTTAGACTTCTGCCCTTCTCAGGCATTAGCTTAAAAAGCAACTTCAAAATCATCTAATTTCTATCCAGTCCTTTTCCAAAACCAAGCCACATCCCCGCCCTTTCTTAGCCCATTGTTTGCTCTGCAACAGCAATCATCTATTTTCTCTGCCTCAAAATCTTCAGACTTAGGTCCCCTCCCCATAGAGCACCGTGGCTCCCAGCATCTCCCTTATTAACTGTTGTTGAAACAAACACTAAATTATATTTCTTTGGGGGAAAAATGTGGAAGATGCAAAATTGCTCTATTCATTTTAAATGGACCAAAGAAACCAAGACAGAGCCAGAAAGAGACTGATTAAGACTAAATAATTTAGAACTGAGAATCTGTCAACGAAGATCCCATGTCAGATGGGGCAGCTGGAAAAAGGCACAGGACCTCAGGTCAGCCTCAGGCAGGGCCAGTACAGGGTCCCCTGTACTCTGCAAAAGAAATCACAGAGGAAAAAGCTTTTTTTCAGTACTTTTGATGCCACCCATTTCCTGCTTTTTAAACAAGAGGCTTGGGGCCCTGGCAAATTAATAAAGCTCGTCTTGAGCACTAGAACAAATGTCACAATGCTTTAACACTTCCGCTGAACAGGGTTTCTTGTCCACTTTGGCTGGAGGTCCTGGCAAGCTAACTGCACAATCAAGTGTCTTCACTCTCCAAAGTGCAATTACAATCCCAGGAAAAAAAGGGGACTCCATCACGTGTAAATTAAATGGGAGAACTCATGGCTCATCAAAGCACTGGAACAGTCACAGTAAATGACTGGCAGAGGGAGTTTAGATCATTAGCCCCTGGGGAGACCCATAGTACAGGGATACCAATCCTTGGTTTCCCTTGTTCAGGAAACAAAACCATCCAGAGATTTACACATTTGATTGTCCTACAATTTGTGCTGTAGGCAACTTGGGTAAATTCTGCTGTCCTGGTGAGCACCTTACATGACCACAAAAGGTACAATAGGGATATGGCATCAGTTGGCCTTTAGTCCAACTTGAAATAAACTGTGGAGACTTTTTCTCGGGATGTAATACATATCAGGGAGCAGGTCTGGGCTTGGTAGAGACTTAAGCGACTGGCACATTAGTGATTATGGTTGCAATGGAAGGTGGGAGTTGACATGACTTTAGTTAAGGAAGATGCTAAAACCATCAACTACCTTCTGGTTCTATCATACATGCCCGCATGGCATTCTTAGTTATGGCATAAAGTAAAATAATTCTCCAATATTGCCTTTTTCTTTCTGAATCTCCAAATATATCATTAGACCTTTTCATATTATCCTCTATAGTTCTAACTCCTCCTATTCTCCATTTGGTTCTCTGCCACACTCTTAATAATTTCTTAGTAGGTCTTCCAGTTCACTTATCTCTATGCACTGTATCTAATCAACTATCCCATCCACTGAGTTTAGTTCACCAATTTATTTTTTCATTTCCAAAAGTTGTTTCCAGGCACAGGAGGATAAGTTCAGTTGGTTAGAGCACTGCCCCAGTATACCAAGGTTGCAGGTTCAATCCCTGGTCAGGACACATACAAGAATCAAAGAATGCATAAATAAGTGGAACAACAAATTGATGTTTTTACCGTCCTTTCTCTAAAAATTAATTTAAAAAACAAGTTTTCCAAATCTTTTTTTCTTAAATTTAAGTGAGAGGAGGAAAGTAAGAGTTCCACATGCACCCTGACCTGATCCACCCGGCAACCCCCAACTGGGGCCATGTTCACAACCCAGCGGTTTTTAGCTTGAGACGGAGGGTGTAGGGAGCCACCCTCAGTCCGGGGCTGATGAGTTCAAACCAATCAAGCCATGGCTGTGGGGTGGGGGTGAGAGAGAGAGAGAAGGGGGAGCAGGGGAGAAGCAGATGGTCACTACTCCCGTGTGCTCTGACTGGGAATTGAACCCAGGACTTCCACATGCCAGGTTGATATTCAACCACTGAGCCAACTGGTCAGGGCCTCTTTTCCAAATCTTTTGGTCTTGAGAGCCTCTTATTGCTTCATTTTTGTGATTGCCATGTTTTATTTTTTAAGTGTTTCATCCAACAAATATTCACTGAGCACCTACTATGTACAAGACCATGTTCTAGGTGCTAGAGTTACACATGTGAAACAAAACTACATCATTGCCTGACCAGTGGTGGCGCAGCGGATAAAGCATCAAGCTGGAATGCTGAGGTTACCAGCTTGAGCAAGAAGTCGCTGGCTCAACTTGGGCTCAAGGTCTGGTCTGATCCCCAGTCAAAGCACATCCAAGAACAATCAATGCACAACTAAAGTGAAGCAACGAGTTGATGTTTCTTTCTCAAAAAAGAAAAAAACTATACCCTCATAAAGCCTACATCAAAGTGGGACAGAAATGCAACAAACAAGTAAATTATACAGTATATTAGGTGATAACTGAAATGGTTGCAAGGAATGAGCAGAGAACATTTTAAAATGAGGCTCTTTAGTCTCTGATAATTACAAAATCCGAAGTCTTTGGTGGTCTCTGTATATTGTGCATTGCTTCAACTAACAGAGCAGCAGGCTGTTTGTTTATCTTTGTGAGCTATTTGGTTGGCCTAAATTTTCAACATTAGGACCTCATTAAAGGTTCTCCATTTTAATAACTAATATTCTTGTTTTTATAATTTATTGGAACACAGCCAGGCTCATTCCCTTCCACATTGAGGCTGCTTTCCCACTACAGCAGCAAGAGTTGACACGACAGACTGTATGGCTCACATACCCTAAAACAGTCACTATCTGGCTATTTACAGAAAACTTTGCTGTCCTCTGAGCTACACGGAGATATACACAGGAACTAAAAACTAAACTACAATGGGCACTAACATATAATGCTGGAGCAAATGAATAGTTACAACCTTAATAAAAATACCCTTTCATTCAGTAACTAATTCTGATAAATAAGCCTAAGGAAATAATCAGAGAGTTACAGATTTGTGTACTAGGCTGTTTCTTCCTACTATTTCTTGTCCATAAACATAAGCAAAACATAAACAAAACAACCAACTACCCTCAACCCTAAGACCTTGTCAATCTATTTATTTCTCTTATCCAATAAATATCCTTCTAGAAGAGGGGACAGTAACTCACTTTAAAAACATACTCCCCATTTCTTTCATTTTCAACCTACTATGTTTGACCTTCTATGTCCTGCCCTACCTTGCTCTAGTAATATGTCCACTAAGATTACTAATGGCCAAGTTGTAAACTGCACGGCAATAAATACTATCTTTTGTGGGTTTTTTTTAATTTATTTATTTATTTATGTGAGCAAGCATGGAAGGGGGAAAGAGAGACAGGAACATCAATCTGTTTCTGTATGTGCCCTGACCAGGAATCAAACTGTCAGCCTCTGTGCTTCAGGATGATACTCCAACCACCTGAGCTATCTGGCCAGGGCTGAATGGCAATAATAGCTTTTAACCATAAAGATAAGTTATTAAAACAGTACCATTACAACTCTACAAAATTTTAAACATAACTACTACTTATTATTACATTATATAGCTTCCTCCAGTTAAGTAAACAAATTATCATTACAAAAAGATAAGGCATTTTATTCCAATATTTCTATTCATCACAATGAAAATAAACTAAAATAACACGTGGCTTTATAAAAATAAATTTTTATTAAAAGCAGTAGAGTCTGAGCAGGAGACAGTACAAAGAGTGTAAACAATGTAAACATCACTACATTCAGCCCAGCCTGATCGTATGCTGAAAGACAATTCTAACTATTGTGCCCTTACTAGCAAGATACATTTGATTCTACTATACACGGAAAACACATTCTAATTCGATTAGTAAAAGTATTTTATCGAAGTCGGTCCCATCGCCAAATACTAGCATCATCACAAACAGCTATAAGAATGCTGCTATCCCTGCTAAAACTGGTTTGTCGAATAGCAGCACTACATTTCTGATGAGTCAGTGTTGTACATCTAGAGAGAAAATAGGACAAGTTAAATATCATACATAGATAATATTGTCAGTATCTAACTTAAAGCAATGAATCAGAAAATGAATAGATGTTCCAAATCATACAGAAAGCATTTGAAACCAAAATATACTTCACTAAGACCTCAATCTTGAATTTCATAAAATTTGGGTATCAATTAAAGAGGCACCAAATAATATATAAAAAGAAGTAATAACTTGCTGTCAAGGTACTTATAAAAAAACAATCATTAAGACTAAAAAATATTTTAAAATACTCAGAGACGTGTAAATGGCACAAATGATTTGAAAATGTCGTTGCAAGTATAAATTACCTCCTCTATTTTTGGCATAACATTATAAATATGAAGGCAGAAATGATAAATGGGACCTTCCAAATACTTACTTTGCTTTATGAGGATCTTCTACTTCTAAATCCCAAACATAAAGTTTGCCAACTTGATTACCCAATGCAAGCATCTGTATAAATATATTTTTAAAAACACCAAATTATTAAAATACTTTAAAAGATTTCAAGCAATGCTAAAACATCTTTCTTTTGAAAAACCTCAGCTCTAGCCTCTAGTTAAGCTCTTGATTACTTCTTTGTACCTTATATTTCTGATTTGAAAGTGGGGATATGAGCAACTAACACTTCACAGAGGTGTCTTGAATAAATAAGAAGGCATGCTCTACAGCAGGGGTCCCCAAACTTTTTACACAGGGGGCCAGTTTACTGTTCCTCAGACCGTTGGAGGGCCGGACTATAACAAAAATTATGAACAAATCCCTATGCACACTGCACATATCTTATTTTAAAGTAAAAAAAAAAAAAAAAGGGAACAAATACAATATTTAAAATAAAGAACAAGTAAATTTAAATCAACTAACTGACCAGTATTTCAATGGGAACTATGGGCCTGCTTTTGGCTAATGATGGTCAATGTGCTCCTCTCACTGACCACCAATGAAAGAGGTGCCCCCTTCAGAAGTGCGGCGGGGGCCGGATAAATGGTCTCAGGGGGCCGCATGCGGCCCCGCGGGCCGTAGTTTGGGGACCCCTGCTCTACAGTTTACACTATACACACGTACTCTTTATTCTGCCTTAAAGAACTGGAGCAAAAGCTATAGAAAGCTCTTTCAAAAGCTTTCTTGTGAATTACTCAGATTATTCATTACCACAAAATCCTAACACTAAATTTCTTTAAAATTTTAGATAACTAGTATTTTGTCTCTATCTCCAATGTTGGGTTTTTTTTGAACTTTTTCTGAGAAAAAGCCACATAAAAATAACTTTTCACCAAAACCTGAAAGAGATGTGAAAAACACCTAACTGCCACCACTGCCACCTGTCAATTTCATTTATAAAAACCAATGCAGATGGTGTTCAGAGCCACAAGGATAGAATAAATATCAAAGGCCAAAGCAATAATACAGAACATCAAGGTATAGATTCTTAAAGGAAACAGTGCAGATGCACAACAGAGAAAACTAAAATTACCATAGGTTTAAGTCAAATAATTTCAAAATGTAAAAATGTTTCTACCTTTTGCCAGAAATCCATAGAAAATCTCATGTACCAAATGTCACACTGGCTGTAATCAAATCGCCCAAGAATAGTCACATTAGACTCACTGGGCTTAATTTTATCTATATCATCTTCCATTTTGCCAGGTTTCCAGCACACAATGGCGTTTTCACAAGACTTTAAAAAAGAGAGATGAAAGAAATATTACTTGTAGAACTGAATTTTAAGTATTGAAACAAAGCCTTTTCTCTATATAATAATTTTAGAATCAACAGCTCATAGAATCTGGTTATCTATCCATTAAGTATAGTGACATACATTCATTTATATTTATATTTATATAAATATGTGCACATTTGAGGACAAGAAGTCTATCAACAGATTTTAACAATAAAAAAGTATCACACTGGAGACAATTCATTTTGGAAGTCACAATTTCTCTTCCCTACCAAACTAAATTCAGCTCTAGATACTTTAGTATCCAGAGACTTCAAGTCTACCTTATAGCTAAGGTAAAATTTACAAATACTGTATGAGAATGCATGGCTCTTCAATAAGGCTCCTGCTTATTCCCAACTGCTGATTTCACTGCTAACCCCATGTGGTTCCCTTTACCTGGTTAACTATGAATCCTTTATCCCCAGTGTTTGTGCAACATGGTAGGTACTCAACAGATGTCATATGAAAGCTAATGAATTCATAGAAAGGGCCTTAGAGATCAGATTATATAGAAGGCATAAAAGCAGTAGTTTAGTGTTAAGACACTGATACGGGGATGCGATTGAAACAGGCCAAGTTATAACTTCCCTTATCTTCTAACTTCGAATCTTTCCACACATTTTATTTAAGCAGCAAGTGGTAAAGAATACATGGGAGAAAATTTGCAATATAGTGGGCATTATTCAGATTACTGTGTAGGTCCATGGTTTGCCAGTTAAGGGACATCTTGCAATGTCTCTGGTCTCTACTGAATACAGGCCAGAGATGCTGCTGAACACCTTACAATGAACCTCAAGAGCAGCCAGGGCTGAAAATTCCAGGTGTCTGTGAAGAGTGGCTGGTATGTTTCACAAGCCACCCTGTGGTGTTAACTGGCATTTAAACAGCTTAACAGCAGAGCCAAAGGGAAGATTAGGGAGGGAACAACACAACTTTTTTTTCTCTGCCTTTTTTATTTTATGTAAAATCCTAGGGCTGTATGTCTACAAGTTCTTTGAAGTATCTTAGATATCACCTAGTCTGATGACTCTTAACTAAGCGTACAACTGAGCTGATAGCCTGCAGTTTTCTCAACTCATCTTGGCCCCAGCCCTACTCAGTCAGAATCTCTGAGATTTGGATTCTCTGCGATAAAAGGAAGAAGCAGAAGTGTAAAATAGGTGTTCAAGTGCTTCTAACTGACTAGTGGTAAAGGATCCTAGCAATCCCATCATGGAGAATTAAAGCAAAGGGAAATAAAAAGAATTTATCCATACTAATGGCTGCACTCGAAATAACTTAAAAGATCTTTTCAAAATTACATTCCTAGGTCCTTGTACCAGATTTAGAATCTGTGGGGTAAGGTCTAGGAATCTATTTTTTACAATGTTCTCCCAATGATTATGATCCAGAGCCAGATTTGAGACCACCCATATAATAGTTCATTCAGTTCAGCTTCCCAGGAATCCTTTCCTATATTTGATTAAGTTCTAAGAGCAAAAACTTTACAGTTTACTTGCAAAATAACAGAAGATACGTTTTTTTCTATTTGTCCCACTAAGTACAACTTGAAAGTATGAAAGGAAGAGAGGAGGCAAACTGATTAGGAATCCTGGGACATGCAGGAAATTGAATTGCCTGGTTTTCTTTTCCCTCATTTATGTATCTCCGGCTAGGTGTTGGGAAAGTCAGCAATTTAACAACTCTAATGGGCGAAGACAAACACAGAAACAACAACAACAAAAAAACCCAACCTCTCACCCCCAAAGTTCTGCTCTCTACAAGAGACCAGGAAATGGCAACCTAGCAAGAGAGAAATTTTTCAGACAAATGCTCTACTATAGCCAAATACTACAGAAAAAACTATAGACCTGCCCCCATATGAACCAGCCAAGGCCTGTGGGGAAACGCTTCTCAGGTGGTAACTAAGCATCTCAGTATGTAATAACCTGATTCCCTCTGCCCTTTATGGTAATAAGGTGACCCCTCCCCTTCTCTCTGTCTGGAGTGGTATTAGAGGAAGCCAGGAAGAGACACCTACCCCCTGCAGTGTCGGGTGGAACCGACCTGAGCAGCAGTAATGATTCCTGTCAGTCTCTTCAGCTAGGGTAGTGCCACCTGAGGTGCAGTGGAAAGCCTGAACTCCCTCCCAGCAGTAATAAAACACCATCACCAAGTCAACAAGAGCAGGGAACAGGAACTTCCCTCGCTACTTGCCAGTTATGAGGCAGCACTCCCCTTCCCCAGCTGAAAATTTATCAGAGGAAGCCTGCTATAGGAGATCTAAATAAGATCCAGAGTTCAGAATGTCATACCAAAAAACATAATAATCTCAACTTCAATGAGAAAACAGATGCCAACAAAAGATGGCATAAATGTTAGATCAAAGATTTTAAAGCAGCCATCATAAAAATGCTTCGCCTGACCAGTTGGTGGTGCAGTGGATGGAGTGACAGCCTAGGAAGCAGAGGACCCAGCTTCCAGGCCCCAAGGTCACCGGCTCAAGAGCAGGCTGATCTGGCTTGAGCACAGGATCGCTGGATGGAGCGTGGGATCATGGACATGACCCCCATGGTTGCTGGCTTGTGCAAGAGGTCATCCACTCGAGTCACCCCCCCACACACCCCCACAGTCAAGGCACATAATGGAAAACAACTACTAAGGTGCTACAACCAAGAATTGATGCTTTTCATCTCTCGCCCTTCCTGTCTTCCAGTTTCACCCCCCTCTCTGGCTTAATAATAAATAAACAAACAAACAAATAAATTAAGAAATGCAACACAAAATCCTATATATAGTGACTATACCTAGAGCAGAGGTTCTCAACCTGTGGGTCGCGACCCCGGTGGGGGTCGAACGACCAAAACACAGGGGTCGTGGCTTTAGGTGGTCCCTGTGTTTTGGTCGTTCAACCCCCGCCGGGGTCGCCACCCACAGGTTGAGAACCGCTGACCTAGAGGGAATGAAGAGGGAAATGAGGGTGTTCTCAGACTATGAAAAACTAAGATAATTTGTCACCAGCAGACCTACCCTAAAAGAATGTCTACAGGAAGTTTTATGAACAGAAAGGAAATGATAAAAGAAGGGATCTGCAGTTGGGAATCCGCATATTCAGAAGCCCAACTGTAGTTACACAGAGTTCTGACTGTGTGGGGGGCCAGAATCCTTTACCACCATATTGTTCAATGTGTATAACTTATACATCATATATAGAGTAACATCTAGCCCATACACCAAAAAATCTATACAAAGAAATATATTCAAAAATACTATAAGTGCCCTGGCTGGTTGGCTCAGTGGTAGAGCGTCGGCCTGGCGTGCGGAAGTCCCGGGTTCGATTCCCGGCCAGGGCACACAGGAGAAGCGCCCATCTGCTTCTCCACCCCTCCCCCTCTCCTTCCTCTCTGTCTCTCTCTTCCCCTCCTGCAGCCGAGGCTTCATTGGAGCAAAGATGGCCCAGCACTGGGGATGGCTCCTTGGCCTCTGCCTCAGGTGCTGGAGTGGCTCTGGTGCGACAGAGCGAAGCCCGGGATGGGCAGAGTATCGCCCCCTGGTGGGCGTGCCGGGTGGATCCCGGTCGGGCACATGCGGGAGTCTGACTGTCTCTCCCCATTTCCAGCTTCAGAAAAAAAAAAAAAAAAAAAAAAAAATACTATAAGCAAATCAAAATGAATTTCTAAACTATGTTCATATAACCTATAGGAAGTTAGCAGAAAAAATTCCAGAAAATAAAACATGAAAATAAATTAAATGGCAGACATTTTGTAATAATTGATATGTTAAGGCTCAAATATAAATGGTCTAAAAATACCAACTAAAAGTTTGACAGCGTGGGTTTAAAAAAATGACCCAATTATATGCCACCTACAAGAAAAAACTCACTTCAGATATAATATGTAGATTAAAAGTAAAAGTTGGAAAAGGATATACCATGCAAACAATCAAAGAGAAGCAAAAATGACTAAATTACAACCAGATAAAGGAAAATTCAAAAGAAAAATTACTAGAGACAGAGATGGATAAAGGGCCAAGCCACCAACACATGGCAGGCAATGGTAAGTATGTAGCACCAACCAAAAGAGCTGCAAGAAATCGTAGAACTGAAAGGGGAAAATCCACAATTATAACTGGAGACTTCAATATCCATCTCTCAATAATAAAACAAGTAGAAAAATAAACAAAGATATAAATAAATACATCTACACCATCAGCCAAAAGGATCTAAGTGATATTTACAAAACATTCCACCCAACAGAATACACATTCTTTTCAAGCTCCCATGAAACACACCCAAAACAGGATCATAAAACAAATCTCAAAAAATTGTAATAAAATCACCTCACCTGGTGGCGCAGTGGATAAAGCATTGACCTGGAATGCTGAGGTTGCCGGTTCAAAACCCCAGGCTCACCCAGTCAAGGCACGTATGAGAATCAACTACGTACTATAAATTGATGCTTCCTGCTCCTCCACCCCCATCTCTCTCTCTCTCTAAAATCAATACATCATTAAAAACAAAAACAAAAAAAACCCACCCAAAAACCTAGACTGTGGTGGCACAGTGTATAAAGCATCAACCTGAAATGCTGAGGTCGCCTGTTTGAAACCCTGGGCTTATCAGTCAAAGCACATATGAGAAGCAACCAAAGAACAGCTAAAGTGAAGCAACTATAAGTTGATACTTCTTGCTCCCTGCCCTCACTCGTAAAATCAATAAATCAAACCTTGTTTAAAAATTATAAAAAATCAAAATCATAAAGAGTATGTTCTGACAATAGAATCGAGGTAGAAATCAAAGCCTTTGCCAGGTAGCTCAGTTGGTCAAAGTGTGGGAGTGTGGTTTCAATCCCCAGTCGGGGCACATATAAGAATCAACAAGTAAATGCATAAATAAGTGGAACTGATGTACTGCTCTCTCTGAAATCAATCAGTAAGTAAAAATTTTTAAAAGTCTCAACTGAATAACCTAAGAAAAGCCTCAAGTCACCAATCTAAGATCCCTTAAGAAACTAGTAGCCTGACTGGTGGTGGCACAGTGGATATAGTGTTGACCTGGGATGCTCAGGTTGCCAGTTTGAAACCCCAGGCTCACCTGGTGAACGTGCATACAAAAAGCAACTACTACAAGCTAATGCTTCCCACTCCCCCCTTTCTCTCTCTTCTCTTCTAAATAAATAAAATCTTTAAAAGAAAAAAGAAACTAGTAAAAGAATAAAATATACCCACAGCAAACAGAAGAAAAGAAACAAGAACCTTTCTTTCTGCAAAATGCTGGCAGGACTGACAAAAAGAAGACATACATTACCAATTTCAGGAATGAAACACAGGCTATTCACTAAAGACCTCGTGGATAACAAAAGTACAATAAAGGAATACTACAAATAACTCCATACACATATTTTACACTAAATGAGATGGACCAATTCTTCAAACAGCAAAGACTACCACAACTCACCAATATGAAATAGTTGATTTGAATAGACCTTTAACTATTAAAGAAATTAAATTTTTTATTTTAAAATTCCCCCTCAAGCCTGACCAGGCAGTGGCGCAGTGGCTAGAGCGTCGGACTGTGATGCGGAGGACCCAGGTTCGAGACCCCGGAGGTCACCAGCTTGAGAGCGGGCTCATCTGGTTTGAGCAAGGCTCACCAGCTTAGACCCAGGGTCGCTGGCTCGAGCAAGGGGTTACTTGGTCTGCTGTAGCCCCACGGTCAAGGCACATATGAGAAAGCAATCAATGAACAACTAAGGTGTCTCAACGAAAAACTAATGATTGATGCTTCTCATCTCTCTCCGTTCCTGTCTGTTCCTATCTATCCTCTTTCTGAGATAGACTCTCTCTCTGTCTCTGTAAAAAAAAGAAAAAGAAAAACAATTCCCCCTCAAAATATTCTAGGCCTAGATGATTTAACTGGAGAATTAAATCAAAGAACTGACAGCAATTCCATATATCTCTTCAAGAAAATAGGAGGGCAGACTCCCAACTTCAGATCAGCATCATACCTCATGAATACAGGCACAAAAATCTTAAGAATTATACAGCATGACCAAATAAATGTATTCTAGAAATACAAGGCTATATCAATAATCAATGACCAATCAACGCAACCTACTATATTAATAGGCTACTAAACAAAATTTAACACCCATTCATAATAAACATCAAAAAAATTAGGAAGCCTGACCAGGAGGTGGCGCAGCGGATAGAGCATCCGACTGGGATGCAGAAGACGCAGGTTCAAAACCTGAGGTCGCCAGCTTGAACGTGGGTTCACCAGCGTGAAGCCATGGGATCACTGGCTTGAGTGTGGGATCCTAGATATGACCCCATGGTCACTGGCTTGAGCCCAAAGGTCTCTGGCTTGAGCAAGGAGTCACTCACTCTGCTGGAGCCCCCAGGGGTCAAGGCGCATATGAGAAAACAATTAATGAACAACTAAGGTGCTGCAATGAAGAATTGATGCTTCTCATCTCTCTCCCTTCCTGTCTGTCCCTATTCTGTCCCTCTCTCATGCAAAAAAAAAAAAGGAAAAGTGGGCAATTCTCAACTTGATAAGAATATCTACAAAATACATACAGCTAATATGCATACTTGTAAAAATCTAAAATATTTTCCCCCTTAATATCAGAAATAGGTCAAGGATGCTCTGAACACTGCTAATCAACACAGTATAGGAAGTTTACCAGTGTAATAGGCAAGAAAAGGAAATATAAAGCATCCACATCACAAAGAAAGCTATAAAACTGTCCTTATTTGCAGTCGACAAGATGGTCTATGTAGAAAATCCCAAGTAATTAATAAAAAGCACTCCTAGAGTAACATCTGATAGGTTACAGGATTCAAGCAAGATTAATATGCAAAAATCAACTATTTCTACATACTAGCAATGAACACAGACACAGATATTAGAAATACCAATTGTTTTCACTCAAAAAAAGTGAAATATTAAGATCTAAATCTAACAAAGCAGATACAGAACTTGTATGCTAAAAACCACAAAATGCTAGTCATAAAAATCAAAGACCTAAATAAATGGAGATACCATATTCATGGATTAGAAGACTAACCAGAGTAAAGATAGTAATTTGCCACCAAGTTGACATATAAATTTAACACAATTCTGAGGAAAATCCTCCCTCCCCCCAAAATAATGCCTGTAAGACTTTTTTATAAATGTAGACAAGATTATTCTAAAGTTTATATGAAAAGGCAAAGTAACTAGAATAACTAAAATAATTTTGAAAAAGAATAATAAAATGGAAGAAATCATTCTACCTATTCTAAGACTTACTACAGAGCTAGAGTAACCAAAAGTTTGTATGTAGCAGTGGTGGAGTACTAGAATGGAAAAGAAAAATGAGAAACAGCCTCACACAAGTAGGGCCAAACAATTCTGACAACGGTGCAAAAGCAATTCAAAGGAAAAAGAATAATCTTTCATAAATGGTACCAAAACAATTGACTATCTATATGCAAAAAATAAACTACCTAAAACCTCATACAAAAATTAACTTTAAATGGATCATATATTTAATATAAAACACAGTATAAGACTTTTTGAAGAAAGCACAGGAGATAATTTTTAGGATCTATGGGCTTGGTAAAGCGCATTTAAACATTATCAAAAGCATGATCCATAACAATTTTCTTTTTAAAAAATAAATTGAACTTAAGCAAAATTAGAAAC
Source organism: Saccopteryx leptura (assembly GCF_036850995.1). Lineage (NCBI taxonomy): Eukaryota > Metazoa > Chordata > Mammalia > Chiroptera > Emballonuridae > Saccopteryx > Saccopteryx leptura. Next base: position 71,986,462 of record NC_089503.1, on the reverse strand, counting down.
ATTTGCTCTGAAAAGACCTTGTTAAGAAGATGAAAACAAGCTACAGAGTGGAAGAAAATATTTGCACACTATATATCTGACACAGGATTCATATTTAGAATATATTAAGAATTCTCAAATCTCAACAGTAAAAATAAAAAAAACCAATCCAATTAGAAAATGAGCAAAAGATATGAAGAGACATCATAGGAAAGGATATATGGATGGTAAATAAGCACATGAAAGATGTTCAACATCACTAGCCATCAGGGAAATGCAAATTAAGACCACGATGAGATATCACTACACACCTATCAGAACAGCTAAAATAAAAAATAGTGACAATACCAAATGCCGGCGAAGATTCCGAGACACTCGATCTCTCCTACATTTCTGGTGGGAATGTAAAATGGCACGGCCACTCTGGAAAATAGTTTGGCAGTTTCTTAAAAAACTAAACAAACTTAACCATGACCCAGCAATTGCCCTTCTAGGCATTTATCCCAGAGAAATGAAACTTAAGTAAGTCCACACAAAAACTGTACACGATTGTTTATTAGCAGCTTTATTTGTAATAGCCCCAATCTGGAAAGGACCAAAATATCCAACAATAGATGGATGACTAAATAAACTGATGCATCCCATACCATGGAATACTACTAAGCAATAAAAAGGGAAAGTACTGATACACACACGTGGATGGCATTATGAGTGAAAAAAGCCAATCGTAAAAGGCCCCCATACTATAACATTCTTGAAATGACAAAATCACGTGATAAAATGACACACACACATTGTACAATATCAATTTCCTATATCTGATATTGTATTGTTATGTAACCATTGGGGGAAACTGGGTGACGGGCAATTTGGGGCCTCTCTGTACTATATTTAAGCTTCTTGTGAATCTAATTTCAAGATCAAAAGTTTTTTTAAAAAGGTAAAACTATCTACAAGGTCAACAAAAAAATAAATCAGGCTCTGCCCAAGAAAACGTGAAATGCCCTGAAATCCACACAAGAAAGGAAACTGGATAGCAATTTCTCCAAAATTGACAATCCTAAATGTTCAAGATGACATCACCAACAACTTCTCTAAATTATCAGCAAAAAAATATATAAATATATATACATCAACATGCTAGAAGAGGGGTTGGCAAACTACAGCCCATGAGCCAACTCCAGCTGTTTCTATATGTAAGTTTAACTGAAATGGACACAAACAAAAAAAAGCTACTACTGGCTTTAGATATTGGTTATTTAACAATAACACTGGAAATCACCATATCTTACAAATTAACATTTTTTTATTGAAACACAAATGATAATTCATCGGGATGTTTTATGCCTATAACAAGTTTGCAAACCTATCAAAGTATCTTAAGACTTAAAAATAAAAACAAAATAAAAAAAACCAAAAACTTCCCATCTGCCATCCAATTAACCAAACTGCATTAAAAAACCGTACTCCCTAAAAAGATCCATCTCACACAAACAATGGAAGTACAGCTTAACAGCAGTTACCATACCTTGGAAAGTATCAAATCACCTAACCATCGCACACAATCAACATAATTCCTATGTATGTCTCTGGTAGAAAAGTCAGGAAAGTGAATTTTCTGAGAAATAAATGGCCTGAAATGGAAATGTCAAAAGTTAAGAGAAAAAAGTATAGTAGATTCACACTAATTTTTATTTTTGGATTTATAAAACTTTGAAAAATAAAATATGACTATTGGTTTGTTTGGGGGGTTTTTGTTCCTAGAAAAACTGAATACCTTCTTGTCCAACTATGAATAGCTAAAGTCTTATGCCATTTTTGTTTCATTATTTTTTTTTCATTATCGGCTCTCAATTCAATTTTGTATTTCTCCTATGAAATTTCATTTATAAAAATTGCAGTTTCCTACCTTACTATACTATATATAGGCCAGATTTAACTAATTCTGGCTAGCCTAACCAATAATAAGCAAAGACATCTGATTACAGAGCTGAAAGTTTTTCATAGAAAATACAAAGCTACGTCTTCAAGCCTTTAAAATATTAAGTCTATGAAAGTCAACACATCAGGGTTATTTCAAAAGATAGTCATTTTTCTAGGAACAATGACACATCATTCCAAAGGCTGCTAAAGAGATTACATGTGAGTTTGCCTTGAGCAAAAATTTCTGAAAATGGTACCTGATAGGAATCTGACACTAGCTAGTTTTCCTGCATTTAGGAGAGTAAAATACGGTGCCATTTTTTCCCTTAAAAATGATTCTGTGAAGACCATAAACTAGAAGTTGCTACCAACTCTGCAGTTAATTAAAAGTATACCTAACATTTCTAATTTAGAATGATTCATTTTGTGTACTAAAATAACTGTGTAGAAGTTTGATATGCCATGAATTAGTTATGTCTTGGGCAAATCACACCTACTCTCTACTTTTCTCACATATGCAAAAAGGATGTCCGGTTGGCCTGACTGGTGTTGACTTGGGATGCTGAATTCCAGGTGAGAAACCCCTAAGGTTGCCGGCTTGAGCGTGAGATCATCAAAATGATCCCATAATTGCTGACTTGAGCCCCAAATCACTAGCTTGAGCAAGGGGTCATTGGCGTGGCTGGACACCCCTCCCCCACCTTGTGATGGCATGCATGAGAAGCAATCAGTGAACAACTGATGATGCAACTACAAATCAGTGCTTCTCATCTCCCTTCCTGTCTGTGTCTCTCTCACTCACTTAAAAAGGTCCTGGCACATAAGGAAAGCAACCATATGCTTCTCTACCTCTCTCCCTTCTCTTCCCCATACACTAAGCATATGAAGATAGCTTGGTGGGTCTGAGCCTATCAGCCTCAGGCACTAAAAATAGCTCGGCTCAGTACTTGAGTATGGCCCCAGATGGGGTTACTGGGTGGTGGATCCTGGACAGGCCACATGTAGGGGACTATCTCCTCTCTTCCCCTCTTCTCATTTAATTAAAAAAAAGGGGGGGGGTGTTGGGCTGAATCTTTTCTAATATTCCTTCCAATACAAATTCTGGAATCACTATTAAAATATTAATGATCTGATATAAATTCTTAACTCTGCTATAATTATGTTAATTGCTTTTAAATCAAATATACATTATTAATCCTTTGGATAAACCTCTCAAGGAGAGAGGAGTGACCAGCATAACTCACTGTTATTATCTATAAACTATGAAATATAATTTCTATGTATTCCAGAGCTACTAAAAATATAAAAACATAAATTTAGTACTGTACTAGCTCTTAGTGTTTTAAAATATAAATCTGAAAGTTCTACTAATCCTTAGAGGCCACTGAGGTTTGAAGAATGTGTGTTGAAACATTTAGTAATAGGTACGAATTTAACTAACAATCTATTATTATTAGTCTGGCTATATAAGCATAAAATAAATTCTAGCTCTTTGCTGAAAATAAGTGCAAATAAAGTTAACATACACAGACATAAAGAAAGAACTGAGGCATTTCAATTATACTGAGAAAACTACAGGGTTCCCACCTCTTAGTCCCAAAGGAGCAAGGCTCCACTTTGTAATTTTCTCTATTTAATGAAATGAGTAGCAATTAGGAGGAAGCATTATATTATTAACATGAATTAAAGCTAAGAACCCTATTTAAATGACAAGATTTACTATCTTGAATTAAAATTTGCACTGTTGACTAATTATGCCAATAACATTTTTCTGAAGGGTCCTTTGCTCTATTCCACAGTAAGTTTATGAGGCTTAAAATTTTTATAAATGAAAAGCCCCACCATATGCATGCCTAAATAAAAATAAGTGAAATGTGCTACTAAGTTAGTGAAAACACGATTAAAGGGAATTTTGAAAAATGAACCACAAATACACTGGATTAAATATAATAAATGACTTCCGGTAGGTGGAGGAGGGTGTGGGGGTTGTTGATGGATGCAGATTAACTTAGGGTGGGGAACACACAATACTTTACAGATGATGTGCTGTAGAATTGTGCACCCAAAACCTGTATAATTTTGTTAACCAGTGTCACCCCCAGAAATTCAATAAAAAGGAAAATAAATAGCCTCCACTGAAAGTCAGTAATTTTTATGGTATATAAAGTTTTTTAAAGAGGGGCTTCTAAACTTAGTGTTAGGAACTTATACAACAATTTTGAAAAAGTAAAACTCATCTTTTCAACAGCATGATATATATACTTGTTTTATATGCCACAAACGTTACCTGTTAGTTTTATTTGGGTTATAATCATAAGATTCCTTAATTGCATTAATCATTCTCTTTGAATTAATCCTCCAAAGTTTAAGAGAGTGATCCATACCACAGGACATTATTTTTTCACCCAAAAGATCATAATCCTGTATGTAAAACAAAAAAGCTTAAATTAAATATTTTTCCAAATTATACTATTCAGTTTTCACCTAATGCACAGCATTGTAAAAATTGTATATTTCAAACCACCCACACTAACATTTTGAGTTTCACTTACCCATGTTGAAAATAACCTTTAAAATATTTCCTTTGCTTGATTTTGAAGGTAAATTAAATGCTGGGGTATGACAAATACCTGAATAGTTGTATTGCTTTTCTTTGTCTAACCCTAATAATGCAATGAAACTGACCTAATAAAGCAATGAAAATATATGTGAAGCTATCATGAGTCCTTAGACAACTGATACTTTATCTGTAAACCTAAGTCAAAAACTTTAGTCATATTGGTCTTAGCGCTCCCTTTGAAATACATTTTTTAAATGTCTTAAAAAGAAAATAAGTTTATAAAGTTTATCACTTACTGTTTACTAATTGTTAATTGGCACCTAACAAATGATCTATTGTAACAACCTTATTCCACCTTACCTCATGATTGAGACACTAGCACAAAGATGCTATTTAATTTAGCACGTGGTTCATGAGTTAATAAAAATCTCACACATCAATCCTTCTAATAGTGAACTACCGTATTATAGAGAAGAAATACAGACTGTTATCTGTTTTCATTTTAAGAAACCAGAATAGAGAATACTTAAGAATCTTGGCTTTTTCACACATAAAACCAAAAGGAGAATGCTACTGCAACTCCTAGAAACTCCAAGTTGGCAGAGTATCTTCAGGTTTTCACAAAATCATACCAGCTGCAACTATAGGAGTATTTAGTAACTCCAATTAAAATGCTATATGCGGCCCTGGCCGGTTGGCTCAGCGGTAGAGCGTCGGCCTGGCGTGCAGGGGACCCAGGTTCGGTTCCCGGCCAGGGTACATAGGAGAAGCGCCCATTTGCTTCTCCACCCCCACCCCCTCCTTCCTCTCTGTCTCTCTCTTCCCCTCCCGCAGCCAAGGCTCCATTGGAGCAAAGATGGCCTGGGCGCTGGGGATGGCTCCTTGGCCTCTGCCCCAGGCCCTAGAGTGGCTCAGGTCGCAGCAGAGCGACGCCCCAGAGGGGCAGAGCATCGCCCCCTGGTGGGCAGAGCGTCGCCCACGTGCCGGGTGGATCCCGGTCGGGCACATGCAGGAGTCTGTCTGACTGTCTCTCCCCGTTTCCAGCTTCAGAAAAAAAAATACAAAACAATAAATAAATAAATAAATAAATAAATAAAATGCTATATGCTTTAAAATATGGTGCCCCTTTACATAGCTTAACGAAAAAGAACTGAATAGCTGTAAAACAATTAGATAACCTACAAATAAAACAAAAATAAAGCTACAAAATGTAAAAATCTGAAACCAAACTAAAAACATTTATTATCTTCACGCTGTGGACAGATTGGTTGGCTAGAGCATCACCTTAACAACATCAAGTTTGCAGGTTCGATCCCCTTTGGGGCACATGCATGAATCAACCAATGAATGCATGAATGGGTAGAAAAACAAATCAATGTTTCTCTCTCTCTCTCTAGACTCAATAAATAAAATTTAAAAGTAAATAAGTAAAAACACGTATCATCATAAGAGACCATATGGCCCTGGCTGAGTAGCTCAGTTGGTTCGAGCATCCTCACAATACACCAAGGTTGCTTGTCTGAAACCCAGTCAGGGCGTATACAAGTCAGCCAATGAATGCATAAGTAAGTGGAACAACAAATCCATGTTTCTCTCTCTCTCTCTCTCTCTCTCAAATCAATCAATCAATCAATCAATAGTTATATAAAGAATCAACCTATGAATGCATAAATCAATGGTGGAAGAAATGGATGTTTGTTTCTCTTGCTCCCCTTTCCTCTCTGAAATGAGTAAATATAAAAAAATAAAATTGTAAATGTAACAACATACCCTTAAAAAGTTATCTAAAACTCAGTTTAAGTACAATAAAACACTTTCTAAAAATAACTTATATTTCAAATGCAAATAAAAGATAGTTTCTTAATTGCTAACTAGGTTTTCCCCTTTATTTTAAAGAGAAAAAAAAACATCAATTTGTTGTTCCATTTCTACTGCTCACAAAAATTAGGGGATATTTAATCGCTTCATATTCATTTTGAAATACCCCCTAATTTTTGTAAGCAGTATATTTATGCATTCATTGGCTGCTTCTTGTATGTGCCCTGACTAGGGATTGAACCTGTAACTTTGGAGTATCGGGATGACACTCTAAGCAACTGAACTACCTGGCTAGGCCACGGCTAACTAGTTTACCCTTTAATACCAAGAAACGGCAAAACAAATGTTAAGTTGGTGAGTTTAGATCAATAAAGGAAAAAGGAAAAACAAGTTCATAGTATTCTTTCATGAGATCCAGGCACTGGTACAAACCAATGCTTGTGAACAAGTAAAACATAAAGAGCCCTACTTGCTTTATTTCTTCACCTGTAACATAAAAACCCTGCATATCACATGTAAATGAAATGACTGTCAGGCTATATGGGGAAAAAAACACATGCTTTCTCGTAAGGAAAGAGTACCAGGCAGATTGCTCACAGTTATGTGCACCTGGAAGTCACTGCCCTGCAGCTTTCAACTTACAGCGCTTAGAACTTCATCTCTGTGCCCTTCGACACCGCCAAATATTGCCACCAGAGTGTCCGTTTGGATATTCCATAGTCGTAAAGCATGATCTAGTACAGACAAAAAAACTAAGATGAATTTTTTATCACTCATTTATTGTGGATGTTCAAAACCTCTTTAAAGAAATAAAAATTACAAGTTTGGACTTATTCAAAGTAAAGAATAGATCCGTATCACTTCCTATATTTACGTCACAAACAGATTTGCCTAGGTATAGTACAAACTTTTTTTTTGTATTTTTTCTGAAGTGAGAAACAGGGACACAGAGAGACAGACTTCCACTTGCGCTGAACCGGGATCCACTCGGCCAGCCCACCAGGAGGTGATGCTTTGCCTATCTGTGGCATTACTCCATTGCAACTGGAGCCATTCTAGCACCTGAAGTGGAAGCCATGGAGCCATCCTCAGCACTCAGGCCAACTTTGCTCTAATGGAGGCTTAGCTACAGGAGGGGAAGAGAAAGAAAGAAAGGAGAGGGAAAAGGGTAGAGAAACAGATGGGCGCCTCTCCTGCCTGCCCTGGCTGGGAATCAAATTGGGGACTTCCACACTACAGGCCAATGCCACTGAGCCAACCAGCCAGGGCTAGCACAAACTTTTAGGAAATAAAAATATTTATGATCTTAAAATTTTTTTTAACTTATTTACCCAATTTCCTTTAAATAATATCCTTTTTGATAAAGATATGTTTTGAGATAAGAAAATACAGCCTGACCAGATGGCGCAGTGGATAGAGTGTTGGACTGGGATGCAGAGGACCCAGGTTAAAAACCCTGAGGTCTCAGGCTCAAGCGCAGGCACATCTGGCTTGAGTGTGTGGGGTCGCTGGCTTAAGCGTGGTATCATAGACGTGACCCGATGGTCGCTGGTTTGAGCCTATGGTAGCTGGCTTGAGACCAAGGTCACTGACTTGAGCAAGGAGTCACTCACTCTGCTATAGCCCTCCCACCCTTGGTCAAAGCACATATAAGAAAGCAATCAATGAACAACTAAGGAGTCGCAACAAAGAACTGATGCTTCTTATCTCTCTCCCTTCCTGTTTGTCCCTGTCACAAAAAAACAACACAGGTCTTTGACATAATTCCACTGTATCCATTTATATGTGAAAGAGGAGTGAGCAGATTTAGAAGATTTCTACAGTAAAACCAATAATAAACCTACATATCTCAAGACATAATTTTACAGTATTACAGACCTTTTAAAAATTATAACTGTAATTCAAGCAATCTTTTTCCACTAAATATCAGCAACAAAATAATGTACAACAATATAAATGCCATGTAAAATGTACTATAACAATGTTCACACTGTACATGAATATTAACATACTACATTGATTACATGTACTTATTATTGTTTACAATGTACATACTATATTACACTAATACATTATGTTGGTATATAGTAGATTATTAATTGTCATAAAAATGACTTGATTTTGCCTGACCAGGTGACGCAGTGGATAGAGCATTGTACTGGGATGCAGAAGACCCAGGTTCGGAACCCCGAGGTCACCAGCTTGAGTGTAGACTCATCTGTGCAGGCTCACTAGCTTGAGCATGAGGTCAGTCTTGAGCGTGGAATTATAGCCATGACCCCATGGTTGCTGCCTTGAGCCCAAGGTCACTAGCGTCAGCTAGGGGTCACTCACTCTGCTGTTGCCCTGGCCCCCATCAAGGCACATTTGAGAAAGCAATCAATGGACAACTAAGATGCCAAAACAAAGAATTGATGTTTCTCATCTCTCCCTTCCTGTCTGTCTATCCCTATCTGACCCTCTCTCTGACTCTGTCTCTGTCCTAAATAAATAAATAGCCTGACCAGGAAGTGGCGCATTGAACAGAGCATCAGCCTATGACGCAGAGGACCCAGGTTCAAAACCCTGAGGTCACCAGCCTGAGCGTGGGGTCACTGGCTTGAACATGAAATCATAGACATGACCCAGTGGTCACTGTCTTAAGCCCAAAAGGTTGCTGGTTTGAGCAAAGGGTCACTGGCTCAGCTGCAGCACCCCGCCACTGCAACAAAGAATTGAGGCTTCTCATCTCTCTCCCTTCCTATCTGTCCCTCTCTCTCTCTCACCAAAAAAAACAAACAAATGAAAAAAAAACTCTTTCTGACAAAATGGGGGAAGAGCAGAGTTAAAAAGTTATGAATACTTAGAACAAGTGAGGCATTATGGCCTCTGTTACTTGTAAAAGAATACCTGAGCCCAACTACTGTTATAAAGAAAAAGCTATCAGTGCTTAGGTGTCAATTTCAAAAAAAAAAAAAAAAAAATATATATATATATATATATATATATATATATATATATATATATATATATATAAATAAATAGTTTTCCATAAGAGGTTTAATATGAGCAGATTGGGGGGGGGTATATATTTGACAAGAAAATAAATTTGATTATAATGTAGAAGTGAAAAAAGTAAGGACAATCAAGAACAGAATGTAGCAATTAAGAACGACTCATCATCTCAGAGCTGTCAGAAATGATTCAGAGGCCTGTCTGAACCAGAATAAAAGTATACTGCTGATATAGGCATACAGAGCAAGGCAATGCTAAAAGAGGTATGGGAAATAAACCAAACAGCTTATGCAGAAGAAAACTGCATTTTAAGGAATTCTATAGGGCATGATTATAAAACAAAAGCTTTCATATAAAAGGCAACATGGACTTTCAGATGCATTATTTCTTATTACATGACTGAACAGAGTAATAGTTGCAAATCTTAACTCTTAAAGATACAATTGATGGTGTGCCACTTAAAATTAATAAAACTTAAAATATAATTCAGCTGAGGATCAAGTTCTAGAACTATCATAATGCAATATGGTAAACAATAGTAATATAACTAATAGTACCAATTATTTTACTTCTGTTTGATGTAACAGTACATTTCATGTTCCCTTTCCCCAATTCTTGATTTGGGGATGCTAATGTAGCCTGTGATAATTTCCTAACAAAACTTACTATTATAAATTCTTTTTTAAATTTGGCTTTTTTCCTTAGAACAGTTTGTCCCTTAAAATATAATCATTTCCCTTTCTTACCTTTACTCACTGACAGGAGAAGATTTGGATCTCTTGGGTGAAATTTCAGCTCATTGATTGCATTTCCATGGCCAACATAGTGCTACAATAAATTTAAAACATATGACCTTTCATATAAAAATAAATTCTATTGTAAACTATTTGATCAGAATAAATTTTACTAAGAAAAAACAAATTATTTTTCAATATTCTTAATGGAAAACTAGTTTCACTTAAAAAAAAAAAATGCTCTAGCCCTGCCAGATAGCTCCACTGGTTAGAGCATCAGCCCAAAGTGGAGGCTGCAGGTTCGATTCCCGGTCAATTGCTAAATGAGCACACACAGGAACAGCTCGGTGTGCCTGTCTCTCTCCCTCCCTTCTTCTCTGGCTAAAATCAATACATAAATAAGTAAATAAATTTTAAAAATGCTCTAAAGAAGGACAAACATATGGTGATGGAAAATGATTTGACTTTGGGTGATGGGCACACAACGCAATCAATAGTTCAAATGCTATAGGAATGTTTATCTAAAACTTATGCATTCTAATTGATGAATGTTGCCCATTAAATTTAATTTCTAAATTAAAAAAAAAGATGCCGAAGTCTCACCTGCAGTTAATTGGATTTGATTGGATTAGCAGGGGCAAGAGATTTGAAAGATTTTCGGGTGATTCTACTGTGCCCAAAGCGTTAAAAACTTCTATCTAACGTGATTTATAAAACTTAGCATCAACTTCCAAGGCTTCAAGTTTCAGTCCTATACAAAATGCCCTTGCCTCTATACCGCTACTTAGGGTGTGCTGAAAAAGGGACACACTTATCTTCTGTTCATTTAGAGCCTCTCGGAATAAGGCAAGACAGAAGAAAAAATAACATTGCAAATAATAAAAATATCCCATTTATTCCTTAATTTGCATTATCCAAATGTAACAAAGTTCTCAAAAGACTTGTCTAAATGATGAAATAAGCAAAATACAAATCAAATTGGAAATTGTAGGCACTGATTCCTTTAGTTTTAAATTCAACATGACAAGTTTTCACAGCTGTGAATTCAAAAGAAATCAGATCTACAATATAACCAGAAAACCCACCTTTATGCACTGCATTGTTATGGGATTAATTATCCTAATAATGCCTCTAGATCCAGCCACAGCCAGCAGAGGATGGCTTGTATTGCTATCATACGTCCATGCACAAGTGTAAAAGTTTTCATCAGCCTACAAAATGGTGGTTAAGAAAAGTAATGTTTTTTTGAAAAGTAAACATGTCAGCAATTACAATACACACTACATAGAAACCTCTAAAAGACTGCTTAAGCTTTTGACATAGAAGTTCCTATTTTTCTTTACCAAATTTAAATAATGAAGATTTTTAGGTCTAAAATCTATACCAAAGGATCAAACAAAACTAGTCCTTCCACTCAACTTTGATTACTCTTTAGCTGTTTGCATACCTTAACTGTTTTGAAAGCAGCCAGATAATATGTAAATGATGGGCATGGTTGTGTCCAAATAACTTTATTTACAAAAACAGCTGAATGACCCATTACCTCAATAAGAAAGGCAAAAACAAACAGAGAAGGCCAGGCCCAGAGGCTGTACCAAGCTTTCCTATCTAACTCTTTGGCTTTTTAAATAAATCTTCTTTATAAATCCCTGTTTTGCAGTATTTTCTTTGCTAAATGAACATGTGTATTTTTCCCTATAGGCTTTGTTGATGAAATACTTTTAGTATGACTTCCAATCCTAGCTTCGGATCAACTCAAGTTCATCAGTAATATAGCAGCAGGTTTTAGCTATTCATCACTTCTATTATTGGATTTCCAGTACTCATCTCCAGACAACTGTATCACCTTCTCTTATGTCTACCCTACAACTGATTTCTAGGGACTAGAAAAACTAGACAATTAGATACCAGAGATCTCTTGGGTGGTAGTGAAGAAATAGCACTGGTTAAGATAAGAACAATATAACTTTAGGGAACAAATTAATTTAGAAATGTTTTCCAGTGTATTTATTGAAAGTCCGTTCCTTTAGCCCAAAATAGTGAAAACTCAGGAAAGGATACATCAGCATCCACATAGGACTGCAATAGCCGGATTTCTCCTTGTGAGTGACATTCATATAAAGTAACCTAATGAAAACAAAATACATTTTATCTCAAATACAGACAGGCATACTTCTGCTTTTCAACATATTTTTGTGAGAACTGTAGCTATAAAAACCATTGTTTCAAAATAGCTCCTTTAAGGAAGCCATTATAAAGTCTAAGGCATTACATAATTTCCAGAATATATTAAATATTATAATACTAACCCCCCTTTTCAAGTTAATTTTGACAGAGAACAGAATGCCAGCACTAAGATACAAAAAACAAATATAAGTGAATAGTTATAGATGTGAACAAAAACCACCTTCATCTTTGCATCCTTTCATGCTATGACCTTCGACCAACCTCACCATTCTTATAGTAAGCATATAAAAGCCTTAGTTAATGATTATCTGTGTTCCCTAAAATGTAACCGTAATACTTTTGTTAGTAATGTCCACTATGAATATCAAACTGATGACAGCACTGACCACCAGGAAGTATGATCCCTGGTACTGCTACATTCTTTGTCCCTTTGTCTTGTCAATCAATAGTACCTGAGTTATATTATAAAAACAATATAGAATCAGGAGTCTTTAGTGGAGAATTTATACAAAACTACTGTGCAGTCTATCTACTTAGGCATAATCGTTCCAAAGTAAATTACCCTATAATAAATTGTTATATTCTGTGGTTGTCCAGTGGTTAGAGCATTCACCTGGGACATTGAGGTCCCAGGTTGGGCACGGGATCATCAATATGATCCCATGGTCTCTGGCTTGAGGCCAAAGGTCCCTGGCTCAGCTGGAGTGCCCTGCCCGCTGCCCCATCAAGGCACAGTCTGAGAAGCAATCAATGAATAACAAAATTGCAACAATTACGTGTTAATACTTCTCATCTCTCTCCCTTCCTATCTCTGTGTCTGTCTCTCCCTTTTGCGCCCCCCCAAAAAGAAAGACCCTAGCCCGAAGGCTCAGTGGATATAGCATCAGCCCTGTATGGGGATGTCCAGAGTTAGATCCCCAGTCAGAGCACATGAGAAGCGAACATCTTCTCTTCCCCTCCCTTTCCTCCTCTCGCAGCCAGTGGTTCCACTGGTTTAAGAGACAGCCCCAGCTGCGGAGGATAGCTCAGCTGGTCCCAGCATCAGCCTCAGGCTCTGAGGATAGCTCAGCTGATTTGAGCACTGGCCCCAGACGGGAACATGGACCCCGGATAGGCGCATTTGGAACTCTTGTCCATTTCCTCTCCTCTTGCTTAAAAAAACTCTGAACATACCAATCTATTTCTGGATTATTCTTCCTAACTCCTACTACAGTACTAATGAATACCCAGAATGTTACCCATTAAGACTCAGAGGAACATTTTTTCCCTGAAGTGATTTCAATTTAACAAACTCCTGAGATTTTCTAGGAAGCACAAGGGAATTTTCCTGTTTTCCACTTATGTGCCCAGCATGGTTTTATCCATGCACTTTCTCAATTCAAGATACTCTTCACTTCCTTAAACAAAAACAAATGTTTACTGCAAATAATTAAAATACTATCAATAGCCTGACCAGGTGGTGGCGCAGTGGATAGAGCGTTGGACTGGGATGTTGAAGGACCCAGGTTCAAGACCCCAAGGTCGCCAGCGTAAGCATGGGCTCATCTGGCTTGAGCAAAAACTCACCAGCTTGGACCCAGTGTCACTGGCTCCAGCAAGGGGTTACTCAGTCTGCTGAAGGCCCGCAGTCAAGGCACATATGAGAAAGCAATCAATGAACAACTAAGAAGTCGCAACACGCAACGAAAAACTAACGATTGATGCTTCTCATCTGTCTCCATTCCTGTCTGTCTGTCCCTGTCTATCCCTCTGACTCTCTTTCTGTCTCTGTAAAAAAAAAATAAAAATAAAAAAAGACTTTTAAAATACTATCAATAATTATATATATGTCCACTGGATTTATGTTTTGCATTTGTAGAGAGGAACTATGTAGGTAGAGCGCAGAGCGCATTCCTAGCAGCTGTGGCTGATGCAATGCTGTGAGAACACTCCAGCACCTGAAACCCTCCTAGGCACACCCAGGAGGGAGCTCGCCCACTGTAAGGAAGTAACTCAGCGCCAACCAGGCAGCTCCCTGACCTTTCAGCCACTGGCTTTGAGGAACATGCTGTAACACCCTATAGGCTGAACCCATGTATATAAGCTAGCTTACTTCCTGAATAAATCGGATCTGCGTCACTGAACCTGGTCCCCGGAGTCGGGCCTTGTCCACAGAACTATATTTATTTTTAAGAAATCACAAACTTTTTGTCCAAATTAGAATGATGAACTAAAATCACTTCCAAAGGAGCAACATATAAATAAATTCTTTCAACCACTCAAAACAAATTAAAACAAAATATTAACAGATACCTGTTTCATGAACAATTGGAGGTTAATAAGTGAAATCTATAATGCTTCATTTTTACATAAAGGAATTATGTCAAATTGGCTATACAAAATTTATATCAAAATCATTACACATATTATCTTAAAATCAGACTCTAATAATCAAACCAAAATAGCAAACAGATCCCTTAACACTTACTCTGTTACTTCCTACAGTTGCAAACACTAGTGGATCCCCTTCTTTACTGTGCCAGTTAAACTGAACTCCAAACAATGGTTGATTATGATCTTCCTATAAAATAATCATAAGAAAAATATATTTTAGAAACCCAAAATGGTAGTAAACTGAGCATCCCCCTAATAACATTTTTCCAAAATGAAAGCCATTATTTTGTAATTATCACACATAAACTGACTTCTCACTCGGTCACTGGCTTGAGCACAGGCTCATCTGGCTTGAGCATAGGATCACAGACATGACCGCATAATCACTGGCTTGAGCAAGGGGTCACTAGCTCAGCTGCAGCCACGCAGTCATGGAACATATGAGAAAGCAATCAATAAAAAAACTAAGGTGCCACAAAGAAGAATTGACGTTTCTCCTCTCTCCTTTCCTATCTGTCCTTATCTGTGTCTCTCTCCTTTAAAAAAAAAAAAAGGGCAATTAACAATGGTGGACCAGGAGAGGCCATAAACTAAACTCATTTACTAGAAGACTGATTATAACAAATATTAACTTTTGTTAACCAAGTTATTTTTTCAGTCTCAGGATTTTACTGGCAATCTCTTGGATTGAATAACTTTTATATTCACTTTAAGTCACTGTTTTTCACTTGTAAAGTCTAACAACTTCCAATTCATACCTTTTGAAAAGCCATAGCTTTAAGCTTTGAAATATTTCATCAAAATATTTATTTATTTATTTATTTATTTACCCCCCCACACACACACACCCACACAGAGGGACACACAGACAGGAAGGGGGAGAGATAAGTATCAATTCTTCATTGCAGCACCTTAGTTGTTCATTGTTTTCTCTTATGTGCCTTGACCAGGGGGCTACAGCAGACCAAGTGACCCCTTGCTTGAGCCAGTGACCTTGGGCTCAGGCTGGTGACCTCGGGGTCTTAAACCTGGGTCTTCCACGTCCCAATCTGACGCTCTATCCACTGCACCACCGCCAGGTCAGGCTAATCGAAATATTTAACTGACAATTAAAACAACCTTCCCAATACACTATCTAAAAATAGGTTGATGTAACTATACATTAACATGAAACTACAATGGGCACTACCTTTTTAAAAAATACATACTGAGGCCTGACCTGGTGGTAGCACAGAGGATAGAGTGTCAGTCTGGGATGCTAAGGACCCAGGTTCAAAACCCCAAAGTCTCTGGCTTGAGCCCAAGGTCGCTGGCTTGACCAAGGGGTCACTAGCTTGGCTGGAGCCCCCCAGTCAAGGCACATATGAGAAAGCAATCACTGTACAACTAAGGTGCCACAAGTATGAGTTGATGCTTCTCATCTCTCTCCCTTCAGTCTATCTATCCCTGTCTCTCTAAAAAACTGGAAACAAAATATATATATATATATATATATATATATATATATATATATTCCTTTAAGAGTATAATCTGAATTTTGTTACACAGAAAAATAATTTCCACATAGCCATAGTAATTTATACATTTTCTTTGAAAACAATTACAAATAAAACAAAATATAAGAGAAATTTTTTATTTATTTTTTTTCTTAGGCTTTTCTTTTTTTTTGAAGAGTTCAATATTTTTAAAATGGCAGAAACTAAGAAAGACATCGGTTTCAATTTATGCTGGCTCAAAGTTAATGAGTCACCTTCAATTCTTTTTAGTAACAGGTACTCAGAAGTGGCTTGTATTTTTAAGTTTTATCAAAATATGAAGAGTAACATTTTCCAAAACCTTACATTTGAATATAAAAATAAAAAACAACCTGCAGTGTTAGGAATTACCCATTAAGACAAAATAGAAAAAGCTAAACAAATGTGGAATGGATTATAATTATGCAGCCTTCACTACAAAAACAAAATTTCCAAGTACTGTCATTTGAAAAGAACTTGACAGAGTATCTTCAGCATAAAATGAGAAACAATTCTGCTGCCTATCAGCCAATAGGATTCGTCTTTCTGCACATACCTTGAGACTATTTACACATTTGAAAGAATATTTGCATTTCTTTGACTTCCATTTTCCTTTTCCCCAACTTTTCCTTCCAGGTGCATTTGGTGTATTTGTAGGTGTGTCAGGGCGTTCAGTGTTTGTACCACTTTCTATGCTGACAGCATCATCCTGTAAGCAGTAAGTTAGAAAAAAATTACATAAAACAGCAATATTGTACTTAAGTAGCAAATGACTTTTTACTGGTCAGTTACTGAATGACCTAAAGAAATAACTAATAAATCCTGCAGTAATGGGAGAAAAATTTTAATTCTATTTATTGGCTGATTTGAGAGAGAGAAGCATCAATCTGTTGTTCTACTCATTACGTATTCATTGGCTGATTCAATTTTTTTAAATTTTATTCATTTTAGAGAGGACAGAAAGGTGAGGAGGGGAAGCAGGAAGCATCCACTTATACCTTCTTCTCATATGTGCTTTGATGGAGCAACCTCAGATTATGAACCAACCTTGCGACCTCAGCGTCCCAGGTCAACACTTGATTCACCGCACCACCACAGGCAAGGCCATTAGTTGATTCTTGTATGTGCCCTGACTAGTTTCAAACCAGCAATCTTGGCGTATGCAGATGACACTCTAACCAACTGAACAAGCACAGTCAGGGCAGGAAATTTTATTCCTATCTCCAAAGGATGAAAACCAAAATCTACATATTAGGATTTGTGGAAATCTGATATTGCAGCAAAAATATAACAAAAACCTAATCAGTAAAATGGTAATAACAACATAGCCTTTAAATAACAACACATTGGTCCTTTTTTTTTTTTTTAAAGACATATTTATTTATTTTTTACAGAGACAGTGAGTCAGAGAGAAGGATAGATAGGGACAGACAGGAACGAAGAGAGATGAGAAGCATCAATCATTAGTTTTTCGTTGTGCATTGCAACACCTTAGTTGTTCATTGATTGCTTTCTCATATGTGCCCTGACCGCAGGCCTTCAGCAGACCGAGCAACCCCTTGCTGGAGCCAGTGACCTTGGGTTCAAGCTGGTGGGCCTTTTGCTCAAACCAGATGAGCCCATGCTCAAGCTGACAGCCTCGGGGTCTCGAACCTGGGTCCTCTGCATCCCAGTCCGACGCACTATCCACTGCGCCACCGCCTAGTCAGGCAACACATTGGTCCTTTATAGCTCTCTCCAGAAAGTATTGTTAGATAAGAAGTATAAGAGAGCCTAAGTAGAAAATAGAAGAAAAATACAAAAATAAAATAAAATTTTTTTAAAAGCCTAAGTAGCCAGACCAGGCAGTGGCACAGTGAATATAGCATCAACCTGTGATGCTGAGGACCCAGGTTTGAAACCCTAAGGTCGCCAGCTTAAGCGTGAACTCATAGACATGACCCCAGTGTCACCAGCTTGAGCCCAAAGGACACTGGCTTGAGCAAGGGGTCACCTGTTCTGCTGTAGCCCCGGGTCAAGGCACATAGGAGAAATCAATCAGTGAACAACTAAGGTGCCACAACAAAGAATTGATGCTTCTCATCTCCCATCCTGTCTGTCCCTATCTGTCCCTCTCCGACTCTCTCTCTCTCTCTCTCTCTCTCTCTGTCAAAATAATAAATAAAATGAACTAGAGTGGCACAAAGTATATTAAAAAAATTTTACTTAAAAACAAAATCCAACCTGTGGTGGCACAGTGGATAAAGCATTGACCTGGAATACTGAAGTCACAGGTTGGAAATCCTGGTCAAGGCTCATGAGAAGCAATCAATGAATAATTCAAGTGAAGCAACTATGATCTTGACCTCTCTCTCACAAACAAATCAATAAAGTCTTTAACACACACATACACACAAACACACACTGCCCTGACTGGAGAGTTTGGTTGGTTAGTGTTGTCTCCATATGCAAAGGCTGTGGGTTCAATCCCTAGTCAGGGCATATACAGGAACAGATCGATGTTTCTGTCTCTCTCTCCCCCTTCCTGTCTCTAAAATCAATCAATACATATATTTTTAAAAACTGCCCTGGCCAGTTGGCTCAGTGGTAGAGCATTGGCCTGGCATGCAGGAGTCCCGGGTTCGATTCCTGTCCAGGGCACACAAGAGAAGCGCCCATTTGCTTCTCTACCCCTCCTCCTCTCCTTCCTCTCTGTCTCTCTCTTCCCCTCCTGCAGCCAAGGCTCCATTGGAGCAAAGTTGGCCCGGGTGCTGAGGTTGGCTCCATGGCCTCTGCCTCAGGTGCTAGAATGGCTCTGGTCGCAACAGAGCAACACCCCAGATGGGCAGAGCATTGCCCCCTGGTGTGCATGCTGGGTGGATCCTGGTTGGGCGCATGCGGGCATCTGTCTGACTGCCTCCCCGTTTCCAACTTCAGAAAAAAAAAAAAAAAAACATTATATGGGCCCTGGCCAGATACTCGGGTTGGTTAGAACATCACCCCAATACACAAAGGTTGTGCGTTCAATCCCTGGTCAGGGCATATACAGAAACAGATTCATGTTTCCCTACCTCTTTAAAACCAATAAATAAAATTTTTTTAAAAGGCATAATACAGTGGATGGTTTTCAAAAATGCAAGCAGTACTTAGCAAAATGGCATGCCTTTTAAAGAAATACACAATTATTCTGGAATACTCTGATTATCTGGGGGGTAAGAAAAAAAGATAGAAAGATGGCACACAGCAGGTGCTCAGTTTGTTGGAGCAGCATCCCAAAGTGCCAAGGTTGCTGGTTCAATCCCCCAATCAGGGAACATAAAAGAACAGATCAACGTTCCTGTCTCTGTCTCTCTCCCACTTCCTTTCTTGCTAAAATCAATAAATAAAAACTAAAGCAAACAAACAAAAAACCCTGAATTGTCATTTGATGTAAATGTAATCAGCCTTCATAGATATAAAAATGTAAAATATTAAGTTCAGTTGTAAAGCTGAAATCACTGTTTTTAGCTCTCCCAATTTTTCTCCACCTTTCAGTTGTATTTACACAGTTAAAATCTAGCACAGAAAACAATTTTGGGTTTCAATGGAAAACTATTCATTATCTATAGCAGAGGTTTTCAACTGGCAGTCCGTGAAAGATTATAGATTATGTAGATTATAGATTTATATATAGAGTCTATAATCTTCATACAAATCAGGATGGTTAACTCCTTCATGGACCAGCACGAAATTTCTGGTGGACCAGAAACAATTTAAGGTAGAAAACCACTGATCTACAGCACATTCTTCCATGTTCTCAGATTACAGACCTCTTAGTTGCCTTTGAAAACCCCTGTATCTCTTTCTCAAGTCGTGGATAATTTAGCAGTGCAATTTCTGTCCCTAAAGGTAGAGGTTCAAAATGTCTTCCTTTCCACACTAAAAAAAAGTTTTTGTTTCTATCTGCAATTTCACCTCTACATCCCTTTAATCCTCATAAATCTGTACTGTTTGACTTACACTTGTCTGGTTCCCTCACATGAGTAAAATTTTTAACTTACCTTTTTCTTAAGATTATCTTTTAACACTAGAGAAATGAAGTAAGAAAACTAGTACACATTTATTCACCAGCTTCTTTATATTCTCGCATTCAACTGCTAATCAAGAAGCATCACAGCCTGACCTGTGGTGGTGCAGTGAATAAAGCTTTGACCTGGAATGCTGAGGTCACCGGTTCAAAACCCTGGGCTTGCCTGGTCAAGGCACATATGGGAGTTGATGCTTCCTGCTCCTCTCCCCTTTCTTTCTTTCTCTCTCTCTCTCTCTCTCACACACACACACACTCTAACTCTCTCTTCTCTCTAAAATGAATAATAAATAAATAAAATTTTAAAAAAAGAAGCATCACAAAACACTGTCAACAGCACACACTGCATTTTTTTTACTCCCCCCTCCGCTGTTTTTTAGCTTAATATACCAACTGTATCATTAAAATGTAATCACACAATTTGCATTAATGATTCTCACATTTAGCTTTATATGGAACACCAAAACCAGTAATATTTCTTCCCCTAACATCTTGAAGACATACCTAAAAATATTTTTGTACTTGATTTTTTAAAGTAATATCTTAAACACATAGTTTTTCAAAATGGTTGTAGCAATTTACTCTTCCTTTACTTTTGACCACTTAATTTACCTTTCTGCCCCACAGGCAAATCAAGATGGAATCAAATGGAAATGCAACCTTTTGATTTTATCTTTTTTTTTTAAATTTTATTTATTAACATTATGGGGGTGGGGAGAACAAGAAATAGCTGCTTCACTCTAGCTGTTCATTGGTTGTCATATGTTCCTTGACAGGGCAACCCAAGGTTTTGAACCAGTGACCTCAGTGTTCCAAGTCGACACTCTATCCACTGTGCCACCAGAGGCCAGACTCATTTTATCTTTAAGTTAAAATCAAAACTTTTTTCTCCCCCTTAGGTGTGAGGAAGGGAGATGGTGAGACAGACTTGAGCATGCACCTAGACCGGACCCACCTGGCAACCTGGTCTAGGTCCAGTGCTCAAGTATTGAGCTATCTTTAGTGCCAGAGGCTGACATGCTCAAACCAACTGAGCTATCCTCAACACCTGGGGCTTGAACCAATTGAGCCACTGGCTCTATGAGGGGGAAAAGGAGAGAAGGGGAAGAGTGAGGGGAAGAGAAGCAGATGGTCACTTCTCCTGTGTGCCCTGACCAGGAATCGAACAGGGAACATGCATATGCCAGACCAACACTCTATATACTGAGCCACTGGCAAGGTACTAAAATCAAACCTTTACTGAGTGTCTAATTAAAGTATAGAGGCCTGGTTTCTACCTAGGCCCTTCCTCCTAGTATGAATACTGTGCAGCAGATATGGCACTACCATCTTCATTTGCCCAACAAGGAAAGAAAATAATTTGTCCTTTGATCTTGCCACAGGTTACTTAAGCAAAAGACAAGTCTCCAGATTCAGTCCTCGGATTTTATCAGGCAACCATTAGTTCTCTTCCAGAAGCTAAGTACTCTATAGTCATATGACCTTTTTTGGGAAATAGTCATAAGAGCTTAAAAAGGTCAACAAAATGCTCCTGATCAGCCTGACCAGGTGGTGGCGAAGTGGATAGAGCATCGGACTGGGATGCAGAAGGACCCAGGTTCGAGACCCCGAGGTCGCCAGCTTGAGCGAATGCTCATCTGGTTTGAGCAAAAAGCTCACCAGCTTGGACCCAAGGTCGCTGGCTCCGGCAAGGGGTTACTCGGTCTGCTGAAGGCCCGCGGTCAAGGTACATGAGAAAGCAATCAATGAACAACTAAGAAGTAGCAACGCGCAACAAAAAACTAATGATTGATGCTTCTCATCTCTCTCCGTTCCTGTCTGTCTCTGCCTCTGTAAAAAATAAATAAATAAATAAATAAATAAATAAATAAATAAATAAATAAATAAATAAAATAAAGCTCCTGATCAGGTGGTGGCACAGTGGATAGAATGTTGACCTGGGCACTGAGGTCCCAGGTGTGAAACCCCAAGGCCACCAGCTTGAGTACGGGGTTGCAGGGTTGTCAGCTTGAGCTTGGGATCTGCCTTGAAGCCTAACTAAGGTCGCTAGCTTAAGCAGGGGTCACTGGCTCAGCTGGAGGTCTGCCCCCCTCTTCAAGGAAGCAATCAATGAACTAAGAGTGCTGCAACTAAGTTGATGCTTCTGAACTCTTTCTCTTCCTGTCTCTGTCTCTCTTAAAAAACGTTCAACAAGATACATGTAAAATGAAATGTTAAATGTTGCCTGATCTGTGGTAAAGCATGGACCTGGAATGCTGAGTTCAAATCCCCAAGCTTGCCTGGTCAAGACACAAGAAGCAGCACCTACCAGTTAACACTTTCTGGTCCTCACCTCAACCCTGCTTTCTGTCTCTCCTTTCTAAAATCAATAAATAAAGCCTTTTTAAAAATGTAGGATGTTAACTAGACTTATTGTGATGATTATTTCACAATGTATTAAGGATCAAATCATTATGTTGTATATCTGAAGTTAATATTATCAAGTACTCCTCAAAAAATAAAATTTAAAAACTGTAAATATGTTCAATTTTTTTTTTTTTTCAGAGACAGAGAGAGAGTCAGAGAGAGGGATAGACAGGAACGGAGAGATGAGAAGCATCAATCATTAGTTTTTCGTTGGGCATTGCAACACTTTAATTGTTCATTGATTGCTTTCTCATACGTGACTTGACTGGGCCTTCAGCAGACCAAGTAACCCCTTGCTTGAGCCAGCAACCTTGGGCTCAAGCTGGTGAGCTTTTGCTCAAACCAGTTGAGTCCGCGCTCAAGCTGGCGACCTCAGGGTCTCGAACCTGGGTCTTCTGCATCCCAGTCCGACGCTCCATCCACTGTGCCACCGCCCGGTCAGGCAAATATGTTCAAATTTTTGATTCACTTAACAGTAACAAATCAGGTTTCCTTAACCTGAACTCAAACACACCATTCTTTCCCCACCTGCTTTTGGCCTTTTTGTCATTCCCTTGAGCATAAAACCGCTGCCCTCCTTCGCTTTTTCTAAACTCATTTTTAAACAAGGCTCTCTCTATTCCCTTCCCTTACTGCTTTCCTACCTATGACCTTGTCTAGAGTCCTTGGATGAATTCACGGGGCCTATGATTGAAATGCTCCTCCCCCCCAAAATAGGCATTTTAATTTTCACCATCTTTATCTGAAATTTAATACTTCCTTCTACTACAGACAGGTAATATACATGTTGGTGTTACTGTAGCTGTAACTCTCACCAATGGAAATCAGGTATTTATTGTTATATCACATTACGATTGTAGATCTCAAAAAATCCTCTATGCCCATTATTATCATCAGACTTGCTGCTAGATCTAGTCACTTCAGGTGTTAATGAAGAAGCACTTATTTAAACACTTTAAAAAGTACTTTATTAAAACAAATCTCAAATCTTCAAAATATCTTACAATGTTTTAGAATTTATCAATCTTGTAACCTTTTCACTATACTTTATACATTTAAAAATGTATTCTGAGAAGACACTTCACACAATTCATTAAGGCATCCAAGACAACAAAAAGTTGGAGGAACCAAAAGGGTTTAATCCAATCATCTGGTTGTGAATAGCTTTGTCATGCATCAAATGTATTCCCTTTTAAGAGTCTGCAAAAAGAAGCTTTCTGTTTATTTGGTCCCCTGAAAATCTCACTCTAAATAAATTACTGATATTTCTCATTATATTTCTGTCTGGTTATTTAGTATGTGGAAAGGTCAGAAACACAGGCTACGTGATCAAAATATAATAGTTATAAATCAGGGGTCCCCAAACTTTTTACACAGGGGGCCAGTTCACTGTCCCTCAGACCATTGGAGGGCCGGACTATAAAAAAAACCCATCAACAAATCCCTATGCACACTGCACATATCTTATTTTAAAGTAAAAAACCAAAACGGTAACAAATACAATATTTAAAATAAAGAACAAGTAAATTTAAATCAACAAACTGACCAGTATTTCAATGGGAACTATGCTCCTCTCACTGAACACCAATGAAAGAGGTGCCCCTTCTGGAAGTGCGGCGGGGGCCGGATAAAATGGCCTCAGGGGGCCGCATGTGGACCACGGGGCCGTAGTTTGGGGACCCCTGTTATAAATGATAGATACGTGAATTCCAAACTGCCCTCTTGATGTTCTGCTTATCTGTCAGACCTCACCCTTACAGGACTATTGCCCCTGAGACAGAGGAATTCCAAAAAGCTGAGAAGCCGCCCCAAGGAGGGGCTCCGGCCATACCAGGACTTTTGATTCAACACCTCCATGCTCCAAGCCCCCAAGGAGGAGCATTCCGGACCAGGACTTTTGTCTCAGTATCCCCTCAGGCTCTCCCAAACACTATATAACTCGCCCCTAGTCTGTAACCGGTGCTCTTCTCCCCCAGGAGAAGTGCCCCCCAGCAGGGTTCCTCTCTTCCTTTCAATGAAGCCTGTTACTCTGGTCTTTCGGACTCCCATGGATTCCAACAATTAACATTTGAATAGTTACATCTACTATGAGGCAGGCATTCTTTTAAGCACTTTACCTATACAACTACTTCACTTAATCCTTATGAATGTTACAAAGACAGGTAAACACCATTAATATCTCCCTTTCTAAGATAAGATGAGGCAATTTAGGTCAAGAACCTTGCTCAAGGTCAAGGAACCGGTAAGGTAGAGTGAAGACTTAAACCTAACATTCGGATCCAGTTTGTGCTCTTATTAGTAACTTAATCTGCCCAAAGAAAATTTTAGAAAAAGCAGAAATAAAATAGACTAAAAGGAATGGAATGAAAGTCAAAAATGTTAATTTACACAGTGTACTTGCAATAAGGTTGGAATGAACAAATAGGAAAAAAAAATTTAAAGTAACATTCAACACCTAAACTTTCAAGAAATTTCAAGTCCAAATCTCATAAACTGACAATCTCCTAAATCTTTCTTCTATCTCCAAGAGTTATTTTCCCATCTCTTGGGTGAAAATTTTGGTCATGATACCATGCCATATATATGCTTCAATCAATGATGCAGTGAGATGTAGAATTTAAGAACTGGGTGCGTAAGATGTTATATTTATTCCTAAAACGAGGCAAATGAGAAAATGAAAAACTTACACTACCCTCCCATAACATTTTAAAGATTTAAAAAAGATACTCGGGCCTGACCAGGCGGTGGCGCAGTGGATAGAGCGTCCAACTGGGATGCGGAAGACTCAGGTTCGAGACCCCGAGGTCGCCAGCTTGAGCACAGGCTCATCTGGTTTGAACAAAAGCTCACCAGCTTGAGCCCAAGGTTGCTGGCTCGAGCAAGGGGTTACTCGATCTGTTGAAGGCCCGCGGTCAAGGCACATGAGAAAGCAATCAATGAACAACTAAGGTGTTGCAACCCGCAACGAAAAACTAATGATTGATGCTTCTCATCTCTCCGTTCCTGTCTGTCCCTGTCTATCCCTCTCTCTGTAAAAAAAAAAACAAAAAAACATATTCAGCTATTACTGCTATATAGTATGAAAGGGGTTCACATTTTGAAGTAATAACCTTTAACTGTCCAAACATTTTGCTGACCTCATTGGATATAATAAAACACGAAACTGAAAATGTGCCTAACCTGTGGTGGCGCAGTGGATAAAACGTCAACCTGGAACACTGAGGTTGCCGGTTCAAAACCCGGGGCTTGCCTGGTCAAGGCACATATGGGAGTTGATGCTTCCTGCTCCTCCCCCCTTCTCTCTCTCTCTCTCTCTCTCCTCTCTATAATGAATAAATAAAATCTTAAAAAAAAAAAAGAAAAAGAAAAAAATTGAACTTTCTTTGACTTGTTTGCTTATCTGATGTTGTTTAATTAAAAAAAATCAAATGTTTAAATTAAAAAAAAAAAAGAAAATGTCAATTCGGTTATTGGCATTTCACCTAAACATAGTCGGGAATAGATGATTAGCAAGACCCATTTCAGTTTGTTTTTTGTTTTAATTTAATTTCAAAACATCCAACACTTGCGAGGTCATGAGTCCACACCTAAAGACAGCTATCTTTACCACAGTTACCTAAAATCTTCCCGGTTGTCCCCCTCATCTCAGTAAAAACTTTCAAAAAAGTAAACGTTCATTCTCTCATTCCTTCCTCAAGGGTGTTTTTCCCCTCCAAGTCAAAAGATGATCCTCTCAATTCGGCTCAAGAAAAACAAGACTGACCGTCCAGCGCACCCCATCTCCAAGGACAGGACGAGTGGCAGACACAAAACCCCCTTGAAGAGAGTCACCGAAACCCCTTAAGTTAATATCTACTCTTACCATTCAGCTGCCTGGAAAGGTCTAGGAGCGGCACGGTCCCTAAATTCCTGTAAATGTCCATAACACACGTTGGCCTCTCCTTCCGACTTTCTCAGGAAAACCTCTCACTTGCCTTTTAAATTACTGGAATCTCAGCTCCGCACTACCCTCAAATCTCCTAAAGGCCCAAACACGCTCCATCCACGCAAAAGGATCCTGAGCAGACCTTCCGCCCACCGCGCTCCCTTAAACCACTCTCCGCCAAGTTTCTGCTGGCTCACCGCCCCAGCTCAAAATCCCCGTAGAGATTTTCTCTTCCACGCCCGCGTTTCCCGACCAGAGAGTGACACCTCTCCCTCCCCCAACAGCCGCCCGCCCGCCCCCGCCCCTACAGTTTAAAAAGAATTTAAAACTTTCACTCCAGAGTCCCGTGGGGACTGCTCAGGGTTCCACTCACATTCTCGTCTCCAGACAGGTCCGGGTTGCTGTTCTCGTCGCTGCTCAGCTTCTGCTTCTTGGCAGCAGGCATGTCTGTTCCCGCCGGGGCTGTCGACACTTCCCTCTCGGACATATTCCTCCGCCTCCCTCCAGGTTCCTGCCGCCTAGGGCGGGGCCTCCGCCACACCGCCGTCAAGCAAGCCCGGCCAGAGCTTGCCGCAAAGTTGCCACTGCCGCCGCCACCTCCACCGCTTCCCCCACCGTCGCAAACCGCGCCCAGCCGCCGTGGCGGGCGTGCGTGCGACCCCGCCACACTGCTGAAAAAGGGGCGCGCGCGCGCGCGCACCCTCCCGCGCGGCTTCCTGGCTCCTTCCCTCTCCCCTGCTCCCGTCTTGCCCTTTTCCCGCCGCCCTCCGGGCAGTTTCCACGGCGAGATGTGAACCGTTGGCTTTCGACGGCAGTATTTCGTAGGTGTCCCTTCCCAACTACCGCCTCGAAAAAGGAGAGGCGGAACGCAAAGGGATGCTCCCTCACCCCCTTCCTCCTTCCAAAGACGTTTCAGTCGCAATTGGCCGAATCCTTCGATCACCGACCCGCTGAAAGGACTCGAAAGTCTGTGGATGGACTAGACCACCAATGTCCCAGGGGACGGGGAAGATACGAGAAGTAACCTCTTACGCTAGTGGTGT
This sequence comes from Saccopteryx leptura, assembly GCF_036850995.1. Classification (NCBI taxonomy): domain Eukaryota; kingdom Metazoa; phylum Chordata; class Mammalia; order Chiroptera; family Emballonuridae; genus Saccopteryx; species Saccopteryx leptura. The sequence goes on along the minus strand of NC_089503.1, from coordinate 71,958,961 downwards.
ATGCCAAATGTCCTTAATTTTGAACTCGGGGAATAAGGCTCTCAAGTTATGTATGAAACTGGTCACAATTTAATTTTTGCTTAACAGCAGAAGTTCAAAAACTGTAGACTGCTTTTCACTTGCCTCCCCCATTTAACAAATGGAAGTTACCAGCTATGAAGTACGCATGCGCCGGGGTTATTCTCGCGCTGGGTTTTCTGGATCCGCCTCCTTCAAACCCCTCCTCTTCGAAGTCTTGTTTGTTGAACCAGGTAGACTTCTTCGGGTATCTTACCTCCGGGTGTAGTTAAAAGCGCTTCCAAGTCCCGTTGTGGACGATCATAGTGAATTCTTGATGAATATTTATTGTTATGAATGATTATCCCACCCCAGTTGGTGCTAATATTGGGTAAGGTTGAATGAAGTAGGAATAGACTAAAATTATAATGATTTTAGACTCCCAAGGAGTTACAGCCCAAAGTGCTCTTTTTAACTGTTAGAGCTTGGTGGTGAGTACTTATTTTTTGAGGTCTCGTCCTCATCTGTAAAAATGAGCTTGAAAAGGACATACAATTTTTTTTATTTTTAGCACTGTATATATAGAGAGACAGACAGACTGGAAGAGAGATGAGAAGCATCAGTTCTTCATTGTGGCACCTTAGTTCATTGTTTCTCCTATGTACCTTCACCCTGTGGCTGCAGCTGAGCCAGTGACTCCTTGCTCAAGCAAGCCAGCAAACTTTGGGCTCAAGACGGCGACCCCTGGGTCTTGTCTGTGATCCCAAGCTCAGGCAGATGACCCTGTGTCAGGCTGGTGAACCCATGCTCAAGCCAACAACTTTGAGGTTTCAAACATGAGTCCTCAGAATCCTAGGTGGTGCTCTATTCACTCACCACTGCCTGGTCAACACATACAATTTCTTAAAGTCCTATTAGATACATAATTTTTCTCTTTTAAACCAAATATATCACCTAGTGGATAACCAGTATCCCTTCCGTAAAGTTGTATACAGAATTACTGTTGCATGATGCCTTAACAAGAAGAATATTGCCCTGGCCAGCTCACTCAGTTGGTTAGTGCGTGGTCCCAACACACAAAGGTTGCCAAGTTCAATCCCCCATCAGGATACATACAAGAATAAGCTTGATCAGGCGGTGGCACAGTGGGTAGAGCGACGGACTCGGATGCCAAGGACCCAGGTACAAGACCCTCAGGTCGCCAGCTTGAGCGCGGGCTCATCTGGTTTGAGCAAAATTCCACCAGCTTGAGCCCAAGGTCGCTGGTTCCAGCAAGGGGTTACTCGGTTTGCTGAAGGCCCGCGGTCAAGGCACATATGAGAAAGCAATCAATGAACAACTAAGGTGTTGCAATGCGCAATGAAAAACTAATGATTGATGCTTCTCATCTCTCTCCGTTCCTGTCTGTCTGTCCCTGTCTATCCCTCTCTCTGACTCACTCTCAGTCTCTGTAAAAAATAAAAAATTTAAAAAATACCTAACTTAAAAAAAAAAGAATCAACCAAAGAATGCACAAATAAATGGAACAACAAATCAATGTTTCTCTCCCTCCCTCTTTCTTTCTCCAAAATGAATAAAGAACTTTTTAAAAAAGAGAATGTTATTCTTTCATTATCTGCAGATTGCAAGTCACTCTTTTTTCTAATTTTTATTTATTGATTTTAGAGGAATGGAAAGAGAGAGAGAAACACTGATTTGTTGACCGATTTATTTGTGCATTCATTGGTTATCAAGAAGATGCTCTAACTGAACTATGAGAAAAAAAAAGAGAATAAGAAAATTAAGGTAAAGCAAAGGTAGGACAAAATAACTAGTTTTTGCCATGAAGATTCAAGAAAAATAAGCCCTGGCCAGATAGTCCCGTTGGTTAGCATCATCCCAGTATGCGAAGGCTGTAGGTTTCAGTCCAAGGTTAGGACACATACAAGAATCAATGAATGACTGCATAAACAAGTGGAAAAACAAATCTCTCTCTCTCTCTCTCTCTCTCTCTTTCTCTCTCTGTGTGTGTGTGTGTCTCCCTTCTTTTCTCTCTAATATTAATAAATTAAAGAAAAAAAAGAAGCCGGAAAATTATAGTTCAGGTCTTAATATTAATTGGCAGTTATTTGTTGAACTCTTCTAATGTGCCAGGCATGCTAAGTACTCTTTAGTTGGTGACAGAGATATGAGACTAGTATGGCATTAGCTACTGAGAAAGTAAGATATGCTTTTGTATGACATTTTCACGGGCAGAGATAAACATACTTCCCTTTTCTGTTGAAGATATTTGTGAAATATCTCCTTACAGCCCTGGCCAGTTGGCTCAGTGGTAGAGCATTGGCCTGGCGTGTGGAAGTCCCAGGTTCGATCCCCAGTCAGGGCACACAGGAGAGGCGCCCATCTGCCGCTCCACCCTTCCCCCTCTCCTTTCTCTCCATCTTTCTCTTCTCCTACAGCCAAGGTTACATTGGAGCAAAGTTAGCTGGGTGCTAAGGATGGCTCCATAGCCTCCGCCTCAGGTGCTAGAATGGCTCTGGTTGCAACAAAGCAGCACCCTCGATGGGCAGAGCATCACCCTCTAGTGGGCATGTCAGGTGAATCCTGGTTCAGCGCATGCTGGAATCTGTCTCTCTGCCTCCCTGCTTCTCAGAAAAACCAAACAAACTATATATATATATATCACCTTACAAATAAAGGATATTCAACTAAAGCATTTCCAAACCAAATTAATCTACATGTCTGGGATCTGTGGGAGCTGGGTGAAGGCATCAACTACTAGTCATAACATTAGAAAAGTGCTGAACATTTACATAAAAGACACAGGAAATATAATGTTTTTCAGCATGCGTGCTATCTGTAACAAAGCAAAAATATTGTTAAAGACTTTTATTAAAACTTGGAGAGATGCCTAACCAGGCAGTGGCGCAGTGGATAGAGCATAGGACTAGGATACGGAGGACCCAGGTTTGAGACCCCGAGGTCACAAGCTTGAGTGCGGGCTCATCTGGTTTGAGCAAAGCTCACAAGCTTGGACCCAAGGGTCACTGGCTTGAGCAAGGGGTTACTCAGTCGGCTGTAGCCCCATGGTCAAGGCACATATGAGAAAGTAAGCAATGAACAACTAAGGTGTCGCAACAAAAAACTAATGATTGATTCTTCTCATCTCTCTCCGTTCCTGTCTGTCCCTATCTATCCCTCTCTCTGACTCTCTCTCTGTCCCTGAAAAAAAGAAAGAAAAAAAAAACAAACCAACCTGACTCCTTCACTGTTGCCTCCTCTAGACTTGCCAAGGAAGTGACCCGTCCTGCACCAAGAACAAGCCTACAGTCAAACTTCCAGGGGGAATAAAGAGATGAGCTGCTACCAGGCTGACCAGCTTGTCCCAGTTTTCCCAGGACTTCCCCCACTTTTAGCACTGCAAGACTCTTCTCCAGGGACACCTTTCCATCTCAGGCAAGTTAGGGCAATGTGTCACCCTAGCTGCCACCAACTGGACTACTAATCTTCTCTCCTCTTAGAAAAAATAAACCTGGTTGAATAGAACCCAAATAATAATAATAATAATAGCAGACAGCCCATATATAACAAATACTATGTGCTTAGACACTATTCTAAGGAGTCTATTCATGTAGACTCATCTGAGCTGTGCCAACAATTTTACTTTAACTCCATTTCATGGATGAGAAAACTGAGGCCCAGAGGAAGTGAAGTAACTTGTCCAGGACTGCAGTTAGTCTGTGGCAGAGCTGGGATTCAAAGCCAGGTAGTCTGGCTTCAGAGAACACAGGCTTTACTACTTCACTCTACTGCCTCCGTGTGATATCCCCCTCATTTCTCTCCCCCAAGTGTTATACCCTCTTCTGCCGTCTTCTCTCTCCGTTGTCCCTGCCACTGACCTATATCTTGGCTCTGAGCCACATGTACCTCTCCCATTTACTTCTGTTTTACTCTTCATTCATCCATTCCACGAACATTTTGGTGTGCCTACTATGTGCCATGCTGCCTATAAGAGCATATGGCCTAGAGAGGCATTGTACAGAAATTCCCAAACTGTCTCAGTTCACACTGCCTTTAGCACAATATTTGCTAGAAATATTAGTCTTATTTCACCGTGCTGCTGCATGAAAAGAAACACCTACAGGCTCGATTTATTAGTTTAGTTCTGAACAACTTACTAGTGGGAGTTTATGTGGTATCTGATATGTATCTCTGTGTTTCCCTCAAAAATTAAAAGCTCCTGCAGTGGGTTTTAGTTCACAGTGGCCTTCTGGGGTACCTTGGCACACAGTTTAGAAACCATGAGCATTATTGTTAAGTGCTTGGTCCCTAGAGTCAGTCGCTGGGGTTCAAACTGGGGCCCTTCCCTTGCTCTGTGAGCTCCAGCACATAATGAGGCCTCCCTGAGCCCTAGCATTCCTCACCGGTAATGGAGATTGTCATAGTAGCTATGTCATATGGTTTTTTGCCACAAGAATTTAATGAGTGTAAATAAGTTCCCCAGAAAAAGGTTTAGCATCTAGTCACCAGAATATAAGTTCTACAAGGGTACAGAAAAAAAAAAAAAAAAGAATTGATGCTTCTCCTCTCTCCTTCCCATCTGTCTATCCCATTCTGTTTCTCTTTCTGTCCCTCTCTCTGTCTCTCTTGCAAAAAAATAAAAAGAATAAAAACTTAATTTTTTTTAAAAAATGACTGTTTTTCTCTCTTCCTCCCTCTGTTCTCTTTCTGTCTCTCTAAAACCAATCAATAAAAAAATTTTCTGCCTGACCAGGTGGCGGCGCAATGGATAGAGCATCGGACTGGGATGCTGAGGTCGCCAGCTTGAGTGCGGATTCATCTGGTTTGAGCAAAAGCTCACCAACTTGGACCCAAGGTCGCTGGCTCGAGCAAGGAGTTACTCGGTCTGCTGAAGGCCCGCGGTCAAGGCACATATGAGAAAGCAATCAATGAACAACTAAGGTGTTGCAATGTGCAATGAAAAACTAATGATTGATGCTTCTCATCTCTCCGTTTCTGTATGTCTGTCCCTGTCTATCCCTCTCTCTGTAAAAAAAAAAAAAAATTTCTGACACCCATTGAAACAGTAGGAATTTTATTCAAGGCTATTGTAATACATGTCAAGAGGATTGATAAGCCCTGGCCGGTTGGCTCAGTGGTAGAGCGTTGGCCTGGCGTGCAGGAGTCCCGGGATCGATTCCTGGCCAGGGCACACAGGAGAAGCACCCATTTGCTTCTCCACCCTTCCCCCTCTCTTTCCTCTCCGTCTCTCTCTTCCCCTCCCACAGCCAAGGCTCCATTGGAGCAGAGTTGGCCCGGGCGCTGGGGATCGTTCCATGGCCTCTGCCTCAGGTGCTGGAATGGCTCTGGTTGTGACAGAGCAACGCCCCAGATGGGCAGAGCATCGCCCCCTGGTGGGCATGCCGGGTGGATCCCGGTCGGCGCATGCAGGAGTGGGACTGCCTCCACGTTTCCAGCTTTGGAAAAATACAAAAAAAAAAAAAAGATTGATAAAGTAGGAAATAGGGCTCAGCTCTGAATACAGCAAGGACAGGAGGTGATTTATAATCAAGTAGCAGAGTGGGAGCAAATGTGTTCAGGACATGCCATCCACAATATGCTGCTTGGGTATATTAGTTGTTTTGAGCTGAAGTTCTCTATGAGCTTCCCTTTATCTGCTTAAAGACAGATCCTCCAAAAGGAACTCAACTGTCATGAATCCTCTTTCTAGGAGTTTCATCACCAGGGAAAGACTGACTCTCATCACAAAAAAGGAGATTATTTCCTGGCCAGGTACCTCAGATAGGTCAAGTATCGCCCCAATACACCAGTGGTTCTTAAAGTGTGTGCCAGGGTGCACTGGTGCACCCTAGATTTCCAGGTGCACCCTACAGTATTCCAGAGAAATATGTGCCTGTTGGGGACCAAAAAACCAACAAGGCCTGACCTGTGGTGGCACAGTGGATAAAGCTTCAATCTGGAAATGCTGAGGTCGCCAGTTCGAAACCCTGGGCTTGCCTGGTCAAGGCACATATGAGAGTTGATGCTTCCTGCTCCTCCCCCCTTCTCTCTCTCTCTGTCTCTCCTCTGTCTCCCTCTCTGTCTCTCTCTCCTCTCTAAAAATAAATAAATAAAATTTAAAAAAAAACCCAACAGGGTTTTTGGAGTTTAGATTTTTGCAGGACAGAGGGGTGGGGAATTGGCTATAAGCTGAGAGTCTGCCCAACCCCCCCCCCCCACCTCACTTGCCTGATTAGGTTGCAAAAGGCTGTAAAGCTGTGGTGCTGGATTGTTTACATTAATCCCCATGTTCCCCAGAAAGACTAGAGGTAAGTTTCTTCTATCCTTTGTTTGGTGTAAAGTTAAGATAATATGTATGGTGGGGGTTTTCTGCACTCAATACAATTAAGAGTAAAAAGAGTGGAATTCTTTAATGTATTGACGAGGAAATGAGAGTTTGCCTTTCAAATATATGCCCAAACATTGAAGAAATGGCTAGGACACATCAGGCTCATGTTTCTCATAAATGCAAGAATGAAAAAACTTAACACATTCACACCGGGACCTGCCAAATTTACTAAATCTTACTAAGAATGTATCTATATATATATAAAGATAACTTTTTTGTTGTTTTTTTTTAACCCCTCTTTTGTACAAATTTTAAAAAGCATAACTCAAAAATGTAACATAAAACTTTTTTAATGTCAGAATTAATTTAATTTTGTCATATTTATTTTGTTTAATTACCATAAAAGCACGCTTGGACTTGATATTCTTTTCCTTTAATATTTGACATAATTATTATAACATATTTCTCAGAAATCTGTATATAGTTCACCTACAATTATTTGTAGGATTTTAAGTGCGCCTCAACTTCAAAAAGTTTGAGAACCACTGCAATACACTGAGGTTGCACATCCAATCCCCGGTCAGTGTGTATACAAGAATCAACCAATGAATACATAACAAATCAATGTTTCTCTCTCTCTCACCCTCTCAAATAAATAAATAAATAAATAAATAAATAAATATCTGTAAAAACTTTTTAAAAACAAGGGGAGATGAGAACTCCACACCCAAAATTTGTCACAATCTATCTCCTATTATTTTTTGTTTGTTTTGTCTCTCATCTATTCTAAGGGTCCATTTAGTTTTCAAAAATATCATTTGCTCTCCTCTATGTGGCATACATTCGTTCTTCTCTTCCCCTATTGAGATGGTATGATGTCTCAGATCTCACTATTTCTTTTGGGTATTCACTTTTTCCCCATGTGATGCCCCTGTATATGTAATATAAAAATTTAATAAATTTGTATACCTTTTCTCTTGTTAACCTGCCTGTTTGCAGTTTATTTCATAGATGCAGCTATTAAAACTAGGAGGGTAGCCTTACTAGGCAATGACACAGTGGATAGAGCATCAGACTGGGATGTGTAGGACCCAGATTCAAAACCCTGAGATCGCCGGCTTGAGCGCAGATTCATCTGATTTGAGCAAGGCTCACCAGCTTGAGCCCAAGGTCGCTGGCTTGAGCAAGAGGTCACTCGGTCTGCTGTAGCCCTCCCCCCCCCCCCGTGAGAAAGCAATTAATGAACAATTAAGGTGCCACAACGAAGAATTGATGCTTCTCATCTCTCTCCCTTCCTGTCTGTCTGTCTCTCTGTGTCTCTATTACAAAGAAAATACATACATAAATAAGGAGGATAGAGGGATGTCTTTACTCCCCTATGTTGCTGGATGAAAACTTACCAAAGGAGACATCCAGGATAGGAGGAATTCTTCCTAACCCAACACTTGCCAGAGTCATCATATAGATCAAGGGTGGGGAATAAGGAATTTGATCAGATATCAAGTGTGATCAGTTATCAAGGGTGGAGGATTCTCTCTAAACTGACTTAGCAGAATTCTTGCTATAACTAGACTCAAGGACAAGACCTAATATAGAGGGGGGCTCAGGGGAGCCTGACTAAAGTTTGTTCAAGAAGAATCTTTGTTGAAAGCCGATCAACAGCTGCTGATTGACACAGTCACAGCAAAGAAGATCAACATCTGCTGATTGACACAGTCATAGCAAAGAAGAAGAGGTGCAGCGATACTTCCCCCTTTTTAACTTCTTGGATTCAATTGGTTATTCTTCCTCCCTGTTTCTGGGGGTGTGTGCTTTCATTTATGGCACACGGATAATAGCATCGTGCTTTCCCTGCAGATTCATAGTAATTTCTCTGGAAATGAGACAGAGGGTGTGAATTCCACAGAAAAACCTATAAACCCACTTACCTGGGCCTGTAGACATAAGAGGCTGGCTATGATATCCCCTTAAGGGGCTAGATTGTAGAAAATATCCTCCTAAAAATTATATTAGGGAAGTATAGCTTGTGACTCATAAATAGATAGGAAACAGAGACTAAACACAAAAGCACTTTTCAGCCTTTACCTATTCTATTGTTTTACCCCCTAGTCCTTTACACATTATAGAAGAATAGAAAAACTTCCCATGCCTCTCACATACCTAGCCTTCAGGTAGTTGGACGTTCTGGGAATAATAGTTGGGATTACTAATAGATGAAAATAGTAGACAAACTTAATTTTTACTAGACAATAGGTTGCTAAGTAAGACAAAATCAACAGGGTCTTTTTAGAAGCTTGCGCCAATATTTTTGCTGCTGTTCAAGTTATTGTATAACTGTACTTAATGACTTACCACCTGATTCATAGCTTAAAGAAATGTACTCACCCTTTCCTGGAATATTTACTCATATTAAAGCAAAAATAAGTGTTAATCAATATATTCCGCATACCATATGATTATAATTTCAATGTATTCTGCATACCATGTAATTATAACTAAGTGTATAAAAATAAAGCTATACTAGCCATTGGCACAGATGCCTGGTTGATGAGCTAAAAAAAATTTGGCTCTCGCCTGACCAGGTGGTGGCACAGTGGATAGAGCATCAGACTGGGAGGCAGAGGACCCAGGTTTGAAACCCGAGGTCGCCAGCTTGAGCACGGGCTCATCTGGTTTGAGCAAAAGCCCACCAGCTTGAACCCAAGATCGCTTGCTCCAGCAAGGGGTTACTCGGTCTGCTGAAGGCCTGCAGTCAAGGCACGGTTTGAGAAGGCAATCAATGAACAACTAAGGTGTTGCAACACGCAATGAAAAAATAATGATTGATGCTTCTCATCTCTCTCTGTTCCTATCTGTCTGTCCCTGTCTATCCCTCTCTCTGACTCACTCTCTGTCTCTATAAAAAATAAATAAATAAATAAATAAATAAATAAATAAATAAAAATTAAAAAAAAAAAAAGAATTCGGCTAACTCGTTTCGTGCTGACACCGTCCATTCCTATGGGACCCCTGGATCCACCCCAGGGCGGTACCCCGGCAAATCTTTGTCCCTATTTTTTTGTGTGTGATAGAGACAGAGAGACACAGAGAGAGGGACAGATAGAGACAAAAAGATAGGAAGGGAGAGAGATAAGAAGCATCAATTCTTCATTGTGGCACCTTAGTTATTCATTGATTGCTTTCTTATATGTGCCTTGACCAGGGAGCTACAGCAGACCAAGTGACCCCTTGCTCATCAAGCCAGCGACCTTGGGCTCAAGCTGGTGAGCCTTGCTGAAACCAGATGAGCCCGCACTCAAGCAGGCGACCTCAGAGTTTCAAACCACCACCTGGTCAGGCCCTAGTTTTCTTTAAACTATAGAATGCTTCATGAATTTTTGTGTCATTCTTGTGCAGGGGCCATGCTAATCTACTCTGTATTGTTCCAAGTTTAGTATATGTACAACTTTGTCACTAATTTAACATATGTAATAGCACAGGTTTTCTATTTAGAGTGTTATCTTTATGGTACTAATTTAATAAATAGAAAAGCCTAATTACCTATTAAAAATCTTAAGTTTTGCTTAACCTGTGTGGTGCCGTGGATAAAGCATGAACCTGGAAAGCTGAGGTCATCAGTTCAAAACCCTGATCTACGGGCGCTGAGGACAACTCCATGGCCTCCGCCTCAGGCGTTAGAGTGGCTCCAGCCGTAACAGGTGTGACATCCCTGATGGACGGAGCATCGCCTCCTGGTGGGCTTGCTGGGTGAATCCCGGTCAGTTGGGTTCTTCCAGGAGTCTATCTGACTGCCTCCTGGCTTCTAGTTTCGGAAGGGTACAAAAGTAAATAAATAAATAAACAAGTAAAAACCCTAGGCTTGTCTGGTCAAGGCACATACAAGAAGGAACTACCACATGATTTGATGCTTCCCGCTACTCCCTCCCTCTTTCTCTCTCTCTAAAATCAATAAATAAAATCTTTGAAAACAAAAATATTGACCTGTGTTGGCTCAGTGAATAAAGCATCCACCTGGTTTTTTTGTTTGTTTGTTTTATTTATTTATTTCAGAGACAGCGCGAGAATCAGAGAGAGGAATAGATAGAGACAGACAGACAGGAACGGAGAGAGATGAGAAGCATCAATCATCAGTCTCTTCAGTCTCTCGTTGAGACACCTTAGCTGTTCATTGACTGCCTTCTCATATGTGCCTTGACCGTGGGTCTTCAGCAGACTGAGTAACCCCTTGCTGGAGTCAGCGACCTTGAATCCAAGCTGGTGAGCCTCCTGCTCACACCAGATGAGCCCGCGCTCAAGCTGGCGACCTCGGGGTCTCAAACCTAGGTCCTTCCGCATCCCAGTCCGATGCTCTATCCACTGCGCCACCACCTGGTCAGCCGCATCCACCTGGTTTTGCTGGTGCAAAACCCTGGGCTTTCCCAGTCAAGGCACATATGAGAAGCAACTATGAGTCTGTTTCCTGCCCCCTCTTCTCTTTCTCTTTTGGTCTCTCTCTCTCCCCCCTCTAAAAATGAATTTAAAAATAAAAAATAAAAGCCTGACTAGGTGGTTGCGCAGTGGATAGAGTGTCTTACTGGGATGCGGAGGACCCAGGTTCAAGACCCTGAGGTTGTCAGCTTGAGCACGGACGGGCTCATCTGGTTTGAGCAAAGCTCACCAGCTTAGACCCAAGGTTGCTGGCTTGAGCATGGGGTTACTCAGTCTGCTGAAGGCCCACGGTCAAGGCACATATGAGAGAGCAATCAATGAACAACTAAGGTGTCGCAACATAAAACTAATGGTTGATGCTTCTCATCTCTCTCCGTTCCTGTCTGTCCCTATCTATCCCTTTCTCTGACTCTGTCTCTGAAAAAAAATAAAAAATAAATATTAATAAACTATATGTATATTATTTAAAAAATAAATAAATTAAATTTTTTTTAACCTATTGGTTTATATAAATCAATTGAATTTATGGTATGTTTACTTATTTATTTAAATTTATTGAATTTAGAGAGTAGGGGAGAAAGAAAAACATCAATATATTGTTCCACTTATTTATGCATTTATTGGTTGATTCTTGTACGTGCTCTGATCAGGGATCAAATCCACAAACTTGGCATATGCTCTAATCAACAGAGCTACCAGGTGAGGAAAAATCTTAATTTTTAAAAAATTTATTTATTGATTTTAGAGAAAGGTAGGGAGAGACAGAGATAGAGACAGAAACATGGATCTGTTCTTCTGTGTGCCCTGACTGGGGATCAAACAGGCCACCCCTGTGCATTGGGACTACACTCTAGCAAACCAGAAAAGATTCTGCCAGGGAAAATCTTAAGTTTTTTACACTGACTTCTTCTACTGTGAAGGATTTCAGAAACTATCACAGTTGGAGAGGTCTTACCACCTGCATTTTACAAATGTGAGAAGTATGGATTAGTGTAAATAAACAGCCCAAAGACACATAGCTTTTCAAAATGGCAGAGCTAGGGATGTTATTTAAGTCTGACTGGGTATGTTTGTCTCAAGATGAAGGATTCAGTCAGCTCTAGATTTCTATAATTCTACTCTGAGTTTGATCTTTAGATCAGTATTTTTCAACCAGTGTGCCGCGACACACTAGTGTGCCACGAGACATGGTCAGGTGTGCCATGGGGAAATTAAACATGGGTCCCCAAACTATGACCCACGTGCTGGATACAACCCACGGAGGCTATTTATCCGGTCCACCACCAGCCACCTCCATCCGAACATAAACATTCCCCTCACAATCCCTCCAGCTATCAGTGACAGGAAGACTGGAGGCACAGGGAACGCTCACTGACCAATCACCTTCTAGGATGCATCCCGAACACTAGCAATGAACCAATAGTAGGCTGCCTCTCATCCGCTGCGAGTAGTTGAAGCTGCTACTCCTCCCCATGGTCCCGATTTCTAATCCTGGTCAGGACTGGAGGTAAATGTTGCCACCACTAGATGAAGCCTCAGTCTCAGCTGGTTATGTCTATCTTGATGGTGTATATAGATATTTAACCTTTTTCTTTTTAAAAGAGGTCCCCGCAGAGGGTGATATACAATGCATCACAATGTTATCTAACTTTAAAGCTAAAGTTTGCTGACAGTTTTTGGTTATCTGTTGCCAAGGAGTTCCCCATTTTGGCCAACAAAGCTATTTTGACATTGCTCTCGTTTTCAACCACATATCTATGTGAGCTGAGCTTCTCAAGCTTGACTGCAATAAAAACTAAAAACAGAGAGAGACTGAGAACTGTTGAGGAAGAGCTTCGTGTGTGTCTTTCTACCATTCCTGCCAGGATATCCCTTTTGTGTTCATCGAAACAGGCCCAGGTTTCACGCTAAGTGAGTATAAATACATTTAGAAACTATATTATTAACTATATGTATAATATGTACTGTGTTAGAGTGTCATTTTGGTAGGTGGTGTGCCCCAGCATTTTGTAAATGTAAAAAATGTGCCATGGCTCAAAAAAGGTTGAAAATCACTGCTTTAGATCACGTAATTTTTTATGTACTATTGAAGAAAAATTGTCTCACTTAGGACAGAAAGAGGGCATTACTGGAGAAACTGGGGAAATCCTAACAAAGTCTGCACCTTACTTAATAGTTATGTATAGCCCTGGCCAGGTAACTTAGTTGGAGCATTGATCCTATGCACCAGGGTTACAGGGTTAATCGTTGGTTAGGGCATATACAAGAGGCAACCAATGAATTCACAACTAGATGGAACAGCGAACCGAGGTTTCTCTCTCTCTAGCTCTCTCTTTCCCTTCCCCTTCTCTTTCTTTCTAAAATTAATAATATAAAAATTTTAAAATTAGTTATGTATATATTTCAATTTCTTAATTTTTATAAATGTACTGTGTTAATGTAAGATGTTAACAATGAGGAAAATTGAGTGAGGGGGGTACAAAAACTTTCTTTGCTATTTTTGCAAGTTTTCTGTAAAATTATTCCCCTCTAAAACCTTACTTTTTTCCTTTTTTTCATCAGATGGGTAATGTGCTGATGTTGTAACAAGGTTTAAGGGGGCACATCTCACACAAGAGCATGAACACCCAATCAGCACACTTATGAATTACAAAAGAATCAAACCCTTATTTATTTATTTATTATTTTTTATTTATTGATTTTTAGAGAGAGAGGATAGAGAGAGAGAGAGAGAGAGAGAGAGAGAGAAGGGGGAGGAGCAGGAAGCATCAACTCCCATATGTGCCTTGACCAGGCAAGCCCAGGGTTTCGAACCAGCAACCTCAGTCTTCCAGGTCGATGCTTTATCCCACTGCGCCACCACAGGTCAGGCTCAAACCCTTATTTAAAAAAAAAAATCTCTTATTAGATTGCTGAGAACTCTAGTCAGAAATACCCTTTAGCCTTCAAATGAGTACTCTAGCTTAGAAAATTTTTAAAGATCATTTATGTATAAAGGAAAAGAAAATTCTCAGCCTCCCTTGGTATTATCTTCTAGTATCTTATAAGCTTCATCTCAGGAAATGAATTTCAAAAGCTAAATTAAATCCTTCCCATTACAATTGAAGTCTATTTCTCATTCATTCAACATTTTTTGTCTTTCAGCTTCATAAATAGCAACTGTTCATCATCTCTCAGGCAGTGTATAATCATATACATGCAGATTTAGTTTTCTATGAACAAAACATCATATGGCTTCTTCTGAATATTTTTAAATCAATCAGGAGGAATTTACTAAATGCCATTTTGTGCAAAGCAGTATAGTAATTGCAGAGGGCGGGGGAGGAGATAAAAAGGGAAAAACAGCCTGACCTGTGGTGGCGCAGTGGATAAAGCGTCGACCTGGAAATGCTGAGGTTGCCAGTTCGAAACCCTGGGCTTGCCTGGTCAAGGCACATATGGGAGTTGATGCTTCCAGCTCCTCCCCCCCTTCTCTCTCTCTGTCTCTCCTCTCTCTCTCTCTCTGTCTCTCCCTCTCCTCTCTAAAATGAATAAATTTTTTAAAAAAATTTTAAAAAAGGGAAAAACAGACATAGTCCCTATCTTCAAAAAGCCTAATATTCTTCCAACATTAAAAAATGTCCCATGTGCCTGACCTGTGGTGGCACAGTGGAATGCTGAGGTCACCGGTTCAAAGCCATAGGCTTGCCTGGTCAAGGCACATATGTGAAGCAACTATGAGATGATGCCTCCCACTCTCCCCAACTTCCCCACTTTTCTCTCCCTCTCAAATTAGTAAATAAAATCTTTTTCTTTCTTCTTCTTCTTCTTTTTTTTTTTTTTTTTTAGCAAGAGAGGGAGAGGGACAGTGTAATGCCAGTGGCTATGGCCATGCAGGTTCACATTGGATTCGGGCAGACGAAAAAGGAACTGTGGGGCTGGAGAATGGTGTGCCATTCTGTTTATTAGAGTCTTGCAATGGCTGATGAGCAAGCAAGTAGGGCAAACTGGTTCCCTCTCCCTCTCAGACTCAACAGCAAAGCAGGCCCGGATGGAGGGTAGGGACCCCTTCTCCAGCAAGCAATGGCCCCTTCCAATGGTGGCAGTCAATCTGCAATTTATACTCTGCCACCCTGAGGGCAAGCACCTACAGCCTTAAACATGGTGCTGTCCTGTGCTCACACACCAATCAGGCAAAGTATAAGATAGCAACCTTAATACACTAGTTTGCCCAACACACACACAGGGACAGACAGAAAAGAAGAGAAATGAGAAGCATCAATTCTTTGTTGATATACCTTTATTGTTCATTGATTGCTTTCTCATATGTTCCTTGACTGGGGGACTCCAGCTGAGCTAGTGACCACTTGCTCAAGCCAGCGACCTTGGGCCCAAGCCAGCAACCATGGGGTCATGTCTATGATCCCACACTCAAGCTGGCAATCCTGTGCTCAAGCCAGATGAGCCCATGCTCAAGCTGGTGACATCAGGGTTTTACCATCTGCCCAAATCCGATGTGGCGACCTGGGTCCTCAGTGTCCCAGGTTGATGCTCTATCCACTGTACCACCTCCTGGTCAGGCTATAAATAAAATCTTTTAACAAATAAAAATGTCTCATGCATTCAAAAATGTTTACTGAATACCCACTATGTGCCAGGCACTGTTCTAGGAGCTGGAAATCCCTTATTTAAAAAATTTTTTTATTGATTTTAGCAAGAGAGGGAAAGAGAGAGAGAGAGAGAGAGAGAGAGTAACATCAATCTGTTCCTGTATGTTCCCTGACCCGGGATCGGAGTGGCAACCTCTGGGCTTTCAGGCAGTGTTCTAACAAACTGAACTATCCGGTCAGGGCTGGGAATCCTTGATAATAAGCAAAAACAGTTCCATACTGTCATAGAGCTTACTGTCCAGTGGCGGAAACAAACATTAACCAAATACTCACAAACAAATGTAAAATTACAATTGTGTTAAGTACTATGAAGAGGAAGTACAATGTCAGGGCTGCTGCTTTCTGGCATTGTATCTTTGTGCTATTTTTCCCACAGACAGAAGCAGCCCAGAGTAGGTAGAGCTTGCCAAGCAGACTATGTGTCAGTCAAATAAGTTTGCAAATATGATGTATATGTTTGCTCGCTTATAGTTTGCATTGGATGTGGGCGGACAGGCTGTAAGCAGGCAGGATCATTATAGCCTAAGGCTTAGTTTTAGTTTTTTGTTGTTGTTCTTTTGTTTTGTTTTTGTTTTGCACTTTATTGGTTTGAGAGAGAGAGAGAGAGAGAGATGGGAGTGTGTAGGGGAGAAGCATCAACTCCTAGTAGTAGTTGCTTCTGGTATGTGCCTTGACCAGGTAAGCATGGACTTTCTTGTTTGTTTGTTTTTGTTGTTGTTTTTTTACAGAGACAGAGAGGGAGTCAGAGAGAGGGATAGACAGGGACAGACAGACAGGAATGGAGAGATGAGAAGCATCAATCATTAGTTTTTCGTTGTGCATTGCAACACCTTAGTTGTTTATTGATTGCTTTCTCATATGTGTCTTGTCCGTGGGCCTTCAGCAGATGGAGTAACCCCTTGCTCGAGCCAGCGACCTTGGGTCCAAGCTGGTGAGCTTTGCTCAAACCAGATGTGCCCGTGCTCAAGCTGGCCACCTCGGGGTCTTGAACCTGGGTCCTCAGCATCCCAGTCTGATGCTCTATCCACTGCTAAGGCTTAGTTTTAAGACTAAGCTTTTCCCCACACCCTTGACTGTTGCCTGATATGGGGTGGTGCACTCTCATGAGGAATCCCATTATGCCTCAGATAAGTGATTTTGTATCAGAGACTTCCTAGTTTGCATATTGGATTAAAGGTTTTGATTTCTACACTATAAAATGGGGCAGACCATGAGCTTGCTCTCTCTCAGTTCCTGAGATTGGCATTAGAGAGAAGAGCAGAGAGGAGAGCAGAGAAAGGCCACGTGGAGGAGAGGAGAAGCAGCCAAGATGGCAGAGTGCTGAAGGAGAAGCCAGTTTGTGCAGAGTTTGTGCAGGGAGAAGGAGACGGGGTACAGAGGTGAATAAGGCGAAGTAGAAATCTTTGATTCTAGGAAACTCAGATAAGTCAGTGGCTTTGGGAGCCCTGAACGGAAAGGGAAGTGTTTTCGCACTGTGTGTATTTCTCGCCCACTGGGTGCGAGCTAGGATTAAAGCTAATGGCCCGCCAGTTCTTGGCTCCTTGTTTCATTACCGTCTGTCCGAATAAAATGTGAACGTGCACGGGCCAGGAGGCTGTGATGGTGGCCGTGGCTACTGGCTTTACACTATGCCTTTTTTTTTTTCCACCCAGAGAATGTCTCTGATGAACTAGAAAAAGGCAGTGCTTCTTCCAGGTTGACACAGCCCTGCTCCATGTGCAAGGCTTTGTGCATGGAGCACAAACTGGATTTTGGCTCTTTCTCCTAAGCTAGTAACCCTTGTTTAGATGATCAACCTCTACAAGCATACACAGCAGCCCTACAAACTGTTAAAACAAAACAAAAAATAAACAAACAAAAGGTTGCGCCTGACCAGGCGGTGGCGCAGTGGATAGAGCGTCAGACTGGGATGCGGAAGACCCAGGTTCAAGACCCCGAGGTTGCCAGTTTGAGCGCGGGCTCATCTGGCTTGAGCAAAAAGCTCGCCAGCTTGGACCCAAGGTCGCTGGCTTGAGCAAGGGGTTATTCAGTCTGCTGAAGGCCCACAGTCAAGGCACATATGAGAAAGCAATCAATGAACAACTAAGGTGTCGCAATGCGCAACAAAAAACTAATGATTGATGCTTCTCATCTCTCCATTCCTGTCTGTCTGTCCCTGTCTATCCCTCACTCTGACTCTCTCTCTGTCTCTGTAAAAAGAAAAAAAGAAAAAAAGAAGGTTCCATGGACACAGGTAATAAAGTGAGATTTGAGAGGGTTTCCCTGAGGAACAAACAAAAGAATTAGAACTGAAAGAAGAATGGGAGTTAACCAGGTAGAAAGGAAGAAAGAGAAACATTTAGGGAGCAGTAACAATATGAGCAAAGGCCCTGGGGCAGGATAGGACTATATATTATTGAAAAACTGAAAGCTTAGTGCTGGTAAATGTAAAAAAATGACAAAAGCTTGGTGACAGGTAATACTATAAAATTAGGCAGGGGCTCTGTAAAGCCAGTAGCCACGGCCACCATCACAGCCGCCTGGCCCATGCAGGTTTGCATTTGATTCAGACAGAAGGTAATGAAATAACGGAGCCAAGAACTAGTGGGCCATTAACTTCAATCCTAGCTCGCACCCAGAGAGCAAGAAATACACACAGTGAGAAAACACTTCCCTTTCCATTCAGTGCTCCCAAAGCCACTGACTTATCTGAGTTTCCTAGAATCAAAGGTTTCTACTTTGCCTTATTCACCTCTGTTCTATCTCCTTCTCCCTGCACAAACTGCACAAACTGGCTTCTCCTTCAGCACTCCGCCATCTTGGCTGCTTCTCCTCTCCTCCACGTGGCCTTTCTCTGCTCTCCTCCAGCATGGGCTCCTCTGCTCCATTTTATTTTTTATTTTTATTTTATTTATTCATTTTTAGAGAGGAGAGAGAGAGAGAGAGG
The DNA here is from genome assembly GCF_036850995.1 of Saccopteryx leptura. NCBI lineage: Eukaryota > Metazoa > Chordata > Mammalia > Chiroptera > Emballonuridae > Saccopteryx > Saccopteryx leptura. Next base: position 71,940,633 of record NC_089503.1, on the reverse strand, counting down.
AGAGAGAGACAGAGAGAGAGAAGGGGGGAAGGAGCTGGAAGCATCAACTCCCATATGTGCCTTGACTAGGCAAGCCCAGGGTTTCGAACCGGTGACTTCAGCATTTCCAGGTCGACGCTTTATCCACTGCGCCACCACAGGTCAGGCCTCTGCCCCATTTTATAGTGTAGAAATCAAAACCTTTAATTCAATATACAAATAAGGAAGTCTCTGATATAAAGTCACTTATCTGAGGCATAATGGGATTCCTCATAAGAGTGCACCACCCCCCACCATGCTACAGTCAAAGGTGTGGGGAAAAAGCTTAGTTTTAAAACTACACCTTAGGATATAATGACTTTGCCAGCTTATAGCCTGTCTCCCACACCCAAAGAGAGCAAACATATATATCATATTCACAAACTTATTGACCAGCAGGGTCATATTACATAGGATCATGTGGATCATCCTAAGATTGTTTTATAAGATCAAATCTTGAAACATGTTCTACCATGCATGAGTTTGGATTCATGGCAGGCCCATACCCCTGGTCCTGTCATAGTGCCCCATACTAGAACAAACTAAGGCCTTCAACGATTGCCTTGCCTCTGCCTATAGGCTGTAGGCACTAAGTGGGTTATACAGTGGGAAAAAAAAAGATTGCTATGTAAAAGAATAACACTTGTTGCTAACACTTATACAGAAAGAATTAGAATGGCATTAACTTCTTTTATTTTTAAAATATTTTGTTCGTTCATTTTTAGAGAGAAGATGGAGGAAAGGCGGGAGGAGGAACAGGAAGCATCAACTTATAATAGTTGCTTCTCATACAGTATATGCCTTGACCAGCAAACCTTGAGTTTCGAGCGGATGAATCAGCATTTCAGGTCGAGGCTTTATCTACTGCATCCCCAGAAGTCAGGCTAATATTTTTGTTAGTATGTCATTAATATACAGTGAAATGCACAGGTCTTAAATATACAGTTTGGTAAGTTTTGACATACACGTACACCCATGCATCTATATCCCATCAAGGATTTTGTTTGTTTGTTTTTTGGTATTTTTCTGAAGTTGGAAACGGGGAGGCAGTCAGACAGACTCCCGCATGCACCCGACCAGGATCCACCCAGCATGCCTACCAGGGGGCAATGCTCTGCCCATCTGGGGTGTTGCTGTGCCGCAATCAGAGCCACTCTAACGCCTGAGGCAGAGGCCATAGAGCCATCTTCAGCGCCCGGGCCAACTTTACTCCAATGGAGCCTTGGCTACTGGAGGGGAAGAGAGAGAGACAGAGAGGAAGGAGAGGGGGAGGGGTGGAGAAGCAGATGGGCGCTTCTCCTGTGTGCCCTGGCCGGGAATCAAACCCGGGACTCCTGCACGCCAGGCCGACGCTCAAGGTTTAGATCAGGGATAGTCAACCTTTTTATACTACCACCCACTTTTGTATTTCGGTTAGTGGTGAAATTTTCTAACCGCCCACCAGTTCCACGGTAATGGTGATTTATAAAGTAGGGAAGTAACTTTACTTTATAAAATTTATAAAGCGGAGTTACAGCAAGTTAAAGCACATAATAATAATTACTTACCAAGTACTTTATGTCGGATTTTCACTAAGTTTGGCAGAATAAATCTTTATAAAACAACTTACTATAGTTAAATTTATCTTTTTATTTATACTTTGGTTGCTCCACTACTGCCCACCATGAAAGCTGGAATGCCCACTAGTAGGTGGAAGGGGCCAGGTTGACTACCACCAGTTTAGATAAAACTTTCCAACATTTTATGAAGTTCCCTCTTACTTTTTTCCATTGAAACGTCTCACTACCTCAGGCAACCACCACTCTGCTTTGGAATAATTCAGTGTGTGCTCTTTTGTCTCTAGCTTTTTCTACTCAGGGTAATGTTGTTGAAATTAAGAAAATGGTGTTAACTTTTCAAGAAAATAATTGTCTAGATCAGTGGTAACAGGCATAAAAATCATCTGAGCCCTGACCAGGTAGCTCAGTTGGTCAGAACGTTGTCCCCACACACCAAGGTTGCAGGTTCCATCCCTAGTTAGGGCACATACAAGAATCAACCATGGAATGCATAAATAAGTGGAACAACAAGCTAATTTTTCTCTTTCTCTCTCTAAAATCAATAAGATATATATATACACATATATTACACTAATGGCAAAAAGCTTAAAAAAAAAAAAAGAAAGTGTTGCCTGACCTGTGGTGGCGCAGTGGATAAAGTGTCGACCTGGAATGCTGAGGTTGCCGGTTCAAAACCCTGGGCTTGCCCAGTCAAGGCACATATGGGAGTTGAAGCTTCCTGCTCCTCCCCCCTTCTCTCACTCTCTCTCTCTCCCGCTCTCTCCTCTAAAATGAATAAATAAATAAAAATAATTTTTAAAAAAAGATTACCCTTTCCTTAAAAAAAAAAAAAGTGTTCATATGTTGCTCCCACCTTCTACATTCTCACAGGTGTATTAATTACCTTCACCCCAATAAAAAAATTTTCAAGTGAGAGGAGGGGAGATAGACAGACTCCTGCATGTGCCCCAACTGGGATCCACCCTGCAACCCCTGTCTGGAGGCCAATACTCAATCAACTGAGATATCCTCAGCACCTGAGGCCAATGCTCAGACCCACCTCAAAAACCCATGCTGATGTTCCAACCGATGCTCAAACCAATCAAGCCACTGGCTGTGAGATGGGAAAAGGGAGAGAAGGGGGAGAGGGACAGGGAGAGAAGTAGATGGTCACTTCTCATGTGTGCCCAGAATGAGGACTGAACTTCCGTATGCTGGGCTAATGCTCTATCCACTGAGAAAACCAGTCAGGGCCAATAAAATGTTACCACTACATTTAAACTAAAAAAAAATTTAAATTAAATAAAAAAAGAAAATGCTCTTGCTATCCAAAGTATGTAAACCACTATGAGTAAAAGCAAGGCTACTCTACAGTATACTGGATCCCATCCTAGACAGAGGGTTCCTCATTGCCAAGCTGAATGCAGAGATGATCCCGGAAATGTACTTTATTGAATGCTTCCCATGTGTCCAGTCCTGTGCAAAGTGCTTTCCAGGCAGCATGTCATTTTATCATCTCAGTAACTCTATGAAGCTGATACCATATTATTCATATTTTGTAGGTGAACTGTTTCTCCCTCAAAGTTGAGGGACTAGACAAAAGCCCCACGTCAAGTCGGAAAATCAGAATTCAAACCCATATTTGTTTGACTCAAGTGCTGATTCCTTTTCCTTTTATTCCCTTAAAAAATATGGCCCTGGTCAGTTAACTCAGTCAATTAGAGCGTCATTCTCAAACACCAAGGTTGTAGGTTTGATCTCCTGTAAGGGCACATACAGGAAGTGGCCAATGAATGCACAGCTACAGTGGGACAACAAATGCATGCTTCTTCCTCTCTCTCTCTCTCTCTCCCTCCCTTCTCTCTCTGTTTCTCTAAATTTAATTTAAAAAGTATGGAATGCTTCACAAATTTGCAGGTCATCCTTTCACAGGGGCCATGCTAATCTTCTCTGTATCATTCCAAAGTTAGTATATGTGCTGCCGAAGCAAGCATCTTTTCCTTGCTTTCTTTTTGCAACCTTTAAAAAACACTTTTTAATTGAATTTGTTGGGTGACATTGGTTAATAAAATTATATAGATTTCAGGTGTACAATTCTATAATATATCATCTGTATATTGTATTGTATGTTTACCACCCTATGTAAATGCTGATTTTTTAATCACTAACACATAAAATTTACAGAAGAAAGCAACCTTCAAAATTCATTTTAGTGCTAAAAATACTACTGAATCCTGTAATAGAAATATTCAATGAAAAATGCAACAGACTAGGGGAGTAATTTTATTTTTATTTGGGGGGGAAAGTAGTTAATATTTTAACTAGGTAGAAGTATGAGAAGCCTTCAGAAGAGGTAGGAGTTAGCTTGGAAAATAAAATTTTTTCTCAGTGTTTCCATAATAGAAACCGAGTGGCCTGACCTGTGGTGGCGCAGTGGATAAAGCGTCAACCTGGAAATGCTGAGGTCGCCGGTTCGAAACCCTAGGCTTGCCTGGTCAAGGCACATATGGGAGTTGATGCTTCCAGCTCCTCCCCACCTTCTCTCTCTCTCTCTTCCTTTCTCTCTCCTCTAAAATGAATTTAAAAAATTAAAAAAAAAAAAAAAAAAAAGAAACCGAGTAATGCCTGGCCTGTGGTGGTGCAGTGGTTGGAGTGTCCACCTGGAACACTGAGGTTGCTAGTTCGAGGCCTGGGCTTGCCCAGTCACAGCACATACAAGCCATCAATGAACAACTAAAGTGCAGCAGCTATGAGTTGATATACTTCTCATTCCTCCCTATATGTCCAGTAGTTGCACCCATCACAGCTGCCTGGCTCGTGCAGGTTCCCATTAGATTTGGGTAGATGGTAATGAAATAACAGGGCCAAGAACTGGTGGGCCATTATTTTTTATTCTAGCCTCGTACCAGCAGGTGAGTAAATACACACAATGAGAAAACACTTCCCTTTCCGTTCAGGGCTCCCAAAGCCAGTGCCTTTCTCCCGGTTTTCTGAGAATCAAAGGCCCCCACCAGTTCAGCGGAGCTCCCAAAGCCCCTCATCTCTGTATCCCTTCAGCACCCCACCATCTTGGCTACTTGCCTCCTCTGCAACAAAGTGGTCTTTGCCCAAAATGGCCTCTTAGCTCCTCCTTCTTCCTTCTTCTTAAAACCTTTCGGAGTGAAACCCCTCCTCCAGCAAACATTAGCATAACCAAGCCCCTTCCCAAGCATGAAGGTAATTAACAGTATCACCTGGGCAATGCAATCGTGTGGTCAACAGCCATTTTTAACAATAAAAGTGAGCAAAACCAAATAACACAAATTTTACAAACTTATTTGCCCACACTCCCTCTCTCTTTCTCCTCTTTGTGTAAAATCAATAAATAAAACCAAGAAAGAGCCTGACCAGGCGGTGGCACAGTGGATAGAGCGTCGGACTGGGATGCGGAAGAACCAGGTTCGAGACCCCGAGGTCGCCAGCTTGAGCGCGGGCTCATCTGGTTTGAGCAAAAGCTCACCAGCTTGGGCCCAAGGTCGCTGGCTCAAGCAAGAGGTTACTCGGTCTGCTGAAGGCCTGCAGTCAAGGCACATATGAGAAAGCAATCAATGAACAACTAAGGTGTTGCAACAAAAAACTGATGATTGATGCTTCTCATCTTTCTCCGTTTCTGTCTGTCTGTCCCTATCTATCCCTCTCTCTGACTCTCTCTCTGTCCCTGTAAAAAAAAGATCAGAAAGAAAGAAAGGAAGGAAGGGAAGGAAGGAAGGAAGGAAGGAAGGAAGGAAGGAAGGAAGGAAGGAAGGAAGGAAGGAAGGAAGGAAAGGGAAGGGAAGGGAAGGGAAGGAAGGAAGGAAGGAAGGAAGGAAGGAAGGAAGGAAGGAAGGAGGGAGGGAGGGAGGGAGGGAGGGAGAGAGGGAGGAAGGAAGGAAGGAAAGAAAGAAAGAAAGAGAGAGAGAAAGAGAGAGAGAGAGAGAGAGAAAGAAAGAAAGAAAGAAAGAAAGAAAGAAAGAAAGAAAGAAAGAAAGAAAGAAAGAAAGAAAGAAAGGCAGAGCTAATCCAGTGGATGCAAATACTGTATTCCAAGCACTAAGAAAGCACACCTTTTTTCCTTTGTTGTGGATAAAGGAAAGTTTATGGGGATCATTGATAGCCCAAATGAAATATCCTTGTGATTATGCAGTGTCTTTGCTTACCAGATACCACCTTTTGATTGCTAATTCACTTTTCTGGTTTCCTTGATAAAAGAAGGGGGTGCTCTAAGGAGAAGATATGTATATTTTAGTCATTAGAGAGGTACATTCCACAGCATGATTTTTTTAAACTTACTTATTGATTGTAGAGAGACAGGGAGGGCGAGAGAGAGACAGAAACATTGATCTGTTTCTGTAAATGCCCTGACCTGGGATAGAACCCACAACCTTAGCATATCGGAACAATGCTCTAACCAGCTGAACTACCTGGCCAGGGCTATAGAAATGTATTTTAGCCAAACAAAGGATACACCTGGAAGCAAGATCTCAAAAGACAGAAAAATTCTTCTAAGAAATTAATTTGCACCTGCTTTTCTGCATTTGGAATTAAGGAGGGAAAGTAAGGAAGATTATTACATGAAGGTGGGAGCAAGATGGGGATCTGATTACGGAACAGATAACAAGATTATGTGCTCTTTTGAGAGTGGTCATACTTTAAAAGGAGGGGTTTAAGAAGAAGCATTTAAATGATGTATTAACCAAGATTCACAGAAACAATGACACGGTTATTTAAGGCAAAATTAAGCCTTTTAATAAAGAAGTTATATTCCGGGGGTGAGATTACCCACCATGACCTGCCCAGTTAGGAATTTATGATCAGATTGCCCTGTGAGGTTACTTTCCTTAGACCCTTTTCTGTCCACAATTCTAATGTCTTGCTCTTCCAAAAGAAGGTGTATGAGCATTGAAAAAGACAGTATATGTGAAAGAGTGTTAGTCAAATAAGTTTGTAAATGTTATATATATGTTTGCTCGCTTATAGTTTGCATTGGGTGTGGGAGACAGGCTGTAGGCTGGCAAGGTCCTTGTAGCCTAAGGCTTGGTGTGTGTGTGTGTGTGTGTGTGTGTGTGTGTGTGTGAGAGAGAGAGAGAGAGAGAGAGAGAGAGACAGAGACAGAGACAGAGACAGAGAGAGGAACAGACCGGACTGAAAGGGAGAGAGATGAGAAGCATCAATTCTTTGTTGCGGCATCTTAGTTTCTCAGTGATTGCTTTCTCATATGTGCCTTGACTAGGGGGCTACAGCAGACTGAGTGACCCCTTGCTCAAGCCAGTGACCTTGGGTTCAAGCTGGTGAGCCATGCTCAAACTGGAGACCTCAGGGTTTCGAACCTGGGTCCTCAGTGTCCCAGTCCAACACTCTATCCACTACACCAGTGGTCCTCAACCCCCGGGCCACAGACCGGTACCGGTACGTGGGCCATCTGGTACTGGTCCACAGAGAAAGAATAAATAACTTACATTATTTCCGTTTTATTTATATTTAAGTCTGAACTATGTTTTTGTTTGTTTGTTTTAGAAGCTGGAAACGGGGAGGCAGTCAGACAGACTCCCACATGCGCCCGACCGGGATCCACCTGGCATGCCCACCAGGGGGCGATGCTCTGCCCCTCTGGGGCGTCGCTCTGTTGCATCCAGAACCATTCAAGCGCCTGAGGCAGAGGCCACAGAGCCATCCTCAGCGCCCAGGTCATCTTTGCTCCAATGGAGCCTCGGCTGCAGGAGGGGAAGAGAGAGACAGAGAGGAAGGGGAGGGGGAGGGGTAGAGAAGCAGATGGGTGCTTCTCCTGTGTGCCCTGGCCGGGAATCGAACCCAGGACTCCTGCACGCCAGGCCAATGCTCTACCACTGAGCCAACCGGCCAGGGCCCTGAACGATGTTTTATTTTTAAAAAATGACCAGATTCCCTCTGTTACATCCGTCTAAGACTCGCTCTTGATGCTTGTCTCGGTCATGTGATGCATTTATCCGTCCCACCCTAAAGGCTGGTCCGCGAAAATATTTTCTGACATTAAACCAGTCCGTGGCCCAGAACAGGTTGGGAACCACTGCACTACACCATCACCTGCTCAGCTTAAGTCTTGGGGGTTTTTTTGTTTTTTTTTACTTTTTTTAAAAATTTTATTTATTCATTTTTAGAGAGGAGAGAGAGAGGGAGAGAGAGAAACAGGGAGAGAGAAGGGGGGAGGAGCTGGAAGCATCAACTCCCATATGTGCCTTGACCAGGCAAGCCCAGGGTTTCGAACCGGCGACCTGAGCATTTCCAGGTCGATGCTTTATCCACTGCGCCACCACAGGTCAGGCCAAGTCTTGGTTTTAAGACTAAGCCTTTCCCGCTCTTTCAATACTAGGATCTTCTCAAAACTGAGCTTTTCCACACTCTTGACTATTGCATGATGTGGGGTGGTGCACTCTTATGAAGAATCTCATTTCTGCCTCAGATGAGTGGCTTTGTATCAGAGACTTCCTTATTTGTATATTGGCTTAAAGGCTTTTAATTTCTACATTATAAAATGAAGCAGACCAGGGCTCTCTCTCTTTCTCAGATCCTGCCATCAGCATTGCAGAGGAGAGGCAGCCAAGATGGTGGAGTGCGGAAGGAGAAGCCAGTTTGTGAAGAGTTTGTGCAGAGAGAAGGAGATGGGGAACAGAGGTGAATAAGGCTGGTGAGGTAGGAACCTTCGATTCTAGGAATACTCAGATGAGTCAGTGGCTTTCAGAGCCCTGAATGGAAAGGGAACTGTTTTTCCACTGTGTGTATTTCTCGCCTGCTGGGTGTGAGCTAGGATTAAAGGTAATGGTCCACCAGTTCTTGACTCCGTTGTTTCATTACCATCTGTTTGAATCAAATGTGGACCTGCACGGGCCAGGCGGTTGTGATGGTGGCTTTAGCTACTGGCTTTAAAAAGAATTTAAGACATTTATTAGTACACAAAAAATTATTGAATGATAAATTCATTTGTTTTTTTTTTTAAATGTTCTTTTTTTTTTTTTTTTTACAGAAACAGAAAGAGAGTCAGAGAGAGAGATAGACAGACAGGAACGAAGAGAGATGAGAAGCATCAATCATCAGTTTTTTGTTGTGACACCTTAGTTGTTCATTGATTGCTTTCTCATATGTGCCTTGACCGTGGGACTTCGGCAGACCGAGTGACCCCTTGCTCGAGCCAGCGACCTTGGGTCCAAGCTGGTGAGCTTTGCTCAAACCAGATGAGCCTGTGCTCAAGATGGCGACCTCGGGGTCTCGAACCTGGGTCCTCCGCATCCCAGTTTGACGCTCTATCCATTGCGCCACTGCCCGGTCGGGCCTTTCCCACCCTTTTTGATGTGGGGTGGTGTACTCTCATGAGGAATCCCATTATGCCTCACATAAGTGACTTTGTATCAGAGACTTCCTTGTTTGTATACTGGATTAAAGGTTGTGGTTTCTACACTATAAAGTGGGACAGACCGGGAGCTTGCTCTCACTCTATTCCTGAGATTAGCATTAGAGAGGAGAGCAGAGAAAGGCCAGGTGCAGGAGGCCAGGAGAAGCAGCCAAGATGGTAGAGTGCTGAGGGAGAAGCCAGTTTGTGCAGAGTTTGTGCAGGGAGAAGGAAGGAGATGGGAACAGAGATGAATAAGGCTGGTGAGCTAGAAACCTTTGATTCTAGGAAACTCGGATAAGTCAGTAGCTTTGCGAGCACTGAATGAGTGTGTTTTGTAGCCCAGTGTGTGTTTTTACTTGCCTGCTAGGTGCAAGCTAGGATTAATGCTAGTGACGCAGCAGTTCTTGGCTCCGTTGTTTCATTACTGACTGTCCGAATCCAATGCGAACCTGCATGGGCCGGGTGGCTGTGATGGTGGCCGTGCCTACTGGCTTTACAATTATGTTCTTAATTCTCTGAAAAATAGACTACAATTTTTTTTTTCTATTTTTTCGAAGCTGGAAACGGGGAGTCAGTCAGACTCCTGCATGCGCCCGACTGGATCCACCAGGCAAGCCCACCAGGGGGCGATGCTCTGCCCATCTGGGGTGTTGCTCTGTTGCAACCAGAGCCATTCTAGCGCCTGAGGCAGAGGCCACAAAGCCATCCCCAGTGCCCGGGCCAACTTTGCTCCAATGGAGCCTCCTGTGCAGGAGGGGAAGAGAGAGACAGAGAGGAAGGAGAGGTGGAGGGGTGGAGAAGCAGATGGGTGCTTCTCCTGTGTGCCCTGGCCGGGAATCGAACCCGGGACTCCTGCACGTCAGGCCGACGCTCTACTACTGAGCCAACCAGCCAGGGCTAGACTACAATTATTGCCAGGCTAATTAACTATTACTGTCTTAGAGTCTGTAATATTATTGGTAAATGTGCAATTCTGAAATAGAGCTTTAAGCATTGTCAACATAAGAAACTTCCAAACCTGTAAGAATATTTTGCATTTATTTGAGCCAAACTATAGACAAATGCCAGGTAGAAAATCTCTATGGATTGAGAAAGTGCTCAGGAAAATGGCGATTTTACCATTCATTTTTTTATACATTAGAATCAAAGGGGAACACTTAAGGGGGGAAGGAGTTACATGAAATTGATTGGTGGTAGATTAGGGAGGCAGGAGAAAGCAAAACAGGGAGATCTCTGGGATTGGGTAAAAAGTAAATATGTATATACTGAAACTATGTAGGCAGGAGTAAAACAGTTAATAGTCAACAATTAACATGATGACAATAACAATGAGGCAGTTTGTTGGTTCCTGCTCTGGTAGGATGTCTGCCCTGGGGCGGGGGGGGGGTTAGGAAAAGATTACCCTTACATTTCCAAGGCCTGCTATCAGGTACATTATTGTAGATACAAAAGGCAACATGCTGGCTAGATTAAGGTAAGCATTGACCTTTGTTAGAGAAAATTACCTCCTTCCCGGCTGGATAGCATCATCACTGGTTACAGCATCATCCTCAAGTGCAGATTTGCCAGTCTGATCCCCAATCGTGGCACATGCAAGAACAGATTGATGTTCCTGTCTCTCTATGTGTGTCTCTCTCTCCCTTCCTCTCTTGCTAAAATCAATAAATAAAAGTTATTTTAGGACATGACTACCCACCATGAACTGCTTTTAGTTAGCAAGTCTTAATTTCAGACCATCCTGGCCTGATCTGTGGTGGCGAAATGGATAAAACTTTGACCTGGAATGCTGAGGTCGCCAGTACAAAAGCTTGGGCTTGTCTGGTAAAGGCACATATGGGAGTTGATGCTTTCTCCTCCTTCCTTCTCTCTCTCTCTCTCTCCTCTCTAAAATGATAAAATCTTAAAAATATATATACAAATAATTTACTTGGAAATCAGATAATCCTGTATGGGTAGACCAATGGCCCCTTTCTCAGGAGAAATTTAGGGCAGCTGCTCAATTGGTACAAGAGCAGCTACAGCTTGGGCATATTGAACCATCTAATAGCCCATGGAATACACTTCCATATTTTGATCTTCTTGCCTCCTGGATTATCAAGGGGCATAGGCGCCTGTTGGGCAGATAAAATGTATTATGCTCACTTTGTTAAAGATGGAGGCCGTCGCCCAGGTGATATTAATGTGTGTTGAGAATCCTTGTAGCCTGGGGCTTGGTTTTGGGATTAAGCCTTTCCCACCCTTTTTGATGTAGGGCGGTACAATCCTATCATGCCTCAGAAAGTGACTTTGTATTAGAGACTTCCCTATTTTGTATATTGGATTAAAGGTTGTGAAGCTACACTATAAAATAGGGGCGGAACGGGAGCTTGCGCTCTTGGTTCCTGAGATTATCATTAGAAGAGAGAGCAGAGGAGAGCAGAGAAAGGCCACGTGGAGGAAGCCAGGAGAAGCAGCCAAGATGGCAGAGTGCTGAGTGAGATGCCAGTTTGTGTAGAGTTTGTATCTGGGATAAGGAAGGAGATGGGGAACAGAGGTGAATAAGTCTGGTGAGCTAGAAACCTTTTATTCTAGGAAACTCGGATAAGTCAGTGGCTTTGTGAGCACTAAATGTGACTGGGTTTTGGAGCCCAGTGTGTATTTTTTTTACTTGCCCGCCGGGTGCAAGCTAGAATTTAAGACTATGGCCCATCAGTTTTTGGCTCCACTGTTTCTTTACCGACTGTCCGAATCCACTGCGAACCTGCATGGGCCAGGAGGCTGCTTTGATAGTGGCAGCCCTGGCTCCTGGCTTTACAGCGCCCCTTACAGTTTATAGGTTTTGAGCCTCAAAATTATTGTTGTTCCTTTTTTCAAAGGATCAACAACAATGGCTCTGGGAAACTTCCACTAAATGGCAAATCGCTCTTGCAAATCAATGGACAACTTTATACTGAAACTGTCAACTTAAAATCAGCTCAAAGTCGAGAATTATATGCCATTATCATGGCTTTTCAGCATTTGCCATATTCCCCCTTTAATCTATATACAGACAGCAAATATTTACTTATGGTGTTTCCACTATAAAGACTGCTGTCTTAGGGACAAATGCTGATGAACTATTTCAGCAGTTCCTCCTTCTTCAAAGACTTGTATGTCAACATAGAGCTCCATATTTCATAGGACATACTCGAGCTCACTCCATGCTTCCTGGAGGTTTAGCTGGAGGTTTAGCACAAGGGAATGCCCCCCCACCTTTTTTTTCTTTTCTTCTTTTTTTCTTTCTTTCTTTCTTTCTTTTCTTTTTTCTTTTTTTTTTTTTTTTTTTTTTTGTATTTTTCTGAAGTTAGAAATGGGGAGGCAGTCAGAGAGACTCCCGCATGCGCCCGACCAGGATCCTCCCAGCACGCCTACCAGGGGGGAATGCTCTGCCCTTTTGGGATGTTGCTCTGTTGCAACCAGAGCCATTCTAGTGCCTGAGGCAGAGGCCACGGGGCCATCCTTAGTGCCCGGGGTGGCTTTGCTCAGGTGGAGCCTTGGCTGCGGGAGGGGAAGAGAGAAACAGAGAGGAGGGAGAGGGGGAGGGGTGGAGAGGCAGATGGGCGCTTCTTCTGTGTGCTCTGGCCGGGAATCGAACCCGGGAATCCTGCACACCAGGCCAATGCTCTACCACTGAGTGAACCGGCCAGGGCCTAGGAATGCCCTTGTTGATCAAGCTACCGAAAAGAAAATTATTTGGAGCAACCATGACAGATCGAGCAATTCAGTCTCATACTATTCAACACCAGAACGCTGCAGCCCTGTGTAAACAGTTTCAACTTTCTCGGGAAGCAGCACGGCAGATTGGGAAATCCTGTCCAAGGGGTTCTATACTACAATCTGCCCCTTCATTTGGAGTTAACCCTCAAGGACCCCTACCAGGACAACTTTGGCAAATGGATGTTACTCATATACCTTCATTAGGCAAACAGTCCTATGTCCACATTACAGTAGATACATATTCTGGATTTATAGTAACCTCTGTCAGAACAGGAGAGACTGCTAAGCATGTTATAGCTCATTGTCTGTATGCATTGTTCTATTATTGGATTTCCTAAACTGGTTAAACTGAAAATGCTCCTGCATATGGAGCAAAAGTATTTACTGTATTTTGTCATTCTTACAATCTTTAAAGTTAAGGTATTATTAAAGTGTACCCAGCAAATATTTTAAGGTCAATTTAAAAATAAAAAATTTAAAAGGGGGTAGTCATATCCTGGAACTCCTACGGGTCTACCATATCATGCTTTTTACTTAAAAAAAATTTTTTTTAATTCCTTTTGAATGCTGATGAACAGGAGACGCCAAATCTTTTTCACCCAGGCCCTGGCCGTTTGGCTCAGCGGTAGAGCATCGGCCTGGCGTGCAGGGGACCCAGGTTTGATTCCCGGCCAGGGCACATAGGAGAAGCGCCCATTTGCTTCTCCACCCCCACCCCTCCTTCCTCTCTGTCTCTCTCTTCCCCTCCCGCAGCCAAGGCTCCATTGGAGCAAAGATGGCCCGGGCGCTGGGGATGGCTCCTTGGCCTCTGCCCCAGGCGCTAGAGTGGCTCTGGTCGCCGCAGAGCAATGCCCCGGAAGGGCAGAGCATCGCTCCCTGGTGGACAGAGCTTCGCCCCTGGTGGGCGTGCCGGGTGGATCCTGGTCAGGCGCATGCGGGAGTCTGTCTGACTGTCTCTCCCGTTTCCAGCTTCAGAAAAATACAAAAAAAAAAAAAAAAAAATCTTTTTCACCTGCAAACTACTACCTTCTTTATTTAATCCAGCTAATAACACTGTTTTGTCTTTTTTCAAATAGCTCCAGATATATGGAAAAGATTTATATAGGCAGATGGGGATCCTCAAACCCCTCAGCAAGATCTTCTGAGCATGGCTTTTAAGATACCTAGAGGCAGAAAAAGCCCAATAGAGATCAGGGGAACTACCAGCTTTTAGGATATACACTTAAAGGCTCCAACGCCCCAAAGGGGTCTCATAGGATGCCATCTGGGTCCTGCTTCAATAGTGGAAAGGAAGGTCATTGAGCTAAAGCCTGCCAGACTTACATGCCTCTGCTGTGAGGAAACAGGGACACTGGAAGGTAGGCTTCCCCCTCGCTCCTCTAAGGGAAGGTACAGTCTCTTCCACTCCTGCTCCAGCCACCTATGACCTAACCTTGCCCAGAATGCTGGGGTTTGCCACTGAAGGCTGAAGGTGCCCAGGGCCATCAGCCCCATCTACGACACTGTGGACGAGCCTAGGGTATTTCTTCCAAGAAGCAGGTAAACTGATCTCATTTGCACAACTATGTCTTGCCTGAATAGTCAGGTTTTTTATTCTTCCCTCAAAGATCTCTGTTGTGGGTGTTGATAGTCCTATTTTCTGCTGCTTTGTTTAATATATAGTGTTTCCTTTATTCCTCCTACCTCAATGCCCCACTCATATTTCAGGCTGGGACCTACTCCTAATTTAGAGCTCTCTTTCCCCCTTTTGCCAACTTCTATTATGAATCTACCTCTGCCACCCAGCTTAGTGTATCCCAAGGTTCTCTTTACCACGCCACAGTTGCAGAGCTCCAGGGAAAAGCAACCTGGCCTCATCTCTCCAGGCAGAGGAGAACAGAAGCTCCATCTCCACACATGCTACAGATGGCTTTTCCAGTCTACCTGAATCATTACCAGCTAGAAATAGCGGTCATTGGGACTTGGACGTGAGCTGCAAAGTATAGAATTGTGACAACAATTCCAGTGCTATGCAGACTTTCCCTGGATGTGGACCTTTACTGGACTCCTGCTCCTTGTGACAGCTCCTAACAGACTGAACTGGGGTTGGGGTGCGTTTTTCAGGGATTTGGCATGGTGTTGGGGCCAACTTGGACTTGGTGAACATGTTAAGGACACTACTCTTTTATGGATTCTTGCTGTATGGGCCAAGAGTTTGCTTAAAGGCTTTAATCACTGTAAAAAAAAAAAAAATAGAAGACTAGATAAAGAAGATGTGGCACATATACACCATGGTATACTATTCAGCCATAAGAAATGATGACATTGGATCACTTACAACAAAATGGTGGGATCTTGATAACATTATACGGAGTGAAATAAGTAAATCAGAAAAAAACAAGAACTGCAGGATTCCATACATTGGTGGGACATAAAAATGAGACTAAGATACATGGACAAGAGTGTGGTGGTTACGGGGGGTGGGGGGAGGGAAGGAGGAAGAGGGGGAGGGGGAGGGGTACAAAGAAAACTAGATAGAAGGTGACGGAGGACAATCTCTCTTTGGGTGATGGGTATGTGTAAGGCCAGGAGCCGCCATCGTGGCCATTCACATGCAGGTTCCCATTGGATTCGGGCAGACGATAAAGAAATGGCGGAGTCAGAGGACGGGGGGCCATCCTATTTATTGGTGTCTCACCAAGACAGGCAAACCACAAAAGAAGACAAGGGAAAAGCAGAAAACCAGCTCTTCCCATGAAGGGCAAGGGATCAGGGAAGCCCCTGCAATTGTGATAGCAGGAACTGTGTGTCCAAGCTCCTGGTCTGTCCCACCTCATAGTGTAGAAAACCAAAATCCCTTAATCCAATATACAAACAAGGAAGTCTCCGATACAAAGTCACCCATCCAAGGCATAATTGGATTCCTCATGAGAGTGCACCACCCAGATAATACAATCATTCAAGGGTGTGGGGAAAAGCTCAGTCCCAAAACCAAACCCCAGGCTACAACGACATGGCCTGCCCACAGCCTGTCCCCCACACCCAACATAAGTCACAAGCGAGCAAACATACATATCACATTTACAAACTTATTTGACCAACAATATGCAACAGAATTGAATGACAAGATAACCTGGACATGTTTTCTTTGAATATATGTACCCTGATTTATTGATGTCACCCCATTTAAATAAAAACTTATAAAAAATATATATATATGTAAGGCCAGGAGCCACCATCGTGGCCATTCACATGCAGGTTCACATTGGATTCGGACAGTCAGTAAAGAAACAACGGAGCCACAAACTGGTGGGCCATAGTCTTTAATCCTAGCTTGCACCCGGTGGGCAAGTAAAAACACTCACTGGGCTCCAAAACCAACTCACATTCAGTGCTCACAAAGCCATTGACTTATCCGAGTTTCCTAGAATCAAAGGTTTCTAGCTCACCAGACTTATTCACCTCTGTTCCCCATCTCCTTCCTTATTCCAGATACAAACTCTCCACAAACTGGCATCTCACTCAACACTCCACCATCTTGGCTGCTTTTCCTGGCCTCTTCCACGTGGCCTCCTTCCGCTGCTGGCTCTACTCTCTCTGCTCTCTCATGCTAACCTCAGGAACCAAGAGCCAAGTCCCGTTCTGCCCCCATTTTATAGTGTAGCTTCACAACCTTTAATCCAATATACAAAATAGGGAAGTCTCTAATACAAAGTCACTTCTCTGAGGCATGATTGGATTGTACCGCCCCACATCAAAAAGGGTGGGAAAGGCTTAATCCCAAAACCAAGCCCCAGGCTACAACAATCCTGCCTGCCCCCAACACACATTAATATCACCTGGGCGATGGCCTCCTTGTGTCATCTTTAACAAAGTGAGCATAATACATTTTATCTGCCCAACAATATACGAATAATTTCAGACCATCCTCTCTGGTTACTGTAGGTCTCTGAGATTGCAAGGCCATCATGCAGGCCTTCCCTGAGCTTGTCAGGTTCAGCATGTGGCTGCAGTTGCATCCACACTATCAAAGCAAGAGAAACAGGAATTTTAAAAAATTGTTTATTTTATAGTCTGTAAAGCCAGCAGGCACGGCCAGGGCCACCATCACAGCAGCCTTCTGGCCCATGCAGGTTCGCATTTGATTCGGACAGTCGGTAAAGAAACCATGGAGCCAAAAACTGGTGGGCCATAGCCTTTAATCCTACCTTGCACCCGGTGGGCAAGTAAAAACATACACTGGGCTCCAAAACCCAGTCACACTCAGTGCTCACAAAGCCACTGACTTATCCGAGTTTCCTAGAATCAAAGGTTTCTAGCTCACCAGACTTATTCTCCTCAGTTCCCCATCTCCTGCCTTATCCCAGATACAAACTCTATACAAACTGGCATCTCACTCAGCACTCCACCATCTTGGCTGCTTTTCCTGGCCTCCTCCACGTGGCCGCCTTCCGCTGCTGGCTCTACTTTCTCTGCTCTCTCATGCTAATCTCAGGAACCAAGAGCCAAGTCCGGTTCTGCCCCCATTTTATAGTGTAGCTTCACAACCTTTAATCCAATATACATAATAGGGAAGTCTCTAATACAAAGTCACTTCTCTGAGGCATGATTGGATTGTACCGCCCTACAGCAAAAAGGGTGGGAAAGGCTTAATCCCAAAACCAAGCCCCAGGTTACAACGATCTCCAACACACATTAATATCACCTGGGCGACTGCCTCCTCGTGTTATCTTTAACAAAGTGAGCATAATACATTTTATCCGCCCAACATAGTCTTTAACTTTTTTTATTTTATTTATTCATTTTTAGAGAGGAGAGAGAGACAGAGAGGGAGAGAGAAGAGAGAGAGAGACAGAGAGAGAGAAGGGGGGAGGAGCTGGAAGCATCAGCTCCCATATATGCCTTGACCAGGCAAGCCCAGGGTTTCGAACTGGCGACTTTAGCATTTCCAGGTCGACGCTTTATCCACTGCGCCACCACAGGTTAGTCTTTATAGTCTTTAAATTGTCTGAAAAATTGTTATACAGCAATAAGAAATTTACTCCTATCTATAAGTTAAAAATGACTATACAAACAATCTTGAGAGCTGATGTTTAACTTAGACTTGGAATTGTGAGGTTAGCGCCTTGAGAGTGTTAGGCTTAAATTCAAGGTCCTTTTAAACCCAGAGACCCTTTAAAACTCAAGTCCCCCTCACCCAACTTCCCATTAGAACAACTTCTTCATTAAGCATCTCCCTCACCCAACCTCCCTGTAAAGCCAGTAGCCACGGTGACCAAAGCAGCCGCCTGGCCCATGCAGGTTTGCATTTGATTCGGACAGATGGGAATGAAACAATGGAGCCAAGAACTGGTGGGCCATTAGCTTTAATCCTAGTTTGTACCCAGCAGACGAGAAATACACACAGTGGGAAAACACTTCCCTTTCCATTCAGGGCTCCCAAAGCCACTGACTTATCCAAGTTTCCTAGAATCGAAGGTTTCTAACCTCACCAGCTTTATTCACCTCTGTTCCCCATCTCCTTCTCCCTGCACAAACTGGATTCTTCTTCAGCACTCCGCCATCTTGGCTGCTTCTTCTCTCCTCCACATGGCCTTTCTCTGCTCTCCTCCAGCATGGGCTCCTCTGCCCCATTTTATAGTGTAGAAATTAAAACCTTTAATCTAATATACAAACAAGGAAGTCTCTGATACAAAGTCACTTATCTGAGGCATAATGGGATTTCTCATAAGAGTGCACCACCCCTTATCATGCAATAGTCAAGGGTGTGGGGAAAAGCTTAGTCTTAAAAACTAAGCCTTAGGGCCCTGGCCGGTTGGCTCAGTGGTAGAGCGTTGGCCTGGCGTGCAGGAGTCCCGGGTTCGATTCCCAGCCAAGGCACACAGGAGAAGCGCCCATCTGCTTCTCTACTCTTCCCCTTCTCCTTCCTCTCTGTCTCTCTCTTCCCCTCCCGCAGCCAAGGCTCCATTGGAGCAAAGTTTGCCCAGGCACTGAGGATGGCTCTGTGGCCTCTGCCTCAGGCGCTAGAATGGCTCTGATTGCAACAGAGCAATGCCCCGGATGGAGTGTCGCCCCTGGTGGGCATGCCGGGTGGATCCCAGTCGGGCGCATGAGGGAGTCTGACTGCCTCCCCATTTCCAACTTCGGAAATATACAAAAAAAAAAAAACAACCCCAAAAAACAACAACTAAGCCTTAGGCAATAAGGACCCTGCCTGTTTACAGCCTGTCCCCCACACGCAATACCAATCACAAGCGAGCAAACATAATGTAAAGCCAGCAGCCAGGGCCAGGGCCACCATCAGAGCAGCCTGGCCCATGCAGGTTCACATTGGATTCGGACAGTCTGTAAAGAAACAATGGAGCCAAAAACTGATAGGCCCTTTTCTTTAATCCTAGCTTGCACCCGGCGGGCAAGTAAAAACACACAGTGGGCTCCAAAACCCACTCACATTCAGTGCTCACAAAGCCATTGACTTATCCGAGTTTCCTAGAATCAAAGGTTTCTAGCTCACCAGACTTATTCTCCTCAGTTCCCCATCTCCTTCCTTATCCCAGATACAAACTCTGCACAAACTGGCATCTCACTCAGCACTCCGCCATCTTGGCTGCTTCTCCTGGCCACATGGCCTCTTTCTGCTCTCTGTTCTGCTCCCTCTGCTCTCTCATGCTAATCATCCCAGGAACCAAGAGCGCAAGCTCCCGCTCAGTCCCCATTTTATAGTGTAGCAATCCAAACCTTTAATCCAATATACAAAATAGGGAAGTCTCTAATACAAAGTCACTTCTCTGAGGCATGATTGGATTGTACCACCCCACATCAAAAAGGGTGGGAAAGGCTTAATCCCAAAACCAAGCCCCAGGCTACAGGGATTCTCAACACATTAATATCACCTGGGTGACGGCCTCACGTGGGCAACACCATCTTTAACAAAGTGAGCATAATACATTTTATCTGCCCAACACATATATATCATATTTACAACCTTATTTGACCAACACTTCCTCCTCCCCTTAAGCAACTCCCCCCAACCTAGGAAGGTTCTGGGAAGTGTCCTTGGGAGAAGGCCGTCATGAGGGACCTGAGGGTTGGGAAAGGGAGAGAGTCTGTGACTAAGGCAACAAACTAAGATATACTAATCCAAGCATGTTCAGGTGCAGGTAACCCCATGCCAGCAAATGCCTGCAGCAACCCCTATATCTAACACTCCCTCCCGCAGCTTAGTGCTAACACCCTTTGTTGGTCTCAGCCCGCTTGCATCCAAGCACTTTTATTTTTTTTGTTCTGTTTTTAAGATTTTATTTATTCATTTTAGAGAGGAGAGAGAAAGAGAGAGAGAATGGGGGAGGAGCAGGAAACATCAACTCCCATATGTGCCTTGACCAGGGAAGTCAGGGTTTCATACCAGTGACCTCAGTGTTCCAGGTTGACACTTTATCCACTGTGCCACCACAGTCAGGCATATCCAAGCACTTTTAAAATAAACTTTCCTTTTGGAACAACTAGCCTCATGTTTTCGGTTAGTTCCACAATTTCTGCCTTTCAAAAAGTACAAAATTGTACTTTCATTTTTTTTGTCAGTGTTGGGCAAATAAGTTTGTAAAATGTGTTTTTTAAGTTTGCTTATAGTTTGCATTGGGCAACACCATGTGTATGTAATCTGTGGAAGGCTCCAGGTGCTTGCCCTGGGCTGTGGGGGTGGATTGCAAATTGCGAATTACCTTCCTGCCTGGGAAGGGCCATTGTTTTGCTAATGTTTGCTGGAGGAGCGGTTTTTGGTTGCCCAAGACAGTTTTTGCAGGAGAGAAGGAGTGCAGATGTGGAATCATAGCTGAGAGGCTTTGGTAGCTCTGAACGAGAGGGAAGCAGTATTTTTTGCTCATCTGTGTTGGAATCCATGGGAGTCCGAAAGACCAGAGTAACAGGCTTTATTGAAAGGAAGAAAGGAACCCTGCCGGGCACTTCTCCGGGAGAAGAGCGCAGGTTTGGGAGAGCCTGAGGGGATACTGAGGCAAAAGAACTGGTATGTTCCCTTTTACGGTTTGAGGATTTCAGCTTTCTGGAATGCTTCTTGGGGCCGGTCAACCATCTTCTTGGAATTCCTCTGTCTCAGGGGCGATAGTCCAGTAAGGGTGAGGTCTGACAGATAAGCAGAACATCAAGAGGGCAGTTTGGAATTCACGTATCTATCAACCTGCCCAACATTTTTTGGCTCCACTGTTTCTTTACCATCTGCCTGAGTCCAATGTGAACCTGCATGGCCACGATGGCGGTGGCCACTGGCTATAGTCAGTATTGAGTTTTCTTTTTTCCAGTGTTCATATTGGTTTGTTATTATATGATTGTAAAGCCAGTAATCAGGGCCAGGGCCACTATCACAGCAGCCCGGCCCTTGCAGGTTCGCATTGGATTCGGACAGTCGGTAAAGAAACCATGGAGCCAAAAACTGGTGGGCCATAGCCTTTAATCCTACCTTGCACCCGGCGGGCAAGTAAAAATACACACTGGGCTCCAAAACCCAGTCACACTCAGTGCTCACAAAGCCACTGACTTATCCGAGTTTCCTAGAATCAAAGGTTTCTAGCTCACCAGACTTATTCTCCTCAGTTCCCCATCTCCTTCCTTATCCCAGATACAAACTCTACACAAACTGGCATCTCACTCAGCACTCCGCCATCTTGGCTGCTTCTCCTGGCCTCCTCCACATGGCCTTTCTCTGCTCTCCTCTGCTCTCTCTTCTAATGATAATCTCAGGAACCAAGAGTCAAGTCCCGTTCTGCCCCCATTTTATAGTGTAGCTTCACAACCTTTAATCCAATATACAAAATAGGGTAGTCTCTAATACAAAGTCACTTCTCTGAGGCATGATTGGATTGTACCGCCCTACAGCAAAAAGGGTGGGAAAGGCTTAATCCCAAAACCAAGCCCCAGGTTACAACGATCTCCAACACACATTAATATCACCTGGGCGACTGCCTCCTCGTGTTATCTTTAACAAAGTGAGCATAATACATTTTATCCGCCCAACAATGATGTCTCCAGTGTATTAGTCTGTTGGATCAGAAAGTGCTCTTTTTGCAGGAATAAGACAACTCAGAGAAGTAGTTATGTTAAAAGAGTGATTACATAGTGTCACATCCAAACCTGGGTATTTATCCAAACTAATGACAATTTCCAGGAAGCAAAATCTCAATAGATTGAGATAATGCTCTGAAAAATGGCAGTTTTACCCATTTTTTTATACCTCAGAATAAAAGGGAAGAGGTAAGGAGGTTACATGAAATCCATTGATGATAGATTTGGAAGACAGGAGAAAGAAAAATGTGGAAATCTCTGGGATTGGATAAAAAGTAAAATGAATAGACACATACTTCTTTTATATAGGTAAGCATAAATAATTAACATTATAATAATGAGGGAATTTGTGGTTTCTGCTTCAGTGCAGTGGTTGTGCCATGAGGGGGTCTGGGAAAGATGATTCTTAGATTTTCATAGGCATTTTACTCTCACATTTAAAAACAATTTTTTTACTTTGTAATTTTTATTTTATTTATTTTAAGTGAGAGGAGGAGAGATAGAGAGACAGACTCCTGCTTGCTCATGAACCAGGATCCACCCAGCAACCCTCCTCTAGGGCTAATGCTTGAATCAGCAGGGCTATCCTCAGTGCCTGAGGCTGACACAAACCTGTGGGCAAAATTTTTTTATTGATTGATTTTAGTGAGAGAGAAAGGGAAGGAGAAAGAGACAGGAACATCAATCTGTTACCTGTATGCGCCCTGATCAGGGGCAAATCAGCAATCTCTGAGCTCCCAGATGATGCCCTAACCAACTAAGCTATTTGGCCATGGCATCTTATTCACATTTTAAGGGTATGTTAACAGGTATGTTATTGTAGATGCAAAAAGGCAACAGACAGGTTTAGTTAAGGAAAACTACCTTTGTTAGGGAAAAATACCACCCTAAAACATAACAACCCACCTGTAATGCCATCACAGCCAGGCACATGCAGGTTCCCATTATATTTGAACAGATAGTAATGAAACTGCGGAGCCAAAAACTGGTGGGCCATTCCTTTATTCTATCCTCATCCAGCAGGCGAGTAAAATACACACAGAGAGAAAACACTTCCCTTCCCATTCAGGGCTCTCAAAACCACTGTATAGCCAGTGGCCAAGGCCACTATCACAGCCTCCTGGCCCATGCAGGTTCGCATTGGATTCGGACAATCGGTAAAGAAACAAAGGAGCCAAAAACTGATGGGCCATCATCTTTAATCCTAGCTTGCACCCGGGGAGCAAGTAAAAACACACACTGGGCTCCAAAACCCACTCACATTCAGTGCTCACAAAGCTACTGACTTATCCGAGTTTCCTAGAATCAAAGGTTTCTAACTCACCACACTTATTCACCTCTGTTCCCCACTTCCTTCCTTCTCCCTGCACAAACTGGCTTCTCACTCAACACTCCACCATCTTGGCTGCTTCTCCTGGCCTCCTCCATGTGGCCTTTCTCTGCTCTCTGCTCTCTAATGCTAATCTCAGGAACCAAGAGAACAAGCTCCCGTTCTGCCCTCATTTTATAGTGTAGAAATCAAAACCTTTAATCCAATATACAAAATAGGGAAGTCTCTAATACAAAGTTACATATCTGATTCATGATGGGATTGTGCCACCCCACATCAAAAAGGGTGGGAATGCCTGACCTGTAGTGGCGCAGTGGATAAAACCTCAACCTGAAAATGCTGAGGTCGCTGGTTTGAAACCCTGGGCTTGCCTGGTCAAGGCACATATGGGAGTTGATGCTTCCAGCTCCTCCCCCCTTCTCTCTCTCTGTCTCTCTTCCTCTCTCTCTCCTCTCTAAAAATGAATAAATAAAATTTAAAAAATGGAATTAAAAAAAAACATTAAAAAAAAAAAGGGTGGGAAAGGCTTAATCCCAAAACCAAGCCCCAGGCTACAAGGATCCTGCCTGCCCACAGCCCGCCCCCAACACACATTAATATCACCTGGGTGATGACCTCCATGTGGGCAGCACCATCTTTAATAAAGTGAGCATAATATATTTTATCTGCCCAACAATCCACCCCTATGCTCACTTTACTACCCACAATCTACATCACTGACATCCCTGTGCAAGAAAATTAGGCACATTACACAAATTACAACAAATCATACAGTTTCAACAATTACAAAGGTACACTTCACCAGTCTCTGAGCACTTTACCCAAAGTGCAAAATGTCCTTGGCCTTCTTTCTAGCCACGGGAAAAACTTCCTGGGGCAGGGGAGTGCTTCCAGCAAAGCCACACCCCACCCCCATCAGGGTATTTCACATTGTCCAAAATCCATAGTCCATCCAACAAAGGAGCCAATGCCCACTCCGGTTGTAGTCCAGGAAATCAGTCCATGCACATGAGACCTCAGCCACCCCCCTCATCTCTGCCGTCCTGGCAGGTCTTACACTGTCCCAAAGAGGAGCACGTGGCAATGGCAGTCAGCATTTCCATCTCTGCTCCAGAGAGCATGTCCAGCCTTATGTCCCAAAATCTCAGACCTACCAGGGCTGTAGTAGGTGCTCCTTCCAGCTGGGCTCCCATCTTTTTTAAAATTTATTTATTTAATTTTTTTTATTTCTTTACAGAGACAGAGAGAGTCAGAGTGAGGGATAGACAGGGACAGTCAGACAGGACGGAGAGATGAGAAGCATCAATCATTAGTTTTTCGTTGCGCATTGCGACACCTTAGTTGTTCATTGATTGCTTTCTCATATGTGCCTTGACCATGGGCCTTCAGCAGACCGAGTAACCCCTTGCTTGGGCCAGTGACCTTGGGTCCATGCTGGTGAATTCTTGCTCAAACCAGATGAGCCCGTGCTCAAGCTGGCGACCTCGGGGTCTTGAACCTGGGTCTTCCGCATCCCAGTCTGATGCTCTATCCACTGCGCCACTGCCTGGTCAGGCTGGGCTCCCATCTTATGGAGACTGCGGATTGCAACTCCAGCCCGATTCTCCTCATCCTCCAAAAAGGAACTGGAAACACCAGCTCCCACTGCCGGGCTTGCAGCCCTGGGCCTGGCCTCAGCCCCAGCATCCTGCCGCTGCTGGCTCTCCACAACATCCAGGGCAATCTGCAGCTCACGAACCTGTGATTCCTCCTCCAGTAGCTGCTCCATTTCCAGGCAAATCTCGCAAACCTGGTCGGCCTCCTTCTCCAGCGCTTCCTCCAGCTCCAGGGTCAGCATCTCTTTCTCCCATGTTTGCTGCAGCTCCTTCCACTGCTCGGTTTGCAGGTACTGGGCAGCCTTTTTCATAGAGCTCTCGGTTTCCTCACGCATGGCTGTAAAAATCAGCCAGCCTACGGTCCCCAAAAGGACAGCCATGGAGAACCATAACAGCAGCCAGTCCTCTACTCCACCGCTCAAAGGTGGTTGTGACTCCATACCGATCTGTTTCGAATCCTGCCACAGACTACGCCAAATGTATAGCCAGTGGCCAAAGCCACTATCACAGCCGCCTGGCCCATGCAGGTTCGCATTGGATTCGGACAATCAGTAAAGAAACAAAGGAGCCAAAAACTGATGGGCCATTATCTTTAATCCTAGCTTGCACCCGGCGGACAAATAAAAACATACACTGGGCTCCAAAACCCACTCACATTCAGTGCTCACAAAGCTACTGACTTATCCGAGTTTCCTAGAATCAAAGTGTTGGGCAGATAAAATGTATTATGCTCACTTTGTTAAAGATAACACGAGGAGGCCCCGAAGCCCAGGTGATATTAATGTGTGTTGGGGTGGGCTAAAGGCAGGCAGAATCCTTGTAGCCTGGGGCTTGGTTTTGGGATTAAGCCTTTCCCACCCTTTTTGATGTGGAGTAGTACAATCCAATCATGCCTCAGAGAAGTGACTTTGTATTAGAGACTCCTCTATTTTGTATATTGGATTAGAGGTTGTGAAGCTACACTATAAAATAGGGGTAGAACGGGAACTTGCCCGCTTGGTTCCTGAGATTATCATTAGAAGAGAGAGCAGAGCAGAGAGCAGAGAAAGGCCACGTGGAGGAGGCCAGGAGAAGCAGCCAAGATGGTGGAGTGCTGAGTGAGATGCCAGTTTGTACAGAGTTTGTATTTGGGATAGGGAAGGAGATGGGGAACTGAGGAGAATAAGGCTGGTGAGCTAGAAACCTTTGATTCTAGGAAACTCGGATAAGTCAGTGGCTTTGTGAGCACTGAATGTGATTGGGTTTTGGAACCCAGTGTGTGTTTTTACTTGCCTGCTGGGTGCAAGCTAGAATGAAAGACTATGGCCCACTAGTTTGTGGCTCCGTTCTTTCTTTACCGACTGTCCGAATCCAATGCGAACCTGCATAGGCCGGGCTGCTGTGATGGTGGCCCTGGCCCTGGCCTTAGATACTGGCTTTACACAAAGGTTTCTAGCTCACCACACTTATTCACCTCTGTTCCCCATCTCCTTCCTTCTCCCTGCACAAACTCTGCACAAACTGGCTTCTCACTCAACACTCCACCATCTTGGCTGCTTCTCCTGGCCTCCTCCACGTGGCCTTTCTCTGCTCTCTGCTCTCTAATGATAATCTCAGGAACCAAGAGAGCAAGCTCCCATTCTGCCCTCATTTTATAGTATAGAAATCAAAACCCTTAATCCAATATACAAAATAGGGAAATCTCTAATACAAAGTCACATATCTGATTCATGATGGGATTGTGCCACCCCACATCAAAAAGGGTGGGAAAGGCTTAATCCTAAAACCAAGCCCCTGGCTACAAGGATTCTGCCTGCCCATAGCCCGCCCCCAACACACATTAATATCACCTGGGTGACGGCCTCCACGTGGGCAGTGCCATCTTTAACAAAGTGAGCATAATATATATTATCTGCCCAACAACCACTGACTCATCTGGGTATTCCTAGAATCAAAGGCCCCACCAGCCTCAGTGGAGCTCATAAAAGCCCCTCACTCCTCTGCTTCCCCATCTACCAAGATGGCTTCTTACTCTGCACAGACTGGCTTCTCCTTCAGCACCCTGCCATCTTGGCTGCTTCTTTCTTCTCCTTCTTCCTCACAAACTTTTCTTGGCATAAAACCCCTCCTCTAGCAAGATTAGCATAACAGTGGCCCTTTCCAAGCAGGAAGGCCATCAGTAGCCTCACCTGGGCAGTGCCATTCATATGAGCAGTGGCCATTTTTTTTTAAACTAATGAATCAATACTGATACATTATTATTTTTTTAAATTTTTAAAAAAATTTATTCATTTTAGAGAAGAGAGACAGAGAGAGAGAGACAGAGAGAAGGAGGGGAGGAGCAGGAAGCATCAACTCCCATATGTGCCTTGACCAGGTAAACCTAGGGATTTGAACTGGCAACATCAGTGTTCCAGATCAACGCTTTATCCACTGTGCCACCACAGGCTAGGCCAATGGCCATTTTTAACAGTAAAAGTGAGCAAACCTCGAAAATACAGATTTTGCAAACTTGTTTTCCCAACACCACCTGAACTGCTTTTAGTTAAAAAGTTTTTTTATTTATTTATTCATTTTAGAGAGGAGAGGGAGAGACAGAGAGAGAGAGGAGAGACAGAGAGAGAGAATGGGGGGAGGAGCTAGAAGCATCAACTCCCATATGTGCCTTGACCAGGCAAGCCCAGGGTTTCGAACCGGTGACCTCAGCATTTCCAGGTCGATGCTTTATCCATTGCACCACCACAGGTCAGGTTAGTTAAAAAGTTTTAATTTCAGACCATCTTATGTGGTTACTTTAGGTCTCTCAGTTTGCAAGGCCACCGTGTAGCCTCACCTGAGCTTGTCAGTTTTAGTATGTGGCCCCTTTTTTGTCCACAGTATATTAAATTACAAAGACTTTGCAAAACAACGTGAGGTACTTAAAGGGAAACAAAAACCAAAACACAACCTCTAAAAAGGGCCTGACCAGGCGGTGGCGCAGTGGATAGAGCATCGCACTGGGATGGGGAAGGACCCAGGTTTGAAACCCCGAGGTCGCCACCGTGAGAGCAGGCTCACCTGGTTTGAGCAAAAGCTCACTGGCTTGGACCCAAGGTCGCTGGCTCCAGCAAGGGGTTTACTTGGTCTGCTGAAGGCCCACAGTCAAGACACATAAAAGAAAGCAATCAATGAACAATTAAGGTGTCGCAAAGCACAACAACAAAAAAACCTAATGATTGATGCTTCTCATCTCTCCATTCCTGTCTGTCTGACCCTATTTATCACTCTCTCTGACTCTCTCCATCTCTGTTAAAAAAATAAAAATAAAGAAATAATAAAAAATAAAAATAAATAAATAAATAAAAGGTTGCATTTTGATGCAACTGAACTTGTCACTTATCCACCACCATGTAAACTTGCTTACGTATAACCAAAGCAAAAAAAAATAATATACTTAATATATTTTATGTGAAAATTACTTGCTGCTTTTGGTTTGAACATCACATATATGAACTTTGAATATATTTCAGATACAAGACATTTTTTCCCCCAAAAGAAGATGTGATAAGCCTGACCTGTGGTGGCGCAGTGGATAAAGTGTCAACCTGGAAACGCTGAGGTTGCCAGTTCAAAACCCTGGGCTTGCCTGGTCAAGGCACATATGGGAGTTGATGCTTCCTGCTCCTCCCCCCTTCTATCTCTCTCTCTCCCCCCTCTCTATAATGAATAAATAAAATCTTTTAAAAAAAAAAGAAGAAGATGTGATAAGTAAACAATAAATGTGTTTTTAAAAAAGGGAGTAAGGAAATAAAAAAGAAAGGGAGTAAGGAACTAAATAGCAAATTATAAATTTACTCCAACTTGAATTCCTACTTAATTTTATGTCTTTTTTTTTTTTTTTTTTTTTTACAGAGAGAGGGATAGACAGGGACAGATAGACAGGAACGGAGAGATGAGAAGCATCAATCATTAGTTTTTTGTTGCAGGTTGCAACACCTTAGTTGTTCATTGATTGCTTTCTCATATGTGCCTTGACCACGGGCCTTCAACAGATCGAGTAACCCCTTGCTCAAGCCAGCAACCTTGGGCTCAAGCTGGTTAGCTTTTGTTCAAACCAGATGAGCCTGCGCTCAAGCTGGCGACCTCAGGGTCTCGAACCTGGGTCTTCCACATCCCAGTCGGACGCTCTATCCACTGCGTCCGACTGGTTAGGCTATTTTATGTCTTTAAAAGAGCAAAAGGAGACTTCTCTTTCTTGGAACAAAGCTAGTTCAAACATTTCGAAGGCACAACTATGAAAAGAGATTTGATGAGTTACATGTAAATGAATCTCAGAAACATGGACTACACTCCTCAAATTGTACATGAGTTTAAAAGTGCAGAGAAAAACATGCTCAGTAAAAGGCTCAGGGGGGAAGAACTCTATAACCAAGCATCACCGAAGGAACCACACTGAGATGGTAGGAAAGGTGGAGATGCGGAAAGGACTGCCCCACTCCTAGGAAGAATCAGAAAACCTAAACAGACTGATTACAACAAATGAGACTGAAACAATTAGCAAAAAAACTCCCAACAAACAAAAATCCTGGACCAGATGGCTTCACAGGTGAATTCTACCAGCTATTCAAAGAAGAACTAACTCTTATCCTTCTCAAGCTGTTTCAGAAAATTCAAGAGGAGGGAAAATTGCCAAGCTCCTTTTATGAGGCAAGCATAATTCTGATTCCAAAACCAGGCAAAGACAATACAATTAAAGAAAACTATAGACCAATATCCCTGATGAATTTAGATGCTAAAATTCTCAACAAAATACTAGCAAACCAAATCGAGCAATAGATGAAAAAATCATACACCATGATCAATGGGATTTATTCTGAGGAGGCAAGGTGTTGGGCAGATAAAATATATTATGCTCTGTTGGGCAGATAAAATGTATTATGCTCACTTTGTTAAAGTGGCGCTGCCCAAGTGGAGGCCATTGCCCAGGTGATATTAATGTGTGTCTCTGTGGGCAGGTAGAATCCTTGTAGCCTGGGGCTTAGTTTTGGGATTAAGCCTTTCCCACCCGTTTTGATGTGGGGTGGTACAATGCAATCATGCCTCAGAGAAGTGACTTTGTATTAGAGACTTCCCTATTTTGTATACTGGATTAAGGGTTTGGATTTCTACACTATAAAATGGGGACGGAGCGGGAGCTTGCTCTCTTGGTTCCTGAGATTATCATTAGAGGAGAGAGCAGAGCAGAAGGAGGCCACGTGGAGTAGGTCAGGAGAAGCAGCCAAGATGGCGGAGTGCTGAATGAAATGCCAGTTTGTGCAGAGTTTGTATCTGGGATAAGGAAGGAGGTGGGGAACTGAGGAGAATAGGGCTGGTGAGCTAGAAACCTTTGATTCTAGGAAACTCGGATAAGTCAGTAGCTTTGTGAGCACTGAATGTGAGTGGGTTTTGGAGCCCACTGTGTATTTTTACTTGCCTGCTGGGTGCAAGCTAGAATTAAAGATGACAGCCCATCAGTTTTTGGCTCCGTTGTTTCTTTACCAACTGTCCAAATCCAATGCGAACCTGCGTGGGCTGGACTGCTCTGATGGTGGCCCTAGCCCCGGCTTCTGGCTTTACATGCTCACTTCGTTAAAGATGGCGCTGCCCATGTGGAGGCCATTGCCCAGGTGATATTAATGTGTGTCTCTGTGGGCTGTGGGCAGGCAAAATCCTTGTAGCCTGGGGCTTGGTTTTGGGATTAAGCCTTTCCCACCCTTTTTGATGTGGGGTGGTACAATCCTATCATGCCTCAGAAAGTGACTCTGTATTAGAGACTTCCCTATTTTGTATATTGGATTAAAGGTCTGGATTTCTACACTATAAAATGGGGGCAGAACAAGATCTTGCTCTCTTGGTTCCTGAAATTATCATTAGAGGAGAGAGCAGAGAGGAGAGCAGAGAAAGGCCACGTGGAGGAGGCCAGGAGAAGCAGCCAAGATGGCGGAGTGTTGAGTGAGAAGCCAGTTTGTGTAGAGTTTGTGCAGGGAGAAGGAAGGAGATGGGGAACAGAGGTGAATAAGTGTGGTGAGCTAGAAACCTTTGATTTTAGGAAATTCGGATAAGTCAGTAGCTTTGTGAGCACTGAATGTGAGTGGGTTTTGGAGCCCAGTGTATGTTTTTATTTGTCCCCCGGGTGCAAGCTAGGATTCAAGAAGATGGCCCATCAGTTTTTGGCTCCGTTGTTTCTTTACCGACTGTCCAAATCCAATGCAAACCTGCATGGGCCAGGTGGCTGCTATGATGGTGGCCCTGGCTGTGTATACTGGCTTTACATTTGGCGTAGTCTGTGGCAGGATTCGATACAGATCGGCAAGGAGCCAACACCACCTTTGAGTGGTGGAGTAGAGGACTGGCTAGTGTTAGGGTTCCCCATGGCTGTCCTTTTGGGGACCGTAGGCTGGCTGACTTTTACAGCCATGCATGAGGAAACTGAGAGCTCTGTGGAAGAGGCTGCCTGGGACTTGCAAACCGAGCAGTGGAAGGAGCTGGAGCAAATGTGGGAGAAAAAAATGCTGACCCTGGAGCTGGAGGCAGCGCTGGAGGAGGAGGCTGACCAGGTTTGCAAGATTCGCCTGGAAATGGAGCAGCTGCTGGAGGAGGAATCACAGGTTCATGAGTTGCAGATTGCCCTGGACGTTGTGGAGAGCCAGCAGCGGCAGGAGGCCGGGGCTGAGGCTGGAGCTGGAGCTGAAGCTGCAAGGTCTGTGGAGCAGAAGGCGGCAGCGGCCCAGGACTTGAGCCCGGCAGCGGGAGCTGATGTTTTCAGTTCCTCTTTGGAGGATGAGGAGAATCGGGCTGGAGTTGCAATCCGCAGTCTCCATAAGATGAGAGCCCAGCTGGAAGGAGCACCTACTATGGAATATTCGCAAATCAATCTATGTGATTCATCACATAAACAATAGGAATGAGAAAAACCACATGATAATTTCAATAGATGCAGAAAAAGCATTTGATAAAATCCAGCACCCATTTATGATCAAAACTCTCAGCAAAGTGAGAATACAGGGATCATACCTCAACAGGATAAAGGCCATCTATGACAAACCCACAGCCCACATCATACTCAAAGGTCAAAAATTAAAAGCAATCTCCTTAAGATCAGGAACAAGGCAGGGGTGCCGCCTTTCACCACTCTTATTTAACATTCTGGAAGTCCTAGCCACAGCAATCCGACAAGAAGAAGAAATAAAAAGCATCCAAATTGGAAAAGAATAAGTAAAACTATCATTATTTGCTGATGATATGATACTATACATAGAAAACCCTAAAGTCTCAGTCAAAAAACAACTGGACCTGATAAATAAATTCAGCAAGGTGGCAGGATATAAAATTAATATTCAGAAATCAGAGGCATTTTTATACATGAACAATGAACTGTCAGAAAGAGAAATTAAGAAAAAAATCCCCTTCACTATGGCAACAAAAATAATAAAGTACTTAGGAGTAAATTTAACCAAGGAGGTTAAAGACTTGTAACTCAGAAAGTTATAAAACATGGATAAAAGAAATCAAGGAAGATACAAACAAGCGGAAACATATACCGTGCTCATGGTTAGGAAGAAGAAACATCATTAAAATGTCTATATTGCCCAAAAAAATTTGTAAATTCAATGTAATTTCTATTAAAATACCAATGACATACTTTAAAGATATAGAACAAATATTCCAAAAATTTATATGGAACCAAAAAAGAACATGAATAGCCTCGGCAATCTTGAAAGAGAAAAAAATGGGTGTTATTACACTTCCTGATATCAAGTTATACTACAAGGCCACTGTACTCAAAACAGCCTGGTACTGGCATAAGAACAGGTATATAGGCCCTGGCCGGTTGGCTCAGTGGTAGAGCGTCAGCCTGGTGTGCGGAAGTCCTGGGTTCGATTCCCGGCCAGGGCACACAGGAAAAGCGCCCATCTGCTTCTCCACCCCTCCCCCTCTCCTTCCTCTCTGTCTCTCTCTTCCCCTCCCGCAGCCAAGGCTCCATTGGAGCAAAGATGGCCCAGGCGCTGAGGATGGCTCCATGGCCTCTGCCTCAGGCACTAGAATGGCTCTGGTCACGACAGGGCGACGCCCCGGATAGGCAGAGCATCGGCCCCTGGTGGGCGTGCTGGGTGGATCCTGGTCGGGTTCATGCGGGAGTCTGTCTGACTGCCTCCCCGTTTCCAGCTTCAGAAAAATACAAAAAAAAAAAAAAAAAAAAAAAAAAGAACAGGCATATAGATCAATGGAACAGAACAAAGAACCCAGAAATAAACCCACACCTTTATGGACAATTGATATTTGATGAAGAAGGTAATAGCATACAATGGAGTAAAGACAGCCTCTTCAACAAATGGTGTTGGGAAAATTAGACAGCTACCAGCAAAAAAAATGAAACTAGACCACCAACTTACACCATTCACAAAAATAAACTCAAAATGGATAAAAGACTTAAATGTTAGTCAGGAAACCACAAGCATCTTAGAAAAAAACATAGGCAGTAAACTCTCCGATATGTCTCACAACAATATATTTGCTGATTTATCTCCACAGGCAAGTGAAATAAAGGAGAAGATGAACAAATGGGACTATATCAAACTAAAAAGCTTCTGCACAGCTAAAGAGAGTATGAACAAATAAAAAGACAAACCACACAATGGGAGAACATACTAGGCAATACATCTGATAAAGGGTCAACAACCAAAATTTATAAAGAACTTGTAAAACTCAACACCAGAAAGATAAACAATCCAATAAAAAAATGGGCAAAAGAAATGAATAGACACTTCTCCAAAGAGGACATACAGATGGCCAATAGGCATATGAAAAAATGCTCAACATCACTGATCATTAGAGAAATGCAAATTAAAACCACAATGAGATACCCTCACACCAGTCAGAATGGCGCTCATTAACAAAACAACACATAATAAGTGCTGACAAGGATGTGGAGAAAAGGGAACCCTCCTGCATTGCTGGTGGGAATGCAGACTGGTGCAGCCACTGTGGAAAACAGTATGGAGATTTCTCAAAAAATTAAAAATGGAACAGCCTTTTGACTCAGCCATCCCACTCTTAGGAATATATCCCAAGAACACCATATCACTGATTCAAAAGAAGAAATGCACTCCCATGCTTATGGCAGCATTGTTTACAATAAAAAAGATCTGAAAACAGCCTAAGTGTCCATCAGTGGTCGAGTGGATTAAAAAGCGGTGATACATATACACAATGGAATACTATGGGGCCATGAAAGAGAAGGAAATACTACCTTTTGTGACAACATGGATGGACCTGGAAACTATTATGTTAAGTGAAATAAGCCAGGCAGAGAAAAAAAAATATATGACCTCACTCATTTGAGGAATCCAGTGAACAATGTAAACTGAGGAGCGGAATAGAGACAGAGGCGGGATCAAAATGACCAGAGGAAAAGCAGACAGAGGGAAAGGGGATAATAGGATGGGATCAGAGAAGGGAAAGAGTTTGGTGAAATTATATATACATAACACAGCATTATAGGGAGGAGGAAAGTAAATCCTGGAGTGAAGGGGGGAGGGCATTGGGGGGAGGAGGATAAGTGGAGTGTTGAGAGGAACATGGGGGAGGGGGAATGTATTCGGGGGGGAGTGGACACGAATCTATGTAAACAATAAATTAGAATCAATAAAAAATGCTTAGGGGCATTATAAAACTCAAATACTTGAAATGTTTAAGGTTTAAGGTATATACTTAATAGAAACATGGTTGTCCATATCCAGGGTAAATGTGATAATATGCATTTGTTGCATTTCCCCATCCCATGTTTTCTAATGTAATGGCCAACAGAGCAACTAGGGTGTGTGGGTGATAGATATATAGATAGACTTATTTTAAGAAATTGATTCAATCAATTTTGGAGGCTGCAATGAAAATCTGCAGTTTGCTCTGGCTGGATAGCTCAATTGATCAGCAGGGGTAGTCAATCTTTTTATACCTACCGCCCACTTTTGTATCCCTGTTAGTAGTAAAATTTTCTAACTGCCCACCGGTTCCACAGTAATGGTGATTTATAAAGTAGGGAAGTAACTTTATAAAATTTATAAAGCAGAGTTACAGCAAGTTAAAGCATATAATAATAATTACTTACCAAGTACTTTATGTTGGATTTTTGGTAAGTTTGGCAGAATATCTTTATAAAACAACTTACTATAGTTAAACCTATCTTTTTTTTTTTCTTTTCTTTTCTTTTTTTTTTTTTTGTATTTTTCTGAAGCTGGAAACAGGGAGAGACAGTCAGACAGACTCCCGCATGCACCCGACCGGGATCACCCGGCACGCCCACCAGGGGCGAAGCTCTGCCCACCAGGGGGCGATGCTCTGCTCCTCCGGGGCGTCGCTCTGCCACGACCAGAGCCACTCTAGCGCCTGGGGCAGAGGCCAAGGAGCCATCCCCAGTGCCCGGGCCATCTTTGCTTCAATGGAGCCTTGGTTGCGGGAGGGGAAGAGAGAGACAGAGAGGAAGAAGGGGGGGGGGGTTGGAGAAGCAAATGGGCGCCTCTCCTATGTGCCCTGGCCTGGAATTGAACCCAGGTCCCCCACACGCCAGGCCGACGCTCTACCGCTGAGCCAACCGGCCAGGGCAAACCTATCTTTTTATTTATACTTTGGTTGCTCAGCTACAGCCCACCATGAAAGCTGGAACACCCACTAGTGGGTGGTAGGGACCGGGTTGACTACCACTGGATTAGAGCATCATTCCGAAACACAGAAGTTACTGGCTCGGTGCTCTTTCTTTCTTTTTCTCTTTCTCTCTCTCTCTCAAATCACTCAATAAATTTAAAGGATTTTTTTTTACAAAATAAACAAAGGCAAATTCTGCTGGCAGAATTTCTCTTGCTTAAGGAAGGTCAATCTTTTGTTCTTTTAAGGCCTTCCACTGATTAGCCAAAGTTCACCCACATTATGGAGGGCAATGTACTTTACTCAAAATCCACTAATTTAAATGTTACTCTCATCCAAAATGCCCTCACATACACATCCAAGTAATGTTTGACCATATATCTAAGAACCATGGCCCAGCGAAGCTGACACATAAAATTAATCATCACAGATGCCTAGTTGGCTGATAGTGTCTGCTTATTAAACTTTTTAACATTTAAAATATTGAAACAGGCATGCACTTTCCCTCCCAGGAGCACGCAGTACTTTTCCTTTCTCTTTCCTCTTCCCCTACAAGTGCATATCTCCTAAACTCTAAGACTTGCAACCCACGTAGCAATGGGCAGTGGCAGCTTTTCTCAGGCTAACCCCCTAAATGTATCTCTAAGGCTCCCTCTTCTCTGACTCTCCAGTGAACTGACAGGAGCCCCACCTTGGCTCACTTCTTTCCCATTTCTAGAGAGCCAAAGCAGCCCCACCCACTCTCCCCCTGTTTCTTTGTCTATCTGTAGAGCTTCCTTTTTTTTCACTGTCCCCAGCTTTAAATCAATGTACTCCCCAAATCACCTGGAAATTAATAAATACATACAATACAATACTAAAGCAATGCTAATTCGAATGAATGAATAGAACTTACTAACAAATATTTGTTTTTCTTTTATATTTTATTCTATTGATTTTTTAGAGAGAGGAAAGGAGGAGAGAGAAAGAGAAAGAGAGATAAAGAATATCGATCTGTTCCTGTATGTGCCCTGACCAGGGATCAAAACGGCAACTTCTATGTTTCAGATGACGCTCTAACCAACCAAGCTACCTGGCCAGTGTCTACTAATAAATATTTAAAGCTGGAAAGGCCACTAGAGATCATCCAATGGTATTTCTCAATGACTTTCATTAATAAGTCAACAAACAAGTGTTAGCAAGGATGTGGAGAAAAGGGAACCCTCCTGCACTGCTGGTAGGAATGCAGACTGGTACAGACACTGTGGAAAACAGTATTAAATTACTTCAAAAAATTAAAAAATAATAATAAAAATGGAACTGCCTTATGACTCAGCAATTCCACTTCTGGGAATTTATCTGACAAAACCCAAAACACTAATTTGAAAGTATATGTGCACTCTACGTTCATTGCAGTGTTATTGACAATAGCCAAGATTTGGAAACAGCTCAAGTACATTTCAGTAGATAAGTTGATAAAAATCTGTAGGACAGCCTGACCTGTGGTGGCACAGTGGGTGAAGCGTCAACCTGGAACACTGGGGTTGCTGGTTCCAAACCCTGGGCTTGCCTGGTCAAGGCACATATGGGAGTTGATACTCCCTGCTCCTTACTCTCTTTCTCTCTCTCTCCTCTCTAAAATGAGTAAATAAAGTCTTAAAAAAAATCTGTCATACATTTATACAATGGAATACTATTTGTCCATAAAAAAAGAAGGAAATCTGCCTGACCTGTGGTGGCGCAGTGGATAAAGCGTGTCGACCTGTAAATGCTGAGGTCGCCGGTTCAAAACCCTGGTCTTGCCTGGTCAAGGCACATATGGGAGCTGATGCTTCCAGCTCCTCCCCCCTTCTCTCTCTCTCTCTCTCTCTGTCTCTCTGTCTCTCCCTCTCCTCTCTAAAATGAATAAATAAATAAAAATTAAAAAAAATTAAAAAAAAAAGAAATAAAAAAAAAGAAGGAAATCTTACTTTTTGTGACAGATTGATGGACCTGAAGAGTATTATGCTAAGTGAAATAAGCCAGTCAGAGAAAGACAAGAATCATGTGATTTCACTCATCTGTGGAATTTAATAAACCAAATGAACTAACAAGCACAATAGATATAAACTCATACAAAGAGAACAGGCTGACACCTGTGTTTGGGGGGGGGGGAGGGGAACGAGGGA
The DNA here is from genome assembly GCF_036850995.1 of Saccopteryx leptura. Taxonomy (NCBI): domain Eukaryota; kingdom Metazoa; phylum Chordata; class Mammalia; order Chiroptera; family Emballonuridae; genus Saccopteryx; species Saccopteryx leptura. The sequence goes on along the minus strand of NC_089503.1, from coordinate 71,903,197 downwards.
GCTGGTTTAGGGGAGAGGGAAGTGAAGAGATTGAGCAAAAAAGAGATAAAAAAAAGAGAGAGAGAAAAACTGATGGATACGGTCAACACTGTAGCTTTGTGAGCACTGAATGAGTGGGCTTTGGAGCCCAGTGTGTGTTTGTATTTGCCCACCAGGTGCAAGCTAGAATTAAAGCTAGCCTGACCAGGTGGTGGCACAGTGGATAGAGCGTCGGACTGGGATGCAGAAGGACCCAAGTTCGAGACCCCGAGGTCGCCAGCTTGAGCATGGGCTCATCTGGCTTGAGCCAAAAAAAAAAAAAAAAAAAAGCTCACCAGCTTGGACCCAAGGTCACTGGCTTGAGCAAGGGGTTACTCAGTCTGCTGAAGGCCCATTGTCAAGGCACATATGAGAGAGCAATCAATGAACAACTAAGGAGTCCCAGCGAAAAACTGATGATTGATGCTTCTCATCTCTCTCCGTTCCTGTCTGTCTGTCCCTATCTATCCCTCTCTCTGTAAAAAATAAATAAATTAAAATATGTTAAAATTAAAGCTAATGGCCCACCAGTTCTTGGCTCCATTGTTTCATTACTGTCTATTCAAATCTAATGCAAACCTGCATTGGCCAGGCAGCTGTGATGGTGGCCGTGGCTACTGGCTTTACACCTAGAATAAAGATTTCTAGCTCGCCAGACTTATTCACCTCTGTTCCCCATCTCTTTCCTTCTCCCTGCACAAACCTTGCACAAACTGGCTTCTCCCTCAGCACTCCACCGTCTTGGCTGCTTCTCCTGGCCTCCCCGTCTGCCCAATTTTATAGTGTAGAAATCAAAACATTTAATCCAATATACAAACAAGGAAGTCTCTGACACAAAGTCACTAATCTGAAGCATAATGGGATTCCTCATGAGAGTGAAACACCCCACATCAAAACGGGTGGGAGCCTGACCAGGTGGTGGCGCAGTGGATAGAGCGTCGGACTGGGATGCAGAGGACCCAGGTTCAAGACCCTGAGGTTGCCAGCTTGTGTGAGGGCTCATCTGGTTTGAGGAAAAGCCCACCAGCTTGAACCCAAGGTCGCTGGCTCCAGCAAGGGGTTACTTGGTCTGCTGAAGGCCCGTGGTCAAGGCACATATGAGAAAGCAATCAATGAACAACTAAGATTTTGCAACACGCAATGAAAAACTAATGATTGATGCTTCTCATCTCTCTCCATTCCTGTCTGTCTGTCCCTGTCTATCCCTCTCTCTGACTCACTCTCTGTCTCTGTAAAAAATAAATAAATAAATAAAAATTAAACAAACAAACTTTAAAAAATTAATAAAAGAAAAATTGGAAAAAAAAGATTAAAAAAATGTTAAAAAAACAAAAACAAAAACGGGTGGGAAAAGCTTAGTCCCAAAACCAAGCCCCAGGCTACAAGGATCCTGCCTGCCCACAGCCTGCCCCCAACACACATTAATATAATCATGCCCATCCCAAGCAAGAAGGGCAACCAATACCATCACCTGGGCGACGGGCTTCCATGTGGGCAGCGCCATCTTTAACAAAGTGAGCATAATATATTTTATCTGCCCAACAGCCGGAGATCTAAGAAAATTGGGGTTCTGTACCCCAAAATACCATCTTAACACCTCATCTCAGCCTATATATATATTATATATATATATATATATTTTTTTTTTACAGAAAAGATGGGTACAGGGGACTCCCAGCCTCTGGGATTGAGAGCCCAGATCTCTGCAGCCTCATTGTATCAGCCAACCTATTTTATAAGGAGAAAAAAGGGATAAATAAGGGGTTTGGAATTTAGGGAAAAGTTAATTAGATAAAAGTTGCAGTCCAGGGATTCTTCTAGTGTTTCTTCATCTGCTGACCAGTGATTCTTTATCTATGTCCTTGTCAGCCAGTGTTCTGTCCTTGGAGCCTCAGGGTTTAGATACCATTTTGTTTGTTGATCTCCTGGACCTGGGGCACAAAGGTGGATTATTTGTCTCATGAAGTCCTGTAGGCCCATTCATGTATCCAGCTCCTGGAACAAAGCTTTTATTTGCATTAATCAGCAATCCTATTGATAATAACTGAAAGCTACTATTATTAAAGCTAAATTTCTAACTCTTGAGTTCCCTCTATCTGTGGGACTAATCTGTCTCATGTCTATTTGATTATTAGACCAGCCAGATGAGCAGTTCTATCTGTGGGACTCTTAGAGTTCACTAAAGTTTATTTCTTTCTATAAATATTTTGAAAAAGCTGATTGTATGGCCAGTGACTGCTGCCTTTGTGACCGGGAAGGTTCTCATTGGATTCAGGCAGACAGTAAAGAAACGGTGGAGCCAAAAAATGGTGGGCCATTCCGTTTATTAAAGTCTCCTACTGGCGGAGGAGCAAATTTCCCTTTCATTCAGAGCTCCCAAAGCCCTGACTCATTCTCCAGTTCTACAACCCAGAGAATCTCTGGTTCCTCCTGAAATCAAAGGCCCCAATCAGCCTCAGTGGAGCTTCCAAAGCCCCTCAGCTCTGGTTTCACCTATGCACTCCTTCTTCCCTTCCTGCAAAGCCCAAACTGGGGTGGGTGGGGGGAATCCCTTCCCCAGCAAACATTAATCCTCAATTTGCAATCTGCCGCCCGAGGGCAAGCACCACAGTTTTTAACAGACTACATACACATGGCGCTGCCCAGGCCAACGCAAAATATAAGCCAGCAAACCTAAAAAAAACACATTTTACAAACTTATTTGCCCAACATTGATTTAATTGCACTGTTTATTATAAATTTTCCCTGCCAGTTTGATTCTAGGAAACTCGGATAAGTCAGTGGCTTTGGGAGCCCTGAATGGAAAGGGAAGTGTTTTCCCACTGTGTGTATTACTTGCCCGCCAGGTGCAAGCTAGGATTAAAGCTGATGGCTCACCAGTTTTTGGTTCCGTTGTTTCATTACCGACTGTCCGAATCTAATGCAAACCTGCACTGGCCAGGCGGCTGTGATGGTGGCTGCAGCTACTGGCTTTACACCAGCCATCTGAATAAAGCATTCATAGAGATTCAATCCTTGTCTCTGCTTATTTGGCTGAGTGGTGACAGACAGATGAACATGGATATTTTTCCAGTTTCACTCATTTGTCTAAAATCCTCAATACAGGGTGTCCTCGGGTTATGATGGTATTGACATGATGTTTGGAGTTTATGACTCTCATTCACATAAAAACTTTAAAAAATTGAGACATGAGTGTTTCAGCTTACAACATTAGCACTGTACTTACAAACTACGTGAGTGAACTAGTTTGGTTGCATGTGATGGCAGAATATGCAGTAATGTGGCTTATGAATGAGGGAGTTGATGTCCCCCAGTTCTTACGCCATTTTGGACTGTTAAAAGCACAGGTGTTCTGTCTGTGTTAGACTAGGCTGTGTTTTGACTTACACCATGTTGGGCAGATAGAATATATTATGCTCACCTTGTTAAAGATCACGTGGAGGCCGTCACCCAGGTGATATTAATGTGTGTTGGGGGCGGGCTGTGGGCAGGCAGAATCCTTGTAGCCTGGGGCTTGGTTTTGGGACTAAGCCTTTCTCACCCTTTTTGATGTGGGGTGGTACAATCCCATCATGCCCCAGATAAGTGACTTTGTATAATATTTGAGACTTCCTTATTTTGTATATTGGATTAAAGGTTTTGATTTCTACACTATAAAATGGGGGCAGAACGGGAGCTTGCTCTCTTGGTTCCTGAGATTATCATTAGAGGAGAGAGCAGAGAGGAGAGCAGAAAGAGGCCATGTGGCCAGGAGAAGCAGCCAAGATGGCGAAGTGTTGAGTGAGAAGCCAGTTTGTGTAGAGTTTATGCAGGGAGAAGGAAGGAGATGGGGAACAGAGGTGAATAAGTCTGGTGAGCTAAAAACCTTTGATTCTAGGAAACTCGGATAAGTCAGTAGCTTTGTGAGCACTAAATGTGAGTGGGTTTTGGAGCCCAGTGTGTGTTTTTACTTGCCCGCCGGGTGCAAGCTAGGATTCAAGAAGATGGCTCATCAGTTTTTGGCTCCATTGTTTCTTTACCGACTGTCCAAATCCAATGCGAACCTGCATGGGCCAGGCTGCTCTGATGGTGGCCATGGCAACTGGCTTTACACACCAAAATTCATATTATGTCAGTCATAGGAATGGAAGTTTGTCGTAACCCAATGACCCCCTATAAATGAATTGTTACTATATGTATTGATCTAAACAACTGTAACTGTCCTAGGTCCCATAAACTTTACGTAACTTATTTTCCCTGGAATCTGTTTATTTTTCTGTTGTGGGGAGAAATAAACTTTTCTGTCTTCACTGTTCTGGTTGGTCTAATAATCAAATAGACATGAGACAGATTAGCAAGAGAATATAATAAAAAATTGTTTTGAGCCTGATCAGGTGGTGGCGCAGTGGATAGAGCATAGAACTGGGATGAGGAGGACCCAGGTTTCAAAACCTGAGGTTGCCAGTTTGAGTGTGAGCTCATCCGGCTTGAGCATGGGCTCACCAGCTTGAGCGCAGGGTTGCTGGCTTGAGTGTGGGATCATAGACATGACCCCGTGGTCACTGGCTTGAGCCCAAAGGTCATTAGCTTGAAGCCCAAGGTCACTGGCTTGAGCAAGGGGTCACTTGGTCTATTGTAGCCCCAGTGACCCCTTGGGGGTCACTGTCAAGGCACATATGAGAAAGCAATCATTGAACAGCTAAGGTGCCACAACAAAGAATTGACGCTTCTTATCTCTCTCCCTTTCTGTCTGTGTGTCCCTAGCTGTCTCTATCTCTGACTCTCTGTCTCTGTCAAAAAAAAAATTTTTGTTTTGAAAGTAATAAAATTTAAGATATATATAAAACACCACATACATGAGAGCATTAAAAAAAAACCCCACATGCAGGAGAGGTGCAGAAAGGGGCCCTGGCCGAGTAGCTCAGTTGGTTAGAGCATCTTCCCAATAGGCTGAGGTTGCAGGTTTCCTCCCCAGACAGAGCACATATAAGAATCAACCAATGAATGCATGAATGGGTGGAACAATAAATCAATGTTTTTCTCTCTCTCTCTCTCTTTCTCTGAAATCAAGAAATAAAATTTTTTTAAAAAGAATTATATGTATTAGAGGAGAAAAGTGGAAGACAAAACTGGGAAACATAGGTTGAATTATTTATGCAACAGGACAAGGGACATTTTAAAAATTTATCCATTTTTAGAGAGAGGGAAGAGAGAGAGAAGGGAGGAGGAGCAGGAAACATCAATTCCCATAGGTGCCTTGACCAGGCAAGTCTAGGGTTTCAAACTTGTGATCTCAGCATTCCAGGTCAATGCTTTATTCACTGAGTCACCACAGGTCAGGCAAGGGACTTTTCTATTATCAAGCCTAAAGTAGCTAAAATACAAATACAATGGAATCCCCAGTCAAGTTTCATGGAAGCTATAATCAGGTCACCTACAAGCTGACTAAAATGGGTGAAAGTCAGCAGCCAAGTTAACTAAGGTTGTTGCCAAATGAACTGGGTGTAAGGTAACCAACTTTTTTACAATGAAAGGGAGGACAAAAATAAATTTAAGAAAACAATATCATAAATAAAAGAAACATTTTATTCATTGCAACAATAATACACTATAATATGATAAATGCAAAATAAAAATATTTGTAATATTTTATATTGTAATTATGCTTACATGCCTATTAATTTTTAATAATAGTTGTAAGAAAAAAGTATTTATTTAGATAATATTATCTAAATGAGTACTTTTCCATTGATTGAATATTTTTTGTCGATGTATCATCTTGTAACAATATATTGGAAATATCTGAACAAGAAATATCCTTCATATTAAATTTTTTGTGAATTGTGCTTACTTGTGTATGATTGAAAGAATCATGAGTCTACAATGTCATATGTGCCGTGTCATGTTTCAGCAAGAAGTACACAAAGCTATTTGTGTGCTCGGTATATCGTGCGCACTCTCAAAGTCTCCCACGTGGAGTGCATGCGTCTCATAATTGTGTCTCGCCGCATTGTACTGATCCTTGACGAATTGTCATGTCAAATACAAATACATCACATCACACACAATAGATTGACTCTGTATCCATCAAATATGGACAGGTTAGTCTTCCAATATCACAAAAGGAGGACACTTTTCGAGGGAGGACGGAACTTAAAAAAGAAGGACTGTCCTCCCTAAAGGAGGACGATTGGTCACCTTAACTGGGTGGGATGAGTCAAGAGCCACAATACAGCCTGACCTGTGGTAGCATAGTAGGTAAAGCATCGACCTGGAATGCTGAGGTCTCAGGTTTGAAACCCTGAGCTTGCCTGCTCAAGGCACATAGGACAAGCAATCAGTGAGCAACTAGGGTGAAACAACTACGAGTTGATACTTCTCATTCTCCCCCACCTACTTTGTAAAATCAATAAATAAAAATCTTTAGAAGACAAAAAACAAAAATAGAGCCACAGTTCAGAGACTCTTACTATGCATACTCCTACCTCAAGGGGGAGCTCAAGGTTTCTGTCCTTCATTCCAAAGCAAAAGGAACTCTGAAGTGAATCTAGAACAAAATAGATATTTTATAGAAACACTGATTCTGTAGGAAATTCTGTTGGAAGAATGAAGTAATTTTAAATGGAAATGGACTGAAAAATTGTTTTTCCTGTCAATTATCTCTGGGAACTCTTGGTTTTGGTTAGCTCTTGTAATGGTCTTAACTTTTCACTTTTTCTCTTCCTTAATTATTAGTGCCTGAGATATTAAGTCAGTAGGATAAAAATATCCTTGGGGAGCCCACATTTTCTGGCACAGTTGCTTGAGCAAGCGACCTGATAAAATTGGGGGCCAGCATGAGCTGGCAATAAAAATGAGCATTTGCCAGGACTGTCCTTTATTATCTTTTTAAAACATATATTCTTTTGTTCTTCTTCTCTCTCTCTCTCTCTCTTTTTTTTTTTTTTGTGAGAGCGAGCAAGAGAGAGAGAGAGAGAGAGAGAGAGAGAGAGAGAGAGCCTGACCAGGCGGTGGCGCAGTGAATAGAGCGTCAGACTGGGATGCAGAGGACCCAGGTTTGAGACCCCGAGGTTGCCAGCTTGAGCACTGGCTCATCTGGTTTGAGCAAAAAGCCCACCGGCTTGAACCCAAGGTCACTGGCTCCAGCCAAGGGTTACTCGGTTTGCTGAAGGCCCGCGGTCAAGGCACATATGAGAAAGCAATCAATGAACAACTAAGGTGTTGCAACGCGCAATGAAAAACTAATGATTGATGCTTCTCATCTCTCTCCGTTCCTGTCTGTCTGTACCTGTCTATCCCTCTCTCTGACTATCTCTCTGTCTCTGTAAAAAAAAAAAAGAAAAGCCCTGGCCGGTTGGCTCAGCGGTAGAGCATCGGCCTGGCGTGCGGGGGACCCGGGTTCGATTCCCAGCCAGGGCACATAGGAGCAGTGCCCATTTGCTTCTCCACCCCCCCTTCCTCTCTGTCTCTCTCTTCCCCTCCCGCAGCCGAGGCTCCATTGGAGCAAAGATGGCCCAGGCGCTGGGGATGGCTCCTTGGCCTCTGCCCCAGGCGCTGGAGTGGCTCTGGTCGAGGCAGGGTGACGCCCCGGAGAGGCAGAGCATTGCCCCCTGGTGGGCAGAGCTTTGCCCCTGGTGGGCGTGCCCGGTGGATCCCGGTCAGGTGCATGCTGGAGTCTGTCTGACTGTCTCTCCCCGTTTCCAGCTTCAGAAAAAAGAGAGAGAGAGAGAGAGAGAGAGAGAGAGACAAGAAGGGAGAAGGAAGAGAAATGGGAAGCATCAATTCATAATTCTGTCACTTTAGTTGTTCATTGATTACTTCTATATGTGCTTTGACCCAGGGGGCTCCAGCTGAGCCAGTGACTCCTTGTTTAAGCCAGCGACCTTGGGATCAAGCCAGCGGCCATGGGATCTTGTCGATGATTCCATGCTCAAGCTGGTGACCCCACACTCAAACTATTCAGCCTGTGCTCAAGCCAGCAACCTCAGGGGTTCCAAGCCTGGATCCTCAATGTCCCAGGTTGACACTCTATCCACTGTACCACCACTAGTCAGGCCTCTTTTTTTAAAAAATTGATTTATTTTTAGAGAAACAGAGAGAGGAAGGGAGAGAGAAAGAGAAACATCATTTTGTTCCACTTATTTATGAATTCATTGGTTGATTGATTTGTATGGCCCTGACTAGGGAACAACCAGGAGCCTTGGCATATCAAGACAGCACCCTAATGAACTGAGCTACCTGGCCATGGTCCAGGGCTATTCTTTTAGAATGTGTTTGATGAGGAGATTGGGCAGCTACACACATAATTCAGGACCCTGATTTGATAGTTTCCACCTAACCAGGTACATGATGAGCACCTGATATGGTCACACAGGGGACTAGAATTAAGGAGGCAGGATTTCATGGGTGGGACTCCTGCTGAGAGGGCATTTTGCTCAAGGCATTAGTTCGTGATGAACAACGGGCAAAGGTGGAGAATTATATCTGGCACCACACACTGGTGTGGCTCCATCCCTCATGGGGGAGCAGAATCTGGCGTTGGCTGGCACTTACTTCTTGGACAAGAACTGTCTCATCAGCAGAAGCCTGGAATTTGAAGAAATGCAAAGTTAAATGTAAGGAACATCCTTTTTTAAAAAATGGGGCCTGTTTTATTGAATAGTGCTGGCCCTCACTTAATTTAGGAGCGAGGAGCTGGAAATACTAAGAGCAGTCGTATGAATCTAGGGCCCTGGAGAGGTGTTTAATCTACAGGAAGGAAGGAGACCTGTCAATGACCTAGGGAAGGGAGATGTCAGTATCATAAATTCTTAGTTTTTGTAGTTCACAGTGGCATTGGGGTACAGGGGGGAGAGGGGCAAAAGCTTACGTGGGTTTTGGACTTACCCAGCCTTATTTTTTTCTACATACATTCAGAAAGCTCATTTACTCTGTTCCCTTCTATGTTCCAGTTGTAGGAACCACATTATTATTCTAGCATGCTGCCTGATTTTCTCATATGAAGGCCTATGTGTTCCAACTCAAATAATTTCTTATTCTATCATTTATGTACTTCTAACTTTCCACATTTATTTAATAATATTTATTTAAAGATATCATTATAAAATTCATGATTAATGAGAATATTTGAAAACAGACACACACACTCACCAAAACTACAGTGTAAAACAAAAATTAGCCATAATCCTGCTACTCAAAGATAAGCACTATTCACATTGTGGTGTATATGCTTTCACTGTTTCTTACTATGTATGTGCAAATTTTAATACAAACATAATAACATTCTATTTTGTAGTTTTTTAAAAATTTAGTAATCTATTTGTGGGATTGTTTCAATATTTTTTAAAATTTATTTTTAAATTTTATTCATTTTTAGAGAGAGAAAGAGAGAGAAGGGGGAGGAGCAGGAAACATCAACTCCCATATGTGCCTTGACTAGGCAAGCCCAGGGTTTTGAACCAGTGACCTCAGTGTTCCAAGTTGATGCTTTATCCACTGCACCATCACAGGTTGGGCAAGATATCCAATTCCTTGATCTTTTATTTCTCCTCAATGTGTCAGCCTCCTAGTTAAGACTCTCTATATAGTGTAAAGACAGTTTAATGATTCAGACAGGTTAAATAGCTATGCTTTTCTAAAGATATAGAGCAGCCTGTCCAGGTGGTGGCGCAATGGATAGAGCGTCGGACTGGGATGCCGAGGACCCAGGTTCAAGACCCTGTGGTCGCCAGCTTGAGCGCAGGCTCATCTGGTTTGAGCAAAAGCTTACCAGCTTGAACCCAAGGTCGCTGGCTCGAGCAAAGGGTTACTTGGTCTGCTGAAGGCCCGCCGTCAAGGCACATATGAGAAAGCAATCAATGAACAACTAAGGTGTCGCAGTGGGCAACGAAAAACTAATAATTGATGCTTCTCATCTCTCCGTTCCTGTTTGTCTGTCCCTGTCTATCCCATTCTCTCTCTGTCTCTGTATATAAAAAAAAAAGATATGGAGCAATTATTAAATTAAACATTTCTTTCAGTGTCTTAAAAAACTTTTCAAGGTTTTACAAGTCTAATGGGCATTATTATGAAGACCATCACTGTACTGAAGATCTCAGAAGTCCTCGTTAATGAAGAGTTTTGATTGAGAGAATACCAAGTATACCAGCTTTGTGTGTGTGTGTGTGTGTGTGTGTGTGTGTGTGTGTGTGTGTGTGTGACAGAGACAGAGAAAGAGACAGAGACAGAGACAGAGAAAGGAACAGATAGGGACAGACATGCAGGAAGGGAGAGAGATGAGAAGCATCAATTCTTCATTGCGGCTCATAAGTTGTTCATTGATTGCTTTCTCAAATGTGCTTTGACGGGGGGGGGGGGGGGTACAGTGGAGTGAGTGACCCCTTGCTCAAGCCAGCAACCTTGATCTCAAGCCAGCGACCTTTGGCTTCAAGTCAGCAACATTTGGGCTCAAGCCAGCCACCTTGGGGTCATGTCCACGCTCAAGCCAGTGACCTTGCACTCTAGCCAGATGAGCCTGTGCTCAAGCTGGAGACCTTGAGGTTTCGAACCTGAGTCCTCTGTGTCCCAGTCCGACGCTCTATCCACTGCACCCTGGTCAGCCACTAGTACACTAGCTTTTATAATACTTTCTTTTCCATTAACTATTGAGAGAGAATAAAAGAGAGAATAAAGAGAAATATTCCAGAAACTAAATCTTCTAACAAACATTTGGAAACTGTCATACGCTGCTGTTAGCAAAGTGGCTACTTTTCCTGGAAAAGACAGGATGAGGAGGATGGTAATCAGAGTGACTTGAATTTAGGCTGAGCATGCTGCAGTGAGGGAGAGGCAGTAGGAAGATGTTTGGGGCATGGCTGTTTTTGTTAGTTTCCTGTTGCTACCATAACAAAGTACCACCACAAGCTGGGTGGCTGAAAACAAGTATCCAGAGAGTGGTTAGCCTCTCACTCTTCTGGTGGTCAGAAGCCTGAAATCCGTGTCACTGGGATAAAATAAAAATGTCAGCAGGCCAATCTCTTTTGGGAGAGGGTTCTGGGGGAGAACCTGTTCTTTGCCTTTTCCAGGGTCTGATGGCGTCCAACATTCCTGAGCTGTGTGGCTCTAACCTCCAATGCCAGCATCTGCAATTCTCTGTTTTATGTCTTCACATCACATTCTCTCTGTGTCAAATTGCCTGTTGCCTCTCTTTATGAAACACTTATGATTGTATAATATATTTTGGGCCCACCCAGGGCATCCAAGATAATCTCTCCATCCTTAATCTAATCAAAGCTTCAAAGACCCTCTTTTCCAAATAAGGAACATTTTTCGATTCCAGGGATATTTGGGGTCCATTATTCAGCATATGGTAGTTGACATCATTGGGCAGGGATGGAAATTCTGTGACAAAAGGATGGCGGAGGATCTGTTAAAGGTACAAATCCTAAAATCAATTCCATTTTCTGGAGAACTCCCCCCCCCCCCCAAAAAAAAAAACAAAACGTGATAGTCAGGGTCAACACATTGGATGAAGGAGAAGAAAAAAGACAACTCTACGGAAGGGATTGAAGTGTAGCTTTGGACTTCCTGTCCATTAAAAGTTTGAGTATTTTACATTTGGACTGTGGACTTCAGTAATATTGAGTTGCTGAACATTCAACAAAGAATGTGTCTGAGATGGCAAAACCAGAAGTCAAGCCACAGCTGTGGCCCAAGGCAAGAGCCAGAAGCAAAAATGAACCAGTCTGACCACGTGGTGGTGTAGTGGATAGAGCATCGGACTGGACGCGGAGGACTCAGGTTCACAACCCCAAGGTCACTGGCTTGAGCACAGGCTCATCTGGTTTGAGCAAGGCTCACCAGCTTGAGCCCAAGGTCACTGGCTTGAGCAAGGAGTCACTTGGTCTGCTGTAGCCACCCCCAACCCCCTCCCCCAGTCAAGGCACATATGAGAAAGCAATCAATGAGCAACTAAGGTGTCACAACGAAGAATTGATGCCTCTCATCTCCCTTCCTGTCTGTCTGTCCCTATATGTCCCTCTCTCTATCTGTCTCTGTCTCGATCACAAAGAAAAAACAATAACACTAAAAGAACAGACCAAAAGGAAATGGTGGAGGCTACAGACAGAAGTCTCAGCAGAAAGAGTCCAGTAGCCATGAGCAAGGTGGAGGGCATTCAAAAGATAGGGACTTTGGCAGCACAGGAAGTTTGACTGATTGATTGATATTATTAATTTTAAGGAGAGAGAGAGAGAAACATTGACTTGTTGTTCCACTTATTTATGCCTTCACTGGTTGATTCTTTTATGTGTCCTGATGGGGGACCAAACCTGCAACCTTGACATATTGGGAGGTGCTCTAACCAGCTAAGCTACCTTGCCAGGGCTGCATGGGGAATTTTTAGCTTTCATAGTCTATCTGGTGATTTAATGCTGGTTATTGTTATAGTCTGATTTTCCTTCAGATCACATAAATTTTTCACTTTTTCATGCTGGTTATTGTTTATATTTCACCAATTAAGTTTGTAATAATATTGTTTTCTTTTTTTTTTTTTTTGTATTGATTTTAGAAAGAGAATGAAAAGGAAGGGAGAGAGGAAGAGAGAGACAGGAACATCAATCTGCTCCTGAATGTGCCCTGACTGAGGATTGAAGCGGCAACCTCTATGCTTAGGAATGATGCTCTAACCACCTGAGGTATCCAGCCCAGGCTGTAACCACCTTGTGTTAAGTGGCTTAGCATGAGGTCGAGCCAGACCTGCCTGTCTTGTCATATGCTATTTTCAAGAGTGTGGAAGGGGAAGTAAGCTGATAGGATGATCATCTTTAATAAGTGACTGGTCACTAGAGGACTTATGGGAAGAGTACACCAAAAATAACTGTTCTATGTGTACACCATTCTGCAGGCTGAGCCTGTCATGTTGAATAATTTGGGGGAGTATAGGAGTGTTGTATTTTTCCCTGAGATGATAGAGTATTTTGGAGGGTTTGAGTGGAGGAGTGTGGAATAGCGGGTGTGGGTGGGGACAGTTACTTCAGCTATCTTTCCCCACCAAAATCAACCACAGTAGAAGATCAAAATGTTCATTCAAATGTCTTCAGAGATGACTGAGCTGGACTTCCCCAGCCACATACAGGAAAAGCCTCAAGGATGAGGAAGGGGGGGGAAACCCTGTGGGTGACCCAGAGGCTTTGACCAGCGCTCACCACCGCACTGGGTATTTCCTCCAGAGAGAGGCCCTGCTTAGGGAGTGCGCACCTTGGGCTGTGCTTTTGCTGCCCTGAAAAGGACTCAGATATTTTCTGAGTAAAATGGAGAAAGATTCAATGAGTAAGTGAAACAGAGACAGGTTTGTGCTGGAACAATGACAAGCCTATGGTGGGACCTTCCAACCAAGAAGTTACGAGGAGGAGCTGACAGCCCATGGAGAGGTAAGAGGAGGAGAGCACACAACCAGAGCTTTGGGACAGTTGACAAACCTCATCTAATATTAGATGCCAGAGAAAGCAGGAGGAATGAATTTGTACTTTACCACTGTCTCTCTTCCCTTATTAATCCACTTTTACATGCTTACTTGCTTTGTATGTCAGCACTAAATAAAGCCAATGAAAAAACACGTGAAAATCTTTGTGAACTTTGAAGCCCTAATAATAATAATAATATGAATAATATTTATTTATTTTTTTTAATTAATTTATATTTTACAGAGACAGTGAGTCAGAGAGAGGGATAGACAGGAACGGAGAGAGATGAGAAGCGTCAATCATTAGTTTTTTGTTGCGTGTTGCAACACCTTAGTTGTTCATCGATTGCTTTCTCATATGTGCCTTGACCATGGGTCTTCAGCAGACCGAGTAACCCCTTGCTGGAGCCAGTGACCTTGGGTTCAAGCTGGTGTGCTTTTGCTCAAACCAGATGAGCCCGCGCTCAAGCTGGTGACCTCGGGGTCTCGAACCTGGGTCCTCCGCATCCCAGTCCGATGCTCCATCCACTGCGCCACCGCCTGGTCAGGCGAATAGTATTTATTGAGACACTGATTTAAGCACTTTATATACATTCATCTCATTTAATTCTCATAAATTTTGTGACCTAAATTTTATTATTCCCATTTTATTGATAAGAAAAGTCAAGGCTTAAGGGAATCAAGTTTAAGGAGCTTGCTTAAGGACATATAAATTAGTGAATGATAGAGTCAGGATTTGTACGCTTCTAGCTCCAGAGTTCAGACTATTAACTATTTTGCTATATTGCCTTGCCAAGTGAATACCAGTTAAAGTATTCATTTTCAACCTCATTACATAAGAGTAAATATAGGTAAAACACAGAAACAGCAGAAATCATATTTGATTAAAAATAGCATCAACAACAGCCCAGCACACAATGAATTAGAACAAATCAATACAAGTCATGATAAGGAAGAAATATGGTACCCAGGCCATGATTAGGAATGTTGTCCCCGCCCCTCACCAAGTCTGTCCCTACCAGGCAGAGTCCTGTGGTGGCCTCTCCTAGCCTAAGCCTCCATGAAATACCCAGAAGCTGGAGAGCCCATCTCTTAATTTCTGTGCCTCGCAGATTGCTCCCTTTTCCTGCTGTGGCTCCCAGTGACACTCTTGGGCTGTTAGGTTTAACACTGACCCATTGAGTTCAGGCCTGTCTTCAATCACACTGCCCTGCTTGCTGAATCTGTTTGCCTAAAAGTAGTTGGGATTATCAGGCTGGCAGAGTTATCACAACTAGTCTCCCAAATAGGCTTATCCTGCTCTTGGGTTTTTAGTCTTCCTATAGTTAAATTTTTATTAGGTTCATTTCCTCAGTTTCTTTTTTTTTTTTTTTTTTAATTTTTATACAGAGACAGCGAGAGTCAGAGAGAGAGATAGATAGGGACAAACAGGAACGAAAAGAAATGAGACGCCTGACCTGTGGTGGCGCAGTGGATAAAGCGTTGACCTGGAAATGCTAAGGTCACCGGTTCGAAACCCTGGGCTTGCCTGGTCAAGGTACATATGGGAGTTGATGCTTCTAGCTCCTCCCCCCTTCTCTCTCTCTCTGTCTCTCCTCTCTCTCTCTCCCTCTGTCTCTCCTTCTTCTCTCTAAAATGAATAAATAAAAAAAAATAGTTTAAAAAAAAAAGAAAAGAGATGAGAAGCATCAATCATCAGTTTTTCGTTGTGAGACCTTAGTTGTTCATTGATTGCTTTCTCATATGTGCCTTGACCGTGAGCCTTCAGCAGACCGAGTAACCCCTTGCTCAAACCAGTGACCTTGGGTCCAAGCTGGTGAGCTTTGCTCAAACCAGATGAGCCCATGCTCAAGCTAGCAACCTTGGGGTCTCGAACCTGGGTCCTCCACATCCCAGTCTGACGCTCTATCCACTGTGCCACCGCCTGGTCTCCTCAGTTTCTTAAAGAACTTGTGTGGGCTTCTCAACATCCTGAGTTAGAGGATATTCAAGTTGCACTCCTTAGTGTCTGGCTAAAAAGAATCTGTATATGTTAATGCTCAACTACTGTCCTGGAACTGGGCTGGAATATCTGATGCCTTTTGGTCCTGCATAAAACCCTTCTATCTAGCCTGAGCTGTGGTGGTGCAGTGGATAAAGCATCAACCTGGGATACTGAGGTGGCTGGTTTAAATCCCTGGACTTGCCCAGTCAAGGTACATATGAGAAGCAACTACTAGGAGCTGATGTTTCCCATTCTCCCCCCAACCTTTCTCTCTCTCTCTCTCTCTCATCTGTCTAAAATCAATAAATAAAATCTTAAAAAAACAAAAACAAAAAACCTTCTATCTAGATCATTCCCTAGAGGTAAGGGGCAGAGTTTCTGCCCCAGACCTTCCACTGCTTCTAACATATCCTGCCACTAATTCTTCAAAGCAGAGAGTCAAGATTTCATACACAGAGACCTTGCACTTGTCTGCAACATGCTTCCAGAGAGCAAATGGAACCAAGAGAAGAGTTTAAAGAGTATGCTCTGAAGAAGAGGAGTCCAAAGAAATCACTCCACACACACTCTAGCATTTTGAATCTGTCTGCAAACGGCTCTCCTGGACTATGAGCCAGTTGGAGACCTGGGCCCAGCCAGAGCTGCAGTGTGGAGCTGCGGTTGGGAGATTTGAGTATCCTGTGTGGAACAGGGTGTGTCTCATACAATCCTTTCATTCCTGAGACAGGTATGCTGACTAGTTTTTCATCCCATCCTCCTCCCCCACTCCTATATCTACTCATGATACTATATATTGATACATGGAGGCTTAGGCTGGAAAGGCCACTACAGGACTCTGCCTGGTAGGGACGAACTTAGGTGAGGGGCGGGGACAACATGTTTATTAGACAATAAATTATTGAATTTCTGCTATATACCAGGCTCTCTATTTACATATGTATTAATTTCTTGTTTTTTTAAAATATAAGTTAAAAGAAAGGAAGTTTACACTTAAGACTAACCATATACTTGTGATAAGATATATCTACATGTCTGATCTATACAATATCATATAATTTTTAGTCTTCACATCAATCTTTTTTTTAATTATTTTTATTTATTTATTCATTTTAGAGGAGAGAGAGAGAGAGAGAGAAGCAGGAAGCTTCAACTCTCATATGTGCCTTGACTGGGCAAGCCCAGGGTTTTGAACCAGCAACCTCAGCATTCCAGGTCGACGCTTTATCCACTGCATCACCACAGGTCAGGCCCTTCACATCAATCTTAAAAATAATCTTCCCCTCCCACCATTGTTTTTACAGATAAGGAAACTGACACTCAAAGGTGCAAGGAAGCAATATGGTACCCAAGCCGTGATTAGGAATAGGAACTACCTAGTTTTAGTATGACCTAACATGCTTTGAATCTAATTTTGAATTTTACCTTGATTTACTATCTGGTTGTCAGATTTACTGTCAATTCAGTATTCTTATCCAAGCTGGTTGTTTGCAGTGGCCAAATTAACCGTTAGTTGCAAGTATTCTCGGTCATGCTGTTTAGAAGTACAATGTAATGGATGGAAGGACTGGTCTAAAAACAACCAATCAAGCCTGACTAGGTGGTGGCGCAGTGAATAAAGTGTTGACCTGGGACACTGAGGACTCACGTTCAAAACCCTGAGCCCGCCTGACCAGGACCAGGCGGTGGCGCAGTGGATAGAGCGTCGGACTGGGATGCAGAGGACCCAGGTTCAAGACCCCGAGGTCGCCAGCTTGAGCGTGGGCTCATCTGGTTTGAGCAAAAAGCCCACCAGCTTGAACCCAAGGTGCTGGCTCCAGCAAGGGGTTACTCGGTCTGCTGAAGGCCCACGGTCAAGGCACATATGAGAAAGCAATCAATGAACAACTAAGGTGTTGCAACGCGCAATGAAAAACTAATGATTGATGCTTCTCATCTCTCTCCATTCCTGTCTGTCTGTCCCTGTCTATCCCTCTCTCTGACTCACTCTCTGTCTCTGTTAAAAAAAAAAAAAAAAAAAAAAAAAAAAAAATATATATATATATATATATATATATATATATAAATAAAATTAAAATCCTTTTTTTTTTTTTTTTTTTTTTTTTTTTTTTTTTTTTTACAGAGGCAGAGATAGACAGGGACAGACAGACAGGAACGAAGAGAGATGAGAAGCATCAATCATCAGTTTCTCGTTGCGCGTTGCGACTTCTTAGTTGTTCATTGATTGCTTTCTCACATGTGCCTTGACCACGGGCCTTCAGCAGACCGAGTAACCCCCTGCTGGAGCCAGCGACCTTGGGTCTAAGCTGGTGAGCTCTTTGCTCAAGCCAGATGAGCCCGCGCTCAAGCTGGCGACCTCGGGGTCTCGAACCTGGGTCCTTCCGCATCCCAGTCCAACGTTGTATCCACTGCGCCACCACCTGGTCAGGCATAAATAAATAAAATTAAAAAAAAAAGATTAACATAAAAAAAAACCCTGAGCCCAAATGTCACTGGCTTGAGCCCAAATGTCACTGGCTTGAGGAAGGAGTCACTGGGTTGACTGAAGCCCCCTGGTCAAGGCACGTATGAGAAAAAAATCAATGAACAGCTAAGGTACCACAACTATGAGTCGATGCTTCTCATCTCTCTCCCTGTCTGTTTGTCCTTCTCTTTCTCTAAAATAAATAAATAATAAATAAATAAAACAACAAATCAAGCAAAATGAGTCCAAAAAAGGAAAAATAGACCATCAGCTATCTGTTTTAATGAAAACTGCCAAGTTTTTACTTTGTTTTGTGCTCAGAGACTCCATCATAAACTGTATTTCCAAGAACACCAAATTACTGATGAGATGTTGATTAAGTTACTGCAGTTGTCTTCAGGATAATCTACTAGTTTAAAATGAACATTTTGATGTGTTCCACATGAGCTGTTTGTTGAATGATCACTTTTTAGTCATTCAGACCTGACCTTGCTCATGGATTCATTAAGTATTTTATTAACAATCTCCTTAGCCACATAAAGGGTTCTTTGGGCAAACTCAAGAGGTAATATAATATGAGGAAAAGGGCCTGGGCTGTGAAGAAACACAAAGCTCTGGATAAATTCTGGTGCTTCAATCCATTAGCCACATGATCTTGGACCCTGCACCTTTGAGTGTCAGTTTCCTTATCTGTAAAAACAATGGTGGGAGGGGAAAGATTATTTTTAAGATTGATGTGAAGACTAAAAATTACATGATATTGTATAGATCAGACATGTAGATATATCTTATCACAAGTATATGGTTAGTCTTAAGTGTAAACTTCCTTTCTTTTAACTTATATTTAAAAAAAAACCCAAGAAATTAATACATTCTCTTTGAAAATAAATATGTAAATAGAGAGCCTGGTATATAGCAGAAATTCAATAATTTCTTGTCAAATAAATGAGTATGTTTGGGATATTTCAAAACAGGACCACAACAGAGATAAAGAGTAGGTGATCACCTTCATGCTTTGCAAGTGAAATTGATTGGCTAGCTTGCCCCAAATACCATCTATCACACTTGGCTTGAAAATCACATTATTGCCTGACCAGGTGGTGGCACTGAGGACAGAGCGTTAGACTGAGATAATTAGGACACACGTTTAAAACCCTGAGGTCACCGGCTTGAGCGTGGGCTCACCAGTTTGAGTGCAGGGTCACTGGCTTGAGTGCAGGGTCGCTGGCTTTAGAGTGGTATCACAGACATGACCTTGTGGTCTCTGGCTTGAACCCAAAGGTCACTGGCTTGAACCTAAGGTCTCTGGCTTGAGCAAGGGGTCACTGGCTCTGCTGCAGCTCCCTTGTCAAGGCACATATGAGAAAGCAATTAATGAACAACTAAGGTGCCGCAATGAAGAAACAAAAAATTGATGCTTCTCATCTCTCTCCTTCCTGTCTGTCTGTCCCTCTCTCTGTCTCTCTCTTACAAAAACAAAAACAAAAAACCCCACTCACATTATTAATATCACGATGAAGGACCATCACTTATTCTTTCAATACCCATGAACTGAGAAACGTACTGTGTACAAGTTTTGGGATTACAAACTAAGTCACATGTCTTTTTCCTGAAAGGATTTGTAATTTATAGACGCTAACCATAAAAATGGTTGCTATATGCCTGATCAGGCGGTGGCACAGTGGATAGAGCATCGGACTGGGATGCAGAGGACCCAGGTTCGAGACCCCGAGGTCACCAGCTTGAGCGCGGGCTCATCTGGTTTAAGCAAAAGCCCACCAGCTTGAACCCAAGGTGCTGGCTCCAGCAAAGGGTTACTCAGTCTGCTGAAGGCCCGAGGTCAAGGCACATATGAGAAAGCAATCAATGAACAACTAAGGTGTTGCAACGCGCAATGAAAAACTAATGATTGATGCTTCTTATCTCTCTCCATTCCTGTCTGTCTGTCCCTGTCTATCCCTCTCTCTGACTCACTCTCTGTCTCTGTAAAAAATAAATAAATAAATAAAATTAAAAAAAAAAATGGTTGCTATACTATGTTACTATACTACATGTTTTTGCACTGAGGGACAAGAGTAAGGGCATTTCTCCCAGAAATTTACAGTAAATATGCATAAATGAGTCTCCTAACCTTTTTCCTCTAATGTATTAATAATAATTATATTAATAAATTCAAAGAACTTAAGTTTAGAATTTATGTTTCTCCTTTTTCTGAAATATTCTTCTCTCCTCTGAAAAACTACTCATTCTTTTTAAAAAAAATTTTTCCCGTTTTTGGATATTAGAGAGAGAGAGAAGAAAGGAGAGAGGGAGAGACATTGATTTGTTGTTCCACTTATTTATGCATTTATTGGTTGATTCTTCTGTGTGCCCTTATCGGGGAGCGAATCTGCAACCTTGACATGTTGGGACAATGCTCTAACCAACTGAACTACCAGATCAATACTTACCAACTCATTCTTTCTTTTCTTTTCTTTTTTTTAACAATTTTATTTATTGATTTGACAGAAGAGAGAGAGGGGTGGGGTTGTAAGAAGTATCAATTTATAGTTGCTTCACTTTAGTTGTTCATTGATTACTTGTCCTATGTGCCTTGACCAGGCAAGCCCAGGGCTGCTTTGAACATGCAACCTCAGCATTCCAGGTTGATGCTTTATCCACTGCTCCACCACAAATCAGGCAGATCTACTCATTCTTTCTTTCTTTTTTTTTTTTTACTGAGAGAGAGAGACAGAGAGAGAGACAGAGAGAGACAGAGACAAGTAGAGAAAGAAGCATCAAGTCTTCCCTGTAGCACATTAGTTGTTCATTCATTGCTTTCTCATATGTGCCTTGACCCAGGGGTTCCAGCCAAGCCAGTGACCCCTTGCTCAAGTCAGTGACCTTGGGCTCAAACCAGTGACCTTTGGGCTCAAGCCAGTGATCATGGAGTCATATCTATGATCACACACTCAAGCCAGAAATCCCGCACTCAAGCTGGTGAACTCACGCTCAAGCCGGTGACCTCAGGATTTCAAACCTGGGTCCTCTGCATCCCAGGCCAAGGCTCTATTCACTGCACTACTGCCTGGTCAGGCTGACTGACTCATTCTTTTTTTTTTTTTTTTTTTTTTTTTTTGTGACAGAGACAGTCAGAGAGAGGGACAGACAGACAGGAAGGGAGAGAGATGTAAAAAATCAATTCTTTGTTGTGGCTCCTTAGTTGTTCATAGATTGATTTCTCATATGTGCCTTGACCGGGGGGCTACAGCAGACCGAGTGACCCCTTGCTCAAGCCAGTGACCTTGGGCTCAAGCTGGTGAACCTTGCTCAATCTAGGTGAGCCCACGCTCAAGCTGGCGACCTCGGGGTCTCAAACCTGGGTCTTCTACATCCCCACTGTGCCACTCCCTGGTCAGGCCTGACCAACTCATTCTTAAGCATACATTTAAATCTCTCATATTCCATTATAGAGGTTCAGAATGTCACCTCAAGATATTATTTATGCATATTGATTATTTTGAATTAAAGGTATTTGAATAACAACTGGTGCAAGAAGACACTTTGATCCTCTTTTCTCCCCCTAAAGCTGGAGATAAATCTCGTATATGTAAGGTACCTTCTCTGTAGCAGAAGGTTAGAAGGCAGCCTTATCACCAGAGACAGGGAACTCAGGGTCGAGAAGGCTACACAAACAAGTTATGTTACTTCTTCACCACTTTACTATGACTTGCCCAAAACCCTTTGTCTTGGCAATTCCTCCACAAATGTACTGGTTATTTTTTGTCTAAAAGGTATAAAAGTTTACTGCTTTGGTCACTTACTTAAATTTTTTTTTTTAATTATTTATTTTATTTTATTTATTTATTTTTTGTAAAGCCAGTAGCCATGGCCACCATCACAGCAGCCTGGGCTGTGCAGGTTCACATTTTTTTTTAAATTTTAAAATTTTTAATTTTATTTATTCATTTTTAGAGAGGAGAGAGAGAGGGAGAGAGAGAGACAGAGAGGGAGAGAGAGGAGAGAGAGACAGAGAGAAAGAAGGGGGGAGGAGCTGGAAGCATCAACTCCCCTATATGCCTTGACCAGGCAAGCCCAGGGTTTCGAACTGGCGACCTCACCATTTCCAGGTCCACGCTTTATCCACTGCACCACCACAGGTCAGTTTTTTTTTTTGTTTTGTTTTGTTTGTTTGTTTGTTTTTTTAAAGAGAAGAGAGAAAGAGACAGAGAGAGAGAGAAGGGGGAGGAGCTGGAAGCATCAACTCCCATATGTGCCTTGACCAGGCAAGCCCAGGGTTTTGAACCGGCGACCTCAGCATTTCCGGGTCGACGCTTTATCCACTGCGCCACCACAGGTTAGGCAATTATTGATTTTAAAGAGAGAGGAAGTGAGAGAGAGAAACATCTGTTTGCTGTTCCACCCATCAATACACCCATTGGTTGATTCCTATATGTGACCTGACTGGGGAACAAACCTGCAACCCTGGCATATCAGGATGGTGCTCTAACCAACTGAGCTACTGAGCCAGGACTGTTCTGCTCATTTCTTTAAGTCTCATATTTTCGTGGGGCTCCTGCACATACACAATTAACTTTGCTTTTATCCTGTTACTCTGTCTTCTCTCATTTTAATTATTAGAGAAGCCAAAGAACCTAGCATGAAAAAGGGAAAATTTTTCCTCCCCTCCATTACCAGATTTCTATTACCTTTCTAATCTAAACACATCATTTGATTCTTCTTTACCTGGTAAATCAGTATTATCTTTTTTTTTTTTTTAGAGAGAGAGAGAGAAGGAGGGATAACAGGAACAGACAAACAGGAAGGGAGAGAGATGAGAAACATCAATTCTTTGTTGTGGTACCTTAGTTGTTCATTGATTGCTTTCTCATACGTGCCTTGACTGGGGGCTGCAGCTGAGTCAGTGACCCCTTGCTCAAGCTAGAGACCTTGGGCTCAAGCCAGCGACCATGGGGTCATGTCTATGATCCCACTTTAAAGCCAGTGAACCCACATGCAAGCTGGTGAACCTTCACTCAAGCTGGATTATCCTATGCTCAAGTCAACGGCCTCGGTGTTTTGAACCTGGGTGTTTTGAACCTGGTGTTTTGCATCCCAGTCTGACGCTCTATCCACTGAGCCACTGCCTGGACAAGCTATTTCTTGAGAAATGTTTAGAAATTTTATATATCTGAATTCCACCTAGATTTACTAAATTAGGTAGGACATAAGAATTTATAGTTTGTTTTTTTTTAAGATTTTATTTATTTATTATAGAGAAGGTGGGGGGAGGAGGAGCAGGAAGCATCAACTCCCATATGTGCCTTGACCAGGCAAGCCCAGGGTTTTGAACCGGCAACCTCAGTATTTCTAGGTTGACGCTTTATCCACTGCGCCACCATAGGTCAGGCAAGAATTTATAGTTTTTAGAACTTCACAGGTGGTTTTACTTCTGGGCTGATGATCACTGATTGTATCATAGCAGAAGCAAAATATGAATTGGAGTATAAAGACTGTACCACTTTCATTTCGTTTCCCTAGCTCGGAGCATCTTGTAAGCACACAGAAGAGTTTTTTGAATAATTGGTAAGCAGATAGAGCTGAAAAGTATAGGATGTTGCAGAATAAGTTTTCATTTCTTGGCAGAGTTGGTTTTAATGAGGGACTCTTCTAGGAGGGCAAGACAGAGGTGGTGTGTGTGGGTGGCATTGAGTAAGGTATGAGTTTAGAAGGGGAAGCCTAGGATGACTAAGGTCTCAGGGGCACCAGAAGAAAGAAGTGGATGTGAAAGACTAGTGTGACCTAGTCTTACATTCCTTTGACCTACAGCCTACCATCATTGGAATGGGATGACATTTGAACAACCTCCTAGTCAGGACTGGGAAACAGACATTGTATCAGGAGCCCTTAACAAGAAAGAAAAGAGATAGATGCAAACAAGGAGTTTAAAGTCTAGCTAAGACCCAATTGAAAAACGTTAAACTTAACATTGCCATTTGTGAATATTTACTGTGTGCCAGTTTTTATACTAAGCACTTTATAAACATGCTTTGGTTAAAAAAACATTATCTTTTTTTTTTTTTTATAAAGAGATGCAGGTTTAAGAAGGATAGTGAACTTGTGGCAGATTATACAACTCAGTAAGTGTTAGAAATTAGAATTGGACCCAGGGATCTCTGTCTCCAGAACTTGTACTTTTGTGCACTACACTACTAGCTTCCTTCCTTAAATCCATCTGTCCTAAGTGATTACCTAAAGTCACATAGCAGCCTGACCTGTGGTGGCGCAGTGGATAAAGCGTCAACCTGGAAACGCTGAGGTTGCTGGTTTAAAACCCTGGGCTTGCCTGGTCAAGGCACATATGGGAGTTGATGCTTCCTGCTCCTCCCTACTTCTCTCTCTCTCTCTCTCTCTCCCCCCTCTCTATAATGAATAAATAAAATCTTAAAAAAATATATATAAAAAAAACAAACAAAAAAACCCCTGGGATTGCCCAGTCAATGCACATACTAGAAGCAACTATTATAGTATGAATTGATGCTTCTTGCTTCTCCCCCTTTTTCTCTCTCTCTAAAAAATCAGTAAATAAAATCTTAAAAGAATAAAATAAAATCACATAGCAAATCTTACCATATCTTCAAGGCTTAAAACAATTCCTTGGCTGTTCATTGCCTTATAGCAGGGGTCAGGAACCTATAGCTCGCGAGCCAGATGTGGCTCTTTTGATGGCTGCATCTGTCTCGCAGACAAATCTTTAATAAAAAAAAATGTTAAAAATATAAAACATTCTCATGTATTACAATCCATTCATTTCCTGCCGCTCATGTTCACGGTTGCAGGTGGCTGGAGCCAATCACAGCTGTCCTCCAGAACAACACCAAATTTTTATTGGATAATGCGTAACGTACATGGGTCATTGTATGGCTCTCACGGAATTACATTTTAAAATATGTGGCGTTCATGGCTCTCTCAGCCAAAAAGCTTCCCAACCTCTGCCTTACAAGGTTAGAGCATCTGGCAGAACAAAATGGAGAGGTAACTGAGTGAGGGTTGATACTGGTTTCTGAAAACAGTGAATTAACTTGAAATTTACTTGAAGGAAGTGAGGACTATGGAAGAGAAAGAACAGGGCAACATTAATCTAGACCTGGGATGTTTGAGGACAAAAATCTCAGATCCACCTCTACGTCTACCAAATTCATTATTTTGAACTTCTCATGATCACACACATACAGAACCTGTGAGATTTTTGTTAAATAACTAAGTGTTGTTGTTTTTTAACAATGACAACGGTAAGATTCAAAAGATATATTTAACCAGTGTGAGCTGTTTTTAATTATAACACTTTTATACCAAAATTATGTATATTTTTTTCTCACACCAACCAATTCTCTGATTCAACAGGGTGTCCTCCAATTCAATTCCATATTGACACTAATAACCTGGAGTTAGTTTAAGGGTTCCACAGGTTTAAAGGCTCAGTCCCTCAAGACCCCCTCACTTCAGATGTGAGTTACAAGTATTAGTTCACCCGTACTTCTAACCAACCACCTAGAATCCTCAGGTTGAATAATCTGCTGGAATAGCTCACAGAGCTCAGGAAGTCATTTTTGTTTGCTGTTTTATTGTGAAGAATACAAATGAACAGCCATGTGAAGAGGTACATAGTGTAAGGTCTGAAAGTATCCTGAATACAGAAACTTCTGTCCCCATGGAGCTGGACTGTGCCATCCTCCCAGCACCTCAATATTCTCACCATCCTGGAAGCTATCCAAACCCCTCATTTAAGGGTGTGTATGGGAGTTTCATGACATAGGTATAGTTGATTAAATCATTGGCCATTGGTGATGGAACTCACTCTTCAGCTTCTCTCCATTGCCTAGAGCAGGGGTAGTCAACCTTTTTATACCTACCGCCCACTTTTGTATCTCTGTTAGTAGTAAAATTTTCTAACCACCCACCGGTTCCACAGTAATGGTAATTTATAAAGTAGGGAAGTAACTTTACTTTATAAAATTTATAAAGCAGAGTTACAGCATGTTAAAGCATATAATAATAATAATTTACCAAGTACTTTATGTCAGATTTCGCTAAGTTTGGCAGAATAAATCTTTATAAAACAACTTACTATAGTTAAATCTATCTTTTTATTTATACTTTGGTTGCTCCACTACCGCCCACCATGAAAGCTATAACACCCACTTGTGGGCGGTAGGGACCAGGTTGACTACCACTGGCCTAGAGGTTGGAGGGGGAGAAGCTGAAAGTCCCAGGCTCCTAATCAAGGCTTGGTTTTTCTGGCCACCCTTCCCTCCTCACATCCTCAAGTAATCTATGGTGGCCACCAGTCATTAGTATACAAAAGATACTCATCACTCTGAGTGTTTTAGGAGCTGTGTACCAGGAACATGGGACAAAGACCATATACTTTTTTTTTTTATTATACCACAGGCATAGCTTTGCAGAAAAATAATGCTTTCTGTTCTCTGCTGATGTTAAGTATGAGGAAATCATCCTGAAATCTGAGACAGAAAGTTCATATAAATGACTGAAATTAAAATACAGTTTTAAATGCCTGTTGACTCAATTTATGATGCACACCCATTCAGATGTTACATACGCATAACCACAGGTATATGTAATTCTTGTGTTGTAAAAAAAAAGGGTAATCCTGGAGGCTCATAGTATTTTGTATTTTCTCTTTTGCTTTTTATATTACACAGACTTGTCTCATGATGGCACCATTGTGACATGTGTGCAGGCTGGTCCCACCCTGTTCAACTGATATTTAAGTAGAGAGACTTCTCTCATGGACTTCCCCAGAACCCACAGGTTTCTCTCCAGTTTTAGAGTGGCAGGCAAACAGCAAAGCTTCTCCCCAGGAAATTATGACCGGTGACTCGCATATATACACACAAGAACTGCGAGCAGATTTGTATCAACAAACTCATGTTTTACAATCATCTCAGACACTGTTTCTGGTTTACTATTGTTATAGGGACTTATGCCATTTGACTGCTAAACTAGTTGTGTTATATTGTTCTTGTATTTTAGTTACTTCTTCTTCTGGGGGTTTCTTTTCTATTGTTTTTTCCCCTTCTTAATGCATATGACTTAAATTTGCATGCCTGAGATGCAGTTTTTAAAAAAGAGGTCAGTGTTACATTTGAATGGCTGGTTAAATAATATAATTTCAGTTGACATTCATTAAAAATAAATAAAAAAGAAGAGGGTTTGTACTCACATAACATATGAATAGACTAAACAAAGCATTCTTGCACTTAACAGTTAACAGCAAGTCCATGTTATTCACTAAATATTTATTGAGGATCTACTAGGGCCAGATATGGGGGTAGGGGGATGTTCACAGGACAGGACAAGATGCTATGTGCCTTAAGTTAGGAAGAGGGTAGTATCCCTATCATTCTGTTTAAAATCCTTAGAGGGCCTCAGATCCAGATTGGTTCAGAATATTCTTCCCCCACTTACAGACCTGGCTGAAGGAGCCCAGAAAGGGGAAAGGGCTTTCAGAAATCACCCCTCTGCCCTTCTGTTTTGACCTCTTTGCTTCGTCCTTCAGTTTATGTTTTGTATTCATTATTCCCGATTTTTCCTCTCAACCTTGAATAAATACTGGATTTGCCCCTGGGCTTTCACTTTAAAATAATCTTAGTTCCATTCCCTGTACTTTGTGGGAAGTCTCACCCTGTCATAACCAGACCCAGCCTGTGGAATTATATATAATCCCAGCATGGCCTCTTTGATAGGGTTGCAGGTGGGGGCCATGACCCCTTCCTCCCTTAAGTGGACAAAGGGACACTGACAAACTGGATGTTCCAGGTTACTACCCCCTGGGCATCCAGGTGACTAACATGGGTGTGGAAGGTCCCTTAGCTTATTTATGGTTAATCTTACATAAATTGCTGAAAGGAACATTTTTTCTTAATGATTACCAGTCCCCACCCTCAAATTCCCTATTTAACTCTACCTATTAGATAACTGGGGGCTGCTGTCCCTTACGAGACAGCCCGGCAGGTTTCTTTTCATTAATGCCTGTTATACTGGTGTTTCGGACTCTGATTGATTCTATCATTTGGTGGCAAAACCCGGGAGGGGGCTCGGGTTGCCTGGACGATCCCCCAGCTCTCACCCAAGCTTACTATCAGGGAAGCGGAAGACAGCAGCAGCTCGTTCTGGCCTTATTCCCTGATTCTGCTTGGTCCTGGGAGTGGGAGTAGATTGGCTGGCTCCGTGTCCCTGTTCCGAACCCCTTCCGGACCAGGATTAGAGATCCTTCTTCACCTTCCCTTCTTCCGGTAGGCGCTCTTCCAAATTTTTCACCCTAAAAATCTGGGGAGCTAGACCTCCGGGTTTCTTGTCTACTCCAACTACATTTTTGGAAGTCAAGGCACCTGGCCAAGAAACCTCCTACTCCCACTCACTGGGACTGAATTCTTGCGGTGACGACCCAACAATTCTTTCCCTTCCTTTCTACGGTTGGAAGAGGAAGAAGGAGGATACTATCCTTCCTCCCCAACTCCCGTCTACTTCCTTTACCTATAATGAGGACTTACCACGTGGCCCCAATATAAACTACTTTCGATTACAATACACTCAAAGATCTCAATAATTTTTGCAACTGGACAGAGAAGGCCTCAGAAATTCCCTATGTACAGGCTTTCTTCTTTCTCCAATCTCGACTCTCCCTCTGTTCCTCTTGCTCCACCTACCAAATACTTTTAGCAAGAACCTCTGCTCCCCCGTCCACTCCAACTCTCCTCTAAGCTCTGATCTTTTTGACCCCTCTGACCACATGGCACCACCATCAGCATCTCAACCTCCTCCTCTTCCTGCAGATTCTGACCCTCCTTCTTTCCATCCAGCGGTTCACACTGTCCGTCCGTCTGCTTTCTCTCTTCCTCCCCTCTATGCTGACAACTCCCTGCCATCTCGAAAAGCTTAAACAGGCAGAGGAGGGCCCTCAAACCCTTCAATGAGATCTCCTGAGCATGGCTTTTTTTTTTTTAATTAATTTTCATGGGGTGACATTGATAAATCAGGGTACATATGTTCAGAGAAAACATCTCTAGGTTATTTTGACATTTGATTATGCTGCATTCCCATCACCCAAAGTCCAATTGTCTTCCATCACCTTCCTGAGCATGGCTTTTAAGGTCTATAATAACCAAGAGGCAAACAGAGCCCAAAGAAATCAGGCAAAATACCAGCTCTTGGCGGCCACCGTTAAAGGCTCCAATGCTTGATAACATTATACAGAGTGAAATAAGTAAATCAGAAAAAAAAAAAAAAAGTCTCCAATGCCCTTAAGGAGCCTCATCAGACTCCATTGGGACCCTGCTTCAAGTGTGGAAAAGAAGGTCATTGGGCAAAGAGCCTGTCTGGCTCCTCGGCCCCACCAGGGCCTTGCCCTCACTGTGGGAAAAAGGGACACTGAAATGTAGACTGCCTCCTTACTCCTCCAAGGGAGGATTCAGTCTCTTCCTCCCCGTCCGACTGCCTCCAACCTAACCTTGCCCATCCTACTGGGACTTGCCACTGAAGACTGAAGGTGCCCAGGGCCACTGACCCTATTTCATGTCCCCATGAATAAACCTATTAGTGTTACCATCCAAGTGGCAGGTAAGCCAATCTCATTTCTTATTTGCTCTTTTTTTTTTTTTTTTAACAGGGATAGATAGGGACAGACAGATAGGAACGGAGAGAGATGAGAAGCATCAATCATCAGTTTTTTGTTGCGACACCTTAGTTGTTCATTGATTGCTTTCTCATATGTGCCTTGACTGTGGGCCTTCAGCAGACCCAGTAACCCCTTGCTTGAGCCAGTGACCTTGGGTCCAAGCTGGTGAGCTTTTTTTGCTCAAGCCAGGTGAGCCCGTGCTCAAGCTGGCAACCTCGGGGTCTCGAACCTAGGTCCTTTGGCATCCCAGTCCGACGCTGTATCCACTGCGCC
Organism: Saccopteryx leptura; assembly: GCF_036850995.1. Lineage (NCBI taxonomy): Eukaryota > Metazoa > Chordata > Mammalia > Chiroptera > Emballonuridae > Saccopteryx > Saccopteryx leptura. Next base: position 71,873,364 of record NC_089503.1, on the reverse strand, counting down.
ACTGCCTGGTCAGGCACCAATCTAATTTCTTATAGACACAGGGGCCATTTACTCTGCTTTGCCCAAATATTCAGGTCCTGCTCATCCCGTGAAGATGTCTGTTGTGGGTGTTGATGGTCTTATTTCCTCCCCACTTGCCACTTGCCATGAATCCACTGCCTTGTCTAATACATGGTGTATGGCCAGTGGACAAGGCCACCATCACAGCAGCCTGGACCATGCATGTTCGCATTGGATACGAACAGTTGGTAAAGAAACAACAGAGGCCCTGGCTGGTTGGCTCAGCGGTAGAGTGTCGGCCTGGCGTGCGGAAGTACCGGGTTCAATTCCCGGCCAGGGCACACAGGAGAAGCACTCATTTGCTTCTCCACCCCTCCCCCTCTCCTTCCTCTCTGTCTCTCTCTCTTCCCCTCCCGCAGCTGAGGCTCCATTGGAGCAAAGATGGCCTGGGCGCTGGGGATGGCTCCTTGGCCTCTGCCCCAAGCGCTATAGTGGCTCTGGTTGCAACAGAGGCACCCCAGAGGGGCAGAGCATCGCCTCCTGGTGGGCAGAGCTTCACCCCTGGTGGGCGTGCCGGGTGGATCCCGGTCGGGCGCATGCGGGAGTCTGTCTGACTGTCTCTCCCCATTTCCAGCTTCAGAAAAAATACAAAAAAAAAAAAAAAAAAAGAAAGAAAGAAAAAAAAGAAACAACAGAGCCAAAAGCTGATGGGTCATCATCTTTAATCCTAGGTTGCACCCAGCGGGCAAGTAAAAACACACACTGGGCTCCAAAACCCACTCATTCAGTGCTCACAAAGCTACTGACTTATCCAAGTTTCCTAGAATTAAAGTTTTCTACCTCACCAGCCTTATTCACCTCTGTTTCCCATCTCCTTCTCTCTACACCAGTGGTTTTCAACCTTTCTAATGCCGTGACCCCACAATACAGTTCCTCATGTTGCGGTGACCCCAAACCAAAAAATAATTTTGGTGGCTACTTCATAACTGTAATTTTGCTATAGTTATGATTCAGAATGTAAATACCTGATATGCATTATGTATTTTCCGATGGCTTTAGAACCCCGTTGGGGTCGCGACCCATAGGTTGAGAACTGCTGCTCTACACAAACTCTGCACAAACTGGCTTCTCCTTCAGCATTCTGCCATCTTGGCTGCTTCGCCTCACTTCCACGTGGCCTTTCTCTGCTCTACTTTCTCTGCTCTCTCCTCTAATGTTAATCTCAGGAACTGAGAGAGCAAGCTCCTGGTCTGCCCCACTTTATAGTGTAGAAATCAAAACCTTTAATCCAATATTCAAATAAGGAAGTCTCTGATACAAAGCCACTTATCTGAGGCATAATGGGATTCCTCATGAGAGTGCACTACCCCACATCATGCAATCAGTCAAGGGTGTGGGCAAAACCTTAATCTTAAAACTAAGCCTTAGGCTATAACCACCCTGCTTGCTTGCAGCCTGTCCCCACACTTGATGCAAACTATAAGCGAGCAAACATATATACCATATTTACAAACTTATTTGACCAACAGAAAGGAAAGTGTTTTCCCACTGTGTGTATTTCTTGCCCGCTGGGTACAAGCTAGGATTAAATGTAATGGCCCACCAGTTCTTGGCTCCTTGTTTCATTACCGTCTGTCCAAATCCAATGCGAACCTGCATGGGCCAGGCAGCTGTGATGGTGGCCGTGGCTACTGGCTTTACATAAATGGATTATTTTCTAACCCTGTTCAATTCACAGGTCCCCCTACTCTTACAGCTTCACAACATAAAAGCTCCTATCCCACCACATGACTCTATCCCTGGCTCACTATCTCTTTCACATGTTTGCAATGTTCAAAGCAGGCCTCTGACTGTGTCTCCGCCCTAGTTGAGGTTGCACTTTCCTCCACCTTGACCGTCTGGAATTCAGAGACAATGGATGAAATCGACCCCTTGTCCATCTATTCTCTATTCACCTCTCAGCCTGTCTCACCAAATCAGGGGCTTCTATATGTGTGGAACCAACACTTATATGTGCCTCCCAACTAATTAAACAGGAACCTGTACCCTAGTCTATCTCACCCCAAACATCAACATAATCCGAGTCTTTCTTGAGATCAGTGGCTCCGCACAAACTGCGTGTCTTGGCTACTACCATTTATTGGTCCACTCACTCTCATATTTGTCATTTTAGCTTTGGGGCCCTGTCTCCTATGCCTATTCTCTAGCTTCTTATAGAACCGCATGCAGGCCTTCACCAACCAGAAAATTGGAGAAATCTACCTAGCTCTACACACCAACCCTGAAACCTACACTCACCGGGAAGAAAAATCTGAGCCCCTATGACTATGCCTCTAAACAGCAGGAAGAAGTTGTGGTGAAGTGCCAAAGAACTGTACAACTTAGTATTGGCAATGCCATTTGTTGGGCAGATAAAATATATTATGCTGTAAGGCCAGGAACCGCCATCGTGGCCATTCACATACAGGTTCCCATTGGATTCGGGCAGACGATAAAGAAATGGCGGAGTCGGAGGATGGTGGGCCATCCTATTTATTGGTGTCTCACCAAGACAGGCAAACCACAAAAGAAGACAAGGGAAAAGCAGAAAACCAGCTTTTCCCATGAAGGGCAAGGGATCAGGGAAGCCCCTGCAATTGTGATAGCAGGAACTGTGTGTGCCAGCTCCTGGTCTGTCCTACTTTATAGTGTAGAAAACCAAAAACCCCTAATCCAATATACAAACAAGGAAGTCTCTGATACAAAGCCACTTATCCGAGGCATAATTGGATTCCTCATGAGAGTGCACCACCCAGATCATACAATCAGTCAAGGGTGTGGGGAAAAGCCCAGTCTCAAAACCAAACCCTAGGCTACAACGACCCTGCCTGCCCACAGTCCGTCCCCCATACCCAACACAAACCACAAGCGAGCAAACACATATATCATATTTACAAACTCATTTGACCAACATATGCTTACTTTGTTTTATTTTTATTTTTTTAATGTTTATTTTATTGATTTTAGATAGAGGAAGGGAGAGAGAGACAGGAACATCAATCTGTTTCTGTATGTGCCCTGACTAGGGATCGAACTGGCAACCTCTGTGCTTCAGGATGATGCTCTAACCAACTGAGCTATCCAGCCAGGGCGATGCTCACTTTGTTAAAGATGGCACTGCCCACGTTGAAGCCTGTTGCCCAGATGATATTAGTTGCCCTTTGTAAAGCCAGCAGCCAGGGCCACCATCACAGCAGCCCGGCCCATGCAGGTACGCATTGGATTCGGACAGTCGGTAAAGAAACAACGGAGCCAGGCCCTGGCCGGTTGGCTCAGTGGTATAGTGTCGGCCTGGTGTGCAAAAGTCCCGGGTTCGATTCCCGGCCAGGGCACACAGGAGAAGCGCCCATCTGCTTCTCCACCCCTCCCCCTCTCCTTCCTCTCGGTCTCTCTCTTCCCCTCCTGCAGCGAGGCTCCATTGGAGCAAAGATGGCCTGGGTGCTGGGGATGGCTCCTTGGCCTTTGCCCCAGGCACTGGAGTGGCTCTGGTTGCGACAGAGCAACGCCCTGGAGGGGCAGAGCATCGCCCCCTGGTGGGCGTGCCGGGTGGATCCCGGTCGGGCGCATGCGGGAGTCTGTCTGACTGTCTCTCCCTGTTTCCAGCTTCAGAAAAATACAAAAAAAAAAAAAAAAAAAAAGAAAGAAACAACGGAGCCAAAAACTGATGGGCTGTCATTTTTGATTCTAGCTTGCACCCGGTGGGCAAGCAAAAAATACACACTGGGCTCCAAAACCCACTCACATTCAGTGCTCACAAAGCTACTGATTTATCCGAGTTTCCTAGAGTCAAAGGTTTCTAGCTCACCAGACTTATTCACCTCTGTTCCCCATCTCCTTCCTTCTCCTTGCACAAACTCTGCACAAACTGGCTTCTCACTGAACACTCCGCCATCTTGGCTGCTTCTTCTGGCCTACTCCATGTGGCTCTCTGCTCTGCTCTCTCCTCTAATGATAATCTCAGGAACCGAGAGCACAAGCTCCCGTTCTGCCCCCATTTTATAGTGTAGAAATCAAAACCTTTAATCCAATATACAAAATAGGGAAGTCTCTAATACAAAGTCAATTATCTGAGGCATGATGGGATTGTACTATCCCACATCAAAAAGGGTGGGAAGGGCTTAATCCCAAAACCAAGCCCCAGGCTACAAGGATTCTGCCTGCCTTTAGCCCACCCCCAACACACATTAATATCACCTGGGCAACGGCCCCCTGTGGGCAGGGCCATCTTTAACAAAGTGAGCATAATATATTTTACCTGCCCAACACCCTTCTTGCTTGGAATGGGCGTGATTATATATTATATATATTATTTTTATTTTTTAAGAGACAGAGAGAGAGTCAGAAAGAGGGATAGATAGGGACAGATAGACAGGAACAGAGAGAGATCAGAAGCATCAATTTATTTTATTTTTTTCGTTGTGGAACTTTAATTGTTCATTGATTGCTTTCTCATATGTGCCTTGACCGTGGGGCTACAGCAGACCAAGTAACCCCTTGCTCGAGCTAGCGACCTTGGGTCCAAGCTGGTGATCTTTGCTCAAACCAGATGAGCCCGTGCTCAAGCTGGCGACCTTGGGGTCTCAAACCTGGGTCCTCCGCATCCCAGTCCGACGCTCTATCCACTGCGCCACCTCCTGGTCAGGCTGAACATGATTATATTAATGTGTGTTGGGGTGGGCTGTGGGCAGGCAGGATCCTTGTAGCCTGGGGCTTAGTTTTAGGACTAAGCCTTTCCCACTCTTTTTGATGTGGGGTGGTACAATCCCATCATGCCTCAGATAAGTGACTTTGTATTAGAGCAGGAGTCCCCAAACTACGGCCCGCGGACCACATGCGGCCCCCGGAGGCCATTTATCCGGCCCCTGCCACACTTCTGGAAGGGGCACCTCTTTCACTGGTGGTCAGTGAGAGGAGCATAGTTCCCATTGAAATACTGGTCAGTTGGTTGATTTAAATTTACTTGTTGTTTATTTTAAATATTGTATTTGTTCCCGTTTTGTTTTTTTTACTTTAAAATAAGATCTGTGCAGTGTGCATAGGGATTTGTTCATAGTTTTTTTTATAGTCTGGCCCTCCAATGGTCTGAGGGACAGTGAACTGGCCCCCTGTGTAAAAAGTTTGGGGACCCCTGTATTAGAGACTTCCCTATTTTGTATATTGGAGTAAAGGATTTTGATTTCTGCACTATAAAGTTGGTTCCTGAGATTAGCATTAGAAGAGAGAGCAGAGAGGAGAGAAGAGCGATGCCACGTGGAGGAGGCCAGGAGAAGCAGCCAAGATGGTGGAGTGCTGAGTGAGAAGCCAGTTTGTGCAGAGTTTGTGCAGGGAGAAGGAAGGAGATAGGGAACAGAGGTGAATAAATCTGGTGAGCTAGAAACCTTTGATTCTAGGAAACTTGGATAAATCATTAGCTTTGTGAGCACTGAATGAGTGGGATTTGGAGCCCAGTGTGTAAGCTAGGATTAAAGGTGATGGCCCACCAGTTTTGGGCTCCATTGTATCTTTACCAACTGTCTGAATCCAACGTGAACCTGCATGGGCTGGGCAGCTGTGAGGGTGGCTGTGGCTACTGGCTTTACACCACTTTAAAGAGGAAAAGTCAGGCTTTCTGTCCCATCCTTTCTGTAGAAAATGGAGGGAGAAGAATGCAGTTTTCCTGACTTGCAAGGATGACTGGATCATTTAGTTTAACTATAATTCTCTGAAAGGATTAAGGTTATCTGAAGAACTTCCTTTTCCTTTCAATAAGACAAAATTTACATACCTCCCTACACTGATTTTAACTCTCCCTCCCTTTCTGGAATCCTGAGAGTAACATACCTCTAGGCAAAGGAGGGGAGATAGACACTAAAAGACTTATGAATGTCTTTGATATGTAAAGCGACATCACTATTATATTACCTTGAAAGTTTTAATGTTTTTTATAGATCCCCTACACAAGTGTTATAAGCTTGTTAATGATTGTGTCATGCTACCCCCAACCTGTATGTGATCAAGGGTATATAATCAGCCTCAGAGTTATATTTGACACTGCACGATTTGTGTCAGCTATACCAGTGGTCCCCAACCATTTTTTTGGCCACAGACCGGTTTAACGTCAGAAAATATTTTCACGGACCGGCCTTTAGGGTGGGACAGATAAATGTATCACATGACCCAGACAAGCATCAAGGTGAGTCTTAGACAGATGTAACAGAGGGAATCTGGTCATTTAAAAAAATAAAACATCGTTCAGATTTAAATATAAATAAAATGGAAAAAATGTAAGTTATATATTCTTTCTCTGCGGACCGGTACTGTTGGGCAGATAAAATGTATTATGCTCACTTTGTTAAAGATGGCACTGCCCACGTGGAGGCTGTTGCCCAGGTGATATTAATGTGTGTCTCTGTGGGCTGTGGGCAGGCAGAATCCTTGTAGCCTGGGGCTTGGTTTTGGGATTAAGCCTTTCCCATCCTTTTTGATGTGGGGTGGTACAATCCCATCATGCCCCAGATAAGTGACTTTGTATTAGAGACTTCCCTATTTTGTATATTGGATTAAAGGTTTGGATTTCTACACTATAAAATGGGGGCAGAACGGAGCTTCCACTCTTGGTTCCTGGATGATTAGCATGAGAGAGCAGAGGGAGCAGAGCAGAGAGCAGAAAGAGGCAATGTGGCCAGGAGAAGCAGCCAAGATGGCGGAGTGCTGAGTGATGTTGGGCAGATAAAATGTATTATGCTCACTTTGTTAAAGATAACATGAGGAGGCCGACGCCCAGGTGTAATTAATGTGTGTTGGGGTGGGCTAAAGGCAGGCAGAATCCTTGTAGCCTGGGGCTTGGTTTTGGGATTAAGCCTTTCCTACCCTTTTTGATGTGGGGTGGTACAATCCAATCATGCCTCAGAGAAGTGACTTTGTATTAGAGACTTCCCTACTTGGTATATTGGATTAGAGGTTGTGAAGCTACAGTATAAAGTGGGGGCAAAACAGGAGTTTGCGCTCTTGGTTCCTGAGATTATCATTAGAGGAGAGAGTAGAGCCAGCAGCGGGAGGAGGCCAGGAAAAGCAGTCAAGATGGCGGAGTGCTGAGTGAGATGCCAGTTTGTACAGAGTTTGTATCTGGGATAAGGAAGGAGATGGGGAACTGAGGAGAATAAGCCTGGTGAGCTAGAAACCTTTGATTCTAGGAAACTCGGATAAATCAGTGGCTTTGTGAGCACTGAATGTGATTGGGTTTTGGAGCCCAGTGTGTGTTTTTACTTGCCTGCCGGGTGCAAGCTAGGATTAAAGACTATGGCCCACCAGTTTGTGGCTCCATTGTTTCTTTGCCGACTGTCCGAATCCAATGCGAACCTGCACGGGCCAGGCTGCTGTGATGGTAGCCCTGGCCTTGGCTCCTGGCTTTACATTTGGCGTAGTCTGTGGCAGGATTCGATACAGATCGGCAAGGAGCCTTTGAGTGGTGGAGTAGAGGACTGGCTAGTGTTAGGGTTCCCCATGGCTGTCCTTTTGGGGATTGTAGGCTGGCTGACTTTTACAGCCATTCGTGAGGAAACTGAGAGCTCTGTGGAAGAAGCTGCCCGGGACCTGCAAACCGAGCAGCAGAAGGAGCTGGAGCAAACGCGGGAGAAACAGATGCTGACTGTTGGTCAAATGTAGGGCCAGTAATCAGGGCCAGGGCCACTATCACAGCAGCCGCCCGGCCCATGCAGGTTCGCATTGGATTCGGACAGTCGGTAAAGAAACAGCGGAGCCAAAAACTGATGGGCCATAGCCTTTAATCCTACCTTGCACCCGGCGGGCAAGTAAAAATACACACTGGGCTCCAAAACCCAGTCACACTCAGTGCTCACAAAGCCACTGACTTATCCGAGTTTCCTAGAATCAAAGGTTTCTAGCTCACCAGCCTTCTTCTCCTCAGTTCCCCATCTTCTTCCTTATCCCAGATACAAACTCTACACAAACTGGCATCTCACTCAGCACTCCGCCATCTTGGCTGCTTCTCCTGGCCTCCTCCACGTGGCCTCCTTCCGCTGCTGGCTCTACTCTCTCCTCTCTCTCATGCTAACCTCAGGAACCAAGAGCCAAACTCCCGCTCCGTTCCCATTTTATAGTGTAGAAATCCAAACCCTTAATCCAATATACATAATAGGGAAGTCCCTAATACAAAGTCACTTCTCTAAGGCATGATTGGATTGTACCGCCCTACATCAAAAAGGGTAGGAAAGGCTTAATCCCAAAACCAAGCCCCAGGCTACAAGGATTCTGCCTGCCTTTAGCCCACCCCAACACACATTAATATCACCTGGGCGACGGCATCTTTAATAAAGTGAGCATAATACATTTTATCTGCCCAACATCAAATAAGTTTGTAAATATGATATATATGTTTGCTCGCTTGTGACTTATATTGGGTGTGGGGGACAGGCTATAAGCAGGTCAGGTCGTTGTAGCCTAAGGTTTGGTTTTGGGACTAAGCTTTTCCCCACACCCTTGACTGATTGTATGATCTGAGTGGTGCACTCTCATGAGGAATCCAATTATGCCTTGGATAAGTGACTTTGTATCAGAGACTTCCTTGTTTGTATATTGGATTAAGAGATTTTGGTTTTCTACACTATAAAGTGGGACAGACCAGGAGCTGGCACACACAGTTCCTGCTATCACAATTGCAGGGGCTTCCCTGATCCCTTGCCCTTCATGGGAAGAGCTGGTTTTCTGCTTTTCCCTTGTCTTCTTTTGTGGTTTGCCTGTCTTGGTGAGACACCAATAAATAGGATGGCCCCCCGTCCTCTGACTCCGCCATTTCTTTATCGTCTGCCCGAATCCAATGGGAACCTGCATGTGAATGGCCACAATGGCGGCTCCTGGCCTTACAGGGAAGCATATACAAAAATAACCCTGAGACCAAGCAGACTATGATAATCATATTAGAGATTCAAATAGTAGTCTATGGGATTCTGATGGGGAAAAAGGATTAATTCTGATGAGAATTAGTCAACTGAACAATTTATGGGATGTGTACAAGCTGTGAAAATCAGGTCACCCAGCTAATTAATGTTGAACAGAGTAAACAGTGGCTTGAGTAATATCTGTTGCTTGTCAGCTGGTTATTTTGCTTTGTGAGGGCCTTAAACCCTGAGTGGTAAGGAAGTGAGAAAGTAGAATAAGGAAGTGTGTGGATAGGAGTTTATTCTTGAGAAAGAAAGAAGAGGAACTAACTACAGGGAGGAGAAAGAGGGGCAAAGATTGTTTTGATTATAGCATTTTCTTCAGTCTTAGTTCCAAGAATAAGGAAAGGGTGGAACCAAAGGAAGATTTAGCATCAAAATAAGGAGAAAACAAAGAGAAAAGAAGCAGAGGCCTGGTTGAAATAGCTCAGGTGGTTAGAATGTTGTTTTGATGGCACCCAGGTTGTGGTCAGGGCACATACGAGAAGCGACCAATGAATGCATAAACAAGAGGAACAACAAACGGATGTTTCCCTCTCTCGGTTCTTTTTTTTCTTTCTCTTTAAAATCAATAAATTAAAAAGTAAAAAATAAAAGAAGCAAACATATACACGGTGATGGAAAATGATTTGACTGTGGGTGATGGGCACACACACAATCAACAGTTCAAATGCTATAGAAATGTTTACCTGAAACCTATATACTCTTACTAACCGATGTCACCCCATTAAATTTAATTTTCTAAATAAAAAATAAAAGAAGTAGAAATAATGTGTCCCCATAGGAATTATGTTGTGTTACCACTGTGTAAAGCCAGTAATCAGGGCCAGGGCCACCATCAGAGCAGCCCAGCCCATGCAGGTTCGCATTGGATTCGGACAGTCGGTAAAGAAACCATGGAGCCAAAAACTGGTGGGCCATAGCCTTTAATCCTACCTTGCACCCGGCGGGCAAGTAAAAATACACACTGGGCTCCAAAACCCAGTCACACTCAGTGCTCACAAAGCCACTGACTTATCCGAGTTTCCTAGAATCAAAGGTTTCTAGCTCACCAGCCTTCTTCTCCTCAGTTCCCCATCTCCTTCCTTATCCCAGATACAAACTCTACACAAACTGGCATTTCACTCAGCACTCCGCCATCTTGGCTGCTTCTCCTGGCCTCCTCCACGTGGCCTCCTTTAGCTGCTGGCTCTACTCTCTCCGCTCTGTCATGCTAACCTCAGGAACCAAGAGCGCAAACTCCCACTTCGTCCCCATTTTATAGTGTAGCAATCCAAACTCTTAATCCAATATACAAAACAGGGAAGTCTCTAATACAAAGTCACTTCTCTGAGGCATGATTGGATTGTACCGCCCTACCTCAAAAAGGGTAGGAAAGGCTTAATCCCAAAACCAAGCCTCAGGCTACAACGATTCTCAACACACATTAATATCACCTGGGCAACGGCCTCTTTAACAAAGTGAGCATAATACATTTTATCTGCCCAACACACTGGTTATAAAATGCTGATACCAGGTACATTTTAGTGATGGTGCAGATACAAGCATGAGGAGGCATGGTTACAGACAGGAGTCCACGGAAAAAATTCTGTGATGGCTGCTGCTAGAACTGTTTATAAATACTCCTACTCGTGATGAATGCTCACGGGAGTATTGACTTCCCACCTCTTTCGAAGATTGATGTGGCTATGCGACTTTCTTTGGCCTACACATTGTGCACGGAAGTGAGAAACATGCAGAGTGAATGAGAAGCATTTTTCAGCCACTGAGATTCTGAGTGTAACTATAAGCTAATCTTATTAATACAATTACCCAGAAATGAGACGATTACTAATAGTCATAGGAAAAAAAGAAAAAGGAGAGATTAGTGAGATAGTTCAAAGGAATACCATAAGAAATGGAACTAATACAATAAAAGCTAACAGAAATCTGGGCATTAGAAAAGACATTCTTTTTTTTTCTTCCAATAATTTATCTGTATGTCTTCCTCTTTGTAATATTCTCCTTCATACACTGTATCTACTTTTATGGTTTTGACTATGGCTTTGGTGCAAATGATTAAAACCTTCTATATCAGGTCCTGACAATCATATTCTTATTTCTAACTGCCTACAAAGATAAGCTCATCTTAGAGGAAGAATTCCAGCAAAACTATTCAGGCATGTTTATGTCTAAAAATGAATCTATGAAACTCCCCAGAGCAGACCAACTGTCCCTTAAAGAAATACCCTCCACTCTTGGTGGTGAACTTAGAGTGCTTCCTCTTCTTCCCCTCTTTATTCAATCTCTTCTTCAGAACACCTCTCAGATTTTCCATTTCCTCTTCATTTACAGCTACCGTTGCCTGAAATTACCAAACTAACCACACTTGGACCACCTCCACAATCTCATGTCCTTTTCAATATATTCTGCCCCCCCCCCCCATTCCATCCTGCCACTGTTCCCAGACTACTCTTCCCTCCTCAAGGATCCTCCACTACCCTTCAGTCTTGCATCCAGCATCCTCCGTAACCTGCCCACCCAGCCACCCAGCCCTCTCCCACTGCTTCCTGGCTGTTGTGCTCAGGCAGGTGTGTTTGCTGTGCTGTAAACCACTCTGATCATTCCTACCCTCTTACTTGGCTGATGCTTTTATCTCCAACCAACTTGGCAAGTGTTCTCAATCTTTTCAATAAAAAATTCCATCCATCCTTAAGACTCATCTTAAATTTCTTTCATTTTCTTTTTTCTGGAAGACTTACCCAACAAATGCCACCCAAACAGATCTCTCCCTTTTTCCCACTACATAGTACCTAGATGCTGAGTTTTAAGGTCTCTTAGAAATCCTATAGAACGATCTTCCAATTTTATGATTGAGGTTCAGAGACCTGGCCGGTCCTTCAACCAGTTAGTATCTGCTAGTACTAGATCCCAGGCTTTAGTTTTCTTCTCACTACACCTTACTGCCTTTTCTTTATCAACTATTGTATTTTGGAGTTTAAGTATATCCAATCTTTCATTTTGTTTAATGTTTATAAATCAAGCCTCCCTGATTAGGTTAAAAGCATCTTCAGAACAATGAGTTCAGTCCATATTAGGTGACAAACCCTTATTCTTAGTCTTCCAAGGCTGAGGTTCAGAGTCAAGTTAAAACACAGAGCCAAGCCATTGAACCGATAAGTTTTGTAACAACTAAGCATCAGCCAGGGATACAAAGATCAGTAGAGAAAAAGTAAGGTGGTAACATAAGGTCAGGAGCTTAGAAGACCAGAGTCAGGAAATTTTAGAGAGATTCCAAAGAACCAATTCTTCGACTGAATTACAGATGATCAGAGAGGTTCCAATCAAGTGACAGGATTCTTAACTCCTTGAATATGGGGAATAAGGAGAAGAAGATAAAGAAAACTTATCAGAAATCCCCACATATCTTCTCTGTCTGCCTAGAGAAGATGACCCTAGAAAATGACACCAGGCATGAGAAAGCTTGATTTTTAATTATGGAAGTTCTTCCCAGCCAGAGAGAGGCTGAGCTAGGAGGGCAGAGCTGCTCTGACCCCAAAAAAAATAGTTGTTCTTGGTTGTCTATTGGTGTAACCCCAGTCATGCTTTTCTTCTGGGAGCTCCAACTGCAGGCTCCTGAGTGCTGCCTTGCTAGATGCCATCCATCCTGAATAGTGGCCCTGACAACTAAGGCCTGTGTTTCTTTTTTTATTTTATTTTATTTTTATTTTTTTACAGAGACAGAGAGTCAGAGAGAGGGATAGATAGGGACAGACAGGAATGGAGAGAGATGAGAAGCATCAATCATCAGTTTTTCATTGTGGCACTTTAGTTGTTCATTGATTGCTTTCTCATATGTGCCTTGACCGTGGGGCTACAGCAGACCGAGTAACCCTTTGCTTGAGCCAGAGACCTTGGGTCCAAGCTAGTGAGCTTTGCCCAAACCAGATGAGCCCGTGCTTAAGCTGGCGACCTCGGGTTCTTGAACCTGTATCCTCCACATCCCAGTCTGATGCTCTATCCACTGCACCACCGCCTGGTCAGGTGGCCTGTGCTTCTTTATCCCTGTCTTGGCTGCAGGACAAAGAACCCAGTTACCAGACTTTGCCGACTCCTTTTGTCATATTAACAACAACAACAAAAAAAAAAAAAAAACACTTAGCATGGAATATACGAGATTTTGCAAACTTTTATTTCATTTTTCCTTCCCAATTTTATTTTCCACTGTATCCCTTGCTTGCCACACTAGCAGCCACCATTCCTCACATCAACATACACTTTCATGGCTCCATATCTTTGCTAATGGTGTTCCCTCTGCCTAGAATGCTCTTCCTGTTCTCTTGCCATACTGTATTTGATTGACAAAATCTTATTTATGTTTCAAGTTCCAACTTACACGTTCTTGTCTCAGCCAAGTATTCTAAGATCCATATTCTAAGACCCACTCATCAGAACAAAACAAATCATTCCTTTGTGTCTTTATTATAGCACTTTCGAAATTCTAATTTACAGTGTGATAGATATAGTTTTACATCTTCACCATATTATATTTAAGTTCTCTGAGAACAGGAACTATGTTTTAATTATCACTATACCCTCATAGCACCTAGGCTGTTGTGATCTGCATAATAAAAAATGGAATAAATATGTTGGGCTGTCTTAAACTGCTATAATTCCTTTATTCTCTATTTTTTAAAATAGATTTTATTTTGCCTGACCTGTGGTGGCGCAATGGGTTAAAGCGTTGACCTGAAATGCTGAGGTCGCTGGTTCAAAACCCCAGGCTTACCTGGTCAAGGCACATATGGGAGTTGATGCTTTCTGCTCCTCCCTCTTTCTCTCTTTCTCTCTCTCTCTCTCATCTCCTCTCTCTAAAATGAATAAATAAAATCTAAAAAAAATTAAAAATTAAAAAATAAAAGATTTTTATTTTGGGGTGTAGTTTTGGGTTTACAGAAAAATTGAGTAATTTCTTTCTCACTCACCACCTGGTCTCCCCTACCACTAACATCTTGAACCAGAGTGGTACATTTGTTACGACTGATAAACCTACATTGATGCATCATTATCATCCAAAGCCCATAGTTTATATTAGGATTCATTCAGGTGTTATACATTCTGTGAGTTTTGACAAATATATAGTGACATGTATTCACCATTATAATTTCACTGACTTAAAAATCCTGTGTGGTCTACCTGTTCATTCCTTTCTTCCTGCTCACCCCTGGCAACCACTGATCTTTTTACAGTCTCTGTAGTTTTGCCTTTTCCAGAATGTCATATTTGGAATCATATACTATGTAGCTTTTTCAGATTGTTTCTTTCACTTAGTATTATGCATTTAAGTTTCTTCTATGTCTTTTTCTTTTCGTTTTTAAGTGAAATGAGGGAAGACAGTAGGACAGACTCCCACATGTGCCCCAGCTGAGATCCACCCAGCTACCCCTGTCTGGGGCTGATGTTCAAATCAACTAAACTATCCTCCGTGCCTGGGTCTGACGCTGACGCTGGAACCAACTGAGCCACTGGTGGGGAAGAGGGAGAGAAGGAGGAGAGGCAGATGGTCACTTCTCATGTGTGTTCTAACCGGGATCGAACCCAGGATATCCTCACACCAGGCTGATATTTTATCCACTGAGCCAACCTGCAAGGGTCAGTTTCTTCCATTCCTTTTCATGGCTTAATAGATCATTTCTTTTAGCACTGAATAATATGTCATTGTCTGAATGTACCACAGTTTATCCACTCACCTACTGAGGGAGATCTTGGTTGCTTCCAGGTTTTACAGTTATATACTATAACTGTAAACATATAGTGTGCTAAACATATAGTTACTATAAACATCAATGTGCAGGTTTTTGTGTAAAGTGAATGTCCTGTTGATTTGGGTAAATACCAAATACCATGATTGCTAGTTCCTATATGGTAAAGCATGTTTAGTCTTGTAAAAAATTGCCAAACTGCCCTGGCCGGTTGGCTCAGCGGTAGAGCATCGGCCTGGCATGTGGAAGTCCTGGGTTCGATTCCCGGCCAGGGCACACAGGAGAAGAGCTCATCTGCTTCTCCACCCCTCCCCCCTCTCCTTCCTTTCTGTCTCTCTCTTCCCCTCCCGCAGCCAAGGTTCCATTGGAGCAAAGTTAGCCCGGGGACTGAGGATGGCTCTGTGGCCTCTGCCTCAGGCACTAGAATGGCTCTGGTTGCAATGGAGCAAAGGCCCAGATGGGCAGAGCATCACCCCCTGGTGGGCATGCCGGGTGGATCCCGGTCGGGCACATGCAGGAGTCTGTCTGACTGCCTCCCTGTTTCTAGCTTCAGAAAAATACAAAAAAAAATTGCCAAACTATCTTTCGACATGACTGTGCCATTTTGCATTCTCTCCAGCAATGAGTGAAAGTTCCTGTTGCTTCACATCCTTGCTAGCATTTGGTGGTGTCTGTGTTTTGGGTTTCACCCTTCTGATAGGTATTGGTATTTCATTGTTGTTTTAATTTGCAATTCCTTAATAACATATGATGTGGATCATCTTTTAATATGTTTACTTGCCATTTGGATATCTTCTTTGGTGAGGTTTTATTTCTATTTTCCACATAATAAAGCTAATGCATGCCAATTGTTCAAACACTGCACAAGTTTACAAAGTAAAAGGCCAATGTCTCTCTGTCTCAATTGCATAGCCCCAAAGTAATCACTGTTAACATTTTCTTTGTCTCCTTTCAAGACATATTTTATGCATGTATATAACTACATATATATATTTACACAACCATAACGTTTTTTTCTCACAGTCCCTAATAACTGCAACAGAGATTGGAAAAAGAGAGTTTAATTTTTTCCAGCTTTTGTAGAGGAGGCAGGCAGAAGATAGACAGGTGGGGACTAGATGTTGGGTGAGCCAGCCATTTGCTCAACATACTACAGACTAAAGAATAAAAATGCAGGTGGAACTAAGTTCTTGCCCTTCAGGTGCTAACAATTGAAGTAATACATGTAAACGAACAGTTTTATTGTAATAAATATTTTTACTATATAAAATGGTGCAGTAAAAAAGTAAAATTGATGCCTGACCTGTGGTGGCACAGTGGATAAAGTGTCGACCTGGAAATGCTGAGGTCGCCGGTTCGAAACCCTGGGCTTGCCTGGTCAAGGCACATATGGGAGTTGATGCTTCCAGCTCCTCCCCACCTTCTCTCTTTGTCTCTCTCTCCTCTCTCTCTCCCTCTCTGTCTCTCTCTCTCCATTTCTCTCTCCTCTCTAAAATGAATAAATAAAATAAAAAAAAAAGATTAAAAAAAAAAGTAAAATTGAAAAAACAAACCAAAAAATGTAATATTGGGTCTAACCTGAGGTGGCACAGTTGATAAAGTATCAACCTGGAATGCTGAGGTCGCTGGTCCTAAGCCCTGAGCTTGCCCAGTCAAAGCACATACGAGAAGCAACTACTACAAGTTGATGCTTCCTGTTCCTCCCCTGCCGTTCACTTTCTATATCCTCTTTCTAAAATCAATGAATAAAATCTTTTTTTTAAAAAAAAGGTAAAATAAGGGCCCTGGTGAGTGGTTCAGTGGATAGAGTATTGTCCTGGTGTGCTGAGGTCATGGGTTCACTCTCCCCATGACCTCAAGGGCATAAACAAGAAGCAATCAATGAGTATACAAGTAAGTGGAACAGCAAGTAGATGCTTCTCTCTCTCTCTCTTTCCCTCCTTAAATCAATGGAAAAAAAAATTAAAAATAAAGTAAAATTGGTACAACAATATGTAGAAGAAACAGTAGAGGCCCAAAGGAGTGAATGGTTGATTCTATCTAAAATGGGGGTGGGTGGGAGGAGGCTGGTAAGACTTCACTCAGAAAGTGACATTTGGAACCTGACCAGGTGGTGGCGCAGTGGATAGAGCGTCGGACTGGGATGCCAAGGACCCAAGTTTGAGACCCCGATGTCTCCAGCTTGAGCGCAGGCTCATCTGGCTTGAGCAAAAAGCTCACCAGCTTGGACCCAACGTTGTTGGCTCGAGCAAGGGGCTACTCAGTCTGCTGAAGGCCCACAGTCAAAGCACATATGAGAAAGCAATCAATGAACAACTAAGGTGTCGCAATGCGCAACGAAAAACTAATGATTGATGCTTCTCATCTCTCCGTTCCTGTCTGTCTGTCCCTGTCTATTCCACTCTCTGACTCTCTCTCTGTCTCTGTAAAAAATAAAGAAAGAAAGAAAGAAAGAAAGAAAGAAAGAAAGAAAGAAAGAAAGAAAGAAAGAAAGAAAGAAAGAAAGAAAGAAGGAAGGAAGTGACATTTAAGCAGTCATAGAAAATGAGTATAGTTGCTCACTGGATCCTCAGTGGGTAATCACGGTGCATTCCAGGTAAAGGGGACAGAGTCACAGAGGCACAACCCATTGGATGCATTTGGGAACTGAAAGCAGTTCATTATGACTGGAGAGGACATTGGGGGTAGATGGTAGCAGGGGAGGTCTGACAAGAGATGAGGTTAGAGATTTATGCTGGGGCCAAGTCACAGAGGGCTTCCTGTGTCTCAAAACAAGGTTCACTGAGATGTATCACCTAAGCTGTCTAGTATAATCACAGAGAGGAAAACGTGAAAATAGCTTGAAATATGTCAGTTAAATAAGTTTGTAAATATGATATATATGTTTGCTCGCTTATAGTTTGCATTGGGTGTAGGAGACAGGCTGTAAGCTGGCAAAGTCATTATAGTCTAAGGCTTAGTTTTAAGACTAAACCTTTCCCTCCCTTTTAATACTAAGATCTTTTCAAAACTAAGCTTTTCCCCACACCCTTAACTGTTGCATGATGTGGGGTGGTGCACTCTTATGAGGAATCCCATTTATTCCTCAGATAAGTGACTTTGTATCAAAGACTTCCTTATTTGATATTGGCTTAAAGGTTTTGATTTCTACACTATAAAATAGAAACAGACAGGGGGCTTGCTCTCACTTAGTTCCTGAACTTAGCATTGCAGAGGAGAAGCAGCCAAGATGGAGGAGTGCTGAAGAAGAAGCCAGTTTGTGCAGAGTTTGTGCAGAGAGAAGGAGATGGGGAACAGAGATGAATAAGGCTGGTGAGGTAGAAACCTTTGATTCTAGGAATACTCAGTTTTGGGAGCCCTGAATGGAAAGGGAAGTGTTTTCCCGCTGTGTGTATTTTCTCGCTCACCAGGTGCGAGCTAGGATTAAAGGTAATGGCCCACCAGTTCTTGGCTCCATTGTTTCATTACTATCTGTCCAAATCAAACCTGAACCTGCATAGGCCAGATGGCTGTGATGGTGGCCGCGGCTACTGGCCATACAAAATACATGCCCCCTAGGTTGGATTTTCCTTTCAGCTGGATGCAGCCACACCTTCATTCCTGAGTGACTTGCACACGTACAAGCCCCACTGAGTTCTTGTTGTATTAAAACATGCAACCAACTTCTAAGGGAAGTTACTGCACTGTTCTGGGCTTCAGTTTCCTCATCTATAAAATAATAATTATCCTGTGTGGTGCAAAACTTTCCCTTTTTTTTCCAAAATATTTTCAGATGCATAATTCATGAGCATCAGTCTGGTTTAATTAAGTAAAACAACAGCAACAACACAACAAAAAGTTCTGAGTCAGAAAGACCTTGTTTGAATCCTGGTTCCCCATGTGTTAGCAGAATAACAATGTGACAACTCTCTGAACCTTGATTTTCTCATATATAAAATAGGGAAAATACACCTATCAGTGCTTGGTGCATTGTTAATGCCTAGTAAGTACTAGTATTTTTACATTCTTTAAAAAAATGTATATTAGCCCTGGCCGGTTGGCTCAGTGGTAGAGCGTTGGCCTGGCGTGCAGAAGTCCCGGGTTCGATTCCCGGCCAGGGCACACAGGAGAAGCACCCATCTGCTTCTCCACCCCTCCCCCTCTCCTTCCTCTCTGTCTCTCTCTTCCTCTCCCGCAGCTGAGGCTCCATTGGAGCAAAGATGGCCCCAGCGCTGGGGATGGCTCCTTGGCCTCTGCCCCAGGCGCTAGAGTGGCTCTGGTCGTAACAGAGCGACGCCCCAGAGGGGCAGAGCATTGCCCCCTGGTGGGCATGCCGGGTGGATCCCGGTCGGGCGCATGTGGGAGTCTGTCTGACTGTCTCTCCCCGTTTCCAGCTTCAGAAAAATACAAAAAAAAAAAGTATATTTATCCTATAAGGTAGGTGGAGTACACTTAATGTTACCTTAAAGTCAAAGGTCCAGCCTGACCAGGCGGTGGCGCAGTAGATAGAGCGTCAGACTGGGATGTGGAGGACCCAGGTTCAAGACCCCGAGGTAGCCAGCTATAGCGCAGGCTCATCTGATTTGAGCAAAAAGCTCACCAGCTTGGAGCCAAGGTCGCTGGCTTGAGCAAGGGGTAACTCAGTCTGCTGTAGCCCCACGGTCAAGGAACATATGAAAAAACAATCAATGAACAACTAAAGTGCCACACCGAAAAAATGATGATTGATGCTTTCCATCTCTCTCTGTTCCTGTCTGTCTGTGCCTATCTATCCCTCTCACTGACTCTCTCTCTGTCTCTGTGTAAAAGAAAAGAAGAAGAAAAAAAGTCAAAGGTCCAGAGGCTTACAGACATTGGTGTTTTGCCAAAAGATCAGTCAGCCAGGTAATTGATGGAACTGGGCTCAAAGCCAAGTCGTGAATCTAAGGTTAGCACTCTTTCCATTAAACTGCGCAGTGTCTCTACTCCAAGTGAAAGGGTGGGCTTTGGAGCTCTGTGATGCCTGCCAAGTGAATGATTTCATGAATACATTAGTTAGCCCCACACCCTCCTCACATCTGCACTCAAGGAGCACACAGGCTCGAGATATCCTAATGACATAAGGGCTGCAGCACAAGGCATAAAGGGAGGGACTTCCTTAGTTATGAGTAACATGACACAGCTTTCTGCAAGGTTTGCAGTAATGTAAATTTTAGGATAAAGACAGTCACTCTTAAAAAATAATAAAGATAGGATCATGACACAGAAAGCAATGACTTTTTACCAGGAGGAAGTAGAAAGAAAAAAGAAGGAAGTGGATGGAACAAAAGAAGACAAAAGGAAATTTGGCACAACAGGGTCAGTTTTGTTAATGCTGCAATTTTATTTAAATAGAAGGTAGGCTGGGCCCTGGCTGGTTGGCTCAATGGTAGAGTGGCAGCCCAGCATGTGGATGTCCCAGGTTTTTTATTTTTATTTTATTTTATTTTTTTTTTAGAGATACAGAGAGAGGGATAGATAGGGACAGACAGACAGAAATGGAGAGAGATGAGAAGCATCAATCATCGTTTTTCGTTGTGACACCTTAGTTGTTCATTGATTGCTTTCTCATATGTGCCTTGACCGTGAGCCTTCAGCAGACCAAGTAACCCTTTGCTCGAGCCAGCGACCTTGGGTCCAAGCTAGTGAGCTTTGCCCAAACCAGATGAGCCCGCGCTTAAGCTGGCAACCTCGGGGTCTCAAACCTGGATCCTCTGCATCCCAGTCCAATGCTCTATCCACTGCGCCACCGCCTGGTCAGTCGGATGTCCCAGGTTTGATTCCTAGTCAGGGCACACAGGAGAAGCGCCCATCTGCTTCTCCACCCCTCCCCCTTCTCTTTCTATCTCTCTCTTTTCCACCTGCAGCCATGGCTCTGTTGGAACAAATTGTCCCTGAACGCTGAGGATAGCTCCATGGTCTCACCTCAGGTGCTAAAGTAGCTTGATTGCTAAGCAACAAAGCAACAGCTCCAGACAGGCAGAGCATCACCCCATAGGAGGCGTGGCAGGTGGATCCCGGGAGGGGCACATGCGGGAGTCTGTCTCTGCCTCCCTGCTTCTCATTTAAGGAAAAATAAATAAATAAACAAACAAAGAAACAAACAGAAGGCAGGCAAATAAATAAATAAATACAAATAAATAGAAGGTAGACAGTCCACTTGCCCTCTTGGGTCAACTGTGCCCTTCCTTTCCTCCTCTTCTCTGCTCCTCAGGGCATTCATTACCTTTGCCTTGCTCTCACCTAAGCTCCAAGGGAACTTCTTTTTGCTTTTGTAACTTCTTTACTGAGCCTATGCAGCCTAGCTGGCTCACGTCTACTATCTCTGTAACCTTTAAAAATTTTTTTATTGATTGATTCTTTTAGAGGGATAGAGAGAAAGAAACATTGCTCCACTGCTCCACCCACCTACACATTCATTGGTTGTTTGTTTCTTGCATGTGCCCTGACCCAGAATCTAAGGGCAACATTGGCATATCCTGATGATGCTCTAACCAACTGAGCTACTCAGCCAGGGTTGTAACTTTCCAAATAAACTTTCTCTTATATTTTGAAAAATAAGAAATATAAATAAATAAATGAAGGAATAATTAAATAAAAGGTAGGTGAATGAAATATTTTTAGACTGGTACTGCAGAATGGAAGGAATGCTTTATAGAAATACTCTGGGAATAGAATTAGCATGTGTCCTTCTAAGTTATTTTCTTATTTTGTTTCAATAAATACTAACCTACAGGTAAAACCCTGCGCTAGACACCAAGGATATGGAAATGAATGACTGAGTTCTGATCTTTTTTTTCTTTAAGACTTTATTTATTGATTTTAGTAAGAGGAGAGAGGGAGAGAGAGAAAGGGAGGGGAGCAGGAAGCATCAATTCATACTAGTATTTGTTTCCCATATGTGCCTTGACTGGGCAAGCTTGAGCGTTCCAGGTCAATGCTCTGTCCACTGCTCTACCATAGGCCAGGCTGAGTCCTGATTTTAAAGAATGGTCAGTGCAGCTCTGGCTGGGTAGCTCAGTTGGTTAGAACATCATCCCAATATGTCAAGGTTGTGAGTTCAATCCCCGGTTAGGATACATACAAGGTTCAACCAATGAATGCATAAATAAGTGGAATAACATATCAATGTTTCTCTCCTTCCTCTTTCTCTAAAATCAATTAAAAGAAAAAAAAGAATGATTAGTTCAGAAGAAGAGACTTGCAAATAGACAATTTTAGGAAAGGCTGTTACTTTCTATGCATTGGTTTTATTTATTTATTTTATTATTTTTTATTTTTTTAATTTTTTTTACAGAGACAGAGAGGGAGTCAGAGGGATAGACAGGGACAGACAGACAGGAATGGAAACAGATGAGAAGCATCAATGATTAGTTTTTCATTGCGCGTTGCGACTTCTTAGTTGTTCATTGATTGCTTTCTCATATGTGCCTTGACTGCGGGCCTTCAGCAGACTGAGTAACCCCTTGCTGGAGCCAGCGACCCTGGGTCCAAGCTGGTGAGCTTTTGCTCAAGCCAGATGAGCCCACGCTCAAGCTGGCGACCTCGGGGTCTCGAACCTGGGTCCTTCCACTTCCCAGTCCAACGCTCTATCCACTGCGCCACCGCCTGGTCAGGCTCTATGCATTGGTTTTTGAAGGGAACAGAGGAGAAAGTTCTTAAATCACATTGGAGGGAATAGTCAAGGAATATTTACAATGATAATTATAGATAATTTATTTGTAAGCACTCACTATTTACATGAATCATATAATTTGATTATTACCATAATGTAACATTTTATTATTTCATTCTTTTTTTCTTTTAATGTTTACTTTATTGATTTTAGAGAGAGAAGGGGAGAGAGCAAGAGGGAGACAGGAACAGGAACATTTGTTCCTGTCTGCGCCCTAACCGGGGATTGGACCGACAACCTCTGAACTTCAGGATGATACTCTCAACTGAGCTATCTGGCCAGGGCTTTTTATTTCATTCTTTAGGTACAAAAACTGAGACTTAGAGAAGTGAACTAACTTACTCAAGATCACAGGTAAGTGGTGGATTAAAGGTTTCCCAAGAAGAAAACTTGGGCTTAGTGCTAAAAAAACCCACTAGAATTGGTGGGGTGATTGCACTGTATAAAAATGTCAAATCACTGTATTATGTACTTGAAACTAATACAGCGAATATAATATTGTATGCCAACTATACTTAAAAAAGAATTGGAAGTGAAGAAAGATGTTGAAGAGGGACAATGGAAGAGCATATTCTGTACAGCAGTAACAGTAGGAAAGAGCGTGGTCGGCAAGTCAGAGCAGGTTGCAACTGAAGAATTACAAGTGGTTAAATGTTGCTGGAATGTTCAGTGAATGTGGGGCAGTAGAGAGTTGACGCTAGACCTGTAGGCATGGGTCAGATCACAATAGGCCAGCCATGTCTTGCTAAAGAATTTGGATTTTATCCTGAAATCGCTGAAGGATCAAGGTAGGAGAATGTTGTCATCATCATCATTATCATAATCATATTGTTGTTATAATAGGCTGAATGATTCTCCAAAGATGTTCAAATCCCAATTCCTGGAAACTTTGAATATGATACCTTACATGGCAAAAAGCACTTACCTGGCCTATGGTGGAGCAATGGATAAAGCGTTGACCTGGAACACTGAGGTCTCTGGTTGGAAACCCTGGACTTGCCTGGTCAACAAGCAAGGAATGAAAAACAAAAATGAAGCAACTATGAGTTGATACTTCTTGCTCCCTCCTCCCTCCTTTCACTCTGTAAAATCAATCAATAAAATCTTTTTTTAAGCACTTTGAAGATGTGATTAATTATCTTGAGATAAAGAGATTTTCTGGATATTATCTAGGTGGGACCAATGTAATCACAAGGGTCCTTCCAAGAAAAAAGTGGTCAGAGTCAGAGAAGAAAATGTGTCAAGGGGAAGCAGAGGTTAGAAAGTGTTGGTCAAATAAGTTTGTAAATATGATATACATATGTTTATGTATGCTCGCTTATAGTTTGCATTGGGTGTGGGAGACAGGCTGTAAGCAGGCAGGGTCATTATAGCCTAAGGCTTAGTTTTAAGACTAAGCTTTTCCCACCCTTTTAGTACTAAGATCTTTTCAAAACTAAGCTTTTCCCCACACCCTTGACTGTTGCATGATGTGGAGTGGTGCACTCTTATGAGGAATCCCATTATGCCTCAGATAAGTGAGTTTGTATCAGAGACTTCCTTGTTTGTATATTGAATTAAAGGTTTTGATTTCTATACTATAAAATGGGGCAGAGGAGCCCATGCTGGAGGAGAGCAGAGAAAGGCCATGTGGAGGAGAGGAGAAGCAGCCAAGATAGCAGAGTGCTGAAGGAGAAGCCAGTTTGTGCAGAGTTTGTGCAGAGAGAAAGAGATGGGGAACAGAGATGAACAAGGCTGAGGTACAAACCTTTGATTCTAGGAAACTCAGATAAGTCAGTGGCTTTGGGAGCCCTGAATGGAAAGGGAAGTGTTTTCCCACTGTGTGTATTTCTTGCCCACTGGGTGCAAGCTAGGATTAAAGCTAATGGCCTACCAGTTCTTGGCTCCATTGTTTCATTACTGTCTGTCCAAATCAAATGCGAACCTGCACAGGCCAGGTGGCTGTGATGGTGGCTGCGGCTACTAGCCTTACTGAAAACAAGAGAGAGCCCTGGGAACATACCATGCTGCTATCTTTGAAGATGAAGGAAGGGGATATGAGTCAAGGAATGTAGGCAGCTTCCAGAAGCTGGAAAAAACAAAGAAGTGGATTCTCGCTTAGAGATTCCACAAGGAACATGGCCCTGCTGACATTTTGTTATAAACCCCACAAGCCTTTTTTTTTTTTTTTTTTTTTTTTTTTTTTTTTTTTGCGACAGAGAGAGGGACAGATAGGGACAAACAAGAAGGGAGAAAGATAAGAAACATCAAGTCTTCATTGCGGCACCTTAGTTGTACATTGATTGCTTTCTCATATATGCCTTCACTGGGAAAGACTGTAGCAGAACAAGTGACCCCTTGCTCAAGTCAGCGACCTTGGGGTCATGTCTATGATCCCATGCTCAAGCCAGCAACTCACACTCAAGCTGGGGAATCTGCTCTCAAGCTGAATGAACCCACACTCAAGCCAATGTCCTCTGGGTTTCAAACCTGGGTCCTCAGTATCTCAGGCTGATGTTCTATCTACTGCACCACCGCCTGGTCAGGAAGAAAAAAAAATTTTAATGACAACAAAGAACAAGCTTGTTGCTCTTTTATATACATCTGTAGTTTTATAATACAACAAAGACTGGAAAAGACTGGGAATCAGTGGAGGTATAACAGAAAGACACAAAATTTGGACTCTAAAGGTCTGGTTCCATTCTTTCCTGCCATTTCTAATCATGGGACTCGGGCACATCATGGAAACCTTCTGAAACTTAGTTCTTCCATTTGAACAATAGGGATATTAGTTTATACCTCACAAGGTTACTTTGAGGCATAAATGTTTATGGGTTCATTTTCTTGCCCTTTTGGATTGCTTAAGCATAAGGTTTAAAAATGTGGCAATAAAAAGTGAGATAACATATGAAAGGGATTTGAAAGAGAAATCTTCCATAAAAGAATAAGAGAGTCTGGATCCTGATTGCATGCTGTGGCTTAGGAAATAGCATCTGCATAGCCTCACACGGAAAGGACACTTGCTTTGTCTGTGTGCCTTGAAAAATGCCTTATAACAGGCTGTGTGGAAATTAAGAAAAGCTTTCTACATTCTGAAACTGTACAGGTAATTTGGGGGTGACATAATGGAGCCAACGTGTATTAATGCCAAGTTACCATAGCAACATCTTCTGCTGCTCTATTCTTCTCAATCCTGTGCTACCCCCAGATGAGCTGATGAGCCCAGTGAACCCTGGAACTAAGCCATTCTGCATGAAATTATTTTCGTCATATGTAGATAGAAGAGGCATTGTCACTTCCCCACAACTAACGTTTTAATAGAGATGCCCTGTGAATTTTACAAAACTATCTCCTGTCTTTTCTTCAGAATCAGAATCAAGATCCCATATACTCTTCACAATGCCTGGCATATGGTAGATACTCAATATCTTGTTGTGTCATGAATGAATGGGCAGAATTTACCTAGAAGTCCAAAGTTGGAATAGAACACCACAGTTTATTAGTAAGACGAGACTAATAAACTGTATACCAGGGATTTCAGAGAGGAGATCTCAATTCATACTTCACATAATTTCATGTCTGTTCCAAGCCACATGGCATTTTCACATCTGGATCTACCCCATTTATTAAACTGCTTCAGCCTGTAGCAAATTCCCTTCAAATGTCATGCTTATTATCCTGAAAGGACATAGTGTAACTTCACCAGTGTTATTCAACCTGTTATATTGCAGCACACAATTCTGAATGCTGTGCGCGAACAATTTGTGAAGACAGCTGGTTAATGGATGTGCTGTCCTCCACCCTTCCAGCTCTGCATCCTGGTCTTGAGAGAGAAGAGAGCCCAACCAACCCGGGGTCTGGGTAAATTGTTTCTTTTTTCAGCATGAGCAGAGGCAAATGTCCCTAGTGCCAGGAGGACTGTTTTTGAAATCATTCTTGTGGAAATGGAAAACCTTCCTGAACTCCAGGAGCCAGGCTTTTGGTCCCACTATGGAGTCAGTCTTTGAAAGGGGCTCAGATCAAGGTAAACTTCATATCCACTCCCTCCTCATACCAATGTGATTGTCAAATTTTTGGCACACTCTATCAGTGAGCCCCTTCTCTCCTGGAAGACATTTTTTTTTTAATTTTATTTATTCATTTTTTTTTAGAGAGGAGAGAGAGAGGGAGAGAGAGAGAGAGAGAGAGAGAGAGAGATGAGAGAGAGGAGAGAGAGACAGGGGGGAGGAGCTGGAAGCATCAACTCCCATATGTGCCTTGACCAGGCAAGCCCAGGTTTTTGAACCGGCGACCTCAGCATTTCCAGGTCCACGCTTTATCCACTGCGCCACCACAGGCCAGGTGTGGCAGACATTTTTCTCCTGTCATCTCCTTGGCCATTGGATGAAACACCTTAGAGTCAACGGAGGAGAACAGAGAGGCATCCTCATCATTACCAGTCTTCAGAGAATGGCCTCAAAGCAGCAGTCACAGCACCCGTGAACCTCCGCACCACAGCAAAGCTGGTCTCAGCTAGTCTCCACAACTGTCCTGGAAAATGAGTACTTTTGCTTCTCATTTTACTTTTGAAAAAATTGGGCACCTCCAGCACAAAAACTATCATAGCTATGAGGTTATAGAAGAAATGTCCAACTTTGAAGCCAAATGGTTAGTTTTGAGTCCCTCTTCTGCCATGTATTTTTTCCCTCTGTCACGGATTCATTGTGTGACCTTAAATGAAGTCACTTCAAGTGTTTTTTGTTGTTGTTGTTGTTGTTGTGTGTTTTTTTTTTTTACAGAGACAGAGAGAAAATCAGAGAGAGGGATAGATAGGGACAGACAGACAGGAACGGAGAGAAGTGAGAAGCATCAATCATCAGTTGCAACACCTTAGTTGTTCATTGATTGCTTTCTCATATGTGCCTTGACCGTGGGGCTACAGCAGACCGAGTAACCCCTTGCTGGAGCCAGCAACCTTGGGTTCAAGCTGGTGAGCTTTGCTCAAACCAGATGAGCCCGTGCTCAAGCTGGCGACCTCGGGGTCTCGAGCCTGGGTCCTCAGCATCCCAGTCTGACACCCTATCCACTGCGCCACCACCTGGTCAAGCTCACTTCAAGTTTTGAGCTTGTTTCCTCAACTGAAAAAATAGAGACAACACCCTGATTCAAAGTTTTGTTTTTATTCACTTATTGAAAAAAAAATTTTTTTTAGATTTTATTTATTTATTTTTAGAGAGAGAGGAAAGAAAGAGAGAGAAAGGGAAGAGGAGCAGAAAGCATGAAAGCATTAACTCCCATATGTGCCATGACCAGGTGAGCCCAGGGTTTCGAACTGGTGACCTCAGTATTCCAGGTCAACAATTTATCGACTGTGCCACCACAGGTCAGGCCAACTTATTTTTTATTTTTTATTTTATTTTTTGAAGTGAGAAGCAGGGAGACAGAGACAGACTCTTGCATGCACCCAACTGGGATCCACCTGGCATGCCCACCAGGAGACAATGTTCTGCCCATCTAGGTCATTGCTCCATTGCATCTTTAGCTATTCTAGCATCTGAGGCAGAGGCCATGGAGCCATCCTCAGCACCCGGACCAACTTTACTCCAGTGGAGCTTTGTCTGTGGGAGGGAAAGAGAGAGACAGAGAGGAAAAAGAGGGGGAAGGGTGGAGAAGCAGATGGGTGCTTCTCCTGAGTGCCCTGGCCGGAAATCAAACCCGGGATTTCCACACGCCAGGCTGATGCTCTACTGCTGAGCCAACCGGCCAGGGCTAGGGTCCACTTATTGTTTTTAAATAATTTTAATTTTTTTTTTGAGATGAGCACTAGGTGAAGCAGCAGAAACGTAGACTAAACGACACAGCCCTTGCTGAAGAGATGGTTACACATTAGTGAAGAAGGCAGGTGAGAAAGCAAATATAGCTGTAGGTGAAACAGGATGAGGACAAGAAGCACGCCTAGATTGGGTACTCTTCTTGTACACCCTCAGTGTGTGTATATTGGTGTGTGTATGTTTGTGTGTGTTCTGTGTGGACAGAACAGAAGAGAAAGAAAGGAGAACAGGTAATACTTCCTAGAAGAGGAAACCAGGGTGGAGGCTTGATAGATGGTAGCCATTACTAGGGGATAAATGTGGGAAGCAGGATGTAGTTCCAGACAAGGAGGACAGCAGGTGCTGACTCACAGACACCTGAGAGAGGTTGCTCATTTCAGAGATGTGCCCATGAAAGAGCAGGGCTGATAGAAAGAACACGCAGACACACCTTTCTTAGGGTTGCTGCAGCCAAGTACCATAAACTGTAACTTAAAACAACAGAATTTATTGTCTCACAGCTTTGGAAGCCAAAAGTTCAAAACTCGAGGTGTCAGCGGGGTCATGCTCCCTCTGAATCTTGTAGCAGAGAAGCCTTCCTTGCCTCTCCCTAGCTTCTGATGATGGCCATCAATCTTTGGGGTCCTGGTTTGCAGCTGTATCACTCCAGTCACTCACTGTCATAACATGGCAGTTTCTACATATATATATATATCTTTGTCTCTGTATCCTCTTATAAGGACACTAGTCATACATATTGCATTGGGGCCCACCCTATTGACCCCATCTTAACTTGATGAAGTCTGAAAGTCCCTATTTCCAAGTAAGGGTAGACCCCTTATTTTACAGATACCAGGAATTGGGATTTCAATATCTCTTCTGGGAGACACACTTCAATCCACAAAGATGGTCTTCTGCCTGGAAACTCTTTCCCTACTCTCTGCACTTCTTACCCTCTCACTTCCTTCTTGTCTTTACTCAAATGTCACATTCTCAATGATGAATTCCTTAACCACATTATGTGAAATGGCAACACCCATTTTCCAGCATTTCCTAGTCCCCTTCCCTGCTTTATTTTTCTCTTTAGCATTTGTCATTAGCATACTATATGTGATAGTTTGTTATATTGTGCATTGTCTATTTCCCCTTGTAGAATGTAAATGTCAAGACAGCAGGGATTTTTGTGGGCTTTGTCCATTGTTGCATTGCCAGCTCCTAGAACAGTGCCTGGCACAAGAGATGCTTGCTGAATGTACACAAGAACTTCTTTTCCAAAGCCCTTCAAGAGATGTGTACAGAGCTCTAAGACCTTCTTCACTAAGGGGTAGAACCCCAACAGACTTTCTTCTGTAGCCACGGGCTCTACCTCCCTTAGAACAAATTCAAGTGTCTCGGTTTCCCATACAGGGGAGTCAGGAAAAGAAATATCTCACCCCCAAAGCTCTGGTTGTTAGAACTCTGGCCCACAAACATATCTGAAGGAAGAGCAAGGCAATGTCTCCCCTACCCGGTCTTTGCTCTCTGGATTTTCCTCCTTTTCATCTATGAAACAAAACAGTAGGAAAAGGATTAGGGCTAGGGAGTCTCCAGGTTCACCAAAAGAACACCCTTTTCTGATGGTCTTTTCCATGGTAACATTTCTGTTGACAGATGGTTTTCCTATCTTTGCCAGGCTTCCCTTCTTCTCTCTTTTATTTTTTATTTTTATTTTTTTTTTCTTTTTTTTTTTAAAATATTTATTGAGTACTTTTTTTTTTTATTTATTCATTTTTAGAGAGTTGAGGGAGAGACAGAGAGAGAGAGAGAGAGAGAAGAGACAGAGAGAGAGAATGGGGGAGGAGCTGGAAGCATCAACTCCCATATGTGCCTTGACCAGGCAAGCCCAGGGTTTCGAACCGGCAACCTCAGCATTTCCAGGTCGACGCTTTATCCACTGCACCACCACAGGTCAGGCCCCTTCTTCTCTCTTGATGCTGATCTAGAGTTTCATCAGGACTTTAACCCATGTTTCCCCCAGCTACTGACACCCATGTGGCTAGAAATATGATCAGACTTTTGGAGCTGTAAAAATTTTAGCTTATAGTATTGTGATGGTTAATGTTGTATCAACGTGGCTGGGACATGGTGCCAAGATATTTGGCCAAACATTGTTCTGGATGTTTATGTGAGGGCTTGTTGGCTGAGATTGACATTTTAATCAGTGGATTTTGAGTAAAGCAGATTGCCCTCCATAATGTGGGTGGGCCTCATCCAATCAGTCAAGCCTGAGTGGACGCAACACTGACCATTCCTTAATAAGAGGAAATTCTGACAGCAAACTGCAACACTGGCTCTTCTTTGGGTCTCCAGTCTGCTGGCCTACCCTGAAGTCATTGGACTTGCCAGCCTTCGTAATTGCAAGAGGCAATCCCTAAAATTCTCCCCTCATTCCTCATTCCTCTCTTTCTTGTTGGTTCTATTTCTCTGGAGAACACTAATACAAATATTTTCTTTCTTTCTTTCTTTCTTTCTTTCTTTCTTTCTTTCTTTCTTTCTTTCTTTCTTTCTTTCTTTCTTTCTTTTTCTTCCTTTCTCTTTCTTTCTTTCTTTCTTTCTTTCTTTCTTTCTTTCTTTCTTTCTTTCTTTCTCTCTTTTTGTATTTTTCTGAAGTGAGAAGCAGGAAGGCAGAGAGACAGACTCCCATGTGCCCAACCAGGATCCACCCACATGCCCACTAGGGAGTGATGCTCTGCCCATCTGGGCCTTTGCTCCATTGCAACTGGGGTCATTCCAGCACCTGAGGAGGAGGCCATGGAGCCATTCTCAGTGCCTGGGTCAACTCCACTTCAATGGAGAGAAAGAGAAAGACAGAGAGAGAGGAGAGGGGGAAGAGTGGAGAAGCAGATGGGCACTTCTGTGTGCCCTGGCTGGGAATTGAACCCGGGACTTCCGCACGCCGGGCCGATGCTCTACCATGGAGCCAGCCTTTCAGGGATTATTTGTATTTCTTACAGCATAAGTCTTGTAGACAACAGTAAAACAGAACTTCACGGTGTTTTCTGACAGAAAGTTCACATTCTGCTTCCTGTGGGGGGAAAAAAAAAGAAAACAGGCAGCATGTTTTTTCTGGTCCTGGAGCTGTGGTTATAAGACTGGGAGCCTCTGCAAAGATGAGAGGTTTACAAAGCACATAGAAGGCAGAGTTCCAGAGAAAGAGGAAACTCCGCTTTATTACTAACAGACATGCTTAGTTCCAGAAAAGACAGGGTAGGAAAACATTTACTCTCTCCAATAATCAAGAAGCTAAGAAAGAGATTCACTGAGCTGGGACAGAAGGGAAGTAAGATAATGCTTATTTTGGCCTCCTGGATAACTTCAGTTCAGGATCTTAACTGAAGAATATAACTGTTTTTCTTTATCTGGCTTTGCCATGGGCAAACTGTGTAACCTTCGGTGAGATACTGCCTTTCTCTGGTCCTTTATATTAAATTGAGGCAGTTGAATTAGTCTCTGTGGTCTTCCAACCACGCCAGTCCATGTCACCTGAAACTAAACTCCATGAGGGTGGGCTGCTTCTTGTTTACTCCTGGGTATCAGCACCTGGCATAGGGCCTAACATGTAGCAGAACCTAGCCCTCATTGGCTCCTATAAACACTGTCTAAATGACTAAATGAAGATTGAAAAAAAAACCTAAGTAACTATTTAGAGGAGAAAGAAATCAAGGAATCTCCTCTGTGAAGTTATTTAAAAGATGTTTTTAACAAACCTGAAATCTTTATATATAATCAAAAGGTCATTTCCTGAAATTTGTTGTCTATATTTAGAGTACTAGACAGTAGGGTACAAAGTTATTTAAATTAACTCTATGCCCTTGAGTGACAGGAAATGCATACCAAAGAGCCTAGTGACAACGGAAGGAATCGTCTACAGGGCCTGGCCCATGGTATTTTTTTTTCTTTTTTCTTTCCTTTTTGGCCGGTGGTATTTTTATTCTTGGGTCTCACAGTTTCCAAGGTCTGTGGATAAATCTGAGAGGGAAGGGACCAGCTGAGCAAGACTAGCTCTTCCTCTCCATCTTCCTGACACTTTTTCTCCATTCTAAGCGGACCAAAAAGTGCAGCGGCCTAGTAGTCATCTGCGGTCCTGCAGACCCCCTGGAGCCACAGGCAAATAAGAAGTCACTCTCCGCTGCTCCAGATCCTTCAGTCAAGACACACTTTTGCCCAGTTAAAGCCAAGAATCGCTCTGTTTCTGCTGCTCCCTGCACGTCAGCTGACTAATGGTTTTCTATCTGCATTTTTACAGCAGCCTAGAAAAGTCTTGAGTTTATAGAAAGTCCCTCTGAGTCATGACTCAGAACAACCTCTACATGTCATCCTATTTGATTTATAAAGGCCTTCAGCTTTCAGACCAGAAGAGCTGCCTCCCTGCTCCTAGAAAAGTGAATGTGGTTGGGAGTACGAGACAAGCAGGCCTGCCTTTTAGTTCCAGGGCATCTCTTAGGGACAGTGGATGTTTGACTCTCCTCTCTGGGTCTTAATCATCTCTTCTGTAAAGGAAAAACTGTAACACCTCCTCCCTCACCCCCCACACCACTCCTACCCTAAACCCTTTCAAATGGTTATGCTAAGAATTAAATGAAATCATGTGTATGATGATATTCTGCACTATGCAAATGCAAGTTCTTTTCTTTCTTTCTTTCTTTCTTTCTTTCTTTCTTTCTTTCTTTCTTTCTTTCTTTCTTTCTTTCTTTCTTTCTTCTTCTTCTTCTTCTTCTTCTTCTTCTTCTTCTTCTTCTTCTATCAGATTTTGGCTATGATGAGTCATTTCAGACATCAGTTCTTGACATATGTGTCCTTCACTTAACTTCTCCACCAACTATTTCTCCTTATCTTTTTTTCTTGTTTCCTAGAGAAATTATAAAGTTGGTCCTATGCATGGTCCAGATGGAGTCTACTCCTACACCTTACCAGACATTTTTCTGGCTCCATTCTGTCTTCCCAGTGGGGCTCCGTTCTCTTACCCCCTCACTCTGTCAGGAAGTTTTCTATATCTGACACTGACATAGTTAAGGTTTGATCTAGTTGTTGTCATGTAGAAACCTAAATAACGATGGACTAAAAGTCTAGGGTTCTGTGTCCCAGAATTAGCTTGTTTTTTCTGATTATCCAGGAAGTTTGGGCCATTCAGTTTGATAAACATCTATTTAGGTCAGGGGATGGGAAGGAGATGTTGCCTGCTGTGCTCAAAATTTGTAGGTCATGCAGATAAGTAAACCTCCAACTCTGAATGATGTGCTCTACAATGCAACACACAAATAATATGGGACATAGAGGAAGGAACAGTTAATCAACCTTCAAAGTTTGCAGAGGCGCCACTTCAGAGGGTAGAAAACATATGAGTTAGGTCTTGAAAGATGATTTAAGATTTTACAAGACCAGTTAGGAGGTCAGGTAAAAGGAAGAGCATTAAGACATTAAAAAGAAAAAAAAAAAAGAATGATGAAGAAATGGGAAGAGTTTGGCATGGCCAGAGCATGAGATGTGTGGTAAGGAGGGCAGAAGATGAGGCTAGTGGAAGGTTGGGCTGAGGTTGTGCGGGACCTAGTATGCCAGGCTTCGACATTTGGGTTTTAAGCCCCCTTGACTTAAGGCACCCATATGCAAATAATTTCTCTCCTCTATACCTAGAATGATACCACCTAGATAGCATCCTGGAAAGAGCTGAGAAAATAGTCATTCCAATAATTTTCTGTAGGGTTTGATTCCCCTATTGAAGCCCCGTAGAGAAAGGCTGCCATCCAACATTCATAGAAAGCAAGTAACACCCTCACGTATCATAGAAACATCTATCTGGTGACAATGAGAAGAATGCTTTATTATAGGCAGAGGGGGAGAAATGAACCAAAAATTGTTGCAATAATTTGTATGGGTGATGACCAGGGCTCAGGAAGATGACAACAGAAATAGAGGAAAGGAACATTCCAGAGACATTTGGGAGGCAGAATCGTTGGAATACTTCAGTGCTGTTTTTCCTGGCTCCCCAATTATGATCTGGAGTCTCTTGCTCCCACCAGCTACAGGCTGGAGCCTTCGCCAAAAAGTCAAGGAGTGCATCAACCACAACCTGCCTTGGGGGTGGGGTATGCTGCCACTAATCTGGACTTTATTGTTCCTCTGGTGAACTCTGCACACCCTGATAGCCTCTGAGTTGTGACTTTTCTTTTCACACCCATCGCCTGCCTGAGCATGTTGGTATAGTCCTCACAGCTGACCTCTAGCCCAGTTCCCCTGCCCAGTCCCACATTTCCCTGCTGGGACAGACGCCGGCCCTGAACTGCAGACTGCTGGACTAGGACCCTGACACTCCACTGCCTTATCTCAACCCTTTCTTCCAGGAAGCTGGGTCTGCTCCCTGTGCCCACCACAACCCAGCAATCCTGCAGGGGAGCTAGTGTTGCCAGCCCCAGTGTGATTTCACCTCAACTTCCTCCTCCTGCCTGACAGGCCCCTGGTACTGAGGTCCCATCATGCCTCACACCTAAACCCACCGGCCTTCAGATATCACCAAACCCTGCCTAGGGCCCGCGTTCTCATTTGTAACGTGAGGGGGTTATACTAGGTGACTTCCAACACTAACATCCTGTGTTTCTAAGTAGGCCAACTGTAAAAGAAGTCTGCATTGGCACAGAACAATTGAGGCTGGAAGTGAGTGAGTCAGACTCAGCAAAAATGTCGAGCTCACTGGGAAACCAGGAGATTAGCGTGCAGCATGCCCCTGGGCAGACAGCAGCTGAGACTCCGCCACAGGCAGCGGACCCAGACAGCTGTGCGGACAAGATGCCTGACACACCCAGCGTTTTAGTCACATCCATGTTCAAGGAATGAACATTATTTTGGGCTCCCTCTTCAAAGGACAACATTTATTTATGACCTAAAGCTATTTAGTATCCTGAATGTCATTCTAGCTTTTCTCATGGTTAGCGCTGTTGATTTTGTATTCAATATTATTCCTTTAGTATTTTACCTGATTCCTTGAATTAAGCATCCAGTGAGTATTTCCTAAGCATCTGGCTTTACTCTCAAGACTTCCTAAGCTTCTCCCAGGTGCTTCTCAGGGTGCATGAAGGAAAGAATGCAGGTCTTTAGAGACAAAGATTTGAACCACCACAGCTATACTGCTCACAAAAATTTCGGGATATTTTATAGCTTCATCTGAATGAATTTTTGTGAGTAGTATACTTACTAGTCAAATGATCCGGAAAAGTTAGTTAATATGTCTGAGCTTTGGAAATAGGATAAGACTTGCCTTGCAAAGTTGTAGCCCAGATTGAGAGTCTGGTGCACAGAAGTTTCTTAAAAAAAGGAGTTCTGGCTCACACCACCTTCTGAAGTCTCTTTGCCCTCAGGATTGCTTCTCCAGGGATTGCCTGGCTTTTTTCTCTTTCCTACTGGAGTGTGCAAGGTCCTTGCTGGTTCACACAGCTCCTGCTCCAATTCTAGACCTAGAACATGCCGAATCAGTGCCACCACTTCCTGCAGTAGAGTCTTTCTTTTGTTGTTCAGGTCTGAGCCAAGAAAAGTCTTGGTCAGTAGATGAGATCATAGCTGACGGCTCGAAGTGCTTCATTGTCTCAGCTGCAGGGTCTGTTACACAGAAGATAAAAATGCCAGTGCCTTGACTCAGTGCAGGGCTGGTCATGGGATTCGAAAGAATGGTGTTAAAGTGTGAGGGGGGTAAAGCAAGGTTGGCTCCAATCTGTTGAGCACTGGACTTAGCTGTGGGACACACATCTTTGGCTGAGTAGGGGTTAATATTCTTGGTTTTTCATTCGGGGGGATTCTAGTATCAGGAGCCAGTATAGAAATGGCCTCTAAGAATCTTAGAGATAATTTATATCTATTTTCTTTTACACAGATGGAGAAACTGAGGCCCAGAGGAGAGAAATGACTTGTCTAAAGCAACATAGGGAGAAAGGGCTAAAAATGTACCTAAACCCAAGTCTCTAGATTCTGTGTCTATAATTGTGTTCATTTCCTTGTGAAAAAATAGTGATTGTTAAAATTCAACATGTTGGTCCTGGCAGGTTGGCTCAGTGGTAGAGTGTCAGCCCTGCATATGGAAGTCCTGGGTTCAATTCTCAGTCAGGGCACAAAGGAGAAGCAACCATCTGTTTCTCCACCCCTCTCTCTCTTCCTTCTCTCTCACTCTCTCTTCCCCTCCTGCAGCCATGGCTCAAATTGTTCGAGCAAGTTGGTCCCAGGTGCTGAGGATGGCTCCATGGCCTTGCTTCAGGCTCTAAACTAGCTCGGTTGCTGAGCAATGGAGCAACACCCCAGATGGGCAGAGCACCACCCTGTAGGGGGCTTACCAGGTAGATCCTGGTCGGGGTGCCTGGGGGAGTCCATCTCTCTGCCTCCTGCCTCTCACTTAAAAAAAATTCAACATGTTATGGACATTTAATAAATTCAATCGTTGAATACCAAGTAGAGGAAATGTTTTCTAAAAGGATGCCTAAATAGGAGCACATGCACTAAGTCACCAAATATCTGTTGAACCCCAGAAGGTGAGAAAAAGCCGAATTGTGTAGGATATTGAATGCCATGCTTAAAAGTGTAAATTCTATTTTGTCGGCAACATGAAGCCATCAAAAATTTCAGAGGAGAGAATTGAGATGATCAATTTTAGAGAGAACATTCTGGCAGTAGAGGGAGGATGGATTGGTAGATGTCATGTTAGATACAAGAGGATATAGGGGGTTTTTGGAGTAGTCTTGGCAAGAGATGACTGATGGAGATGTAAAGAAGTGCAGTGGCAGTGAGGACACGGAGGAAGCAAGAGACTCAAAGTCATTTTCTTAAATGCAGCCAGTGGGACCTATAGTCAGTGGAACCACAAATGAAGCCAGGCAGAGCAGAAGGCTGGGTCCTAGGCCTTCTGAAGCACAACTTCTCAAGACCCTGTACTCCTGCTCAAGGTCCCAGACGCTTTACTCATGGCAGGGCAGTTATTTGATGGACAAGCACTGGACTTGTCCACAGGCTGCTAACAATCACTACTAGTTATTACTAATCCTTGAAATTTTGATTTTGTGATAAATTAAGGGTGTCTGTTTTCCTGGCAAAATGCAGCAAAGATGGTTGTTTATGGCACACAGAGAGGAAGACCTGTTAGAAGTGTTACCTACCTAGAAAGCTTTCAGTAAGGGTAAAAATTCTTAAAAATTAAGTCTTCTTGTTTTCACACCTTGTCTGGATAATTAATATCTCCTGGTAAAAAGGGAAGTTTCCCCCACTACTAGCTATGGAGGTCATTTATTGTAATAGTTAATAACACAGAATTTGGTGTCAGGTGGTCCTGGGCCTGCATCCAAAATGGTACTCACTAGCTGTGTAACCTTGAGCAAGTTTCTAAATCTCTTCACATTTCCTCAACCATAAAATGGGTATAATAGTAATACCATCATGAGGGCTGTTGTCCTAATGTTTGAGATAAAGCATTTTAAATGCTCAGCACAATGCTTATTACCACTGTACAACTGCTCGTGCAGGGTCAATTGGTGTTCATTTTAATCCCTATACTGAACTATTTTGTAGAATGATATATTTTTTAAAAGCTTACTTTCTAAGTGAACATTAAAAAAATTGTGTTCACCATTCTTAAAAGCCTCCTCTTTGGCTATTGTGCTTTAACCAAAATTTAAAGATTCATGAAGGAATGGAGGAACAGCAGAACATGAAATACATCCATAAGCAGATTTTATAATGTGCAATGAAAGCATTTGTTTCACTTTCCAAAAAGTTTGTGTTCAAACCATGATCTTGTTATTGACTTGCTGGATGACTTCAAGTAAATTCATTTAACCATTTTAGTGTATTTTGGATTTTGCTGTGTTTTTTTTGTTTGTTTGTTTGTTTTTTGCTTCTTCTGCAAAATAATAGACTACATGGTTTCTAAAATAAATACTTAGGCTTATTTTACACTCTACTTACATAGTACTTGCATAACTATGATGTCAAATGCAAACCCCAGTTATTTCTAAAGAAGTTCTAGAACTCTTCATGATTATCAAGGACTATTACCGAGAATCTGACTATCTGATGTTGCACTTATTTATCTAATAGTGCACAGCTGACCTGCAACATTTGGAAGGATAGTCACAAGTGACAAGCAGAAAACTGGAACTAGAATTGAGTTCCTTTGCATTTGCAGGTCCTTGGGAGAAAGTGACTTCTTTTTAAAACTTTCTCATCTGTTTGTTCATTAATATTGTCAAAGTTTCTCTCTGAGAGTGGTTTTGGTGATAAGTTAATGAGTTTGACAAAGTACTGGAATAGTTTAGCAAGGATCATCTTGATGAGCAAACGGTTCAGGGCTAGCTCCAGCTCACTTTCCAGCCCCCACAGTTTTGCTTCCGCACACTCTACTCTAGTACAACCAGACTGACTTTGGCTCTTTGCTTAGATCCTGTGTGTTTACTGCGTCATCTTTCACTAATGCTGCTCTCCACTTGGAAACACTTTTCTCTATCTCTGAATTCATCTTCCATTCCCACTGCCAACATCTGTATGTCTAAATATTCCCCAATCTTCAAGGGTTAGTGCAAATAGTGCAAATGTCATCTCTCCACAAAGTGTGGGTGATCTTTCTCCTTGATGCAGTGAATATCTTCCTCAACAGAGCTCCAAGAACGCTTTTGACATGCACCTCTCAGTCCCCAGCAAGCAGAATAGCACGATGGCTAGGCACACAGGGTTGTAGTCATACCACTTGAGTTCAAATCTCTATTGGTACCTTAGCAGTGATCTTGGGCAAGTTATAAATCTCTTTGAGCCTCAGTTTCTTCATCTGTAAAATGGAGCTACTGGTAGTACCTGCCTCATATGGCTTTTGTTAGGTTTAAATGAATCAATAAATGTAAAGGATTTATAATAGTGCCTTGCCCATAGTCAGTATTTAATAAATATTAGCTATCATTATTATTCCTCTCCTTCTATCTTTTTTTTAACCAAAAGAGAGAGAGAGACAGACAGCTAGGAAGAGAGAAAGATGAGAAGCATCAACTCATAATTGCAGCACTTTAGTTGTTCATTGATTGTTTTTTCATATGTGCCTTGACTAGGGGGCTTCAACCAAACCAGTGACCCCTTGCTCAAGCCAGTGACCTTGGGCTTCGAGCCAGCAACCTATGGGCTCAAGCCAGAGACCATGGGGTCATGTCTATGATCCCACACTAAAGCCAGTGACCCCATGCTCAAGCTCTTGAGCCTGCGCTCAAGACAGATGAGCCCATGCTCAAGTTGGCAACCTCAAAGTTTTGAACCTGGGTCCTCAGTGTCCCAGACTGAAGCTCTATCCACTGCGTCACTGCCTGGTCAAGCTCCTTCTATCTTAATGTAAATAAATAATACCCCTGTCTTATTTTCCTCCTAGACTCTATATTCCATGAAAGCAAGAGTATTGGAGTCTGTTCATTTTATTTTCTTTTTTGTTGTTCCTGTTGACCTAGAATTTAGCACACAAAACTAGTTATCTGACAGATTTTGGAAACTTAGTCCTTAGTTCTTCCTTTTTTTATCCCTACTATTCACAAGATGACTTTAATCATAAAAAAGGAATTTCACAAATTAAAGATGCTTGTAGTAATTAAGTATCAAGCTGGACATTAGACTAAACAATTTACAGTCAGTTGCATGCTAATGCATGGAGTTCTTTAAAGAACATTGTGTGTCGTGTACAGCTATTTGACCCAGGGCCCCAACTCCTAGTCCTAGCCTCATGCCACATCTTCAAGCAGCCAGATTCTATCACCTTTGCTTTCCATGCTGTGGGTCAGCCTAGCTCCAGCTGGCCATGCATGATGACAACCAAGGCCACCACAGAGTGCAGTCTACTCTGCAGGGAGCAGCCTCACCCATGACCCATGCACAAATTGGTGAACAAATATATACTAAAGAAAAACATTATGGATTATTCCTGTAGGACAAAGTTCAGTTGTAGACAAGATTTTAGGTCAAATACATATTTGTCTCAGAGATATTTTCCACAAACATTTCTCACAGCTTTGCAGAGACACTTCTTTGGTCTATGTTCATGGATTTGTGCCAAATAGCAGTTTACCCAACACTGTGACTAATTTATTTGTTTTATATATACAGTTTGACTTTTCTCATATTTGGCTTTGGCTGAGGACTTTCAGCATATGTTTTATGTAACTAGTTAGTCACTTTTTAGCATTTTTGGATCTTAATACTAAGAAATAAAGAAAGAAAGAAAGAAAGAAAGAAAAGAAAAGAAAGAAGGAAAAGAAAAGAAAAATTCAGATGAATTTTTCTAATAATAAACCAGGGACTACTCACTTTCTTTTTAGTGAGCATTAACTTCAATTTAGTTCTTCTCTTCAATGAAATTTCATAGCACTTATGTTAAAACATAATTGAGGTCAAGTATAATATCAGCTCCTGGTGTGTCATTAATAGCTCCTAGTTCATGAATAAGAACCATACAAAGTAGCACAGGCCCACAGAAATGGGCCTAGAGAAATTAGGCCAGGCAGGGCTGAAAAAAATTAAGGTATAAGATACTGTCTTCTCCCTATCTCAAGAGCAGTGTTTCTCTTTTCTCAAGAAACCTTAGCCACAGGCAAAGTGGGGACTGGCCTATAGCAAAGAGGAGTGCTGAATGTCTGAAGCCTAGTTCTCCAACCTGCCTCCTGTGCTTGCCATTGCTACCTCTAGAGCAGTGGTCGGCAAACTCATTAGTCAACAGCCAAATATCAGCAGTACAACAATTGGAATTTCTTTTGAGAGCCAAATTTTTAAAACTTAAACTATATAGGTAGGTACATTCCTTATCAAGGTAGCGCCCACACATGGTATTTTGTGGAAGGGCCACGCTCAAGGGGCCAAAGAGACGCATGTGGTTTGCAAGCTGCAATTTGCCGACCAAGGCTCTAGAGCAGGGGTAGTCAATCTTTTTATACCTACGGCCCACTTTTGTATCTCTGTTAGTAGTAAAGTTTTCTAACCGCCCACCGGTTCCACAGTAATGGTGATTTATAAAGTAGGGAAGTAACTTTACTTTATAAAATTTATAAAGCAGAGTTACAGTAAGTTAAAGCATATAATAATAATTACTTACCAAGTACTTTATGTCGGATTTTGGCTAAGTTTGGCAGAATAAATCTTTATAAAACAACTTACTGTAGTTAAATCTATTTTTTTATTTATACTTTGGTTGCTCCGCTACCGCCCACCATGAAATCTGGAACACCCACTAGTGGGCGGTAGGGACCAGGTTGACTACCACTGCTCTAGAATATCATTCTGTTAGCAGCAGTTTTGGAGACTTCAGTCCATTCCTTTAATAATTCATTCATTCATCTGATACTTATTATCATCACTATATGGAGGAACTGGGGAGAGAAAAACTGAGTAGGGTATAGAGTTTTTTATCTGGAGAGAAGACCAAAATAGGGAGGTGGTTAAACTCTGTGTGTTTGATAGAGCTTTACCTATGGAGTTGCCAGAGAGGTAGAGAGGTTACCCAGAGAACAGGATCTCACTGAAAACCACAAGTAGAGAGATGATGTAGTCATGCACCTAACATTCACCACACAAAGGACAAGTAAGATGAGGGAAAAAATGTTAAATGTTGAGTGTAGACACTTCTGACAGGGTAATGCTTTAAACTGGCCAGTAGTTCCAAACAAAATAATGTAGTTATGAACACTGTTAAGCCATCCCAAAGCTGGACAGAATTTGCTGCACAAGCTAAGACATAACAGGGAAGTGAATAAGAATGGACAGAGACTGGGAACTTAGGCCCCTGCCCAGGAGGGACTGAAGTTGGAGCTGGGTTGTTGGAGGAACAATTGAAGTCATTGAGGCCAGAGGTCGAGGTGCCCTGAGACAGGCCCTGAAAGAGAAGGTCAGAAAATGTCAAGCTAACTGCCTATTTGTTAGTGTTGGGGAAAATGGACACTAGCTTAGTCTTATACAGTGAGGTGTCAGAGGGAAGCCATTAATTAAGTCTGAATTAATGTGGTTTATGTAATTAAAATAAGTACAGCAAGTGTTTGGCTTCAGGACTAGGAAGACTATTGTATTCTCAAATTCTAATCACTCACCATTGCACTGTAACCCCATACATGGTGATGAGATTCAGCTGGTTCGCACCGGTTTGGCAGAACAAATACCTAATTTTTTGTTGAGTTCAGCAAACCAGTTATTAAAATGGCACTTGTAATTAGGGTTCTCTCTAAGATGGGCACCTGGGTAGCTGCCCAGTGTGGAAATAACAGATTTACATTCCTTACTCTTTTTTAACAATCATCTGTGCAACAGCGTATTCTAAGTGCCGGTAGTAATATTCATTCCGTCCATAGGTGAAAAGAAATTGATGGACTGTGCTTAAAATATTTATTCATTTGATAAAACTCATTATACCTTTAATTAAATACTACATTTTAATTCCCTCACATTCGTTACTTCAGTAAACAAACATATAACTTAAAAAAGAAAAAGTGCCTAACAAGTGGGTGACAAGCTGTCATTTGTTTCAGCTTTATGTTACAACCAAAATTTCCCCAAGGTATTATGAATGCACTGATATTCCCCTAATGGTGAAACCAATAGGAAGCTATGACACAATGACCCAATAGAAACATAGATTTCAAGAGTTATTTTATAACCCATTTTGGAAGTTGTGGAAGAATGCTCACAATTTTCCTGTGACAAACAGGTTTGTAGAACACATTATTTGATTGTATTTAATCTGTATATCCTATGCCATTTATAAATTCAGCCTAGAAATGTTCATTTAGTATCAATAAAATAAAGAAAATGAATGTTCTGATGTTTATCAATAGTGTAAGCACAGTGCTTTGTTTATAAAAGTTTGTGATATGGCCTGACCGGGCAGTGGTGCAGTGGATACAGCATTCGACTGGGATGCGGAGGACCCAGGTTCAAGACCCAGAGCTCGCCAGCTTGAGTGCGGGCTCATCTGGTTTGAGCAGAGCTCACCAGCTTGGACCCAAGGTCACTGGCTCTAGCAAGGGGTTACTCGGTCTGCTGCAGCCCCACAGTCAAGGCACATATGAGAAAGCAATCAATGAACAACTAAAGTGTCGCAACGAAAAACTAATGACTGATGCTTCTCATCTCTCTCCGTTCCTGTCTGTCTGTCCCTATCTATCCTACTCTCTGACTCTCTCTCTGTCAATGTAAAAAAAATAGTGATATGAACACATGTGGTATTTTAAAACTCTTCCTTATAACATAATCTAGTTTTGTGTACCTCTTTTATTGTTCTTATTTAAGTATAAAATGCATGAAATAATATACTACCTTTCAGTATACTTTTTTATACTTAGAACGGTCGTTAGGGCAGAGACGCGGTTGTTAAAATATTTGAATCCCACCACTGCCTATACAGCAAATGCTCTTCCTTCTACTTAGAGTACTTTTGCACTCTCTTTGCTCTTCTAGGCATTTTTTTTTTATGAGACAGAGAGAGAGTCAGAGAGAGGGATAGATAGGGACAGATAGACAGGAATGGAGAGAGATGAGAAGCATCAATCATTAGTTTTTTGTTGGGGCACTTTAGTTGTTCATCAATTGCTTTCTCATATGTGCCTTGACCTTGGGGCTACAGCAGACCAAATGACCCCTTGCTCGAGCCAGCAATCTTAGGCTCAAGCTGGTGAATCTTGCTCAAACCATATGAACCCGCGTTCAAGCTGGTGAGCTTGGGGTCTCGAACCTGGGTCCTCCGCATCCCAGTCCAACGCTCTATTCATTGCACCACTGCCTGGTCAGGCTGCCCTTCTAGGCTTGACACAGTGCCTTCTCCTTCCCTGTTAGCTTAGACTTGCATATCCCTGCTCCAGGTTCCCATAGCAATTAGTACATACATTACATTAGCATTCATCACATCAGATTGTCCCTGTCTGTTTTTTGGTCTCCTTCTCCACCAAGCTGTGAGATCACTGGTAGCAGAGATTGCCTTCCCTCTCGCCAGGATTTAGCCAGATTAGAACATGGTAGCTGTCAATGCATTTCTGTGGATAGATGCATTGATTGAACAGATGGATGTATGATTGGCCCAGAACAGTAAGGATTTTCATTCTCCTTAGGAACACAGACCTCAGGGAGTGGATGCTCAGAAAAATACTGAATGCGGGTATAAATCATGGATAACAAACAGGTGCCTCAGCCCAATTCAAACCTACATGCAATTTTGTGTGTTTCATTTTCCTGTTCACATGAGCACTGTGATTTTAAGTCAACATTTGCTTAGTAGGCAGGGTTCAAAGATGTGAGAGGAGGAGCAATCTAATCGAAAAAGCTCAAAGCAGGAGCCAGGAGGTCTAGCCTCTCTTCCTGATTCCCCACCAACTTCCTGATTACATAACCCAGATGAGCTTCTTATCTTTG
This sequence comes from Saccopteryx leptura, assembly GCF_036850995.1. Classification (NCBI taxonomy): domain Eukaryota; kingdom Metazoa; phylum Chordata; class Mammalia; order Chiroptera; family Emballonuridae; genus Saccopteryx; species Saccopteryx leptura. The sequence goes on along the minus strand of NC_089503.1, from coordinate 71,828,789 downwards.
CATGCTTCCTGTCTCCGGCCTCTGTTGTTCTCCTCTGCATTCCATCCACCGAGCTACCTTTCCTGAAAACAAATTCATCATCTTATTTTTTGCTTTAAAATCCCACTTGTCTCCAGAGCAAAGTCCCAACTCCTTAGCAAACAAGCAAGGACTTTTTAGTATATGTGCTGCCGAAGCGAGCACGAACAAGCAAGGACTTTTTAGTATCTCTCACAGCCAATGGTCCTTTGTCACGACCTTTTCATCCAGTTACTCCATGGTTCCAATTCCCCTAACCAAGCTCTTTTATGCCTCTTTGTTTTTCCCACACACTGTCTCCGATATGGTCAGTGACCTTCCACTCCCATTTTACCTGCTTCTATTTGTTCATCTTTTTTTTTTAAGACTTTATTTATTCATTTGAGAGAGAGGGAGAGAGAGAAAGAGAGAGACAGATGGAAAGACAGAGGTGGGGGGGAGCAGGAAGCATCAACTCCCATATGTGCCTTGACCAGGCAAGCCTAGAATTTAGAACCAGCGACCTCAGCACTCCAGGTTGACGCTTTATGCACTGCACCACCACAAGCAAGCTGTTGGTTCATCTTTTAAGACTTGGCCAATGGAGTCCAGGAGTTGCTGCCTCAGCAAGGCCTCTCCTAACTCCTTCAGAGAACGTGAGCACCTCCTTCACTCTGCTCCCCTAGCATTCTAACTTGTTTGTCTCAGACCACTAAAATTCTGATAAAAATTATTTGCTTACTTATTCATCTCACTTACAAAACTTGAGTTCCTCTAGGTCAGGGGCCATTGTTCTTGTATCTCCTCTCTAGCTGCTAGCACTTAGGAGGGTTTCTAATATGTGTTGGTTGAAAAAAATCAAAGGAATCAAAGGAATCATACTGAAAAATATACATGTGCTCTCTCCCTGAGTCTGCTATTCACCTCTCCTCCATCTACCCAGGACACCTGAGCGTGAAGATTGGTTTTTGAGCATTGACCATGCAGCAGACATTATTTGATACCCTTTATACACTATACCTTTATTTAATTTAAGCAGGCATTACTATTTCTGTTACTTTACAAATAAAGAAACTGAAGCCTAAAGACTTAGTTAGTCATAGTTAGCAGGTGGCGAAGCTAAGATTTAAACTGAAGCCTCTCAAACTTCAAAACTTATGGCTTTTCCCCAACATCACTTGCTTCCTCCAAGTCCTGACCTGGTAGATTCTCACTAGGTAATTGAATTGTTCTCAACTGCATGGAATAGGACCACATGAGTCAGGTTCACTCCAATTTGCAGCTGGGACTGGCCATCTCCACAGCCATCTGTGCCACTCCAGACAGCCACATCTCCAGAATGGCGTGCAGGGAGACAAAGCCCAGACCCTCTTCCTGGCAGGAAGCTGTCTTCGAGCACGCGGAACTGGAAGCCCATTTCCCGGGATCGGATGGAGCCCTCCGCGCGGAGGCTCTCACAGTTCATCCGTTTGTTCCTGACATTCAGCCCAGAAACTGTCTGTTCCCTGGATCCCTGGAAAATGAGGAACTATTGGCTTCTGGGATGTTTTTCTGGTCACTGAGCCCTCAAGGGAAAAGCCCGTTGCATGGAAATGAACAGGCCAAGTTTATCCAAACCAGCCAGGCGTCAGGCAGCCCTGAGCCACATTCCGTTAGGACCCACAGAACAGCTGGGGCTCCTTTTCCTCAGCATGATACCTGCCCTCCAAGGATGGAGGGCTTCCTGCCCCACTGCGGAGTTGACATAAAGCAGAAGTCCCACTGCGAGCTCCCTTCAGGCTGGAGACTGCGCAGAGCCCTCAAAAATTTCCTCTTCTCCCTCTGATTTCCACTGCCCCTGCTGAGCCTTCAGCTTATGGGGACAAGGGAGGCTCACAAAAGGGTGTGTGCTCCTATCCTGAAATGGTCCATAGGTATGGAAGAGAAAGCCAGCCGGGAGAAGAGTATCTGCATGCTTATGAATACCCGTCACATGCCAGCCGTTTTACTTATGTCATCACATTTAGTCATCAGTGTAATTATCTTTCCCATTTTAAAGATGTGCAAACTGATACTCACTCTAAGAACACCAACATATTTGCTTTTCTTGATAAAAGAGATATTGTGAAACCTTTGACCTTGGGCCAGAGAATGTGACTGGAGCTCAGCATGAGGGTGGGGTCAGATATAGCCACATAGGTAGAGTCCTTGCATTAGTCACATCTGCTCATTGTCTGAGACTGTGACATCTTGCCCCTGCTGGAGTCAGGAATTCTGTTTGGACTCCAAACCCAGCTGACTGGTAGGTACTAGGGAAAGGAAGTAACTTGAGTTTTTTAAAAAGAGTCTTGAGCTAGGAGATGAAGCACATTTGCTTGAGTCCCAACTCTATCACTTAACACAGGTGAGATCTTAACTTGGTTTTCTCATCTGTAAAGTGGGGATAAAAATAACTGATGTTTTATCTTAGGATTTTTGTGAAGATTAAGTGAAATAGTGAATGTGGGCTGCAGAGAAGGCTCACAGAGACCTGGCCTATCTATAAATGGGCCATGTTCTTGTCCCTTTCTATGGCACTCCATCATCATTGGACAGCACCCCATTCTCCAGATTAATTTTTCTTCTATCCCCATCCTGCCCTCCCACCACCCAAGCTAAATGAAGAACAATTTGGTTAAGAGGAAGGAGCATAGACTAGGAAATGGATAACTTGAGTTTGAGTCCTGATTTAATTACTGGCCATGCAATATTTAAGTGAGTCACTGAACCTCAATTTCCTTACCTGTTGAATGGGAATGATATTCGTACTTACATCTTAGGGTTCCCATAAAGGCTGTATGAGAGAATGACTATGACAAAGTGTTGCCAATTCTAATGTGCTACACAAATGCAAGATATCCATCTAACAAAGTTTTTTGACCATCTGCTCTGGGCCATGCATGTGTCAGGTGATGAGGTTGCAAAGACACTAAGACTAAATCTTCATTACGCTCGTTGTCTGAGGAACAGACAGACATATAAACAGGCAATTACAACACAATGTGGTAAGTGCCATGACAAAGGAGAAGCACAATGCTTAAAGCACAGAGAAGGGGCACTGTATTAGTTATCTCTTGCTATAAAACAAATACCCCAAAACTCTATAGCTTAAAATAAGAATTTATTGTCTCATATATATACTTGGAGTCAGGAATTTGTGAATGACTTAGCCAGTTCTGGCTCAAGGTCTTTTATGTGGTCAAGCTGTTGGCCAGGACTGTAGTCTGTATATACTGACTGGGGCTAGAGAATCCATTTTCAAGTTAACTCACATGGCTGTTGGCAGGAGGCTTCAGTTCCTACCCTGTGGGCCTCTCCACAGGTCTGCTCCAGTTATGACTTTCCCCAGAGCAAGTCATCTGAGAGAGAGAAAAAGTGTATGTGAGAGAGCACCCAAGATTATTTCCCAAGCTTAGAAGTGCTATGATAGGTACAGGATTGTCTACCCACTATGCTCTACACTGAAACTAATACAAAATAATACTGAATGTAAACTGCAATTGGAAAACAAAATGAATATTAAAGAAAGAAAGTGCCAAGCCCTGGCCAAATAGCTCAGGTGGTTAGAGCATTGTCCTAATACACAGAGATTATGAGTTCCATTCCCGGTCAGGGCACAAACAGAACTGATTGATGTTTCTGTCTCTCTCTCTCTCTCGCAATTTCTCTCTCTTTCCCTTCCTCTCTCTCTAAAATCAGTAAATAAAAAAAAGTGCCATATCACTTTTGACATTTTCTGTTGGTCACACACAAAGACCAGTCAGAGTATAATGAAGAGGAAAATACAGAAGACTGTGAATCGGGAGCCATCTTGGATGTTTGCTACCACAGGCAGTCAACACACTGGAAGAAAAGAGGAATCAGGACATTTTTCTGAGGCTTAAGTTCAGGTGCATTTTTACTGCTTCTTGTAGTTTCTGCTGGTGCTGGACTAAGAGAGAACTTTCTTTTCTTGTCGTGTATTTCTGCTATTGAATGGAAATTATATTGTAGACAATATAGAGCAAGCTAAGTGCTATCAAGAAGTGATAATGAGCCCTGGCCAGTGGCACAATGCATAGAGCATTGTCCCAGAGTGTTGAGGGCACCGGTTTGATCCCTGAGGCCACCAGTTGGAACCCTGGTCAGGGCACTCAGGAGAAGCAATCAACTAAATGGAACAATAAGTCTCTCTTTGTTTCAAAAAAAAAAAAAAGTGGTAATGACTTGCTGGTAGGGGCATCTTCAATACACAGCTATACCCTGGAGAGATCATGCCTCCCAGGCCTTGGTACGACCCTTTAGGTCCATAGCACATCCAGAACAGACCACCAAGACCACAGCCCATCCCTATTAACAGTGCACCTCACACTTTATCACAAGCATTTGCTTGTATGTCTGACAAGTTGTATCCAGCATTTAGCATGGTGCCTGAAACTGTGCCTATTTAATAAAATTCATGAGAACTTAATGTATACATGTTACACTGTAAATGTCATTGGGTCCATGCAGGTAAGTAATTATCACAACCTTTAAGAAGCTAAGCTTACTTTTTCTTGAGTGTCAGGCCCTATACTACATACTTTACATATACTCATAACAATCACATGGTAGGATTATTATCCTCATTTAATAGCTGAGGAAGTTAAGGTCACACGGTTAGAAAATGGCAGTGCTTGGATTTGACCCCAGGTCTGCCAGACTCCAAAACCTGTGCAACAAATTATATCACATCTGGTAGCAGATATTCTCAAACAAACAAAAAATTGTAGATCTGAAGGACTTTTGGTGACTAACCAGATAAAAGAAAAATAGCTTTAAGAAACAACTTTATTAATATCTCAAAACCAGATGTCTTCCCTTTACACACACACATACACACACACACATTTTTTTCCAGGAAAACCCAACTTAAGTCCCATCTCTCCCAGGAAGGCTTCTTGATTCAGTGTTGCTTGTCTCCCGCAAACTCCTGGGGTATAAATGTGCACTTGCGATAGTGCTGTTCAGTTCTTGATTCGCAGTTTATCTTTTTTATAACTCAGGTTCATGGTTTCCTTCTCTCTACACAGAGGGAGCTGGGCCACTTCTCAAAGGCCCTTTCTGGCTTGTACATTGTTGGAAGTACTTTCTGACTCCCCATGGCACAATCACCTCCTTGCCGGGAGAGCCATGTGGTTGCACATGGTGGACCATCACTGATAGCAGACCTTCTACCTGATTGTGTTGGAAGGACCTTTTTCTACTATCTCCTGACTACCCTGAAAGTGCCTATGGACTCCTTATATTGTCACAGCATCTAGCACAGGCCTGGAATGTAGTAAGGTCTCTATAAACGTTTCCTGGATAAATACAGGAGAGAGTAATAAATGAAGTGGTGGTGATGACTATAACCTTAATGAAAACCTCTAATACCATTGGCTTTATTAAATCAACAGTAGTAATTTCTATTTTTTAAAAGATTTTTATTTATTGATTTTACAGAGAGAGCAGAGAGAGAGGGAAGAGAAAAGTATCACCTCATAGTTGCTTCATTTTAGTTGTTCATTGGTTGCTTATCATATGCGCCTTGACCAGGCAAGCCCAGGGTTTCAAACCGGAGACCAGCATTCCAGGTTGATGCTTCATCCACTGTGCCACCACAGGTCAGGCAGTAATTTCTTTCACTCTTTTTGTACTTTGACCTTCCCCAGACAGCATCACCTTCAGGCCCTCCCCCTCATCCCAAGGCTTTCTGTCTACAGAACCAGATGGAACATGTGGAATCAGAGTGGACAGAACTGTGGACACATGGACAAACTTTGACTCTGCTTGTTTTAGACTGCCTGCCTTCTCATCAGCCTTCTGTTTGGAATTATTACCACATCCTGTATTGCTAGATATGTTCACAAGATGAGGCAATGCCTCCACTTACAGCTTTGTCTACGTATATGATTGGCTTGCTCTTGGATGCCATCACCCATCCCTGACAGTGGGGAGACGGTTATGACTTTACTAGAAAGCCCGGCGGTCATATGAAATGATCGCTGTTCTAGATATTATAAATTGTAATTAAAATGATTTGTGCAAAGGTGTCTGCTAATTCAAACTGAATTACCCAGGGCAGGTGGCGAGGACGCCCTTTTGCTTAGTGCCCCACGGGGTTTCCCCCTTCTACTTGCTTAATTGCTTAAAGTAGAGTGCAATGAAGGAAACCACTGGCAGTACATTTCTTAAGAGCCACTGCTAGCTCAATAAATAAAGGTGATTTAAATAATAAAATGTTAATTCACATGTCAAAGATCTCTTTGTACACAACATTTCTTGTGTAGAGCTTTCCATCATTTTTAAGCTCGCCTTGCAGAGGACCATCAATTATTTTTAATTTTACGTCCATTCTTTCACGAACTCTTGAACAGGCAACTAAAGTTGACCGTGTCCAAATGCAGGCTCAGGTAAAAAAAATGCCAACACACTTAAGCGTTTGGCCCTGAGACTTATTGATGGTCATAGCAAAGGCAAGTTTTACAGGAAATTGTCTACGTCTCAGTTGAAACGGCAACCCTGTTTGAGATGGAGCCAAATCAATTCTTGGAATGACATGTATTTCACCTTTAGAGGAGCCAGTCAAAGACTTAGCTATTATGACATTATTTTTCTATTGGAGAACCTCTAGTCTTGTACCATTGCAAAGACCCCTTCTGGTGTTAAGATTTCTTAACAGCATAATTGCTCCAGTCTTTAACCTCAATTTGTGAGGTGGCATGCCAGAAGGCGGGACTATTTGAATGCCGTGGCAACTTCACCCCATTGACGAATACAGTTACGCAAGCAACCAATAAGCTATCGGCGACAAACAGACTCTTAAGCTGCATATAATAAAGATCTCAGCAGTTGCATTTCCCTGGGTCTCACTGTCAAATGGGAGCTCGTTGGAAAGCTTCCTACAGCTGCTCTCACACAGGGAGACAGGATAATAGGAGCTGCCCATTCATCTCCATTGATGTCTTTGATGGGACCTTTACTTGTTAACCTTTTTTCTTTTAAAAATTTTAAATATTGATTGATTGATTGAGAAAAAGAGAGAGCAATATCAATCTGTTCCTGTATGTTATGTGCCCAGACCAAGGATCAAACCTACAACCTTTGCACTTCGTGATGAAGCTCCAACCAATAGAGCTATTCAGTCAGGGCTGTTTAACCTTTTTTCTACTTGCCACCTTACTATTAGGAAGAAATGTAGTGTAGTTAATGCCTCCTGAGCAAATTCCTTAACTTCTTTAAACCTTTCCTTTCTCATTTGTAAACTAGGAATAATAATATTGCCTACTTCTTAGGGTTGTTGTGAGGATTGAGTTAATACTGTAAGGGGTTTAGAACAGAGCCTGCCATCAAAAAACGCTAACTATCATAGTTATCTTTTAGTTGGTGTGTCCACTCATTCTAAGGACAGAGTAGGTAGTGAGAGGCTACAGGTGAGTTTTCATCATCACCATCTACATTTTGAATAGAGGAGAAAGAAATTCAGATTTCTTGAATGCTGGCCTGAAAGCTTTACTCACCTGAATTCCTTTAATGTTTAGAAGAACCCCCAACTTACAGGTAATGCTCAGGGGGTTAACGACTAGCTAGATGTCACATTGCAGGGTGAGGGGCAGTCTTCCTGACATGTGTTCTTTCCCTATCCTCCGGCAGACAGCTCTGGGGCCCCTGGGAGCCTGTCATTTGCTCCTTCTCAGTGATGAATCCGTGCATTTACCTTGCACTCTTTTTTATTATTGTTATTTTAGCGAGAGAGGGAGGGTGAGAAAGAGACAGGAACATCACTCTCTTTCTGTATGTGTCCTGAATGGGCATGGAACCAGCAGCATTTGGGCTTTGGGATGATGCTCTAACCACCCGAGTTACCCGGCCAGGGCTTGCCTTGCACTCTTTTTCACACTTAGAACTAAAACTACTGTGTACATTTAGTTCTCACCTTTCTCCCACTTCCTTTACTGGTCCCAAGATGATCTGTGAGGCCTGCTCTAAACTTCTCTTTTCCACTCAGCCAGTGTCAGCCTGGTTTCCTGGCAAACTCTTCCTGTTTCTCTGGGTCGGTCACCCCCTGTTCTTTCTGTACACAGCAATTTCATTTCCATGGCCTCAGATTACCCTGCGCCTGGGACTTTGTGCTAGCCTCAGCAGGATTGGTATCAGTGGCCCAGGAAGGGCTGGCTCAGCTGCACTCAGGGGAGGACGGGAGAGGGGAGGTGGGAGGGATAGTGGGTGTGTGGTGGGTGCAGCTGACCAAGGGGGGCGGGTGGAGAAGGCCAGTAGGGAACCAGGGGGCTGATAGAGAGTCAGGAAAGCGGCTACTCTCTGAAGCAAGGACACCCAGTGTGCCTGGGGATGCTGCTGAGGCAGCTGGAAGTTGAAGGTGCTCTAACAGGGCTCCGAGCAGGGCTCCGAGGAGCAAAGGCTGCAAGGCCTCAGACTTAGCGGAATTAGAGTAAGGCACACTGAATGCTAGGCTAGGTTTTGAACTGATATCCTAACAGGATGAATTCAGTTCCAACAGGATCCAAAAATGGAGTGGAAATGGGGATTTATGAGCAGGCCCAGTTTCAAATAGTCTATTTGTAATAATAAGCCATCAGAGTGTCCCAGAAATTCCATTATTGTGACATCAGATTGGATGTCCCAGGCTGTCTCTCTTACCCAGAAGTTGCACCAAAAGTCCTTTGGCAGACACTGGGTTCTGATTTTTTGTTCTGAAAATACAGTCACTCTACCTAACCCACATTCTATAATCTAAAATATTTGGGGAAATGGTTATATGCTATATATAAAAGATTTTATTGATTGATTTTCGGAGAGAGAGAAAGAGAGAGAGAAGGGGGAGAGAAATGGGAAGCATCAACTCATAGTAGTTGCTTCTCATATGTGCCTTGACCAGGCAAGCCCGGGGTTTTGAATTGGCGACCTCAGTGTTCCAGGTCGTGTTTTATCCACCTGTGCCACCACAGGTCAGGCCATCATGTCATTATAATTTGTTTTCCTGACTTCCTGAAATAAATCCTTCTGCCTACCAGTTTTCTTTTTTCAAATTAAAAAAGTTTTAACTAAACAAGCAAGTAATCATAAGTAAATGAATATATTATTTGTAAAATTTTAAAAATAAACAAGAAACTAGTAAAAAGTATAAAAACCTTACTCACATACCCCATTTCTTTCTGTAAATTATTTTCTTATTTAGTAAAGACTGTCAGTTACCGTTTTCCTGTGCGCGCAGGGAGATGCAGCAGCACACAGGAGTAGCGGCTGGGGGAAGGAGGAGCGGGCTGCCCTGGCAGCCGTAGTATTTTATCACTAACAGTGTTTATTTTTACTGTTCATGGTGATAATAAAAAGTAGACCAAGAAGATTTTTATCATTATCTATTATTGTTTTCAAGTTATTGTTTAAAATGATCCTCTGTTGAAGAACGCACTCGTTGCCTACCCCGAGGGCAGACAGCTCATGGGAACTCTGGATGCATCATTCCAGCTGCCACTCCCACAGAGTGTGAATGCCAGCGCCCCGGAAACCCCGGCAGTGCTGGGTTTTATCAAGTGTACCCAGTTTTGGCAACCAAAAGGGTCGATACAAAATGTCTTCATTTTGTTCTCTCTTCTGAATGCTAGTTTGGCTAGCATGGGACATAATTCTAGGCTCAAAATTATTTTCTTCCAAATTTTGACATTATTGCTTCACTGCTGCCCAGCATTCAGAGCTACCTTTCCGAAGTCTGGAAGTTAATCTCACTTTTGTTCCTTGTAGGTAAACTGCTTTTCTTCTCTGAGTAAGTTTAGGCTTTCCTTTCTTTTTTTTTTTTAACTTATTTTTTTCGTGTGTGTGTGTGTGTGTGTGTGTGTGTGTGTGCGCGCGAGAGAGAGAGAGAGAGAGAGAGAGAGAGAGAGAGAGAGAGAGACAGAGAGAAACAGAGAGAGAGACAGACAGGAAGGGAGAGAAATGAAGAGCATCAACTTGAAGTTGCAGCACTTAAGTTGCTCATTGATTGCTTCTCATATGTGCCTTGTGGGAGGGGGCTGCAGCTGAGCCAGTGATCTCTTGCTCAAGCCAGTGACCTTGGGTTTCAAGCCAGTGACAGTGGGATCATGTGGATGATCCCATGCTCAAGCTGACATCCCCACACTCAAGATGGTGAGCCTGAGGTCAAGCTGGCGATCTCGGGGTTTCGAATCTGGGACCTCAGCATCCCAGGTCGATGCTCCATCTGCTGCACCACCACCACCAGTCAGGCTACATTTAGGCTTTTCTCTTTGTCCTATTGGTTCTGAAATGCATGTATCCCTAGTATTTGTCCAAGTAAGGATCTTTTGAAAGTTATGTTGCCTGACAGTTGGGCAGGTCATGTGAAGTCTTAAGTTTTTCTTTGGATTGGGAAAAATTTTTTTTATTATTTCTTAGTGGATTGATTGCTTTTCCACAGTTCTCAGTGTTCTCTGGCATTTCTTTTGAATGAATGGAGGTGCTTTTGAGCAAATCCTATGTGTCTCTGTATAATTCTGCTTGGATTGTCAAAACAAAATAACCATAACTGGGTAGCTCAAACAACAGAAATTTTTTTCTCCCAGTTTTGAAGACAAGATCAAAGTGCTGGCCAGTTCAGTTTCTAGTGAGGGCTCTCTACCTGGCTTGCTGATGGCTGCCTCCTCACTGTGTCTTAACAAGAATGAGAGCTATTCTGGTGTCTCTTTCTTTTCTTACAAGGGCACCAGTCTTGTTGTATTACGGTTCCATGTATATAGTCTCTTTTAAGCTTTCTTTATCACTTCTTTCGAAGCCCTGTCTTCAGATACAGTCCCAGTGAGATTAGAGCTTCAACATATGAATTTGGGGGAGGGGGTACCATTCAGTCCACAGCAATCTCTTCATTTTTCTTCCAACTTTCCCATTCCTGATTGTTTCTGTATATTCAGGGAGACTTTCTCAGAACTCCTGGATAACATCCCCACTTTATGTCATATCCATTCTATTACTATCCCGTCTATTGCTTTTTTAGTTTTACTATTGTAATTTTTCATTTCATTTCTGTTGGTTTGTTGTTTTTTCTTTGTCATAGCAGTTATTTGTTCCTTTTCCACAGCAGCCTGCTATACTATCTTCAAGCATCTTCCTAAGGATGATGTTATTTAGACTTTTTAACACATACTTTTATGTTCCTTTATCTGTCTTTTCTCTAAGGTGAATTTTTAATTTGTTCATCTTAGTCCTATTCTGCAGAGTTGTTGAATTTCCTCACATATCTGATGATGCTTGGTTTTCCATTCACATCTACGTTTGAAAGATAGGTTAATTAGAAGCTATTTTGTTTAAGTGTCATTGCAGTTTTGGGCTATCCATTTCCCCTCCCTGTTCCTTTGGTGAATGGAGGGTGAATTGGGGCTCTTTGAGTAGGACATTGACTGCAGACTTCCTTGTAAGGTACTTGGAGCAGGCAGAGAGCGGACTTGGGGACCATCCTTCTCCCGACTCGGTCCTTTGCCCATCCCCAAATACCAAAATCAGGAGACCTTTACTTGGATACACAGTTGACAGGTTGGGCAGGAACAACTTTTCCTTTTTCCTCTCTCTGTGTCTGTGGAAGGTGACTGATTACTTCAAGCCTGCTTTTCTTATAAGCCCTGACATCCCAGCAGGTGCTCTCCCCAGACAGGTGGTTTCCTTTCTTAGAGTAAAGGTCTGTGCTCTATCCCACCTCCCAACTCGTACAGCTCCTAAAGTGGAGAAAAGAGAGAGTTCTGCTGTTCAGAGGGTAGCTCAAAGATGAATAACCCTGATAACTGCATCACAGCCCCTCTTACTCTTTCTACTTGTTTCCTCTGAGCCAGGAGATTCTCCACTCCTACCTTCAAAGTAATTTTCTCCTAAAAGTGGAGTGTGTTAATACTCTTCTCTGGGTTCTCTATTGGTCTGATCCCAACTTCTTTCTGTCCAGATTTTTAAAAATTTATTATTAATTTTAATGGGGTGATATTGATAAATCAGGGTACATATGTTCAGAGAAAACATCTCCAGGTCATTTTGACATTTGATTATGTTGCATACTCATCACCCAAAGTCAAATTGTCTTCTGTCATCTATCCAGATTTTTATCATAACTTCTGCCTCCTCTCTTTTTGCTGGTGCTGGTAAGGACTCACTGATTTTCAGAGCGATCTCTTCTGTCCTTTCAAGGATTTATGTTGGAAGGGCTGGTATATGTTTGTGCTTAGTTCTCCATCATGACTTGCTTCCTCCTTGTTCATATTATCTCTCCTCTTGATAATTAAATTTCTAACAACAAAGTGAGGTGTTGGAATACAACCTCTTTGTTAATTAAAATAATTTCATTTGATAAAAAGTTCCAGACACTTACATATATTATTGCTTTGAAGGCTCACAACAGTCCTGTGACCGAGGCATCTAATCCACATTCAGTCAATGAGGAAGCTAAAACTCATGGAGGTTAATTGAATGAACTAATATCATACAGCTAAGAAGAAATAGACTTAAAGTCTGAATCCAAATCCCACTTTATACTTCCAAACGCTGAGTAAATGTTTCTGTTATATTTGTTTTCTCTAGTTTGAAGTATGTTTATTTTTACTTCCTCCATTAATATATGTTTCTTGAAAGTAGGAGCCTTAGCTTTAGTTTCTTACTTCTATTGTGAGGTCCCTGACAATGTTCTATATGCAGCATTCAGTTTAAATTTTGTAAACCAACTAAGTAAAGCAGTCAATTACAATTATGCTATTATCATGCATATAATTATATATTAGAGTGGCACAAATGCTTTATTTGTGGTTTTTAGATGATTTACTAAGTCCACTAAATTAAAGATTGGGTTGCAACTCAAAAATAAAACTGAAGGAAAGGTTAAAGTTCATCTTCTGGCTACAGTTGTTATGGCAACTCTGAGCCCTAAGTCTGCCTAAACAGAGGGAAAAACAAGAGGAAATACCTACTGATCTCTAACATTAGCTCTAGCTAATTGTTTTTCTCTCTATTTCTTCAAGTTTGCAGTATGTTGAGATGCTTAAACTTATAATTCTTTCATATATTCCATTATATTCATAGCCATATTATTCTCTTTAAACCTGCCCCAGGAAGAGCCAACTTTCTGGGAGACAGAAACACAATGACATTCCTAAGGATGGACTGTAACCTAAGTTTGTTAATTTTGACCCATTTGGTTCATGCATTCAACAAATATTTGTTGAGCACCTGTGACATCGGCTGCATAATAAAACCACCTGGGAACTTTTCCAAAAGACTATGACCAGATTTTATTTCTAGAGCAGTGGAGCCCAAGCCCATACATTTTTAAAGCTCCTCAAACAATTATGATGCATATGAAGGTTGAAAAACTTATTGACTCATGACATATTACAAAATATGCTGTTCACCGGGGGTACAAATGAAAATAATAAATTGCTAATATTTGTTGAGAGGATACTATACGTCAGGCACGGATCTATGTGCCTTATATGCATTAACATATTTAATCTTCTGAACGATCTTTTTTTTTTATTTTTTTTTATTTTTATTTTTTTCATTTTTCTGAAGCTAGAAACAGGGAGAGACAGTCAGACAGACTCCCGCATGCGCCCAACCGGGATCCACCCGGCACGCCCACCAGGGGCGATGCTCTGCCCACCAGGGGGCGATGCTCTGCCCATCCTGGGCGTCGCCATGTTGCGACCAGAGCCACTCTAGCGCCTGGGGCAGAGGCCACAGAGCCATCCCCAGCGCCCGGGCCATCTTTGCTCCAATGGAGCCTTGGCTGCAGGAGGGGAAGAGAGAGACAGAGAGGGAAAGCGCGGCGGAGGGGTGGAGAAGCAAATGGGCGCTTCTCCTGTGTGCCCTGGCCGGGAATCGAACCCGGGTCCTCCGCACGCTAGGCCGACGCTCTACCGCTGAGCCAACCGGCCAGGGCCTCTTCTGAACGATCTTAAAAGTTGCCTGACCATGTGGTGGCACAGTGGACAGAGCATCAGCCTGGGATGCTAATGACTCAGTTTGAAACCCTGAGGTTGCTGGTTTGAGCTCAGGCTCTCCAGCTTGAGAATGAGGTTGCTGGCTTGAGTGTGGGATTATAGACATGACCCCCTGGTCACTGTCTTAAGCCCAAAGATTGTTGGCTCAAACAAGGGGTCACTGGCTCATCTGGAGTTTTCTGGTCAAGGCCCATATGAGAAAGCAATCAATGAACAACTAAGGTGTCACAATGAAGAATTTTTGCTTCTCATCGCTCTCCCTTTCTATCTGTCCCTGTCTGTCCTCTCTCTCTCTCTAAAAAGAGAAAATAAAATAAATAAAAGACAACAGCCCTAGAAGTTAGGTATTACTTCTATTTATAGGCAAATAAAATGAGGTACAGAGAGGTTAAGCAGTTTTGTCAAAGTTATGCATTTAGGAACCAGTGGGGTCTGGCCATGGAGTCCATGTTCACTGCTCTATATAGCCTCTCAGTGGTATCACAGTCTAGAAAATAATGAAGAGACAGGAGATATGTACTAATTACACCTAAAGAGGGAGGGGGGAGGTGGTAGGGACAGGAAGTCTTCCTATAGGAGATGGTACATCAACCAAGTAGAGGAAGAGTGGGAACCAGCAAGGAAAAATGGCGAAAGAGCTTCTCGGATTTCTGCCTTCTTTGTCTTGCTAGACAACCTACCTCCTCACCTCCCAGGAGTTCCTTCCCCCACTTCCCAACAATGAAAACACTGGAATGTCCTAACATTTCAACTGGGAAGACTGAAGTCATGCACAATTACTCATGCAATCTTTCCTCCTGACAATAGGTTCTTCTGTGTGCTTCTCATTCAAACATATAAAGCTCCACTCTGTTGTTTTCAAAAAAGCCTTTGTTATAGGAACAATTCACAAAGGTGTCAAACACACATTGGTTCCCCACACCCCTCTCCTGTCTGCTCACCTGATCCAGAGGCTAGAAAACAACCCCCTGGCTTGCCAGGGACCTGTGCCTGCTTGCCGACTCTGCCCAAATGGAAGCTAACCCTGCATTTCACGTTGCTTCTCACCAAGTATGGGTCTACGCTGGAGTTTGAGGTTAACCTCAGGGAGCATTTAGCCACACCTGCCACCCCCTCTGCCTGGTCTCGGGCTCTGGAACAGACTTTCTGTTGAGGAAAGGGAAACATTCTGATGTTGCTAATTAACTGTGGGAGGAAAGGAGGCCCTTTCCAAGCACCAAAAATATCAAGGAAGTACATTATAAAAAGCAACCTTTGTACCCACCAGCCCCATCATTCAGCTCAGCCTAGGCTGGAGGTGGAGGGAAAAAATAGCTACTGCAGCCCAAAGGTCACTGTGTCCCAGGTGGGGACCTCGGGAGGCCAGGCCCTGAGTGAGTGTCTCTGCCGGAAGACAAAGGTCTCAGGAACATGGCTGGATTCTGGCTACTCTGCCTGGTTGGCCTAGGCAAACCACAAGAAGCTGCCTGAAGTTGGCATGTGCACAGGGGACTTAAGAGTCTGTGCTTAAAAAGCCACAGGCCTGGTTAGTCACTTAAAGGGTAAGTGAGCAGGTCTGTTGAGGTGTGTGATGAGGAGATTGCCTCCGAGTCTGGGTTATCTCACTGCAGCAGGTCCCTTGCCCACCCTGTGCTTATCAAACGAGGGGCTGGTTCCCACATTGAAGACAGAACTATCTTAACTGTAGAGAAAAAAATGTCACTATGTCTGCCCTACCCAATCTGTTAGGCTTGGCTGCCACAGGCCTGAATAGAGTGTCCAGTGTCTGGGAGACTCAGGTCCTGCGGTTGCTATTAGAAGAAGGGTTGAGCTGCTATGTAAGTTGGATTTGGCCACTGGCTGGGATTTGGAGGCTTTCCCAAACAGGAAGGCAGTAGGGCCATTTGGCTGGGACCTTAAGCTGAAGAGGCTTCAGAATTTGGCTGCTAATCAGTGTAGGGGATGAGGTGGAACCCGAGGGTGGCCCCGGGGATCGAGGACCTTAGAATCTGGGAGCTGCCAGAGCCACACTGAGGTTCTTGGAGAGCCTGTTTACACAGTCTGCCTTATTTTACAGGGGTTGGGACAGATTCCCAAGACTCTAAATTGCCAAGACCAGGAAGTTGTGGTCCTAGGATTTCATACTAGGCAAGTTTCCCAGTCTCTCACTCCAGTAACATATTTGCGTCTGGGTGGACAAGGGAAAATTTCCTCCACTGTTCTGTCACATGTTCAGGAGCCTCGGCAGCTGTGTGTATGATGGCACACCTTTCTGCTGGTAGAGGCTCTCCGTTAGAGACTCCTCAAGGGTCAGAGCTGAAAAGATTTTAGAAGTCACATAGACCATTTCTTTTATTTGACACAAAAGGAAACAGAGAACCGGTAAGAAATGACTGACACAAAGGCGCGCAGCTAGTTAATGTCAGGTCTCTGACAACCAGTCTACAGCTTTTTCCAGAATACTACTCCTTACATGTCAAATAACATTTGTGTATCAGGAGCTCCTGCCCATTCCATTTTCTGTTTCCTATTTTACTCACTTTCATACATATGGCCTTGCACTGTACCTTGTAATGTGGTAAAATGACTTTCTGAAAAGTTTCTGCTGTTTGGTATTTTGATGAAAAAACATTAGGTTAGAAAGAAAGAGATATCACAGCCAGAAGTTTCTAAAGTGAATTGCAGTTTGGCTAGGGTGGAAGAGCAAATTGCCCAACTCTGAGGCTTTGCTGCTCACAGTTGTCCCAGGATCAGCAGCCCAAGTATTGCTTGGGAGCCCCACCCCAGACCTGCTGCATCAAGATCAGCATTTTCAGAAGATCCCTAGATGACCTGAATACACACTATGCAAGTTTAAAAGTAAGGCTCTGCAGAAAGCCCTCCCCCTTCAGTTCCTGCCCAAAGCTTAACTCTTTCTCCCACCTTCTGCTTCCCCAGTCCCACTCCTCTATGTGGCTCTGTTAATCTAATTCTACCTTTTTTAAAAAATCTAAAGCCATGGGGGTGGGAGTTGTTATATTTTTAAAGGGCACTTGAATAGAAATATTTTAGAAATATAAAATACAGCCAGTTTGAAAGAACTTTTTCAGTTCCAATGCCATGTTGTTAATGTAGAAGTCTGAACGTCCACTATGTTTATATTGGCTTGCTTGTCAAATCATCATCTTTGGTTATATTTAGGAACTCGATGGCTTGGAAATTATACTGAAAAACTCTGGGAACAAAAATATTTTCCCCCTGAACTCTCTGGAAAATAAGAAAATCTCTTTTAAAAGTCCCAATAATGTCTTTTTTCCCTACATTATTATCCACCACTATGCATTTCTTTCTCTTACCTTTCTCTTCTTTCTCATTATTCTTAGTTCAATTTCCTCATACCATTTTCATTTTTTTCTTCTTTTCCAAGTGAGAGGAGGGAAGATAGTCAGATTCCCACATGCACCCCAACTGGGATCCACCTGGCAACCCCGTCTGGAACCATTTATATTCTTTAAAATAGAATTTTTCTTATTACTTATTCTTTATAGGAAAATTAAGAAATAAAGAAGGAAAAGAAAGCACAACCAGAGTCTCATTGATGTAAAAACAATAAACTTTTTATATAAAATTATCTTAAAACATTTCATGCATGTATTTGTTAATAAAAATGATATAATTCAGAACATAAAAATTAGTATTTATTTCCTTTGATTGATTGATTGGAGAGAAAGAGAGACAGCTATTTGTTGTTCCACTTATTTACGCATTAACTGTCTGATTCTTGTGCGTGCTGTGACCAGGAATCAGGACCTTGGCATATGGGGATGGTGCGCTAACCAACTGAGTTAGTTAACTAGCCAGGCCACTATCCATTTCCTTTTAAATGGAGGTATAAATTATTAATTTCTTTACATCTGTGAACATAAAAATGAACAGCATCATTTTTATCAAATTCTGCCATATGGATTGATTTAATAATATTTCTATTGCTGAATATTTAGGTAGTTTAAACTTTTCACTATTGAAAACAGTATAGTAGCCTGACCTGTGGTGGCACAGTGGATAAAGCGTCGACCTGGAATGCTGAGATCATTGATTGGCAACCCTGGGCTTGCCCAGCCAAGGCTTATTGAGTTGATGCTTACTGCTCCTCTCCCAACCCTTTCTCTCTCTCTCTCTCTCTCTGAAATCAATAAATAAAATCTTTTGAGCCTAACCTGTGGTGGCACAGTGAATAAAGCACCGACCTGGGATGCTGAGGTAACTGGTTGATATCCCAAGCTTGCCCAGTCAAGGCACATACCAGAAGCAACTAATATGACTTGATGTTTCCCATTCCTCCCCACTTCCCCACCTTTCTCACTCTCTCTCTCCTCTCTCTAAAACCAATAAATAAAATTTAAAACTCTTTTAAAAAGTATAGTACATCATTATTTTTTTACATTAAGAATTCATTAAATTATGAATATATGATTATACTTGTAAAAAACTTTTATTTAAAAATTTTAAGTTATTAGGGTGACACTAGTTAACATAATTATACAGATTTGAGGCTCCCCACTCCACAGTACATCTCATGGTTTTGTGTGTTCACCTCCCAAGTCAAGTCCTCTTCCATCACCATTTATCCCCCAACAGTCCTCTACCTTCCCCCATTTTTTTTCTTTTTTGAAAATTGAATTTCTTGGGGATGACTTTGGTTCACAAAACCATACAAGTTTCAAGTATATAACTCAATAAAACATCATCTGCCCACTGCATCATGTGCCCATCACCCCAAGCAAAGTCTCTTTCCATCCCCATTTTCTCCCTTTTTGTCCACCTCCACCTACCTCCACCCCTTTTCCTCTGGCTATCACCACACTGTTGCCTGTCTCTGTGTTGTGTATATATGTTTTATTTGCTTAATCCCTTCAGCTTCTTTCATCCAGTCCCTGCACTTCCTTCTCCTCTGACAGCTGTCACTCTGTTCTCTGTATCTGAGTCTGTTTTCTGACAACTGTCACTCTGTTCTCTGTATCTATGAGTCTGTTTCTATTATGTCAGTTTATTTTCTTCATTAGATTCTACATATGAGTGAAATCATACAGTGTTTGTCTTTCTTAGACTGGCTTATTTAACTTAGCATAATAATCCCATATTTTCTCTTTGGCTTTCAGTATTATCTTGAGGTTTCTAGCTAGGGTGGATAGGTGCAACTGAAAAAGAAAAAGGATATACCATGCTTTGAGGGGAAAATAACAAGCAGGTCTGGCTGAATTTAAGATCGCCTATTCTTGCTTGACCAGGCAATGGTGCAGTGGATAGAACATCAGACTGGGATGCAGGGGGCCCATGTTCGAAACCCCAATGTCGCCGGCTTGAGCATGGGCTCATCTGACTTGAGCATCGGATCATAGACATGACCCCATGGTCACTGGCTTGAAGCCCAAAGGTTACTGGCTTGAGCATGGGATCACTCACTCTGCTATAGCCTCCCAGTCAGGGCACATATGAGAAAGCAATCAGTGAACACCTAAGGTGCCACAATGAAGACTTCATGCTTCTCATCTCTCTCCTTTCCTGTCTGTCTGTCCCTATCTGTTCCTCTCTCCATCTCTCTCTCTCTGTCACTGTTGCAAAAATAAAAAATAAATAAAAAATTTAAAAAAAGATCTGCCTACTCTCTTATGGGAGGGAAGAGTGAGCGTGGTGCAAGGTAGAAGGAAAGTCCTCTCCTTCCTTTTTTCAGGCCTCCTTACCCTCACAGCAGCTCAGTGAATCCAGTCGTCAACTCAACTTTCTTTTTTCCCAGTCGTCAACTCAAATTTGATGGGTGTACATGGGGTACAGAGCACAGAATTAGGAACTATAAGGACATTGGTAGATGACACAGTCTCTGCTCTTGTGAAGGAGAACAGACATCCATTCATGGAAAGATTTAACGACAGTGACAAGCCATACACTGTACTAGTGCAACTTAGTGTCAGGCAAACTGAGCACAGTCAGGAGTACTATGGAGTGAATACCAAGTCCTCTTCATGTTTCACCTGAGTTATTGCCCCAGGTTTTCACTTGGTCTCCTCACCTGTAATCTTTCCCTTTCAATCCATTCAGTTGACTGCTAATGCATTAATGTCAAAGGACCATGTTTATGGTATTTGTGATCTTGTTCAATCCCTTCTCTTATTCTGCCTGGTAAACTTCCCTCATCCTTCAAGACTCAGCTCAATAATGTTATGGGGTAATCGTCTGCAATATATAAATGTATCAAATCCATACATGGTATACTTCACATTCACACATTGTTACCTGTCAATTATATCTCAAAGTTGGGGAAAAAAGACTGAGCTCAAACTTTTATTTACACAACATGTACTACTCAACATGTATTGAGTACATACTATGGGCTAATTGCTTCTAAAAGCTTCCCCTGACTCTAGGCTCTGTGAGTTACTTTCTACCTGCTTCTTCTAATAGATCCTAGTGTACTAAGATTACTTATTTATTCTTCTGACCTACCTGTACTCAAAACTGTGAGTTCTTGCCTGACCAGGCAGTGGCGCAGTGGATAGAGTGTCAGACTGGTATGCAGAGGACCCAGGTTCGAAACCCTGAGGTCACCGGCTTGAGCATGGGCTCATCCAGCTTGAGTGCGGGGTCGCTGGCTTGAGCTTGGTATCATAGATATGATCCCATGGTCACGGGCTTGAGCCCAAAGATTGCTGGCTTGAGCAACGGGTCACTCACTCTGCTGGGGACCCCCCAACCCACCCCTGGTCAAGGCACATATGAGGAAGCAATCAATGAATAACTAAGGTGCAACAACAAAGAATTGATACTTCTCATCTTTCTCCCTTCCTGGCTATCTGTTCCTATCTGTCTCTCTCTCTGTCTCTTTCTTTGTCTCTGCCACACACACACACATGAAAAACAAAAAAAACCTGTGAGTTCTTAAAGTATAGGGCCTCTTTACCCCAAGCACCCAGTGTGTACATAGTTGATACTTGCTGTTTGCTCAACTCGAAGAGTGAATAAACAAGCTTCCCGGAAATGTGTACACTGGTTTTCAATGTACTTTTAGAATTTGAAAGACTTGGCCAGTTGGCTTAGTGGTAGAGCATGAGCCCAGTGTGTGGATGTCCTGGGTTCAATTCTCAGTCAGGGCACACAGGAGAAAGGAACATCTGCTTTTTCACCCCTCTGCCTTCTCTCTCTCTCTTTCTCTCTCTCTCTCTTCCCTTCCTGCAACCATGGCTTGGTTGGAACAAGTTGGCCCTGGGCACTGAGGATGGCTCCATGGCACCCCTCAGGTGCTAAAATAGCTCGGTTGCTAAGCAACGGAACAATGGTCCCAGATAGGCAGAGTATCGCTCCTAAGGGGGCTTGCCAGGTGGATCCTGATCAGGGCACATGTGGGAGTCTGTCACTCTGCCTCCCCACTTCTCACTTAAGGAAAAATTAATGAATAAAAATAAAAATGAAAGAATATAGAAGTTACTTCTTGCATACAGAATACACTGTATTAGGTGTCCAGAGCAGAGATAGTCTTTGAGGTGACTCCTAGATCCTGAAAGTTATAAAGGAAGAAGCTGGCACTTGCCTAAAGCCCTTTGATCACTTCTGGCTTCTTCTAGGCTAAAGTTCAAATATTTTCACTTGATTTGCAAGGTTTCACATGGCCTGGAGGCTGCCTACCTCACGACTATCCTTTCACATATTCTTCCTGGAGCTCTTTATACTTCAGTACACAGTCATTTCTTTGTTCCTCAAGGGCTCCAGGCTTCCTCATCAATGATGACCTACACCCAAGCCTCCCACCTTACTCCACCTCACCTGGTTAAATTCCTCTCATCCTTCAGCTCTCAGCTGAGCTGTCACTGACTAGGAAGGCCTTCCCTCAGCCACACCCTATTGTATACTTGCATAGTGCTCTGTATTCTTTCTTTATGACACTTATTATTATTGTATCTTGATCTTTAAATGTATAATTACTGAATGTTTGTGTTTCACTCCTCATCTCCTAACTCCAGACTGTAAGGCTCATGAAGGCAGGATCTGCATTGGTTCTGTTCACTGTGTTGTTGAAGGAGCTTTACCTACATTCTTTTATTTAGTGTCACAACCCTGTGAGATTGATGTCCTTATTCCCTTATTCGACAAAGGAGATGTGTGGTAGAGTCAAGCTGTGAGCACAGCTCCATTTGCATTATCAAAGGATTAAAAGGGCTAGATGCTCATTTTCTTAGGGTTTACTTCTTCAGGACCCGAAATGGAGTCCTACTATGACTTAGTAGGTTTCTAATCCTGGGCGAGTCTCCTCCTCTGTGTAATAGAGGTATTATTTACCTTACATACTTCATAACTTTCCTTAGAGGATCAAATAAAATAATAGATGTGCCACGGCTGGTAGACCATGATCCCCTCAACAAATATAAGTGAAAGAACAGCATTTCCATCAGTCTCAAGTTGGTAACGGCTGCTGCTTATCTGGTCTGCCCACCTTTGGTATCAGTTTCTTGGCCCGTTTGTAGGCACTTAATGCAGATGTCCCTGTATGTTATCTAGAGACAGTTGTTAGCCCAAACTTATATTGACAACTAACAAATTAATTTAGAATAACCTTTGTCTTACAAGATAAGAACTATACATTTAGCTTTAACATAAATATAAATAAAAGACAATAAGTAATATGCAGCATGTTTCTGGTATTTAACCTCTAGTCCCTGCTCACCAAGGAACAGACGGAACGATTAGGCAAGTGCAGTTAATGATTAGCATTCATAGTTCAGAGCTTAGACTTTGGAGTCAGAGGAACTCGGGTTCAATTCTCTCAGCTCTAAATTTACTAACCAGGAGGACTTGGGCAAGTTACTTAACTTCTGTAAGCTTCACTTCTACATCTTCACAATGTATCTACCCCTCAGACTGTTGTAAGGATTAAAACAAATAATGTAAGTGCCTGGAACGTAGGAAATGTTCTGTAAATTAGAGAGTTATTACCATCTCAATCTGCTTTCTTTACCAGCTTCCTGATCCCTATACAACTGATGGTTCCATTTTTCTTTCATTCCAATTGGAATGATGACTTTCCGGTGTCAGAGTCTTAAATACAAATGCCAGGATCTCTGCCTCTCAGTCTGCAACTGCTGCCAGCGAAGCCAAGCTTACCTAAAGGGCTGAGCTTCCTCCTGCACACTCTGCACCGGGAGGGAGAATTTTTATTCTCTTTGGTCTTGGACAACAAAAGGATGTGCAATTTGGAGAGGCAGTAAAAAGGGAGTTTTACTGTTTAGTCAATTCCATGGCTACTATCATGTCAACTGTACAAGTGACTGGATTCATTATTAACTTTAAAACAGGAGGCTTTCTGTAATTTTGTAATAGAAGTCAGAAATTCTAGCCCCAGTGTTGTACTTTAGATTGTTCATGTGTTTTCACTTGATATTGACTTACTGAGGCAGTGTGTTCTCTTTTCTGAGGAGCAATACAAAGATGAATAGATTATCTTTCCCTTGGAGGAATTTAACTACTATAGAGGAGAGAGGAAAGGACACAGACAGTGGACGGGCGTGGACAAGCAGGGAGGAAGGATAAGCTGAGCGTGGCGCCCTCTCAGCTGGACTGGATTTATGGCTGCAGGTGGTGGGAGGGAATGAAAAGGTCATGGGAACTGGACTGGGCCTGAGTACTGGCACTTGTACTTATTAAACAGCCCTGAGCAAACCACTTGCCTTCTCTGTACCAGTTTTCTCATGTGAAAAAGGCAAGTACAGTATGGAGATTCCTCAAAAAATTAAAAATGGAACGCCCTTTGACCCAGCTATCCCACTTTTAGGAATATATCCTATGAATACCAAATCACTGATTCAAAAGAAGATATGCACTCCCATGTTTACTGCAACATTGTTAACAATAGCCAAGATCTGGACACAGCCCAAGTGTACACAATGGAATACTACGCAGCCATGAGGAAGAAGGAAATCTTACCTTTTGTGACAACATGGATGGACCTGGAAACTATTATGCTAAGTGAAATAAGCCAGGCAGAGAAAGAAAAATATCATATGACCTCACTCATTTGAGGAATCCAATGAACAATGTGAACTGAGCAACGGAACAGAGGCAGAGGCAGGATCAAAGGGACCAGAGGGAAAGCGGTCAGAGGGAAAGTAGAAGAGAAGATGGGATCAGAGAAGGGAAAGAGATTAATGAAATTGTATATACATAACAGCATTGTAGAGAACAGGACAGCAAATCCTGGAGGGAAGGGGGGAAGGCATTGGGGGAGGGGACATGGGGGGCTGAGGGGAATAAGGGGGTGGAGTGAGATATACTGTATTCGGTGGGACACTTGAATCTATGTAAACACAAATTAAAATCATAAAAAAAAAGGCAAATAATGCTTACCCCAGAAGATTGTTGCAAGGATTAAGAGAGAAAGTACCGCCCTGGCCAGTTGGCTCAGCGGTAGAGCGTCGGCCTAGTGTGCGGAGGACCCGGGTTCGATTCCCGGCCAGGGCACACAGGAGAAGCGCCCATTTGCTTCTCCACCCCTCCACTGCACTTTCCTCTCTGTCTCTCTCTTCCCCTCCCGCAGCCAAGGCTCCATTGGAGCAAAGATGGCCCGGGCACTGGGGATGGCTCTGTGGCCTCTGCCTCAGGCGTTAGAGTGGCTCTGGTCGCAACATGGCGACGCCCAGGATGGGCAGAGCATCGCCCCCTGGTGGGCAGAGCGTCGCCCCTGGTGGGCGTGCCGGGTGGATCCCGGTCGGGCGCATGCGGGAATCTGTCTGACTGTCTTTCTCTGCTTCCAGCTTCAGAAAAATGAAAAAAAAAAAAAAAAAAAGAGAGAGAGAGAAAGTACCTACCAGGCACCATGCTGGGCTAATTGTAGATAATAAATATTACTAGTGACTATAAATCTCAGCTTGATTAATACACAAAAACATAGATTGTATTTAAAAATGCAGCCAGCATATAGTCAGTGGAGGGGCTCAATAAAAGTTCATCTTCGCTGCAGAGTGGACGTGGAGCATCTTCTCAGATCTGCAAACGTGAAGTCCTTCCTGCTAAACATTTGCCACTTTTCTAACACAGATGATGAAATCCTGTGCTCACTCTCCTCCCCCGATGAGATATTAGGTGGTGGTTTCTGCACACCCCACCCAAAATGGTGGATTATTTGCTGGTAACAGAGAAACAGGAAGATTGGTGGTTTCAATTGAGCACAGGTAGTACATGTTTTACAGTAAATAACTCTTCCATTTTTATCAGTTCCTTGACCAAACACTGAGCAAATTGTCATGTGAAATTATAAGGAAGACAAGATGGATCTTTTGGAAAAGCTGGAAGCCTCCTTGATGTTGGAAGCACATCTTGTCCTCCACAGCATGCTGGATAATATGATGGCTGAATACCACTTTACGGACCGAATAACTGCTCTAGCAGATGGACGGAAACAGGGAGGAAGCCCCACGACTTCCTGGATGAGGTTGCTATTCTGCTGCACAGGAATCTCTCGTTTGACCAAGTTAGGAAAGTAATACGGATTTAAATAGCGTGGAAGCTAACTCAGCTCATTTATTATAAAACTCCTTGATTTATGGAAAATACAGGGTTTCTAGGAGGAGGAGATGACACAGTTTGTGATACAATGGTTATTATTCATAATAAATATCACCATGGCTTTTTCTTCTTGTTTCTAAAAGCATTGTTCTCATACTGATTTTAAAACACTTCAAGGCTTTATTGTTATCATATGGTTCTATCTATGTTCATCATGATAATCACAACAGTGGGTACCATTTTTAAGCTTCCAGTTTAGGTCATGGGGACCCCGAGGCTCCAATTCAAACTGTATGACTCTTGGAAAGACACTTATATTCCATCTTTAGGCTGTAAACTCCATAAGGGTAAAGGTCTTTTCTATTATTTTTAGGACTATATCCACCCAGAGCCCAACACAGTGTTCAATACATAATGGGTGTCCCATTAATATTGTTGAGATATTTAATTCAACATTCATTATCTCTTTTAATATTCACAACAACCCCAAAAGTCTAGATTGTGAACAGTAAAGTTGACTTGCTTGTTTTAAAGCTATCTACAGTTATATAATGGGGTACCAGAGGTGTAGGAGAAATTAGCTCTATGATCACATATACCAGAGCATAATATGGAAGAATCAAAGAGAATAATGTTGCTCATATGAAGATTCTTTTTATGCATCCACACAGGGGGAGGGGGTAGCTCTGCTGGCCATTTGACAAGAGTAGGAGCTCAAAACCATGTTTATAGGGAAAGGTAGAATCAAGTGGAGGTGTTTGGTCTGAAGAAGAGAATGCATGGGGGACATAATAACTATCCTCAGGTGTATCCCAGAGCCAACTCAGAGCAGAAGAGACTGTCTTGACCTACATAGGCCAAGGGGACAGAACACAGTGAAATTTTGGTTCAACACAAGAAAGAACATTCAAACTCCTGCTGTTTAAAAATAGAATAGCCCACCTTTGAGGTAGTAAATCCCCTGTTTGTTGAAGATGTCCAAAGTCAGATTCCATGATCACTTGACAGTGGTATTGTAAAAGGGATTTAGACATTGGCTAAGGGGAGAAAGGCACTGGGCTAAATGAACATCTCCTTTATGTCTCCTGAAATCTATGATTCTATCATCCTGTATTTGAAATTTGTAAAGCTGGCATTTAGAAATGAGTGTATTTAAAAGGAAACTAAGTGATAGATTAGGTCAGATTCCATTAGCCAGTAAGGTCCCTGAGGAGCAGTGTTTTCAGAACCCATCACCGTACCTGGCACATAGTATGCATTTATTAACATGCACTAAATGAATCAGTTGGAATCTTGGGTACAGTGGGGAACCAACCTATTATGCTTTGAGCATCGATGTCCCAAGAAGTTATGGAGTGTGATAAGAATGAAAACTGGCCTGACCAGGCAGTAACGCAGTGCATAGAGCGTTGGACTGGGATGCCGAGGACCCAGGTTCGAGACCCCGAGGTTGCCAGCTTGAGCGCAGGCTCATCTGGCTTGAGCAAAATAAAAAATGCTCACCAGCTTAGACCCAAGGTCACTGGCTTGAGCAAGGGGTTACTCAGTCTGCTGAAGGCCCACAGTCAAGGCACATATGAGAAAGCAATCAATGAACAACTAAGGTGTCGCAACGAAAAACTGATGATTGATGCTTCTGATCTCTCTCTGTTCCTGTCTGTCTGTCCCTATCTATCCCTCTCTCTGACTCTCTCTCTCTGTCCCTTTAAAGGAAAAGAAATAAAATTAAATAAAATTAAAAAAAAAAAGAATGAAAACTGGACCAGATCAACTTTCCTGTTTCCCTTTCCTACATAGATTATAAGCTTGGTCTAGAGAGATATATTTTCACTTATTTGTGTTTTAAATGTTGGTCTCACGTAGAGTCTTTGCCTCGATGTGTGCATTTTCTGTTGGCCTCACTAACTCAAGAGCTCTTTGCGAGTAGACCACCCAAAAGTCAACTCATGGAATGCTGGAATGAAAGGACCCCTGAGGTGACTCTGGAGAAACTCAAGAGGGAAACAATAATTGTATCTAGCACTGTGTCTGGCACCTATCAGAGTCTCAATGCAATGTAGCAAGTAAAGGGACAAATGGAGCAGGTTGGTGTCCAGGAGCAATGCTAGACTTGGAACCAGAAAGCCGGGATTCTCCTCTGGATCTGCCTGTCCCTCACTGCCTGTGTGACCCTTACATGTTCCTTATCTTCTCTAACTGTCATCTGGGGCTACATGGCATTCAAACATCTCCTATTTGGGGGATAGCTGTTACAGGGGTAGGAGAGCCTGATTGTCTTGACTGGTTGGAAGCAGTGGAAGCTGGTAGCTACAAGAGCCATTTTAAAGGAGTAGAGTAGGGATTGCATCTATAAGGGATGTGGGATGTGAAGGAGGGGAAGTGGTCAAGGATGACCCCTAGATTTCTGACTAGGCAGCTGGTGGATGACAGTGATGTTTGCTGATACAGGAACAAGCAAGCAGGAGTGGTTTTGAGAGGAAACTGAAGAGCCACACCTTGTGCTCCCATAAGCCCACACACTCAGAAAGATCCTGGCCCTTTGGCTCTCCTCCTCACTCCCTGAGTGAGACCGGGCCCCTTGCATGGCAGGTGTGCAGTCCAGGGAGCTCCAATGTGATAGAGCTGCCCTGGTTATGCTTCCAGGTCCTGGGATGCTTCAGGGGCTGGTGTAACTCAGACTTGCTACAACCATCTTTTCTTTTATTACAAAGGCAGTTCTGGGACCCACAAACCTAAAGTTATAAAGAAAAAGAAGAGAACCTGGGGAAGCTTCAAGATTAGAAGCTGGTTTCCAGACAGTTTTGCTTCATTTAATGCACTCACCCACACTCTCCCTGGTTTCTAAAGACCAACTGCAGACCTGACTCCTGCAGTCTATGTCAGTGCCTCCAGGCCTCGGTGCTGAATAAATGAAACTAGAAGAATGAGAAAATGGAACTCCCTGAGGACGGGGGTGGCTGGGAACATCCAGCTAAGTGGCAGACTGAGGGAATGGCAAGACAAGGATCGAATGTAATGGAGAGAACCGAGTTCCTGTGAACACTGAGCTACCACTGGTCTCGGCCCCATTTAAGTGCTGCAGGCCTGGGCACAGCGAGCTGACCCCAGTAAATCCATGCTGGCGTATAGAGAACCAGCATCCCATGGCGTCTTCTAATATCACTGTGGAGAAAATAACTTTTATTATTTTGGTTTCTAATTACAAAAGCAATATATGCTCATGGTAGAAAATTTAGGAAACTCACAAGAGAAAAATAAATAAAGACTTAACTGTAATTTCACTAACCATTCTTGCCATTTGATGAAATATTTACTGAATGCTGACTAGTGGAACCACAATTTAAGGCCCACTACCTTGAGATTTAGGTAGTATTACTATTCCTTTTCAATCAATGAAGGAACTGAGGTTCGGAGAGGTTGAGATTTTCCTGGAGACACACAGCTGGAAAGTGGCGGAGTCTCAGTTTGAACCTGGTTCTATATCTCATTTTCTCACAATATTTTATTAGTCTCAACCCACCACAGGTGATGCCACTTTGTCAAAAAATCTCTATATGCAGATGGAAAATACTCCACAGCAAAAAGATATTACTGCATGAAGGTGATTCAAAAATGTGTCTTATCTTTCACGTTTTGTCACACTTTATGCAGTTTTGTAAATTCATCCATTGCAAAGGTGGTTTTTTAATTCTTAGCCCTTTCTGACAATCAAAACAGAAACCAACCTTCCTTACATTGTTTGGCTTGAGGCTTCTTCTGCTTCTGCCCAAGATAGGCTGTGGTTAGCACTCACTGCTTAACCTCTTCTTCCTGCAGACCCCTCTTTGAATTAGAACATTTTGTTTCAACCATTTTGACACCATGGACATTCTGTGACATAGCAAGCCAATCACTTATTTAAAAAAGTGAACAAATAATGTAACAGCTTTACCTCATTTCTAAGCTTCACCATCTCTCACCATGTCTCTGACTCTAGCCCCTTTCTTCATTTCTTTCCTTCCTTTCTTCCTTCCTTCCTTCCTTCCTTCCTTCCTTCCTTCCTTCCTTCCTTCCTTCCTTCCTTCCTTCCTTCCTTCCTCCCTCCCTCCCTTCCTTCCTCTCTCTCTTTTCCTTCCTTCCAGAGATAGATAGAGTGAGAGACAGACACAGACAGGAAGGGAAGGAGATGAGAAGCATCAATTTTTCACTGTGGCATCTTAGTTGTTCATTGATTGCTTTCTCATATGTGCTTTGATGGGGGGCTCCAGCCAAGCCAGTGACTCCTTGCTCAAACCAGCGACCTTGAGATCATGTCAGTGATCCTGTGCTAAAGACAGAGACCCTGTGTTCAAGCCGGTGACCCTGCGCTCAAGCCAGTGACCTCAGGGTTTCGAACCCAGGTCCTCAGCATCCCAGGTCGACACTCTATCCACTGCACTACCACCTGATCAAGCTTTAGCTTCCATTCTTGAATCCCTCATCTAACCTTCACTTTGCCCTGACTTCAGGGTAAGTTTCTTCTACACAGAGTACTTGATGACGTGCTTTTTTTAAAGTTCTTTTATTAGATGCAAACACATTTAGCACTGGTATGTCTTATTCATGAATTGATCTTTTATCAATATGAAATAATCTTAAATTTATTGGAGTGACATTGGTTAATAAAATGACATAGGTTTCTCAAGTGTATGATGATTTTTAGAAATTTGAAAATTTAATGCTTTATTTATTTACTTACTTATTTTCTTTGTGATAAAGACAGAGAGAGAGACAGAGAGAGGAACAGATAGGGGCAGATAGACAGGAAGGGAGAGAGATGAAAAGCATCAATTCTTCAATGCAGCTCCTTAGTCTCCTTAGTTGTTCATCGATTGCTTTCTCATATGTGCCTTGACCAGGGGGCTACAGCAGTGACCCCTTGCTCAAGCCAGCAACCCTGGGCTCAAGCCAGTGACCTTGGGCTTCAAGCCAGTGACCTTTGGGCTCAAGCCAGCAACCATGGGGTCATGTCCCACGCTCCAGCCAGCGACTCAGTGCTCAAGCTGGTGAGCCTGTGCTCAAGCCAGCAACCTCAGGGTTTCAAACCTGGATCCTCCAAGTCCCAGTCTAATGCTCTATCCACTGCACCATCACCTGGTCAGGCTTAATGCTTTATTTTTTAAAGAAATAGATTGTGAATGCCAAAATATCACTAGCATCAAAATGATCTCATCATATACCCAGTACCCAATTCTGACCTTCCAGCTTTGTCATCAGCCAGTCTCTTGCTGACAGCTTTAGAAATTGCCTGTGCATCCTCCACTGGCCCTGACTCTTCCCAATAACTCTTCAGCGGTTCTTAATCTAGGGTTGTCATTTAGAGTGGGAACTTTAGAACCAAGCTGTTTCAATTCATATTCCACCTTTCCTGCTCCCTGTGTGACCTTGGGCAAGTTATGTAACTTTCCTGTGCCTCAGTTTCCTGTTTGTTGAGTGGGGGATAATAATAATATCTATTTTATAAGGTTTCTGTGAAACCAAATACTTGTAATGCTAATGTTTGTAAAAGTTCTTAGAACATGAACTGGCATACTGTAAGCACTAGTAAATGTTAGCTATTAAGACAAATGGAGATGTCTGTCCATCTCGTCACCTTAAGGGCCAGTAGTCAAGATATATTTCTTAAAAAATAATTTCAAATGTTAGTGGTTTTCCTGTTTTATTTATTGGCATTGCTGAGTAATTTTTAAAATTACATAGGCACAGTAGTTTGCTTACAATTAGATATTGAATAGACTATTGTGGGCTTGCCTAGAAACCCTAATAACCACTTATAACACTGTGTGTATCTGAGTGTGCATGTGTGTGTAAACACATCTATCTCCCTATCTATCTACATGTGTATATACATACACACACAAACATATTTTTGCGGTGAATTTTTGGAGAACAGTTTTTATTTTACCAATTCATTTTTCTTCTATTTATTTTTCATCTCCAAAGTTTGGTTGCTAATACATTGTTGAGACTCAACATAGCCTTGAATAGCATGCTAAGGATTTGTATTTTATTCCCTGTGTGATGAGGAGACACCCACAGCATTAGAGAAGGAAAGTGCCGTAGTCTAACTGTGGTTTAGAAAGCAGTCCACAGGCGGGTCTGATTAGGAGATCTTGGAGTCAGGAAGGTCAGTTAAGAGGCTGCTGGAATGACCCCGACTGAGGACCTCAATGAAGGAGCCAGACAGGAGGAGATTCATGTGAGAATAATTTGAAGATAGAATTAAGAGAACTCAAGAATGGAGTGGGAAGAGGAATAGAAGAGATCATTCTAAAAGTTTTTATTTGGGGTTAATGGGAAGATGGTGAGACCATTAAGAAAGGCAGCCTTCTCTATTATTTTCTAATTACAGATAGGAGTCAAACTTTTCAAGAAGACATAAAGATAGGCTGTGAAAAGTCAGAATATAATGCAAGCCTTTTCCTTAACTAAAAACAAACAAACATATATATCCACCCAGTAATTTTGACATTTAAGTTACAACTGAATAAAATGGAATGACAAAAAAAGAAAGAAAAAGAAAATGCAAGAACATAAAGGGTTGATAATGAGTTTCACTGCTGATCCACTTGACGGTGATAAGCATGTTAAATGTTACATTGCAGGGACTGTTAGGCAGATGCTAAGTTTGTGAAACAACACACTCTTTCATCCCTGCAGATGTGGAAGTTTTCCTCTTCCAGCAGAGGAGCCAGAAACTTGTTTGGAAAGACCTGAACAAGGTCACAAGCACCCCAATTATATCCTTTCCAAGATGCTAATACTTTCCACTTTCATCCACTGAACTCCCAAAGCCTGTATGTTCAGTGGGCAAGGAGCAAGATGAAGGAACTGCCCTGGTCTGAGACCGCATGGGCAGCCAACCATGCAACAGGGTGTGGCTGAGGCTTGAGCCCAGAAATGGTGCGCTCTCCACAAAACCACAATTCCTCCCCACCTCCCTCACAAGCACTCCAGCTGGCATGGGACAAGTTTTTGAAAATAAGAATGAAGCTTTCCTATGTTGAGTCTATGGGTTCTGTTACCATATTTTTAAAGTCAGAACTCCAGATGCATGACAAATAACAGTTGTACTAATGGCTACTAAGGCACAGGATATTTTTTAAACACTCCGAAAATATCTATAGTATATGGCTGCCATGGTAAAAACATATTCTTTAGAATACTGATTCCACACAGATTTATTTGGCACTACCAGGGGCTGGGCATTGTTCTAGGCACTGACAGAAGAGTAGTGAACAAAACAGGCCTGTAATGTCATGGGAATGAGCTCCCTGCTGGGCAGTGCATAGAGATTTAGGATCTGGTCCATTAGTTAAAGATACAATTGAAAAGAACCTGCTTAGGTAATTATATGGTAGGTTTTTAGCTTTTACTTGAATCCTAAAAGTTCAAAAGGACCAATTCTAACCCTGCTTGACTAATCAGTGATAGTCTCCAACCTCCAGTGGGAAATCATCTCTCTTCCCTGAGCTGCCCAGTGCTTCCTTTGATCGTTTGAAAAAGCACTGGCGCAATTCTCTATGCATTTTAATTATTTATATATATGTCTTTTTTTTGACAGTCTTTTGTGTTTATTAAGGTAACTCTTGTCCAAAAAAATATGTCTCCCTTGAATCAATTTTGATGCTTACAAAAATTAAAAACAAAATTTACTGAACTCCATAACCCTTTTAAGGCATTTTAGAAAGTGACTTCCAAACTGATCGGTGGTGGCACAGTGGATAGAGCAATGACCTGGGGTGCTGAGGACCCAGGTTCAAAATCCTGAGGTTGCTATCTTGAATGCATGCTCACCGACCTGAGTGCAGGCTCACCAACTTGAGTGTGTGGTCGCCAGCTTGAACGCAGGGTCACCAGCTTGAGTGTGGGAGCATTGAAATGATTCCACGGTCAATGGCTTGAGCCCAAAGGCCGCTGGCTTGAGCAAGGGGTCACTGGCTTGGCTGGAGCCTGTGGGTCAAGGCATGCATGAGAAGCAATCAGTGAACGACTAAGCAACGCAACTATGAATTGATGCTTTTTATCTCTTTCCCATCCTGTCTGTCAGTCTCTATCTCTAAAAAAAAGTATCTTCCAGAATAATGGAAAATTTTCAAACTCTGCACTGAGAGAAGAGTGTATGAATTATAAGCTGCTCATTATAAGCTTCTCTGTGGCAAAGTGATAGCTTATTTCTAAAGTCTTCTTAGTTTAATTTGATCAAGACCAACAGGTCCTAGATTCAAGTGATCAGGTTCTATTATGTCCTAGAGTGACAGGAAAAAGTAAGCAATGAATGAGGAATCTGAATTTTCAATTTATTAAACTAAGGCTGGTGAAGCCACCACATTAAAAAAGAAGCTAAAATCAAAAGACTTAAGACATGGAAGATTTGTTAAGTATGAGAACGTAATAAAACACAAAGTGACCACCAGAATTACAAATTTATTTAAATTTCAGACCTGGGAAATGGACTATACACAGCCTTCTAGGGGAGAAGAGAAATGTCTTACATGTTTTGAAAGCACTGCACCTTTGGTTTATTTTCAGTAATTGGTGGAACATGAATAGGAACTACATTGCTGCTTAGAGACACAGTTTCATGTCTGTCTGACATTTACTTCTGGGAAACAATGTGATAGATCCCTGTCAGAATTGTATAAAAAGCAGCCTCTGCATTTGTAGAGAGGAGGGCTGATGGTTCCATGAATGACAAACCATTCTCTTCTGCAAAAGGTTTTGCTTCGTTTGTGAGAACTGCTCTGAGATGACACAGATCATTCTTATTGCCCACAAGCATGACAACAATGTTACTATCAGCGTGATCTCAGTTCTTTCAGCCATTGCTCTACATTTTCAAACCATCAATTTTCAACTGGTGTGCCGCAAGAATTTTTTAAAACATGCAATACCTCACTATTTAGTCAGGAGCACTGACCTCTTTCCCCTGAGATTGTCAAATTAAAAAATGACAATAGCCAACACAACAATAGCAATCTTGTGTGAATGAATCAAAATTATACCTATATTTTTGGTCAGATTGGCAAAAAGTATATTTTTTGATGTGCCATAGAATTTTAGTAGTTTATGTGTGCCATGAGATGAACTTTGTTGAAAATTGCTGTCATAAAACATAAGGTACCTATAGTCCACATCTTATGCTGATGTTATTGTTTTCCCATTAACTTGGATGCTTCTTGTTGCAAAGTTTACTCCAATGGTGCTCTCAGTTTTGAGAGTAAAGTTATTTTGAT